>NW_023339663.1:13165345-13202195 GCF_004916995.1 Morone saxatilis | reverse complement strand
TTAACACACATCCATGGACAGTACTTTATAAGGCAAACATCCCCAGATTTCTTTGTCATAGTTCAGCTCTTCAGATATGGCAGCAGTGCTTCTCTTGGCTTTCAGACCCACCACCCAGAAAGTTGGTCAGGTATTCATTTTAGGTCTGTGCTTAAAAACTAGAAATAACTAGTGTCCGCCGTCATCATGGAAACATTTTGCTAAGAGCGGGATGAGATGGATTTTTTTCTGGTCATTGGCCCTGCTAGCTCAACTGCACTTTCTGACCTGTGTCCTTGCAGTACAGTGGTGTCAAACTGGGAAGTCTTATACTGTACGTCTGCACCAACCAACAAAACCGACCAATTTGTGGCTGTCTTGGCCTTGAATTTAAAGACACTTACATTTCATTATAGGGCAGCAGATGCAAGTGTGAAAAATGTAGCTTATGATTCTAAATATTGTAATATTATAATAATTGTGAATTGAAAGCAGGAATAAATTGTATTTTAGATACATTGGCTTTCATGTCTTACTGTATTTTTGTTTGGTTGTGTGATGCACTGCAAACCATACTGCTGCTTTCCAGCAGCACTATCAATATATTTCAAAAAGGTGCACAATAATGTGATATGAAAGGTAATCTGATCTGAAAATCAACCATGTTATATATGACATTCACATTGCATTCACTACACATGGCCATCTCCAAACATGATTAAAGAATATCTAGCCTGGTAACCATACTCATGATGTTTCATTTGCTCTGGCAGGCTAATAGTACTCCCAAAGACCTGTAAAAACAGGTGTAAAATCGGTGGAATTGTCCTTTAACAGTCCAGGTAGGAGAGGGGGCGGGACTTCGGCTCTCTGTTGCACCAATTAAAGAAAATCAAGCCCTGTTGTTGCCTCAGCTGACTGAAGAAACAGAGTAATGTTAAGCTTTTAACAGTGGTGAAAAGTTAGAAATGGCCCAACAGGCAGAAATATTTGGCCAATTCCCCTAAAAACGGACGTGGAAAAGCAAAAACACATCGGACACAACCAGCACCTGATGCTCTTAAGGAGGACATTAGCATGCAGTAGCATCCCGCAAACGACACTTAGCCATCATTAAGTTGGTAAGCACACAGAGAACCATAATTTCCTTGGACAAGGAAAATAATGAGAGGCTTATCGTAGTTTTAAATGGTGGCGACTATGGATACATTAGCTTGAACCTGAACTCAACAGATTAACTAACAGAAGAATGGCGCACTTGCAGTAACGACAACACAGAGGAGAGCAGAAAGGAGCACAAAGAAGTTACTGAAGAGAGGAAGAGAGGAGGTGTAGGATAACCAGAGTCCAGGAGTTCACCTGAGCTGACTGACTGATGGTTAAAGTAAGTACTTGTTGTTGTTTTAAAACACTGCATTACTGTGTTGTCAACATGATGCTGAATGTTTGCACTACTGTTTTTGCTGGTGCTGTCTAGAAGGTGCTTGAATGATCAGATTAACATTATAGGTGAGGTTATTGTTTTTTTGGGTTTTTTTTTTTTACTGGTAAGATATTATAACAAATTAAAGTTTAATTCCCCTTTTCCCTTTAAAATATTTTCTTCTAAGCTCAACAAACGACATATTTTGCCATACAGTGTTGAAATAAACCCTATCTATGGATAACAAAAAAATAAAAAAATAAATAACTTGAACAAATTAACTGTAATGTCTCCCATTACAGACATCAGGGCCCTCTACTGAAACAGTGTCAGGCCACTTAATCAACAGGAAATTTGATAAAATAAGGAAAAAATATCTAAATTTTGAAGTTACTTAATACCTTACTTATTCCCTTGGGGGAAGTTCTTGGCCAAGGAAGCCAGCAGTTTTTAAACATGTTTGTTGACATGTAATGCTTGATGTGCTCAAGAGCCTCTCCTGAGGGTGAACTAGTGGAAGGTATACAAAGATACCACTGAACTAGTGAGCTTTGGGTATGACCTGGTGGAGTTTCCACCAAGCCAAAGGGTTTGCCTCACTGCCAATGGTGGTAGCAAGTAGATGTGTTAAGTTCACCTTCAACAGCTTACTCCATCTGAGTGGAAGATGCGGTGATTGCTTTGCCTTTTGTCGCTGGGTTGATCCATGCTTTAAGCCTCGGTGTTGTCAGAAGTGTTCCCCCCTAAAACAGAGACATTTTAACTAGAATACATAGAAAAATACACATGTTCCATTTACATTCAGGTAATGCACCATCTGATTACAGTATGTGGTCGTATCATTAAAATGACCCTCCGCGCTGCTTCTTTAATTTCTGACATTACCCTGGTCTTGATGACTTGGAGTTTTTCGCTGCTGATGTAGCTGACCTTTAACCTGTTGTCTACGAAGGTGTCCAGAGGTTCTTGTGTTGCTGTGTTAGACAGAATGGAAGGATTGCAATATGTAAAGACCCCCATCTTGTTGATTAGGATGCAGGATGAAGTTGGACTTTTGCAAAGTATAATTTCTGTATTTTATATATCTGTCCTAATTGGCCAAAAACCGCACATACACATATATGTACACTTGCAAGCCACTGTAACTTTTTGTTTGAGGGACAGATTAGATGCTAGCTAAATGTTTTTTTAAGATAGCTTACTTTGCCGCAGTCACAGTCATCATTGAAATGTATCTCTTTTTAGAAAACAGGAAAACTGCTTTGTCTGTCCAACATTTGAATTGTATAACTTGACTGTTATTCTCTGTGTGCTATAATAACTTTTTATCTGTTTCTGGCCATATTTTAAGCGTATAATAAACCGCAAACAACATGAATAAGTTTAGAGTTTTGCTCTCTCTTAGTAACATATGTCTGGTATTGAGCCCTCCACTTTTGCAATTGTTCTGTTATAGCGACAGTTAGTCTGACCTTTTTCTGCAGAACAAAGGATATCCCCAGGAACCGTTTGTTATAGGCCTAACAGCCCCCTTGAGTATTGTCATTATTTCTCCAGAGTTCCTGTGTAACAGACCCTGAGCTTCATGGCTGCTAGTCTTTTCTAATTGACATGCTTGTTCTACCAGTTGTTTGACTCCATTCTAGTGTCTCTCTAGTGAATATGCTTTTTATTTTGTTTCTGAACAATGAATAATTTGAATCAGATGTTGACAACAATACGGAGAAACTGTAAGAAGTGCTGTCGAATAAGGTGGGACGCATAAATGTCACATGTTAGGTGTGTCGTCTAGACAAACTCAGGACTCTTGATCCAGTGTGCAACATTTATCCTTCGCGCTTGGAAGCGAGCGAGTTGCAATCTGCAACTACAACTCTAGATGTGATGCACTGAAAGCTACACATGGTCCGTTGAAGGTGACCGCTAATGTTAAGCTCATTTAATTCAATTCAATTTTTTTGATATAGCGCCAGATTCATAAACAGGAAGTTATCTCAGGGACACTTTTCAAATAGAGCAACGGTCTAGGATGGAGCTATGTTGTGGGTTTGGCAAACTGGCAAGCTTTCAGCAGAGTCGAGTTTTCCAGAGAGACACCGGCTCCAGACATCGATACTCACAAGTCTCCTGCTACTATTGCTAATATCACAACAACAGAAATACACTTTGTTGGTTTCCCATTTCCAAAGTAGCGCTGCGTACAACCACCAGACTGTTTTCATTGCACACAGCAGAAAGCTAGTGGACAGCGAGGACATAGATATTGGTTTTATAATAATAATAATAATAATGTACTTTACCTAGAATTACTTATTACACCTTTCATTTACCAGTAAACATAAACATGTAGTTGAACGCCAGGGAGCTAAGACACACGTCATGTAAACGCAGGATCCTTGACAGGAATCTGGTCTCACACCTTGGTTACACTTTGACTTTCCTTTCTTATCCAATTTGATCTTCAAAAAAAGAAAAAAAAAGAAAATTTGAAGCCTAACCAAGAGACACATTTAATAACAGTTAACTACAGAAGCAAAACAACTACTGAAATTCTCCTACTGCTGTGTGATTGCCAGTGCTTGATAGAAAGTAGATACTGTAAAAGCTAATAGATACTTCAAAATATTCCACTTTTTCTAAAAAAGTTCTAAATATTGAAAAACAAACTTGGACGTGGCTGCGGTGGTTTAAACAAGTTCAAAAGAAGGATGTGTCTAAAATGTAAAACTCTTCTCTCCTGAGGGTTGACCAACAACACATATCTCAGTTGATTAGACAGAGGACAATGGGGCTACTCTTGGATGTGAGCAGCCATGTGCACACTCCCAAACAGAGCTAATGAAGAAGATGGGAGCCGGTGTTGGAGTTAGTTCAGAGCCTCGGAGGAGCTGTTCGAGATGCCATATCTCTTGGGTGTCTGGGGATGAGCATCTGTCACTTTCGCCTCATCACCATCTGGATGACAAACTGTGAGCCAGTTAGAGTGGCAATGTCTTACTTTTCCTGTGCAGCACAAGATCACAGACATTTTGTGGGTGCCGACTGGTTGTTTGATACTCCACTTTTCTGTACATATGCAACAGTAGAGAATTTGCAGCTTCCATCACAGGAGAGAAAGTCCTATCCAATGCATGTTTATATCAGATACTGACCTTTGCTTATGTGGTGTTGTGTGTTTTTTATTTATACATCTGAAATGTTAATATACAGCCTATCTCAGCACCACTTGTCCCATATGACAAAATGAAAAAGACAAAAGGTGTACAAGGTCCTTCTTTACAGTAGTTATAATAAATTGTGTTAAATTTTACCTTCAAGATTTTGTCAGTTTGATGCAAAAGCAAAAATCAATGACGCATCTCATAACCTGCAGTCTTTTAGAAAGGCTTTTTCCTGCTGGCCTTGAAGCAGAATTTGAAGAGGGGCACCCTTACCAACATTGACCTCCTGGAAGCTACCCACTGCCCACTCGATTGTCACAAAGCATCCCCACTGGAGGAGCTTGGGGTTAAGTGGCTTGTTTAAAGGGTACATCAGTGGTGGTAATGAGGAAGAGACATGCTCCACACTTTCACTTTCTTCACCCAGATTAATTTTACCACTCTGACGATCAAACCAGATACCTTTTTGTTTCTAACCTTTGAGCGACCAAATGTGCTATCCCTTCCTATCATCACTACACATTTTGAAATGGCTAAACTTTAAATGTTTACATATCATTTCTTCTAATGTGTTACTTATTTAGTATTTGTGGAGTCAGAACTGAAGTGAATTTCACCATCTTATTTATTGTTAATTTGAATTCCATAAAGCATTTAACACCAGTAATGATTTGACATCACACTAAATGCAATTAGGGGATCTCTCCTCGTGGCCTAATGTGCAATGACAGATGTTAAACTGGCAGTTTTTTAACCTGGGGCAATGTATGTCCAAATACATGCTACATACAGTGCTGATAAAAAGTTTGCGAAGGGCTGCAATCAGCTGGGGCTGCACAATATGGTAAAAACATCATATTGAAGTTATTTTGACAGATATTGTGATATCATTCACAATTATTGTAGGAATGATAATTTTTCCAAATTTGGGGTTTGTTTTTGATGTCTTGTCTGGAGAACAAGATTTGTAGGCCAGGGCATCACTGCAGCACTATGATACTTAATCCTAATGCTGTTTTGTCACACATTTTACCTTAGATATTACACTTTTGATAATATTTCAGTTAACTGTGCAGGCCTACTCTCGGCATGATGACCTGTATGTGTTCGCTTTGGTAAGACTAAGATATGGTTTGATCGGTTTCAGTCAGTACTGCCCAATTTCTCCTCTAAAATTCTTTTATTTATATAATAAATTGTGCCTGATTGTACTTACCTGCGTGTTATAAGCAATGCAGCTCAGGGTTCACTAACTTTTGCCCCAACAAAAGTTTACAAAACATATTTATTATTTGGACTTCACTACATAATTAATTTCCTCAAAAGCGTGTATGGAATTGATAAACATACACTTGTTTTTTCATATAAAAAATACTAGTTCTGATTAATAAATACATTATGGTAAAACAATAGAAAACTCCAAAATGCTCAGGAGGTTCACATACTTTAAAAGCAGCACTGTATGTATAATACTTGTCTCCGCACTACAATGCCACCATGTGGCTAAATATGTGTGGTGCAAACATCAAAGAAGTGCTGGGCTTCAGTTACATGAGGGATTCTTACACTTCACACTGCCTACCTGAGCAGCATGTGCTGGCTACGTGCTGAACAGTTGCATCTAGCACATTTGTGTTGTTTACACCAACAGTGTGTCAGCTGCACGGCTGCTGTGGAAATATCTTTCTATACTGAGTTTGCCTTTGATAAAAACCATACAATAAAAGCCTTGTTAACATGTTAATGTATTCTGTCCACAGAAACACCAGAGAGCTTTGAATCTGAAACATATAAAGAGGTATTGAGTTTAAAACATACATTTATATTTTTTTCCATGTCTGTGACATATTCTACACATAATAGACATTGAAACTATAGTGAAAGGTGTATATGCTGCTACTATAATGTTGATATGACTATGAACAGACCCTTTGCACTGTCAATGGTTTAAAGAAAATATAGGTGAGACCTCGACTCCAGTGAAGTGATGCTGCAGCCGCAAAAAAAAAGCAAGATGTTCAACCATGCATACGTGCTGCTCAGGTAGGCAGTGTGAACCAGCCATTAGTGATAATGGTCATCAATACTAATTGACATGAAGCAAAATTTTAGGGAGGTTGAGCTGCCAGCACAATGAAGGTTAATACTCTATTGCATGATAGTCAGATATCTTGTGAAATAATTTATTTGCAGTTTCCAATTGCTTTCATACAGAACAGTACTAATCAAATTAAGGTATCAGATACTATCAGAAGAATATTTTTTCTACTTATTTTTTCTTCTCTTAAGTAAAGTTAGGTATGTTGGTAATTGTTGTTGGAAACGTGAAGTTTCCAACAACCTGTATGTCCACCAGCTAAGGGAGGGATGGTTTCTCTGCTCTGTTATGGTGCTGGGAATAAATTGGTGAAGCGGCAAAATGACTTTTGATGACTCTTTATGTAATGGATTGACACTGATTATTGACCACCGACCGATACACTCATACCAGAAACGTTTTGATCGTGAACATAATTGTCTTACCTCAAGGCTAATACTGAGATAATACTTGTATACATAGCATACACTAATACCAATTTGATTTCAACTTTGTTCTCCTAACCTATTTCTCCTAACCTATTTCACATATCCCTGCTTTTTTTCAGTGACATGTTGTGCTGAATTAAAGCACCCATTCTGTAAGTGAGAATGTCTATGCTAATGTGGTCTCGACTTTTGCCGTACACACACCAATAAGTATTCCCATTTCCAAAAACACATTCTCTCGGCTTGAAGAGCCTTTTCAATAATGGAATGCTTTCATATTATATTCATAATGTGCTACGGGGAACACTGCAACTGTAAGTCTGCTGGGTTTAATTTAATGTAATTTCAGGGTCTAATTTGGCTTCCTACATGTCAGTAGTAATGAAACTTTTGTATTTGATCTAGATACCCTTCAGTTGGATTTTCCCAAAGACTTTCAAGATTTTAAGATGAACTTTATGCATAGCATTAAATTCAAAGAGAAAAGACTGCCCGGGGCTTCATGCTCACATTTATTTTTAGGGGCAGTGTTATTTAAAAAAAAAAAAAAAAAACAACAACAAAAACACATTATTGCTTTTCTTTTTTAAACATTGACCATTAACCATTCATTATGCATAAAACAAAGGGGAAAACAGACTTAACTAGGAGATTACCTAGAATTTTGAAAGGTCTAAGATCTACCTAACAAAGGACAGGGATGCATTGTGTTGAATGCATCCCTTTTCCAACTGTATAGCATCCACTCACTAATTATTTTTGAGATTTGAAATTAGGGTTGGGGTTTTAGCCTTTTATCCAATCTGATTCTAGTATTAGATCTGCTTAATCTGAATAATTTCTAACCTCTTCGTGAACCTGTGCATGTGTAGTGCTCAACTTCTTAAAGACACTAAAAGTATGAAAAACTAATTCCCAAAAGATCCAGTTGAAACTGTTTAGGCCTGCACAATATGGTAAAAACATGATATTGCAATTGTGATATGATTCACAATTAGTGAGCGAAGGATCATTTAGTATCACCTAATTTAATTTTTAATTTTTCTCTTAAAATTATGATGATGTGCCATTTTTTGGGTTCTGTACCAAACATGTTTTCTTATGTCTGGAAAACAAGATTTGTAGGCCAAGGCCTCCATTCAGCACTTCAGTACTTAATTTGCATATTACACTTGGTTAAATCCAATTTCGATAGTATTTCAATTAATTGTGCAGCCATAAATCTGTACCTGTATTGTGTGTCTTTTACTTCACACTGTAAACAAAGGCAGTTGAAATTCTTCTCTTCAAGTTTATGCTTGTTGAACAGGCATTTTGATAGCCCACTACTATTATTTTCCTATAGCCCTACTAGTCTCTACCTTTCCAGTATAATTGTTACTTAAATAATAACTTCTTAATATATGTCCACTCCACTAACTTCATAAAATCTTTTTGCTCTGTTGATTTCTAAAAAGTAGTTAAGCTTCTACCTAAAAAGTGTGATGTATTTTCAGAGTCTCAAGATGGCAGCAAAGAGCCATGCAACTCTGCTACTCAAGTCATTAATTTCCTATTCAGGAATTGAATTAAAAAAACAGATTGCTGTTTTCTATTCTTCTTTGCCTGACTTATAAAGTATGTAATTAATGCAGAGGCCTCTCCTTTCTGGTTGTAAAACCATCTAATCAAACAAATTATTCCAGTTAGAGAAAATTCATGGAATGGCAAATGGCATGGCAACATGTGTTGGTAACTAAATGAATTTGTGTATGAGATAAGTATAATTGATGATATCTCAGGGTCCATGATGAACATATTGAACACTAAATGGTAGTATGTTGTTTTATCCAAACTTTACAGTGTTTTCTAAAACTTCCAAGCTGTTCTGTGTCTGTGAAAATGCCAATATCCTCGAGTGCTATGCAGTAAAAACACCAATGCTTATTTGTAGTCTGGTTGTCAGTATTGTTAACCACTCTACCTTAGTTTTATTAAAGTCATTATTTTAGCAGTTTTGGCAGCTAAAGAAGAATAATGTCAAGAAGTCAATTTACTGCCCTTATAATAATGAGTGAACGCATTGTGGCAGAGCTATTGATTATATCATATCTATGAATGCCGTCATACTTATGATACTTGACAGGGCCTTCACTCTTAGCAGCCTTGCAAGCTGTCACGGCCCTTTTGGTCACTGTAAAAAAATTCAGTCATGAGGGGGCTTATTTTCTGTGTGGAATAGATATTTCTAAAGACAACATTAAACAGACTTTGCAAGGCCCGCGTTGTGCTCTGTCAAAGATTCAGCTCATTGCTCTCCCTCTCTCTCGTTCTCTCTGAAGGCCTCCTTTGTAGGCATAGGAATGCCCTATGTGTACTCTAAAATGTAAAGCAGGCCTTCTGTTCACATATGCCCGCTACTGCTGATGATGTGCTTAATTGTGAATTGTGACAATTAATTGTGAATTGTGACAGAAGGATTTATAAAATTCTATGTTTGATAAAGATGTCCATCTGATATTCTCTTAAAGGAGACGAACACAACATGCAGTCCTAATTGTTAGACTTCTCATTAGGGCAGCGTCATGGGACCGTGCTGGATAATGAAATAGATGTAATGCTATGGCATTCATCTGCGTGTCTTCTGATCATACATGCATATATAGAAGCTGCAATCCTAATTGTAAAGCACAATTTTCTGTATTGCTCACAGTTGATATTAATGTATTGACAACTTTCATTTCACTTCACACCATTTTGTGTGGAGAGATTCAGTGGCTAAACATTTGGAAGAATCACCACTAAGGAAACAGAAAAAAAAACAGAAAAAAATTAGTAATTTCAAATCATTTATACACCTATAAATAACTTGATGAATCATAATGCCGTTAACAGTTTGATTCATGAACATGAGCCAGTATTTTGTCACTTGCTTTCATAGATTTTACTACTTTATCAAACTTAAGAACATTGGTATTGGCTGATATTTTCCTTGTTGAGTGACATCGGCCTATTGGCAAATAATACATCATTTACTGATGTCAGTGGCGTTTACATTATCTGTGGTGTCCCATCAATTTTGCGCTGGCTAAATGTTGTATGGGCTATTTCGAACTAAAATGATTAACACATTGCGAATACACAACAGTTTTGACTTTATTTCAAATATGTCATTGTGTTGTGTTGCAGAGATCTCTACTGAAGTTAGCATGCCGGCCAGCTAGTCCTGGCCCTCCCTGTTCCGTAATACCACTTTGTACCTGAAGAGATGATAGTGAGTCACTGTAGCATTCAATCTGAAGGTAGCTAATTGTATAACGTTACTGACAGTGTTAATATGTTAGCTGTTTTTTGAATGAAAGAAAGACAGAGGGACTGTGTATTTTCCTTGTTAGTTATAGGCGGGGTGCACTTCCCGACGTCCTGGGGATATGCTACCCTTTGTAGTGTTATTCTATGTTTTTAAATCTTTGCTATGACTGTTTTCAAGTATTTCTCTTCGACTAGTCAAACATAAACTTGTATTTAAATCCTTGTGGTGTAATTCCCAAACTCTATATGAACCAGCCTTTGTGTTTAAGTTCTGGACCTAGTGGTCACCCTACACTGAGAATTCTTTCTATTGCAACTATTGTACAGTTAGCACACCATCACACGTCCCACCTTTGCCCTTATATCACACACCACACCACAGATAGATGCTCACATGCTGTTCATATTGTCTCCCAGCCACACTTTTAACTTCAAAGCCCTACTCACCCTTGTGTCTCAGGAGGAATGGAGGCACCATAGCAGCCAGCCTTCACTGCTTTGCCATGGTTAACTATGACTGCAGGCTGGAGCACCTCCCCATGCCTCCTGATACCAGAGCAGGGGTTTTGGAGGGGGTAGTTAGGGTCCTGTAGCTCCACAACACACCGCCTTGTGCCTTGCCACCACATAACCTGTCCCTATGAAACAGAGGCGCATTATGCACCCCGTTACAAGGCTACACTTGTTGAGAACAGTGCATGTTTAATAAAAAAGTATAGCTAACCTGTGTACCAAGGTGTGCTTGACCAGGTTTGCTCAGTATTTCCTAATGAGAATATAATTATTAAGAAAAATATAAATAAAAATAAGTTTGTGTGTCAGATTTGAGGGTTGAATGCATAACTTTGGTCAGAAAGATCCCATGCTCTAAAATAGATGAAAATTTGAATTTCTTCAAGATTTTTAAATTATGTCTACGTGTGATGTGTTTGTAGGTACATTCTTGCTTTCCTCAGGTGTGGAAAGTGTCCTCCCCATTTGTTGAAATGGTGGTGTTCAGCTCAAAGGAACAATGTGGTGGATTTACTTTATTATGAACAAAGCCTTTGTCTGAGGTGCTCACATACTGAACGGGGGTCCAGAGTCCAGGAGCAGCTTTGAACTATCAGGTCAAAGACATCACAGAACAGACGCGCTGTTTCGCATTCATCTTGTACCTCACACAGGAGGCCCGTCACATTTGTCCTTTTGATTGTCCTCCATTTCTTTAAAGGTCTGGCTGGAACCATAGGTCATCTGAAGGCTTTCATGTGGAGAAAAACAAACGTTGTGTTCTTATTCTTACTCTTCACTTTAGGGGAAGAACTGCACAGGGGTGAAGGCTTCCACTTGTTAGCATGACTCCCTGCCACAGTTAAAAAAAACACAAAAAACAATTGAAATTGTAATCCAAATCAAAATGACCGATCACATTTAGGAAGAAAAAAAAAACCAGTTTGATGGAAATACAGGCTTTGCACTTATCTATAGAAAGGTGGGCATAGAAATGAAATCCACTGCCATTAAATATGCAAAGCAAGCCCACCACAGAGAATAGCTGAAAACACAGGTTCTTTTGATGTTAAGTCCTTTGGTTGTGCATGTCTTCATTCAACTAGCCTGTGGATGTTTTAACCTTCTGTAAAACTTGCTCCAGCACTGCACTCTCCCTCTCCACATCAGAGTAATGTGGATCTGCAGTTCTGCCCATGATTTTTATTTTATGAATACTGTGTTTCTCTTTGGCATGGTGTATAAGTGCCCACCATAGCATTTCACCATCCTGTTATGACTGGACACAAACATTCTGTATTGAGTGCAGTTCGGCTATTAATATCTCAGGTGTTTTTGCTGGCTCTGTTTTAACACACAATGTTTTGATGGCCTAGGCGGTGTTATGTTGCCTGTTATGCCTTAGGCAGAGTTCACAGCATTTTTTTTGATAATAAAAGGCAGATTTGGACATGTAATGTTCTGCAGTAAAATAATGTAAAGGTAAAGGTATCTCAGTTGACCAGAAATGACTTTCTTAGGTAATTTTTTATGCACACACACACACACACACACAAGGCATGCACACTCTCTCTTTCTCAAACAAACAAAATGATACAAATGGGACTAATAATCAATCAACCGTGGAACACGTATCCTTTGACTCCAGGCTATTATTGCTTGGAAGAGCCTATGCGTGTTGTGCAGTATTGACTATTTCAGTTTTGATGATCCATTCTCAGATGAGAGGAAGCATGTCAGTACGCCGAGCATCACAAAGGGCAGATGAAACACAAGGCTGCACATGCTAGAGCAGATAATTACAGAAAAAATATTATCATCACTCAATCTACGTTTTTCCCCCTCATTTTGCTTGTAATATGTAGGTGTCTCTTGTTGTAACTGTAAGGACCAGGGTCCCAGCAGAAGTAGACACTGCTTGTCTTACAGGCTTCAGATGCTCCTGAAGAGAAACCGAGGATTAGTTAGTATTCGCTGGACATAACAAGGCCTTTGATGTAGCCAGTATTCTCTTTACTCACCCGGAGCATCAACATTTAATGAGACCTGATATCAGCCTTTTTAGGAGCTGTGAATATTTCAGATAAAAGCAAATTGTATTCACCAATACCAACAGACCATGAGGTGGTCAGAGATTCATTGTCACCTGTGTGTTCTAAGTGATATACCAGAGCTACGCCTTTGTGTAATGGGATATGTTCATTAAAACAGGCCCATTTCACTCTCTCTTAATCAGCACCACATATGTCATGGGAGGATACTGCCTGGAGCTAAAAACCAGTGCATAATTTATAACTCCAGGTCAGGCTGTGCAATGAGTGCATATTATCTCAACAAAGATGCATTACTCTCCCATCACTCCATATTTACAATTGTGTCTTGATGTGCAGCTCATTTAGCATACAATAGTGCAATAATCCTCCAGATGAGATTTCAACATGCAAAACTCGGTTTAAAATCACTCATCAGTCGATCAGTACACATTTTAAATGAGATCTTAATACAAGCACCTTTCTCTTCTCAAAGTCTTCAGTATCTCTTCAGCAACACAATTTGTGTGTGTGTGTCTGCGAGTGAGAGAGAGAGACAGACAGAGAGAGAGCGAGAGTGTGCAAGAAAGTGTCACAGTGAGCTGTGACACTGCAGGTGTTTAAACTGTGGTGATGTAATTGGTCACAAGGGGAATAGAAACAAGAGCTTCACAGTCCTTGATTTGATCCCTTGGTTATTGATTTCTCAGTCTGCTTCTAACAGAAATAATTGCCACATGTAATGTATTATTCAATTACAAGACACTGCTCTCAAGTTTGGGTTTGATGGTCCTTTTTGAATCACTGAGACCTATAGATAATTCAACACTGTCAGCCCATTAAGCAGCGCGAATATTAAAAGGTATGCGTTAATCCTGCCTATTTATTAGCAACTGTGACATTCACCAGTGCTCAAAGTTTCCCATTTTCAGCCTTTGTATAGTTGAAGGAAGTGGGCTTAACTTTGGTTCAGATTCAAGCTTATTCTGTTATTGTGATTGTTAAATCTGATACATCAAACAATTTTAACTGTTCTTTGAAACCAAATGAAAATAATGAAACCACACTATTGTATTAACTGTAATAACCTTTCTTGTTTCTAAAGGCTATACACAAATCCAGGGAAGTATCAGAAGTAAACAAGTCCACATTATTGCAGTGGCATCTCCCTACAGTATGCACGCGTTTGAATGCAAGCTGTCTTAAGAAGTGTACAATTTACTACTTTTTTATTTACTTTCTGTATTACATTAGTTTTAAAATTGGTAAAATACCTGTGCAGTTATCAGCTGCTCCAACAGTAGTGGCAAACTGAATACAAAACACACAAGCCTTTACTTCATTCTTCTCTGGGTATGCAAAGGACCCAGATGTTTGCATCCAAGGTAATTAATTAATTAATCTTGAATACCTATGAAAAAACATGTATTTGTATTTATTACTATTTTTACTAATATAACTTTACTGTGATTATTAAATGCAGCTCTTGATTGCTAGCTAGTACAGTAGTATTGTATCACATCAAATATAAAACGGTTGCTCCCCTTTATTATTATTATTATTATTATTATTATTATTATAATTATTATTGTTATATTATTTATTTCTGGCTATTGTCGTAACAAAGGCCTCACTAATATGTGAAATTTGAATGACACTGAAATTCCCATCCATTTAAAGTACCTTAATCAGTAACTGGAGGCCACTGCAGCAACCACAGTCACCACGATTTGCCACTGCAGTAATGGTGGCAAACATG
Organism: Morone saxatilis; assembly: GCF_004916995.1. Lineage (NCBI taxonomy): Eukaryota > Metazoa > Chordata > Actinopteri > Moronidae > Morone > Morone saxatilis. Next base: position 13,187,534 of record NW_023339663.1, on the reverse strand, counting down.
CAGGGAAACCTAACAGCAAGACATACTTTAAATTGTTAACTTAAAGACATTAAACTGAATTGTGAACAAAACCTACATTTGTGATGGACACATTCTTTAATGTCAGTCACTTTTTTTTAGAAGAAAAAGAGTATTATTTACATAATATTTCATATCTATTTTATTCTGGGCTTCCTTTTATTCAATAAAACAAAACATATCACTACAAAACATGAAACAGCAGAACTTTTAAACAGCAACACCTTTATTATGCTCTTAAACACTGGTTGAAGGATTCAACTTAAAATGGTTCCTACAAACAGTACACAGTCTGGTGCATGAACAGTTTTTTTAACAGACAAAACACTGCACCCAAATCACTGCTTTTTATGTCAGTGGAGTTTTGTAGTAGTCCTTTACCAGAACATTCAGTTCTGATCAGTTTCAAAGTGCAATGGGTTTACAAGAAACAGTACAATCACTCGCAAATCACTTTCTTTTAGGTCTTAGAGAATATTGCAGAGTATGTAGGGGTTCTGCTCTATTTGGTTGAGTTTTCTTACTTTGCAGACTTTTTTCTAAATGCTGCATGAGTTGTTAAATTGGTGTTTTCTTTGCAGTACATTGAGCTCAGAATTTGAAAAAAGTTAAGTGGAGACAGTGGCATGATTTATTTACCTGTATAGACATTTATGGACTAGTATTAGGGTTAGGACAGTACACTGAAAAACAAAAAACATGATTAATATGGACGTAACAATCACCAAAATCAAAATCAAAAGAAATGTTAAGATTTACCTGGTAGTCTTTGAGCTCCTTTCCAGACTCAGACGCAGTGGATGATGGCATCTCGTCAGCCTTCCATGTTGCTGTTAAAATGTGAATTATTACAGAGAACACTACGTAACTGTAATCTCACTCATGCATATAAAACAAACAGAAAGCAACAGATTGTTACATCAATTAAATTGTCTACAAAAGAAGGCAATAACTTTACACCAACTAGGTGCAACAATGCGTGGCATATTTTTTTTCTGTTTCTAGCCAGCTAAGCTGATGCACTAATGTTACTCAGCTGACCAGCTAACTAGAATGTAAAAAAGTAAACCAAGCACATAAACATACTCACATGACTCCATATCCACGAAATTTCACATTAAATGAGCGACCAAGCAGTTATCCAGTCAAAGTCAGCCGTCCATGACGAGTCGTGGCAGATGGTTAACTTCCATTTCCCAAGTACACTTTACTTGCTTTTGTCAGGTTGTACAGTCAATACATTACTTTAGTCAGCATTACTTGCTCCTGTGGTTAAATGTTACTTATGAAAATGACAATATTAAAGTACATACAAATACCAAGTGATACATTAAATAAAACGTGATATTTTACTTTAAAAGTACTGAAATAGTAATTCCTTGTAGAATTTAATTATAAAATCAATAAAAGAATAACTTTTTTATCAGTGTATTCTATAGTATGGCTCAGTTTCACGTTGGATCCTACTTCCCATAATGCAACTTGATAATGTCTTTAATTTGGCCTGCCCTTTCTGGGAAACGATAAGAAATTAAGTCTTTCAAACTGCATTTGGCGTGATGTTGCATTTTTGTCACTGCGTTTAGGCCCAGTAGTGTTCATTGAAGAGGACATTGAAATAGGATTCTGTTTAGGTATGTGTGTATGTGTATGCATGTTCACAGAAAGTGCTGCTTTTGTAAGCTTAATATATAAACTGAGACATGTGAATGGTGTCGCCACAATTTCATGATAATTTGGACAGACCCTCATTATTTCACATGTAACAATTTCACTTTTGATTTGTTTATTAAACAAACAAATTATTATTATTGTTGTTTGTTAAATGACTACGATTTATGTGGACCACTGAATGCTTACCTGCTTTAATTTGTGTCATGACTTAATAGGCGTATGTTACCTGGTGTATTGACCAGTTTCTATTCTGTTTACAAGATAATCCTCATTGCTTCATTCAGCTCTGAAGAAAGATCAATTCTAGTGTTAAAATATCTATCTCTACATTGCTGTGCAGCACTGTGACACAGTTTTAATGATCAGCCATCCAGCACTTGTTTACAGCTTGGCTTTCCAGTCATGTTCTGTTAATACCCACTCCTGTTAATATTTATCGTCAGTCTTAATTGGTTTGATGTCACTACATTGGTGCTGCTGTCGGCTTGCTTGTTGAACTGGCCTTGGTGTTGTTTCAAAGTCTTTATTATTGTCACAGTCAAGTCCTGTTCATTAAAGTTTCACTTTCCATTTTCATCAGTATGAGACCGATTCTGTTAATGCAAGGGAGCTGTGGAAGAGTCAAACCCTGCAAGCGATCACAGGGGAGGTGCATAGTCTGTATAAATTATCAGGGATATGAACTCGATCGAAGATGTTAATTGCACCAATGGTTAGTTATGTGGGGAATTGCCATGCATTTCATGCAGCGATAATAAAAATGAATTTTTGAACAAAGGGATCTTAAAATAATATCTAATCTACAGAGAATACCCACATCAAACGAATAATTAAAAGCTTTGAAATTTATCTTTGTGGTCAGAAATGTGAAGCACTAGCCCTGTGAATATTGTACTCAATTCAAGTTTGTCAAAGGAAAACACAAAACCAGAGTTAATTAACGCTTATTACAGGCCTTTTCAACTTAAATTTGACTTTCAAATATTAGCTCTTATATATAAACTATGCTTCTGGCATCTGCAAATTAGCTTTAGTGTATCTCCACTAATTAGGCCTTATTGAACCCATGGTAACCCACACACAATAATATTAATAATTCAACAGCATAAGATGTGTTTAAGAGGAGTCATTAGAGTGCAGTTTATTTGCATTGTATTAATCTGATAAACCTCACCTTTCCATATATAGTAAAACTATAATCTTATGTCAGAACAAAATTGAATGATGAAGTGATGATGAATATTAAAATGACAGTATTTTAATAGCTTTCACAGGGGTTTCAAGAAGTTCTAATTATAAATCAAGACTACTGCTTTGTGTTCTAAAGCCTAGTTTGTTTTAGGTCAGACCAATATTACACGAGCCCTATATTTAATATTTTTGAATTAGATAGGGCTTTATCAATGTCTCATGAGTTGATCATTACAATATATGATATTTCTTAGTGGTCTTTCATATTGAAACCGAACATTACACTACAAAAAGCTTTAGTTTCCAGTAATTGTCAGTTGGCCAGCAAATAATCTCCTATAAAGGCACAGCCTGGTCTTTGTAGAGTGCGTCTGTGGTAAAAAAAAAAAAAAAAAAAGTGTGCTTTAGTAAAACCTGCCCCTCAGCCTTCACACTTCTCTCTCCCCCACCCACTTGCCCTCCTATCTCCATCCTCCTGCCATCTCTCTCTGTCAACAGTGATTTTGCCTCTTGCCACTGATCAAACGCACCTGCCAAGCCCTGCTAACATTCCCGAGCATGTTCGCTAATTACCCACAAAGCCTTGCAGATTTATACTCCTAATAGGGGATTTGCCTCGAATCGGGGGCAGGGTTGCACTGCATAACAATGGTATTTATTTACTAATTTGGGGAAGAATCTCTTGGGATAATGTGCATTATAAATGTTTTAACGCAAATAAACTTCTCATTTTCACATGACTATGGTACTATTCTGATTAAGTGTTTCCCCCTTGTATTCTTAATTTTTCAAAGGGTAAACAAGGGTGGTACAAAGGGTTACAAAGACATTGTCATAATGATCTCTTGATTTACATCCAAGTTAAAGCACTCGTATCCTACAAAGGCGTGGCATTACCATCAGTGAGACCAACAACAAAGCTTAGCACTGATTATATTCCTCTTGTTTCAGTGTAATTAGACAAAAGAGCCTTTTAACTGTGCAGTTAATCGGGGTAATGATAGATTAAGTGCTTAACAAATTGCCAATTACTTTTATGCTTAAAACAGTACAGTTGGTACAATGAATACTGTTGAAGAAAAAAATGAAAATCACTAGAAAAGCATGATAAAACAGTGATTTAAGATTATAACATAACATTTTTCTGTGCTTCATAAAGGTCTCATCGTATCTCTAAATGGAATAGAAGACATAATATGAAGATTTCAAAGCACCTTTTGTAATGGTGCCTTCACATACTATTTAAATAATTTCCACCTAATTTAAAATGAGCTAAATCAAATAAGTCACTGCATATTACGGGTTTTTTGTTGTTGTTTTGAAGGGATTGAGGTCAGTTGAACTGTTATTTCATAACAATTTTAGCAGATTTTTTTAATCTTTACCAAAAAAGAACAAACTCAACCCTGAATGTGGTAGAGACCCAGCTATTGAGGGCTTCATCTGAGCCTAGTCAGTTGGTATAAGCATCAAATATCATTTTGTCAGGAGAAAGCAATCACAAGGGAGAGTGTTTACTGCCTTTCCATTTAAAAGAGAAACAAGTTTTCCTTAAGCCTGCTACTTTCTGCATGGTTAGTTTCCCAATGCTGCTCTAATGGAAGGAAACCCACTCTGCCAGTTCAGTAACAGCAGCATGGTGTGGGGAGAGGGAAGAATATGTTGTGGAAGAAGTGCTTGAATGCTCCTCAAAACAAACAAGCCTGACTTTCAGCTGAGCAAATACTTGGTCACCATACCATCATTAGTAGAGGGGGTAGGGGGGTTCGAGATAAACCCACTTTTAAATCTGTCTATTGTCATGGTTTGTCAGACATGTCTCATGCACAGATCCATGTGTTTAGCTCTATTAAGCAGTGTACCAAAATTATCACCGGATTTTGTGACCTCACAATATATTAATTCCTGATAATGGACACCTGGTCGAGCATTATCCCTTACATATTTTTCACAAATTCATACATTAAATTTATTCACATGTACATTTAAGCAGCGTTTTAAAGGTGTCAACAAGAAGCTAAACGTTTGGGTAGCCTGATCTATAACAATGTTATTTTATAGCTTTATTTTATGAGGTTGATCAGATGTTATAAATATAAAATATTGATCGAAAAGTATCTGTTAGCTGTGAAATACATTTAATGGAGTAAAAATTTATATTTATTTGAAAATATTTCCCTCTGAAAATGTTGTGCAAGTACAAAGTAGCATAACATGGTAAAAAAACTTCGGGTTCATTCCTTCACACGCCGTTTGGGAAACAGGAGTCCCTCAGCAATAGTCTGATTACCAGTACATTCTGCAAATCCTGTGTCATATATCGCTTTTGTACAGTAAGGCCCGACTGCCTTCTCGCCTTTTCTGCCAAAAGTGGACTAGCTTCATAGCTGACTGACATAACAGCGGTGCCTCTTGCGCAATACGCCTGCTCTTGCAGAGGTCCGCCATTTTGTCTGCAGTCAGGTACTCTTGAAATGTTTTGTGTGAGAAGGCAAAAAGTTTCTCTAGTGGGACGCAAAAGTTTCCCAGAACAACCCCTTAGGGGCTCCATAAATTTCAAATTAAAAAGTAAGTTAGAGGACTGAAAAAGCAAAAGGCCCTTGTGTACAAAAACACAACTTTATAACTCATTCACTGATTTTGGTGACACTAGCGATATGGGGCACTGAATTTGATGAACTGTACACTTTATCAGACCACAAATGATTATTCTGGACAACTTCACAATTAACGATGGATGCTAAAGCTATAGAAACCAACTAGGTATGCCAAGCTTGAGTAAGATTTCTGTTGAGAATTTGCCCTTGTGCAAAGTACCCTTGAGCTGTCTTTCACTTATTTAAAAACGATGCATATAACCAAGTACTGACTTATTTCCTTTATATTCAAGGCCAATGTCAAAATAAAACTCTATGAAACTCTTCATGCAAGGTGTGAAGCAATGACATTGTGTGACCCTTGGTTTTTAGTATAAGTATTTTTTTCCCCACATGTATTATTTTTTTTTCTTCTCATGTCCCCCAAGAGGCTTTGTAGAAATCCTACATTTATGTGAACTCAAAATCCATTCATCCATTCAAGTGGAATTTCTTAATAATTAGGAAAAGAAATTGCCTCTGATAAAAAAACAAATTGTGAGAAATTTCCTATGATAATAATTCAGTTATATCTCTTACAGGCGTTTAAGTTAATTCAACGTAATGGCTTTGAATTTATGGATGGCAACAATCTATGTGATGTTAAATTTATTTTTGGATTGTGACCTGCAGTTCATACTGCGGCCACTACGCCAACATGTCCTGTGCTTTTCCTTGGGGCTTGGCCCACACCACAATATATTTCAAATGTATAATTTGCATTGTCTTCATCTTAGTGTAGATGAAGAGACAATAAAGTCTAAATGGAGTAATCTCTCTGAATGAATAATTTGCTGAATTTAAAAAATATTTTTGAAAATCATATTTGTATAATTCACACATTTAGATTTAAATTTAACATGTGGCCTCCGGTGATTAAGAACTTTCTCTGCTTTTCTCTGAAAATGAAATTGTTTCCCAGTATTTATGTAACTATTTTAACTGTTGTTTAAACAAGGCTCTGCTATCAAAGTGATTTGAAACCGTTATGTGTGACTTGAGAGTTGCAATAGGGTTCTTTTTTTCCGTTAATAAATGTATAATCTACAAAAAAAAAAAACATAATTGATTTATTTTTCCTTTTGAATATCTTTATCCCTAAAAATGGATTGATGGCTTGTAACAGATAAAACAGTTGCAGAGTTAATTGCTAAAATTGACTCTACAGGAGGCAGTGTCACAGACAAAAACACATAGACACCTACCTGTAAATCACACAGGCACACACACACACACACACACAGCCAGAAAAACAGATTTTTTCAAAGGATGTTGTCAGTAGGAGAATAAGCAATGGAGACACCACACGTTTGTAACCTGCCAGGACCGATCCCCCCAGCCTGTCTTCAAAAGCAAATGAAGAGTCTTAATAAAGGCTGCCATAACATGAGATCTTTTTAAGTGAGACACCCTCCTTCCTTTACCAGTCTACCCCCTGTGGAGCAAAAAACCTTTCTTCACCAATCTCATTTCCACCAATCAATAAACTTAGTCTTCTGAAGACAACCATGCAAAGCCACAGCTCTGCTCCTTTTCTTCTCCTCATGGCAAATTAGAAACAAACAGCATGCTCTCATTTATACCAGACTCATTAGATGCTGGTCTAAACAATATTGCAGAATAATTCTTGATTTGGCTGCAAAGTTGTTGAACTTAGCAATTAACATTTTTGTGGCATTTTCATCCATCTGCAGTCAATAGTCATTCAGGTTATTACATCTAAAGTCTCAAAAGAACGATCTTGTTTTGCATGTTGTAAGGCCAGATTTGAGTAATGGAGCAGTTTATTAATCATTGAAATGAAAGCCAAATTAGTTACTTACTTAGTTTCTAAAAGCAGAACAAAAATCTGTTAAGGTGTAATGTGGTATATACAGAATATGCTATTTGCTTGAGTTTTATGTGATGCATGAGCTGTAATGTTTTTTATGACTAGTGCTGTGGCCTGAGACTGTGTCAGTGAAGACCAGATGGTGGAGCCAAAAACTCAGAAGAGAGCAAGCCTGATTTCTTAATGTGTGTCTCCGGTAGCTCTGTAGTTTGTAGTGTCTCTGTGTATGTGAGAATGTGTAGGCATGTTTTTGTGTATGAGTGCATGTGTGTATAATATCGTGTGTGCATGTGTGTTTACCCTAGACTAAAAACACTCACTTGAGAAACAGAGAACAGGGCTCATTTTCTAACCAACCCCATCGGCTGGTTCTGGGCTATGGATGAATAATGGCTGAATTCAACTGTGCTGAAACAGAAACACATTCCACACACTCTGCAAAGCTAATAGCCAGAGCAAAACAACCACATTTGAACATTTACAATTAAGAAAGCTCAGTGATTGAATATCCGGGTGACTGGTAAGTCACGCCTTGGAGTGAGATAAAATGCTGCTCCTGGATATTGCTGAATGCTTCACAAAACCCTAACTATGTTTTAGATGTGCCTCAACAACACTGGGAAATGAGTCAATTTGACAGGGAGGCAACATTTTGTTTGCGATGAGAGAGCCTAGTGAGTATAGGCATTGGCATGTCTAGAAAGAAAATTTCTATGATGGCAACACTTGGTTTAAAAATTCAGATTCAACCAGCATGTTACAGATGAGAATTTCTTGTAGGTAACTGACTGGTGAGTCAATCTTTCTGCAGATTTACTGGCATAGTACATATTAAGAAATATATGAGGAAATGCTGTATATTCTTTTTTTATAATTATAAAAAATAATTATATTTATTTATGCATGTCAGCTTTTGGCAGCATCTGGACAATAACAGTTTTATTGTTTTCAACATTTTGCAGCTCATTCTCTTCCTCAGTGACATTTTCAACAATTTTCCTGCTCATATTAAGTCTGGAGTAATTTGGTCTACAAGGCAGACACAACAAAAATGAAGATACTGAGGTGCTGAGGGGAGTAAAAGCTCATAAACTTACCTTTCTTCCATAGGGCATAAAATAGACATATATTCTACATTAAGACTCTAACCTGAAAAGTTTCACTTTGAGGTCATGAGGGAAAATAATCCCTGTGTAAATCTCACCTTTTAAATAAGCTTCCTCTCTTTTCTGCAATAGAATGGAAATATAGCACATGCAAATTCTTATGTTAACATATTGTTAGTCATTAAATGTAACTTAAATGGAAAAATAGGATAATAATATAGGAATCTTACACAGCACAAATTATTTTAGGTGCAAGAAGTGTTTAAATTAAACCTTCAACATGACTGGCTGTAATATTTGGCAGTTTATAACAGTTAACAAATGAGAAATAACAGGTTATTTGCCACCCACTACCAGACATGTAGAAAACCACAATGTTTCTAAAAATAAAAACTCCTTAACTTAAAACAGCTGCAATCTGTTAAATTCTTTTTGATAAATGAATCCCATCTCACAGGTAAATATGTAATCTCACGTATCAGTGTATTAAAAATTCCCACAGCACCAACAGGTTCAGGAGGGATATTCAGGTCAAGCACACGAAAGATCACAAACAATCAACTTTGTGAAGAATGTCGAGAGAAACATCTGTGGATTCATTCACCCGTGGCCTCTCAGATTGCTGTGGCCATCACAAGCCCTAATGGCTTTACCTGGTGGCCCTTCATTCACAGGACTGACATCTCATGTAGTTAGATTTGGCAGGTGTTCATTCCGCAGAGCATCGGTAGCTGACTTCTCCATTTTATCAGCCCCTGGTTAGAGAGCTGGCCAGAAAATAATTCTGCAGCAATTACCATATGTTGTGATTGTGGTTTTGGAGCAACACTACAACATCTGTGTTATACTGGCATCTGGGGCACCCTGAAAGAAGCTTCCCCAGTCTACATTCCTTCCCTGCATCTACTGAACAGGTGCTCACTGCAACACTGCTCTTCTATAGCAGGGCTTTGGGCTGACCACATGGTTCCTCCCTGTTAAAGCTTTTATATACACACAGCATGTTTGTAAAAGAGTAATTACTGACTTGCAGAGTGTAAGAGGATTCCACAAACAGCGCGGCCATCTCTTTGTGGTCTAAGGTTTTCAATGAAACGATAACAGCTCACACTTTAACTCTGACTGAACAAAAACTGCTTCTTTGAATATCTGTTCATGTAAATCTGTGATATATTTTTAAAACGTAACACTTGGTTTTAATGCTCATGGCAGTAGTTCCAGCCATTTGCGTACACAATTTAGGATTAGTTGAGACTGGTGAATATGAAAATAAATGGTTAAATAAATAAAGGTTGAAGACACAGGCCTTTCTCACACTCCTTGTACAGACCAGACCTGAAGCAAATCTGTCATGAATGTACACTCTGAAGAACACACACACACACACACCAGTAAATGCCACAATAAATGATGGCAAATTGGCAAATGAAAAACAGGCCGTTGGTAAATGAAGCCCACATATGGGGATTCCCTGGCCTAAACAATCAATTATCTCTTTAAACTTGTAACATCTATCAGCATTTGTCACAAACCATACAGCAGAGCAGGTGGTAAGTTAACACACTGTCCACCAGGGACCTGGGAGAGCAGCCAGCAGGCTCCCAGTCAGGGTGGTGTGTACTCCTGTGTTAAGTGATGTCTCCCACTGCTGGGTTGTGCTGGTCTGTCATACAACCACTCAGACCCTCAATGTACATGTCACACTATAGTGCAGCAGAATGACAACTGTCACACAACCTGGCTATCTGTCCCAGACCAGCTCAATGCTGTAGGTGTAAAAAATGCACACTTTGATTTTCTCACCAAATCAAAGGCTTCTCTCTTCTGTTCTCCTTGTCCACACTCTCCCTGAACTGTAGCCAATGGTGACTATGAAGGAAGCGGCGGTGGCCGATACAGTAAATCAAAAGAACTTTACAAGGCAGGACCTGAACATGGACCCATTTCATTTTTCAGTGTTAGTCTCTGATTTATTACATATGACATGAGCCCATGAGGTGGCGTTTAAGTCAATCTTTCCAGCGATGTCACCTCACTAATTCATCCGCGCTAGAACAATTAATATTTTAATCAACTGAATTCATAAACAACAGACTTCATAAAACAGTCAAATCCTGCTTTACAAATGAACATATGTCAGTGTGAAGCTTAATAAAATTTTGTATTTGAATCGCTAAGAAAGCAAATGTAAAATGGACAAAAGTGTAGTTGATTTTGACGTGGAAGTTTTTCAGAAATATTGTATACTGCCTATCCATTTTCAAGGGTTCCTTAAGATTTCCCTCTTGTTTTCTAACAGTGCAACTGGATCATTCACTGTAGATTCGGAGACACACAAGATAATTCTAGATGCGCACAAAGCGGAGACAAAAAATGAAATAAGCCAGAAAATATGAAGTGAAACATTGCCAAGATGACAATCTGTTTTCAAGAAGTGTATAATTAGGAGACCAACACATTTTAACATCAATAGAACAGCACTTGGCTCTTTTAGAGGAAGGAAACGGAAAGAATTAAACACTTAGAGCATGACCACAGCATCGTGTTTGAATAAATGGGAAGAATAAGTCAATTAAAAAGGAGCTATTTCAGTTCATAAAAGATGGGGTAAACACTGGGTTAGTTGCAGAAGAATAATCAGAATCACATTTTTACAGCTATAAATTTGTCAAGGGAATGCAGAGAAGACAAAGACCTAGAAATTATCTCAAAAACTAGTTTAAGAATAATTAAACTTTCATGGTTTGTGAAATAATTGAATTATCCATAGAAATGCAGTCTTTATAGCTGGATTTTTTTTTTTTTGCCACAACAGCATTCATTATAAACACATGGAGACATGCTCAGGCATTCTCATCAAAATATGTTCTCTCTGCTCTCAATTCAACTTATATATACAAATTAATTGCTTGTGCAGCTACTTTAGCACAAATATATCAAGAACCCCTGGATGTTTCATTTTAAAGAGAGTCTTTCAAGAATATCTACAGCATCTAATTTGCCTGATATGGAAAATTATATTCTTGTTGCTTTATGAACCTGCCACTAATGTTTGTTGAAGAAATATTCTGAAAGCGTACTAAAAGTCAGTGAAAAATGTAGCAGGTGTGTGAAATAAATGCATTTACCTAGCCAAATCTCAGATAATGATCTATTTTTACAATGTATTTTAACATGTTTTGTTGTGTTGTTTTCTCTTTATATTGTAAGCAAACATTAGCTTTAAGCTCTTAATACTGGCAAGCAATACTGTCACCTGCCACATTCCCCTTACAGTGACAAAGGGAAGTATAAAAAGTCAACTGAGCCTAGACAAGCTGGAAAATGTTCCCATTCATATTCAGTATTCAAATTCCTATCTGTGTGTCTGTGTATATGCATGAGTGCTCGGTGATCGCAGCGTACCGATTGCAGCTTGAAGTACTGTAGATTGCTGGCTTTGACATTTTCCCATTGTGCGTGGTGGTGCAGCAGGCAATAATTGAATATCAGGTGCATAAGCTGCTCTTTAATTTGACATGTGTGCTTGAGGCAATAAACACATGTGGTGCAGTGGGGGCTGCATAATTGCAGAGGAATAAAATATCATATCAAGAGTGAGAGGATCATTGTATCAGGTACCCGATGACAGCTCGTTTGATCATTACGCCAAGGCTAAAGAGGTTGGCTAATTAGTTGTCATTAAAACTCACCCTCTAATCAGGGTTCGCTCTTGCATAAAAAATGTACCTATCACATGATAAGCGAGGAATGTCCTTAAACCTTTCAGGCCCATCTCTGTGCTTTTCGATATTAGCAATGGGTATAATGAAACACTGGTGCATATATGACTTTTTTTCTTCTGTGTTTTTGAAAAGTTAGGATAACTAGTGTTGTTATTGTCATACGTGATGTGGTTGCTTACCAGAGCTTATAAGAGAATGCATGATCTAAAATCTTGAAGCTTATATTCACACTTGTTTTGAGCTAAGTGAGCTGTGAGAGAAATGGTTTTACTCATATCATTTTCCAGATCCTAAAATCATCAGCTCAGCAGTAACGGTATACAGTATATGCTGATGTACTAAGCAGAATAGAGAAGACGGAGAAGAAGTAAATCAGCAAACAGAGATAAAGAAGTCTGCTCTCCACTCACGGCAGCACAGATGCATTATATCGGTATAAGTGGGAATGACTTCTTCAGACAACACCCTGGTGGGAGAACCCCTGATGTCTCAGAAACCATGGGTGCCTCTTGCCATGACTTTCAAAGATGGCAGAAAGTGCTCCAGTGAGAGACCCATGCATTATTAGCTGACAGTCCCATATAAATAATAAGGCACATAATGCCAAGTGTGAGTGCTTGTGTCTCCACAAGGACGCTCAACAGGTGCACCTCTCGTTGCTGCATTTCCATTTTGTTCAACAAAGAGCCTGCCTGCGCGAACGACTTCTGTCTGAAAGCTTTGCCTGATCATTCTTTTATGTGCCACTTCCCAGAATGCACAACATTCACAGGACCTCATGATAATAGGCTCGTCGGGACACAGAGAAAGGAGCGAGACGCTTGTCAGAGTGGATACATCCGTGCCTGACCCGAGGGAGACGGCTCAGTGCACGACACATCAGTTACAGGACACCGAGAGATCCTCCTCTCCCCTCCTCCCCTCTCGCAGGCTAATGGTTGTCAAGTTAGAGAGGGCCTGTGCTCTTGTCTGGCCCAGGCCTGTTGTCATGTGAAATCCATTAGAGGTCGCAAGCACACAGGATGGGCGGTCGATTGATAAGGCAGGAGGAGAAGTGAGGCAGAAGCAGGGGAAGAAAAGAAGCTTTTTATCTCCCGACTGTACTGTACTCTCCATAAGGACTTGTTAAAGCAAACTGAAGTAGAGTGGAAAATTGATGGAGATGTCTTACATTATTGTTGTACTTCTGAGCCATGGGTTGTAAGTTTTTATTCTGAAATGGCAAGGACATTGAAAATAGTCTCTTGTGTAATCCAAAACATGTCAAATGGAAGCTCTCTTGCTGTCTGTAAAGACACCGGAAAAGAGGTTGTGTTTGAATTTGGTAAAATGTCCTTAGAAATTATTATAAGTTGATATAACTTCTCAAACCCACCAGTGAAAATATTTCAACTTAAACTCGAAGGGCTTTACTATGATCACCGATGGCTACCTAAATACAACTATTCTCAAACCGTTTTTCCTTAATTACTGATAATCTGTTTATCATTTAACTTGTTTACTCTCTTTTTCCATTATTTTTTAATTAATGGCCCATGTCTTCCAAAATTTCAAAACTTCTTACAAATCTTATTTCCCAAGACACTGCTGCAAACTATGGAAGATATGTTAGCTTCAGTGACAGCACACTGAGTCATACTGTGGGTTTCTTAATTAGATTAATTCACAGGCAATTTACTGGGGAGCCACTGGATAGTTGAAAACCAATCCATATGCTATTCATTTTCTGCTTCTTTTTTCATTTATTATACTTTTGCATGAGGGCCCCATGAACACCCATCTTTCTGACAAATCAGTCAAAACACCAGCATAATTTCCTCTTTTCTTTTCAGCTCCGAGCACATTAAGTAGGTTTTTTTGTTTAAAGTGTCAAACACGTCATTAATAATCTTGCATTCTATTTTTCATGCCTGTTTCACTTAATATATGAATGATAATTAGCATCTTTCAACTGTCACATGAATGCTCAAGGCGGTACTGCAATGCCTCACTTTATAACAGGTATTGATTTTGAGTTTATTGAGTTTATCTTTTGTCTGTACTAACATAATAATGTGAAAGTAAGACATAATGTACAACATAATGCCCCTATTTAAGTTTCATAGTTTATAGACAAATCATTTTTCAGCCTTTTTGGCCTGAAACCTTTATTGTATGTTTTTTTCATAGTTTTTTATCAGTGGCAGGTTTGTTAATGTCAGTCTAAGCTCTAATAGGATGATGAGTCATATTTGGTGATGGTTAGGTATTTTTTTGACAGAATGCTTTTGTTCTATTTTATCTAAAGGTGGTTATTAGGTTATGGGTTGCTTTTTTGTGACTTGTTTTGGTATAGAGACTAACCTATTGACTATAAACCTATAAACCTATAAATTTGACATTTTGTCTAATGTATTAGCACCTTTACGGCTAGAAAATGTTCCTTTCCTCATACGATCCTCCAATGCTACCTACAATTAAGATCACATTTGTTCAGATAACCAAAGTACTAGCCAGCAAGCTACTGTAGTACTAATGGTACCAAATGGTTAAAACGTATGCTGCTTACTTTGACATTAAAACACAATAACATTAAAATAAAAACATAATTCATAACATAATTCATAAGTCATAAATCTTTGTATTTTTACTTTATTCTGATGATCTTTTAAATGCTTTTAAATGTTTTTTCTATTTTTTTACCAGGTAAATTTGAGCTAAGTTTAAATACATTATTTGTCTGAGGAAAAAAGAAAAAGCAGCATTTGTGTGTCTGATCATATACCTAATCATTATTGAAAATGTAGGCCTTTTTTAACCTATGTCTTTACATACATTATTCATGCACAAAAACCCGTATCTGCTACAAAACATTAGTAACTGGTATGTAGCTCTTTTAAATTGTTCTGGGGTGAACCTTTTGCATTTGGGTGAACGGTTGTGTGTGTGCGGAGATGTGTCTATCTATTGTGTGTGAGGAAGCTGTGTGTGTATAGTCAATGCTTTATGCATTCTTTAATAAGTGATTTTGTTTGTCGATGTCCACGTTTGTGACGTATGTGACTGATGATTGTTGTCTCAGAGTATTGTCTGAGACTGGTGCCTTCCTGGGGTCTTTTAAAGGATACTACTGAGCTGCCTATGATAATTAGAGAGCTGTGACCTTCTCATTAGAGCCAGGAGGCTGCTCGTTCCCTCTCGCCCTCCCTTCCACCATCATGCAGGCCTGCCACAGGACAATCAGTATATCAAAGCAAAAATATTTATTAAAGCCAAAATTACAAAAACACACAGCACACCCTTTGAATTATGGACCCTAATGTATGCAGAGTCAAATGAACAGTTGTGCTTAACCCCCTTCAGACCCTTCCCATCCTGCTCGCTTGTAGCTTAAATTTTTCATTACAAATTTCCAGGGCTTCAAAGTCGCATCTCTGTATTAATCCGTTTCTTCTCCTCTGACAAAGACCTGTTTAAAATGGCCCCTTTGTTTTGGACCTGTTTTTCTCCCTGTCTTTTCCATCTAAATGTCAAAAATTCTGGATTAATTAGAGTGGCACTCATCTGCTGAGGCTGGCAGGAGAGAATAAGAGGGGAGAGTATGGCAGTGGGTGTTTAAAAGCCCTTTAATTAATCTTCCACATTGATTTTGTTTTATGTCTCATGTACTATATGAGTCATTAGCATCTTGATGTTCTCCAAAAAAACATTTAACACTTTAAACTTCTGAGAGTACATTCACAAGTTTAATGGCAGAATAATGGCCTTGGTGTATGTGTGTGTGAATGAAATAAAAGTAAAGCAAGACATTTTTTTTTTTCTCCAAGCAGCTAGACCCACAACAGAAGACTGTGGTAAACACTGTGGTAAACACTGTGGTAAAGAATGTAGAAATATGTGTTGTTTGCGTCATGTGAGGTCTCAGTAGGAAGAGAAGGGCTCAGTTGTGAAGACTGCTGAGGAGTTTCCTTATGCGAAGTCCTTGACTTAATAGACAGACATTGTTGATATGTGCTCAATGTGATATGAGAGGTTATTTATTTGTTGTTGTTGCTGGATCAAGCTGAGAAAGATTAAAAGCAGAAGCCTGTATATTATCACTTAAACATTAACAAGCTTTGCATATTATAGACATCCCAGACTCTTCATGTCAAAACTCTCTAATAGATAGTCATTGTGATGAGTACAACAATATCCATTGTAGTCCGACAGATTTTTGAGCCAGATGCTGATATCAATATTTATTTTTAAACCTTGTGGAGTTTTTGACCTCTAGATCTTCAAGACAGCAGTTTTTTAGAGAGTGGCTTTCCATTTTCTTTGTATCGAAGTTATGAGTGCCAAATTTAGTAGTCAATACCAATACAAGTGAAATTCCACAATTATCGATACCAATTCGATATTACAGTAAGAAATGTCCAAATCAAGTATTTTTGTCCCCGCTCCCTATTTAACATTGAGTATCGGCTGATACTGAGTCCTTAATAATAAATGTTGATAGCTCTGCATTGCATTAAGGAAAAAAAATTCCCTGCAACCAAGCTGTTCCTTAATGTTTTTATACATAATATATTAATATTAATATAGCCGAGTGTGTATGTGTGTGTATATATCTATATATATATATATATATATATAGCCTAACAAACTCTCTCTTTAATCTTTCTTGATCTTGTCGAACATGTCGCTGTCTGGAGGGAACTTCTCTCTCCCTTTTAAAAGTGTCCTGCAGTTTGTTGCTTTGGTGCAGCCTTTACCTGAGTTACTTGAATGAACTGTATTCTGCTGGGTGTTTATTTTCCTCGTCTGTACATCTTTTGCATGGATTACATTAATAAATTACTGTTATTTGTTTGTGGCGTGATGAGTGTGCAGCTTCCCACCGCTCCTCACATCTGACCAGGAGCATAGCCCTGCACTTGCTGTGTTTCACTGCGGGCGGGGTTGTGCTCCTGCACCACATACACATACACATACACACACACACACACACACACACACAACAGAGGGACAGAGATGGAGGAGAGAGTTTACAACAGAACACTGTGCAAGTTTCACGAGTAAATCACCTGTACAGCTGCACTTGTCGACGTCTTGGACATGCTCTCCTTCTTGTAGCATTTAACGGCCGACTAGAGTATTTATAAGCATATGTTCTACGCTGTCAGTTCTAGAAGAATTACATCCTCAGTACCTTTGATACCCATGGTACTGAGGTTTTAATTGTTATACAGGATATTCAGGATTTTGGTATTGACTTGGTACCAAAGAGAAGAGAACTGTGTGCTATGAAGACGTGATTGCCCTCTGCTGGATTTTAGGACTGGACACAACTGAAATATTCATTCCGATAACATTCTGCCCACAAATGATACAAATCCATTTAATTCAAAATTAAATCATGAAAAGGCACATAGAGTTCTGATTACCGATGCCTCTGATACTGCCTAAAATGCGGGATTGGGTATCCGCAAGTATGCGTGTCTATGCACTGATCCGATACCACGTTATTTATTAGCCCCAAGGATGAGTCATGTGGGCACTGGTAAATACTCTATTAGAACAGCAAAGAAGAGTTCATTTCTGATAGTGTAACGTTAGCCAGAACTAGCTAAATGTCAGCAATTTGACTGACTGTCAAATGGCATTAATTTTCTGTTTTGCCCATGTTTTACAGAGGGTTTAACCTGAGCCAGTTCATACAACAATGACATGCAAGCTTAGTTATTTTTTTATGCACTTGTATTAGATTGGTACTCGGTATCTGTAATGCTACGCAAAAGTTCAGGGATCACAATTGTTATAAGGGAGGAAAAAATGTTATTGGGAAATTTCTAGCAAAAGCAATGAGAAAAAACTACGGTATCTTTATCATTCATGTAATTGTAGCATTTAATCTTAAGCAATTCTGAAAACCCTTTCACTAGGTTTAATAAGATGGCCTATTTATCAGTTATTATATCAGTAAATACTGATAATCACAGTGTCCACATTGTGTTGATAATTTAAAAAACGGCAAAAAAATACTGCCAATGTCAATGTGTACTTATGACATGATAGAATTCCGTTTTCCAGCTTAATACATCACCCTCATTGTGGCTACATATGTTGATTGGAAATGACATGAGGTTAAAATCACTTATTGAATCTAATCATGGCAGAACTGATTGTCATTATGGCAAAGAGGGGATTTTGTGAGTTGTTTTGGACACTGGGTTAGTTGATGGATATGAGCGTGTAATCCTCATCCTCAGGTCCTATGAGCCAGTTGTAGTGTGACAGATACATGCCAGAGCTGACACACAACATACTGTGTTGAGAGTGAGGACTCAGAGTCGCTTGCCACCCAAACCAAGTCATTAGGCTCCTCAGCACCTGCACAGTTTCCTCCTACGTAAAGAGCTGTATAAATTAATCACACACAGCCTTATGCACTTTGATGCAATTTATAATGCACATTAATGAGGGCTGACAGCTGTAACTAAAAGGCAGAATGATCACTTACAATTCAAATAAAAATCACAGTGCAATAACAAAAGTCATTTGCATGACTTTTTTTCCTGTCATGCTCTATTTTCATCTTTATCCAGCTTTCCTGCTGTTATATCAGAGGCCGAATGCATGTGAAAAGACTAAATGATCTGCAAATTGATGCAACACTTAGGCTGTGTCTCATTCCAGAGTATGAGCTCTAATTGTACATTGTGTGAAGGTATGGCATTTATTGGCTTTTCTCCACACCTCATTTCAATCTCAATGTCTTATCAGTCGCCTTTGTTAAGTCACTGCTTGTTGATGGGCATTCATAAGTTATGCAGTCAACACTTTATTACTAATTACATATCCTTTACCTATGTTTCTTCACAGGGGCAACTTTTTCTTTTGTTTTGCTATATTCTCCATGCAAAATCTAAATAGAAATAAATTTACAACTAAACATTGTGCCCACATGAAAACATCACGAGGAAGCCATTTAAGCTGACCTTCAGAGGTGCTAATTAAATTTTGGGCGTGTGGCGATGGTATAACTGATTTCATTCTTCATTATGGTCTGTAATGACATTTCTCAGCTGTCAGAAGCATTGCAGGGGGCTCGCTTGTGAGGTTTGGGATGAATTAACCATTATACCATCATAGAGACAGCATAACCATAAAGGAGGGGTGGAGAAAACTCAGATTTGAGGATTCAGAGACTGAAGCTGAATGTTTACTTCAGAAACACATTTTGCAAAGCTCACTATGGAGTACAATATACCTTTTTGCCTTTCAGCTGCTTGTAACAACAGGACTTACAGACTGCAGAGCAAACCCATATGTCTCTGCCTCAATAAAAGGCTTTAACAGGATCCTAAAGATTTAATTAAGATGTCAGTATGCGTAGGTCAGCTGCAGTGCAGAATCTGGAGTGGAAGATATACAGTAACACTACAGAGAGCCCAGCTGGATCTGTGAGGACATGCACAGAGACGAGGGACGTCCCTGGCTCTGATTTACACACATTGCCTTGTTGTAAAAGCAATGGCATTTTAAATACCGTCTCATTTGCAGACTGTAAGCAAAGCTTGCATTAGTGTTGGACTGGAGGAATGGAGAGTCACCACTCGTCACCTGGTCATTAGTAGCTGAACAGCCATACTGTCTAATAAGTAAAGTGCTATGTCAAACTTGATGTGTTCAGCATGTATTGTACAAAAGGATGTCCGGTGATATAGGATGAGATATAGTACAATATAACTCAGGACAGACAACTGATAATGTTTTTATTTAAATTAACAGAATAGACGGTTTGTCTGTAGTTTAATATATATGTTTAAATACACTACAAGATAAATGGCGAATTGCGAAGAGCAGTTTATATACATATTTCATCATTTTATATCATCTTTGTTTTTTGCAGCCAAGCAACAAATGATGGGCTTAAACCTGCTCTAAAATAAATGCAAAAATAAATTCTAACCGGAGATAAAGTCCACAAGGTTCTCTTAAATGAATGGAAGATAAGATAACAACGGTAAAATAAGAATAGAAATTCTGTCTTTTCTCATGTCAACATCCTGTTTTCTGAGAAACTTTGTGTATTTCCCAACAGATAAGATCTGAAGGGCCACTCATCTGCAGAGAGAGTGGAGGATAAGTCGATGGGATGTGGGCTGAGAAAAAGGAAGAGTGACTGACACAGTTAAATGGTTCATTCCCTTGAGGGTGGATGTAGATCTTGTTATTTCTATTTCCCGCCACTCCTCTCTATCTGTCTGTCTGTTGGTATGTCTTCTTTTTGATTGTACAGAGGATCTGATCCCACAATGTCCAGTAGAAAGCGGTCTGCCACAGTTCCCTCTGACAGACAGGATTCAGTTAAAAGGCAGAGTTCACAAGACTCATCCATTAGATCTCACCGTAGCCAAGGAAAAAAGACTAGTTAACTTCAAACCACATTGATTTAGATGGAAATCGTACTGGTGGTAGGGAAGGTAAGGGAAATTCTAGCAGATCAGCGGCATTTTCCCTTGGTTTAAAAAAGAAAATAACATCCTCTGATATTGAGCATTCTTACAGCAGGACTTCTGCTTTGCTTGGATGGACCTGCACTTGTACCCTACCATGCTCAGGACTCTAATAGCAATGTTGGAAATTCACTGAGAATGGGGGTGGGTTTCTGGGTCATGGGGACCTCATGTCCTCCTTAATACTACTCCATATGAGGCCAACCAAGTGAACCACCAGTGTCTTTGTTAAATATTCATCCCCTGTCAATAATTAAATGCTCATTATTTGAACCTGAAGAGTGCTGTGATTCCAAATTTAATGTGCTTCTAATGCATGGGGTGATAAGGCACGCCTAATAGCTAGGCTACATGATGAAAGGTAGGTGCATACAGTCATAGCTATTCTTTCTCAGTTGAACAGGTACAAAAAAAAAATCAGTGTTTTAAATGAAAAATTTACAACCGTTGTCCAGACTTTTTTGAAGAACATCTGAGGTTTTGTATTCTACGACTGTACACGATTTTGAACAAATGTCAGAGAAAAGAAGCTTGTTATCTCTGGCCCTTTTAAATTGAATCCTCTCTAAAAGCAAGAGACTTTTCAGGAGATCTGTTACTGGAACTGCCACAGCACAATCAACCACCCACACAGGAAATAATGACATATGAGCCAATTTAGGTGATAAGATACAGGCAGGGCATGAATACACAAATATACAATAAATATGCAAACAACAAGATCTGTTACCCAAGGGCTAGGGGCTCACATGATAATACAAGTATTGTCCTGCAGCTATGTAGCGCACTCAAACAGTAGTGCTATCAATTAACTCTAGGAGGAAGTCAGCGCATCAACAATCTTTTGCCTCTTTCTAAAAACTTTAAAGAATTTTTACATACATAATAATTTCCTTCTTTGATGTCAGGCACTTTTCATTGTTTGTTGTTATTATGGTCTGATCATAATCTGATCATGATCAACTGAGAATTACCCCAGCTGTTTTTTTTCCCCACAAAGGTCTGAGTGTGTGTGTATGTGCAAGGATGTGTGTTCTCATATGGCTCAAGGACTTGTCTGGGATGTAAACACAGGCAGGGTAAACACACAGGCAGCTTGTATACTCCATTGTTATTATCCTGTTTTTATAATTAGCCTTATAAATTGCTCACATCAAAGGCGCTGTCCCTTGAAATACTTCCATTCCTCTCAAGTAAAGAAGAATGGAATGGGGAGGGGCAGCTCTGGTCCCCCTTCCATTGAGACACATTGAGCTTCTGCTGCGCGTCGGACGATTTAGCAGAGAAACTTAACCTTTGTAGCGATGTCCGTGGCAATCCTGTATTCTTCTCTGGGTTTGTCTTTGTGACGCATTAAGCTCCCAGAGACTGCACTAGAAATGAACTAGTTTGCACAACATGTCAGAGTCTGATTTCAGCCACATAAGGGTGTTTCTGTTGCACATCACATAAATGCCCATGTAGATCATTGGTTTATCTAGAACAGGAAGGCCCAGTAGCTACTGACAGCCCTTCCCCCCCCCCC
>NW_023339663.1:13159514-13165327 GCF_004916995.1 Morone saxatilis | reverse complement strand
CCCCCAGTAACTTTACTGACTGCTTTATTGTCCTTTTTGTTTGGTTTTGAGTTAGTGACTATGTATTTGGTTGTAAGTGCGACTATACTCATTTTATGTCAAATTCAGTGTCAGTGACTTTAATGAAGCAAGTGGTGTAAAGTAACTGCTCAGTGTTACAATGCCATAGTAATTTATACCAACCTGATCTTATCAAAGTGTGGGCTCAGCTAGCAAAGCTAGCTGGGCTGTGTGCTTGCTACCACCATGACTTCCCACATGTCCTCTCAAAGCCTACAAAAGATATTTATAGACCGTATCAATCTGTATCAACATATGAATAATATGTATATAATTTTGGTTTACTGTTGACTGCAGTCGTTTTTAGTATTTCTTTGCAATGAAGTAAAAAATAACCATAACCAGATGTCCATTGATGGTATTAAAGGTGGAGAACATGCCTCTGAGTAACCAGGAATAATGTTCTAAATAAGCAGAGAAAAATATGGAAATATTGTAATGTGGCTGATAAGTACTATATCAATTCTAGGAAAGTTGTTTCAGTGAAAAATAGCCACTAGATGGCCAAAAAATTGGCCAATAAGAATGCAAAGTAGAGAAGATAAAAAAGTGGGCATTCTTCTACCCCACAAACTAATCGAACCAGTGGCTTCTATAGGAACGCTCCGACGTGGCTGCAGTCAGACCCGTCTCCAATGTATCGTCCGACCACACTGTAAGGCAAAAGTGTTTTGTTCTGAGCAGCCACACGTGAAGGTTGAGTGAAAAAACTGCTGTCAAAAATGCAACAGTTGTTCAAACAGGAATTCATGGTGTTGCACTTGATTGTACACACAAAAAGTTACAGAAAGTAGCTGTGTATAAAAAGAGAGAGATGTTAAAATCCTGTATACTGTACTCTTTCTCACCTTTGCACAGCTGGCCAATCACTGTGTGAAGTGGGTGTGATTGTTGAATTGTTAGTTTGGGAAAGTTTGAAGACTTGAGAAGATTTGGGGAGAGGTGGTTTCAGACACTCAAACAATCAGCTGAAGCATAATGATGCATTTAACCTATTCATGTTAACTCTAGTGTGTACAAATGATCACTTAAGCGGATTATACTTTGAAAGTTTTTGAATGTTGAAGTGTTTAAAAATCACTGCTTGGAACTTGGAACTTAACTAGGCAAGTGACCACAGATCACCACTGGAAGGAAAAATTTTTTGGTCGCCTTTCCCCCTTCCCACACATAAAAACATGAATGTGAATATTGCAGTGCCTTAATATTAATTCCTCTCTCTTGGTTAAAAAATATCTACACTACATTTAATGACCTTTGTGACCTGTAGTAAGTGTACAGATGGGAAAGTGCTGGAGAGTACAGTATGTGCTGATTCTGCTGCACTCTGAGATGCTGGCGTGAACAATAATGGCTTGGCAGCTGGAAGTGATGAGAGACAGAAAGTGTCAGTGGGGGTTTGCACAAATTTGATTGACAGTACCAAAGCTGCCTCTGCCATCAATTTAATGGCAATTATTATTTAATGTATATTACTTAAAAGCATATGCAAAATTAAGAGTTTGTCACAAAAACACATTTTATATGGTATTTAAAGAATAATATGCATAATATATTGGTTGTTAATATTTATGACAAAGAAGTTCAAGCATTTCTTGTCTTCAGCTAGTCCTCTGCTGAAAGCGTTGACTCTCATGATCTCAATTAATAACTAAGAAAGTAAGAAAAGGAAGAAGCAGCACAAAACTGGAAGCTTTTTACACAGAGGAGAAAAACCTGCCAAGGGGAATTTATCTCAGATTCAGATTCACTTATGTGTAAGAACAAGAGACTGGCCCCCTTTAGGGTATAATTCAAGAAAGCATGTTGGAAAAAAATATTTTTTTATGACAGATTTGAAGAGAGATATTATTTGTTAAATAAATGTTGGATGTAATCTAGCAGAGCCTTATCCTTTGAATAGAAATTTATGTTTGTATTTGTGTGAAAACGGATTTTTCCTTTTTCAAGCAATTTTTTTTTATTGTATAATATATATATCAGAGGATAGTTAATTAAACCTACTGCACTGAAGAGTTTCTGAGTTTTATGTGACTGTATTAATGTGTAGAATATAATGTATATTAATTTATTATATTTAAAAACATATAGTGTCTTTAAAGCCTCTTTGTGCAGGATTTAAAAAATGTCTGATTTTGGAGACTCCTTGTGGTAGAAGCAAAAAGGAAGCCTGGCAGACAGAAATACATTCCCTCAAACCCCCCACCACCACAGATCTGACATGGTGACAGAGATCATAATGGGGCCAAAGTAACACGCCTAATGCCCCAGTTGTCACAGATACATACATCTCATTTATGCTATCTTATCTAAAAATAATGTCATAACACATACAATGTACACATATGACCTAAAAATTTAACAAACTCAATGGGTCACCTTTGTCTCTTACCTCAGGTACAAAAAATGCCCCAACAGGACTAGCAAGTTCAGGACTAACTACATTAGAAATACCACAGGAGAAAATAAAATTCAACTGGCTTGATAATATTTTTCTGCTCTCTGTCTATTATCTCTTTGTTCTATTACCGCCAAGATTAGGATTCTGGAGAGCGTGATTGACACTTAGATGAGGGTTTGACGGTCTGTCATCACCCACACTGGAACTCTGTGTTAATATAATTAAATTATAAATGAGTGCATGAATATTATATCAGTATGGGAGAGCTATCAGGGAATTCAGTGTTGGTTTCCAACATCAACAGTTCTACCATTTTAGTCTCCCCTATTCATCTACATCCACTGCTAAAACACAATGCAAGGGAATTCCAGCAATTCTGAGTAATGTGATTGTGGGTTGATCTGTGTCCTCATATAGCCCCGTCCAGGATGGAGGTCACTGTGAGAGCCACAAGGACCAAGGAGAAAGCCAGTTTAGAAGGAGAGGACAAGGACTTAGGTTACAAGATAAAATAAATCTGCTTAGTTTATTTTCTGGCAAACCCCTGAGGGAGAGAGACCATGAACTGACAGGCCCTATGTAATTCTTGACAGAGGAAAACTTTGTATACAGACAGTCTCAGCAACATGTTATTAAAAAGATGAGCATGACCGTGGAAAATAAATAAATAAAGAAAAAATACTGATTAAATTTTAAGCAGCTGGCGGGCCGATAGTTTGCCCGAGGCATATTTGTCAGTTTCAAAGGGTGTTTTTATTAATTTTGTATTTTGCATTTTGTTAGTGGAAAGAACTTACTCCACCGGGAGCGCCACAAGCTATAGCCAGCAGAGCCTATAGCAGGGAGAAAGGAGACGCAGAGCATGCCAAGCAGATCCTGCACACTTAGAGAAAGAAATCAGTTTGAGATCACCAGCATAAACCCACAGACCCCCCACCCTCCATCCAAAACACACAAAAAACATTCACACATGTTCACGTCAAGTAACGTATACACATACAAATATTTATGCGAAAAGCACTGCATTTTTATTGTACATAAACTTTTTTTTACCTGCTAGCTTGCTTGGCATTAGATAGGAACATTGTTTTGTCTGTATCCTATTATATAGACTACACTACACAATTTCCTTGTGTTTTAAATATATCATCAACTAGTCAGTAGTTCTTCTCTGGGACTTGTAGGCTTTAGCCTCAGTCTTTTTTTGCATCTTTGCAGTGCTGAGTTAGCATGGTGTCATATATGCACCACTGACCTTTTAGGGGCCCTGGGCAGAAATTTCATAGAGTAATATTTTTAGTAACTCTTAACTCGTAGGAAAGCCAGTTAATCCCTCCAGCTTTTTTTGGGTCTATCCTGAGGTCTCCTCCCAGTTGGATCTGTCCTCCACTTCAACAAGGAGGCCATATTCCTTCAGGATTTTGCAGGCTTTGCAGCCTAAAATGCCTGATTTCATGACAGCTTTTCTAAAACATTGTGATGGATATTCCAATCCTTTTGGCATTTTTTTGCAATGAAATTGCAGGGGTCAAAAAAATAGTTGCAATCTTTTTTTTTAGAATTAATTAAAAGTGGAAGTCAACTTGTACCAGTGAGATTAAAATTGCACTTTTTGGACAGGGTAAAGCAGTTGTCTGCGTGGTCTGCATCTTCACAGCTAGGAAGTGAGTTTCGTGATGCATGGCTCTATGTTTTGCACAAGAAACTACAATGATAGTCAAATTTGAGGAAAAGTTCACAACTTCCTGGAAGGGCTGATAAGCTTTTGTATTTTATGTTGACACTACTGGACAGAAGATACCATTTTGTTGAACCTGTATGTGCAAAGTAAGGTATTTTAAACAAAAATGTAAGTATATGCTAGTGAAAACACAACTTTTGAAAATGTTAATTTCTACCATAAATTGTCAGAAAGAATCATTGTTTTATGTAAATGCTGGTGGAACGCAGGTGGTACAACTGGAATAATGACAAAAAACCTCAATAAGAGAAACTTGGAATTTTACAAACTCCAGGCAGATAGTATCAAACAGCATTGAACACTGAGCAGCAAAGCCTGCCCTCAGGCTATAATTTGCAGAAGTTTTACCTGCTGCTGGCTGAGACTGAACACCAGTGTGAAGACAAAGCTTAGCAAGTGTGTGTGTGTACATACATATGTGTGCACAATTCACAACACTACGCTTGGCAGTTTCATAAAACATTACCAGCATTTGGGTCAGGTAAGCCTCCCCAACCCACCAACCACTTTTAATCATCCTAAAAAAGAAATGGCCGTTAAGGCATTTGATGGCTATTAGCAATGTGTGTTGCATCTTCAAAATCACCTTTCATTCCAAAATACTCATAAAGCATTTGCGTCAAATCAGTCAGACAGATCAGTTTGAAGTAGATGCTACTTTGTTGTGTAAAGGTGAAGGAGTTAATTAGGTGATGGGAAGGTGACTGATGCTATGTATATACAGCACATACGACCGGGAGAGAAGCCAAGTGGGCTGCTAATCATGCCCTCCACCCCCTTATTCCTGCATTCATCTCCAACCATGTGCTTTTGAAGTCGAAGCTGTCAGGAGCTCTGTGACATGCACTCAGTTTTATTGGATTTCATGGAGAAAGTATGCTTTGTTTATCAGGGTTGATTTTGAATAAATCTCAAATAAAACACTAAATTACATTTAAATGATGCGTTCAAAGAAGCTCACTCTAAATAGGACGAAGATAGAAGCTCCTTTCTTCGCTTTCTGGTAAATTAATGCATGTCCCATACAGTAATGGAGCAGATTTGACTGCATGTTAATCTGAGCGCATGAGAATGAGAAACAGTGACACTTAAAAAAGTAAAAAAAGAAAAGAAAATGGTACTGGTAATGATTAGTTGTATGTCGACCAGCAATGGTCTAAATATCATTTTTAATGGGTAATTATATAAAAATTAAATCCCCATACAGTTGTCATGAACGGGGAATTTGACTATAGAGACCAAAACCGTTTTTATACCAATTCAATTCAATGCAATTTAATTAAAATTTAAAATTTATTTTGTATAACGCCATTTCATAACAAATGTTATCTCATGATACTTTTTAAATAGAGCAGGTCTAGAACGTACTCCTTATAAAACTATTTACAGACCCAAGTGTTCCCACCATGAGCAAGCACTTGGCGACAGCGGCAAGGAAAAACGTCCTTTTAAGAGGCAGAAACCTCGAGCAGACCCCGACTCTAGGTGGGCGGCCGTCTGCCTCGACCGGTTGGGATTAAAGAGAGAGAGAGAGAGAGAGAGAGAGACAAATACAGAGATGCACAGTAACAACAATATCAACAAGTATACTATCAGAAGTGACTAATAATG
>NW_023339663.1:13129403-13159489 GCF_004916995.1 Morone saxatilis | reverse complement strand
TTCAGTGCATCATTGGAAGTCCCCTGGCAGTCTAGCCTATAGCAGGCATAACTAAGGATTGGTTCAGGACTTCACCTGAGCAGCCTTAAACTATAAGCTTTATACAAAAGAGGGTACATCTTGAGCCTACTCTAAATGTGGAGAGGGTGACTTGCCTCCCGAACCACAACTGGAAGCTGGTTTCACAGGAGAGGAGCTTGGTAGCTGGAAGGCTCTGCTCCTGTTTACTTTTGGAGCACTATAGGAAATACAAGTAGCCCTGGCATTCAGTGAGTGCATTGTTTGGTGGGTAATAGGGGTGCTATGAGCTTCTTAAGATATAAAGCTGCCTGACCAGGAAGAGCTTTGTAGGTGAGGAGGGAGGATTTTTAAATTCTGTTTCTGAAATTTACAGGGAGCTTAGTGCCAGAGAAGCTGAATACAGGAGAAATTTCCTAGTTAATTGTCAGTACTCATTCATTCATTTTCTAAATCAGCTGTAGTGTCTTAAAGGCAGCCTGATAAGCAAGAATTGCAGTAAATCCAGCCTAGAAGTAAGCAAAATTGCACTGGATTAGTTCATTTGTGACAGGTGTGCCCAGAATTTTGCAATGTTACTTAAGTGAAAAAAAGGCAGTCCTAGAAAGTTTTGCTTTATGTTTGAGTTAAAGGACAAGATAACTCCAATATTCCTGAACAGTTTATAGATAAGAGCCTTCGCGATTGTATTGGGCCAAGAAACCTCAGAAATGTTTAACCCTCAGAAAATTAAAATTTTCTAGAGTGATTCCTTAATAAGCGTTCCTAAGGTAAGCATATATAAGGGGAAAAGAAATTGAAGCACAGAACCTTGTGGAACTCTGTGACTAATTTAAGTGTGTATGGCGGATTCATCATTAACATATACAAACTGAGATCGATCGATCTGATGGGTAGGAATGCCCAAGTCTCTGAAAGTATTTCACCAGTGCTGTCTCTGTGCTATAATGTAATTTAAATCCTGACTGAAACTCCTCAAATAAACCTGTTGTAGAAAGTCACACAACTGTTTGGCAACTAATTTCTCAAGCTTAAGGAGATTGACTCACTTGTGCAGCCAGCTTCAAGTGGTTGTTGGAGGAACTGCTTTTGTTACTTCTTTGTTGGCTTCATTTCCCAACCATGACGATTGCCGCTTGGTAATTACTGTCACTGCCAAAGCGGGGAGACAAAAGTTCAACACTGAAGTTTTAAAAATATATGATTACAAATGACTGGATGAATGGGTGTTCTATAATGAAAGTCTCATTAGACATTGGGAGTTTATAACTAAAGGTGCTCCAATCAGGGTTGTTGAGGCCAATCACTGATCACTAGAAGCAGCATTGACAGATACGGATCCCCAATCACTGGGCACTTGCTTTTTCCTATCTCTTTCCCCCCGAACACATACACATCTCTGTCTCACACACACCGACTGCCCTGCCCTGCTTTTTTCTGCTCCTCTCTCCATGTATCATACAGGCTGTATGTGTCTGCTCTGTTACTATGGTCAGCAGTAAATTTAAAAAAACACAACTCTGTTTTAAATGTTTTCACCCGTGATTCCGTTTTCACAGCAGTAGGTGAGCTGCACATTAATGAAGAGGCTTGTTAATGACGCTGCATATCAAAAACGAAGCTGTTGATTTACCTGCTTGTCCACTAGATAACGTCTCTCTCTCTGTTTCTTGGAAAAATGCTAAAACAAGTCCCTGACCATTAATATACTGCCAGCCCACACAAATAAATCCATATGTGTCAAAGGCTAAATAACTTTCTGTGGAATAAAATAAATGCGTCGGCTGACCAGCTCTTCTGTTCAGCGTTTATAGAGATTGCCGATCAAACTAATTAGAGCAGTATCGGCCTGTTACGATCGGTGACCGATCAATCTGAGCACCCTTCTTTATAACATTATATACATGTGTTGTTTCTCAAAATTCATGATGGTTGTTCTTGCTCTATTCTGTGTGTCTACATCATTAGTACTGCAAAAACTAGAAAAAAAGCAAAAATTGGTTGGGTTTTGCAGAATTGGATGATTTTCCCCAAAAATGTTTGCTTTTTTACTTTTATAATTAATTATATTGTATTTATTAAAAAACCTACAAACCTAATTATGTTCTTCTACTTTGCCTGTTGGAACAGAGATGATGGGAAAAAACTTCTAATTGAGATTTTTCAGGGAATTACATGTGTCCTGTATTTTCCATGTCTCAATCACAATTTTAACTGCATGCATGAGAAAACTTTGTACAGAAGCGGGGGTTGTTTTTGTCACTTTCTTATCTCCCACTGAGCTAAAGATCTTAGAGACTAGTTGTGTAATCTCTGTCCACACTTATATTTTATTTACTCTTAAGTAACAACAATTACTCACACTTGGTAAGAGCATTAACATGGCCATCATTGACACCAAAACTACCAGTGGCCCACTTCCTACTAATACAAACATCCAATAAGCAATATTATGGCTGTTACTGTGTAATTATTGTGTTTAGTGTTATCAAATATCTCATTGTTTAATCTTTTATTAAGTATATTTTGTAATATTTTCCTTTTGTGTTCTTCCACATCTCCAGTTATAAGCATGTCAACTCTGATTTCATTGTATTGTAGGAAACCACTATAACTCAATCCCTCATTGTTCCTCTTAGAAAATAGGTGCAAACAGTTTGCACTGCTTCATAAAATAATAGCTACTGGTCGCTTGCAGAAATGACTTAATTGATCACAGGCTGTGATCCAAATCATAGCAAGCAATTAGGATCAAACCTCAAAAACTATTATGAATTAATGAAGAAGGCATTAATGAATAATTAATGACAAAAGAATTACATGCCTGACACGTTGTGTGGTGTTGATGGATGGGCTGAAGAATGAATTGAGTTCAACCATACGGGATAATTTCCTTCTCATAATCTTCTGTTAAACCTGGGTTTCAGAATAGAATGAAGATTAGTAATTAGGTGAAAAATTACCTTAAAATAAGAAAAAGCTTTTGACAGTAATTTGCTCTTTGGAAACCTTAAAACAGCTCAGTTTTTACAGCTCACTTGTAAAACATCAATGAAACACTTAAAACCTCAATTAATGAGCAGTTTTTTTTCTTAGTAGATTTTATTATATTAAACCGAGTTTGTGCACTATCAATTTACTGAACATTTTTTTTACTTAGCGATGTAGGTTTTTATTTGTATATGAATATACTGTTTTGTCTTTCTGATTGGGGGATAAACCTTGTTAATTAAATATTCTCTCCCTAAATTACACCAATTTACAAATACCGATTAGATACCTGAAATGAATGTGTTTTCTTTATTTTACAGGATCAACTTGGGAATGCAAAAACATCACAGTGTGTATACCTGGTAAGCTTATTTTTTTATCTTGTCTGCAGTATCTCCCCAAAACTTAGAACCGTAACTGGATGTCATAGTTTTGGGGTTTTTTTTATGTTGTTGTTGGGCTGTTGACTCTAGAAGTAAACTGTTGTGGGAAAAAAAGACCACACTGACTTTACATTTAGTGTTGGCTTGTGTTTGCAGAATCCCTGGTGAAAATAAGGCAGATTGTGAACATGTAATACAGAGCTACAAGACCTTGTTTCTCTACTGTGTCTGTCAAGCTCCCCTGCCACCTCTCGTTCTCAGACATAAAATAATCCACAGATGAAGTGCAGAGTTCAGCTGGAAATACAGCATAACAGCATTACGAGTAGCCTGATGGCAACTTACTGCAGTACCAATGTTTTTGGAAGGCTTACACTTAACCGAGCAATTTATTTGATATAATAGTTGCCGGTTCTCTTATTTAGACAACAATAAGCCAAGGAGAGAAATCATACAAAAAGCTGATGCTGCAACACTAAAGTAAATATGATACACTACATTTTTTCACTTTCCCTTTTAGCCCCTCCACCACCTCATACACATTAAATTCACAAATGCATTTTGAGTTCCTTATTTTTATCATTTATTTTCAAGCCTAGGCTTATTTAAATTTTTTTTTTTCTTCTTGTCTCTGCTTTGGTGGATGGGGGAATTCTTTACTTAATTCCATTAACTTTGTATTGCTGCTCAATCTTTGGTGCCCTGAGCATCAGTGCTGTGGCTTGGCTGTCTTTTAGCAGTTCTGCTTCAGCGCTCTTGGATAGAACATGACAGTTACATTAATGCCTCCATGTAAATTGGTGTCTACATGTAGGAAACAAGCAAAAGAAAAAAAAAAAGAAGAAAACATGGAACATTCATTGCTCCATGACAGGAGGAATTACAACAACATTCATTGTGTGCAGCCCCAAATGGCCAAGTCTATTATAGTGTACAGCAATTTCACTGAGAATCCAACCAGGAAGATGGACAGCAAGAAAAAGCAATGACAGAAAACACTCACACTGTGCTTTTTAACCAGGCAGTAGAAAAATATAGGCAAATAGGGGTCAGTGCTCCTGTTACATCAGTTCTTGTGGGGAAGTACTGTATATGCTTTTCTGAAGCATAACACATAGAATTAAAGCGACCCTATGTATTTTTTGACCACTAGTTGTGTTGTAGAGCAGTGTTTTGATGACCGGGTCCCTGAATTGTTTGTATATGTAACAACATGTACACAAGGACAAACATGGACGCCATGCACATGGTGGTTGTTTAGTAGTTATTTCACCTTTAAGCCTGTGAAACATGTGTTTTTATGTATTTTATGCAATCTCACAGACATGAAATGAAAAACAAAAACAAATTTCTTTGTCAAACAAAATAAAATGTGAATGCTTTTAAATCCAAGGTCAGTAATGAAATGCCCATGACAGTAGAGGAAACCAGAATATTTTCCATTGTTTAGTTGAGTTGTTTGGCTGACCTCATTCTGCTCTGGTGTTAAGGGCAGCAGAGTGGCAGAACACAAGAGTAGTAGAGACAGTAGTAAAAATAAAGTCAGAGCATTGAATGGAGAAATCAAAAAGATTATGTTAAAACATGTACAGTAGATTATAAAGAGGCTTCTTCTCTGTGGACAAAACTGAAGTCAGAGCGAGAATGTTATACTAATGCGGAGATTGACATTGTTTTTACTGGACTAGTACGATAAATTTACTTGGTTTTAGGACAGATAACATCTGCCCGCTTATGTGGGTTTATTCTTGTTAAAGTTTATCAAGTATGCCATCTCAAAAAAGGCACTGCAGATTTCTTAGGTAAAAAATGCGTTTAAAATGTTTGTTTTTAAAAGGTGGGTTCAGTAGTATGTGGGGCCACAAGAAATCTGGGACACATATCTCAAACTCTGAGCAACCAAAACTATCTTTGTGGCTAGATTCCACTAAGGGTCTGGGCAGGAGGAAATGTGATTTGCTGTGATGTGGGTTAACTGTCCCTTTTTAAAAATGGGTTGTTAAAAGTCCAATGTTTACCTATAAAGCCGTAAACCTATTATTACAGCAGTATAGTGTTTGTCACGTGCCCTCAAGAGTATAGAAAAAACTGTGGAAAAGATTTTGGTGTCCATTACTAAGGACACATCAAATGTTTATGTTATGATTTAAATTTCCTTTGCTTTGCTTAAGAGGAACACAGAATAAATTATCCAAATCTACGCGATGTCTTACTCGTGGTGTCTGTGCTGGTTGCTCTGACGGCATTGCTTATCATTACCACCACCAGCCAAGTCAAAATTACAGACACACATAAAAGGGACATTGTAAAAAAACATAAAAAAATAATTATCAATCATTTTCTTTTGATTCACTTCAACTGCAACAGCATACATAAATTTAAGCACATCAGGCTGGTACTTAAAGCACTGTCCCCAGCTGTATGAATGCAGAATATTGTAGTTCTATCCAGTTGCCACTATTTCAACGTTGGGAAAACAACAAAGCAGATTAATTTAACAGGATTTTTCCCCCCAAAAAATACTCAGAAAGAAATTCGTAAAATGTTGTCTGCAGACAAGTAGACCTGGAACAAGCTGCTTATGTGTAGTTCATATAGCCTTAAAGTCTATGCACAGGCATCACAGATTTGTTGTCCACACGTTAATGAGTGTTTGACTAAATCACTTAATAGTAAAAATAATGACTAAATACACTATTATGTAAAGCATACATATATCTATGATGGTGCTACTTGTACAAACTGTACAGTGTTGATGTGATCTACGAGATCTAGACAAAGTAAAACAACACAGCGTGTGTGATCTTAGGCTATAAAGAGACACTGATGCTTTTCTGAAGTGAGGTGGGCATTCTGGACTTGAAAGCACATCTAACACAAAAGTTGTGCTGTCAAGATGACAACACCATGTCCTGAAGACACATCTAAAGATGAGTATCTCTGCCTTGCCTCTGTTGTACTGGCACATTTTGAGGCTTCTCTGACTTCACAGTAAGCCACGTACTGTAGTAAGGCCAGGGTACCTAGGAGCCACTTTCATTCACTTTCTTTACTTTAAGAAAAGAGAGTGTGCTGTATTTGATTCAGTATTACATTTAAAGGTCCAGTGTGTGAAATTTAGGAGGAAAAGAAATATATTCATAGGTATGTTTTCATTGGTGTATAATCACCTAAAAATAAGAATTGTTGTGTTTTTGTTACCTTAGAATGAGCTGTGTTTATCTACAGATGCTGCAGGTCGTCTTCTACAGGGTCCAGCATGTTCAACCACCATGTTTCTACAGCAGCTCAGACAGTGGTCCTTTCATGAGCAACCTTTCTGAATTTTAATTGTTTATGTTGTGCAAAACCATTTGATAAGTAACACAGCAAAAATCCTGGCGATAACCACTGTTTATTTATGGATCTGTGAATAAAGACATTTGTGGAAAGCTACAATTTATCAAACTAACTCACCAATATATGATCAGATATATCATGAAGTTTCAGAGATTTGTGTCAAGCTGTTTAAGATTAAGGCTACTGATCCTCTTTGCAAGAAAGTTGCCAACCTACAGTAGGTTTGAAATAGAACAGTTTCCATATGGGGAATGGGAGAGGTGACAAAAATAAGAGCTATTTCTATTATTATGCAATTGCTACAGCTTTCCTAAAGGGACCCTAACAATATTCCTCTTACGCTGCGCTATCCATCATGATAATGAATGGCAGTAACTTATCCTGGGACATAAATCTGGCAAGCCCCAACAGCACTGTGACACAGCATTTAATTACAACGCATGTCTAATTGAAAGAACCCTGGAAAATAGTGGGATGTCTCTCTGGCTGTAGTAGGGTTAAAAAACTTAATTAATTATGAGGCACCTCCCTCCCTCTTTATTCTGAGTCACTGGCGTCCCTGCCTCAGTGAGCTGATGACATTTTCAGCCTCCCTTTCATCCTTCAGAGAAATGAATGACGTGGCAAGAGCGTTATCAAATGAGCTGTAGAGCCAGCCAGTGAATATGTCATTGAGTGTGACTGCTTCCTGAGTGAATTGTGATTTATCTCTATGGCTCCCTCGTCATGTTAACTGACTTGCTACCCGGCACCCCTCACCCCCCACCCTGTAGTTGACAGGCCCAGTAGATCATTTGGGGGATCTCTAGGTGAGGTACTGGCTAATGTAGTCTTGGAGCCTCCTGAATAACAGTACCCCTGTGTTTGACCCCAGATGCCCCTCACTACATGGAACTGTTTTCATTCATTGCTACACATCCCTATCAATACCATATGCTCGCTATATTCACTCTTGCTCTTCAAAACATTGCAAACTTCCTTGATTACTTGTTCAACTCTCAAAATAATACTTACAATGATTCAGAATACTTATAGTTTTTATCCTGTTATCCTTAGTAAAGCTTTTGTCAAAAATATGATATTTAAAACTCATAGAAACTTTGGAGAAACTTGCATCAAAGACAGCTCGGAGTTGTTGACAAGGCACTTCCTGATCTTCTTGTACAAAAAAAGATGCACTTTAAAGTTGTTTATGTCTGAATCAAGTTTGTGTGAATAAGTAATGTATTCATCAGCCTTCCAAAATGCTCCCAGTGCCTCTGTTTGGCAGAGACAGCACTTACATGTACATCAAGCAAAGGGTTGTGGGTTGTGGGGTAACAGAGGGACAAGTGAAGGGACCATGGAAAACTGTCTTAAATGAAAAAGGTGATGCAGCCTCCTAAATGATACTTTCCCCAGCTCCATACGTTTAACATCCACACTCACACCTATACCCTGCCCCACCTGAGCTTGATTAGTGAATGCCTGAACCCGAAGTACGGTGTTGAAAGGCTGCCAGAAGACACTCAGCGCCAAATCAAAAGCTTCACTGTAGAATCAAAAGAGTTCAGTCTTTCTCTACATAAACATGAGAGCAATGGAGGTGATGGGCTGTGCTGAATATGAGCCAGTTCTGACATCCCCCCAGTGGTTCCTGCACACTAACTATGTTGTATGTATATCTTCTGCCTTTGCTGTCAATTCAGATGTCAATTTAAACCAAATAAAACCAATCCTTTATCCCTCACATGAATCTAAGTAGGATATATTGTTGCAATAGTATTTGCTCAAAACTCCAATTTTGGCATCCCAGTTTTAAATCTCCTGTCTTTACTGACTGACTTGTATTGCAAAATATTGGCCAAAGATAAAAAAATATATATTTTCCAGTATGGTGCTAAAGAAGAAGAGACTCATGAACATGAAATGTCATAAGGAGTATCAGAATTTAATTAATGATTGTTCACAAATTACAAATTTACTTAAAACATATATCACATCTTGAAAAAATGTTAAACAAGACAAGTAACAAGACAATTAAAATTATTAACCTATTCCAAATCATTGATGAGCATTAAGAAAGATGGCTGATAACTGTTTCTCTAATTGAGAAAGAGCTTTCTATATTTATATGGAATCAAAATTTCACTTTCAGACTGCAGCCTTCAAGATGGTCAGGTATACATGTGTAAATATTATAATAGTTTTCTTATTAATTTCAATAAAAACCTTATTCCACACGCACACATTCGTAAACGAAATACAGTTCAGTCCAGTTTCACAGGTAACATCATACTGTAGGGAAAAAACGTCCTCTTAACTGCATCACTTCATTGTCTCTCAGTGGCAAGATGGCGATCTTTGTCCTCCCCCGTCCTAGTGTGCTTTCTGTGAGCCTGTAAATCTTTTATCTTGCAGACATGTTGGATGAAAGCGAAAGATGTGTAAAGAGCATACAGCATGGGACACTAACATCTTATTAGAATAATGGCCATCGAGAGAACGCAGTCCCTGCGTTGCTGTTCACAGTAGTAGACAGACTTTCGTATTAGCTCCAGCTCTGTCGCCGGTAAATGTCATGCAAAGAGACAGGTCATTTACATTTTTGATAAAATGATCCTGCATTTTTTATTTGTCTTTGAAATTAAAGACTTCTTTAATCATTGTGGATGGAAGGGGACTTAGCCGACGTACTCATGTGTTTCTGATTGCATTAGAACTGATGTGGCGTGGCATGATGGATATTTAATAGTTGTGCTGTCCCTCTGTATCATGTCAGGAGTCTGACACACACAGATGCTCTGGAGCTCTCCACCCCATACAGAATTGCTTTAATTATTAGGCCTATCATCTTGGCTTTGAGATGAGAGGAGGGGTGAGGAGAGCGGAGGAGAGGAGAGGAGAGGAGAGGAGGGGAAGAGAGAGTAGACGTATAGATGAGCAAAAGAAGGCCATGCGAGACAAGTCAAAGGTTGTTGTCAAAGGTTCTAAATGAGTTTATCAGACATTTGTGCATGGTGATGTGGTATCAAACTGACATGCCATATCCTGTTTGTCTGCAGTACTTTCTTCTCCACAGGCCTCGTAGTGGGGCCTAATTGCTGTGCATATCTACAGAGGCCGCGAAGAGCCCACGGCAGCCCTGTAGTGCCCCAGGCAGTGTGCTGATCAGACCTCTCCCTCTGCTGTGCTAAACTGTCATCTTCTACAACTATGTGTTTTTATATTGCAGCATAAAACTGATTTTACTTGATTAAAAAGATCAAATGTTGGCCATGCCAATAAGAGTAACTCAAAAGAAACACCGCAATTGCGTCACCAGTACCACAGAAACATCCATCAGTGCACAGGCGCTGGCAAGTCTATTCTTGATAATCCACAGTTTTAATGAAGGAACATAAAACGGCCATACAAATTTTCCTAGAATACTTTTTATGGAAATAAAGAGGACCGATGAGAGCAGAGGCCAGAGAGTGATTATGCGAGAGAGAACAGCCACTCTTATGCTGGCACCTCCAGCATGCGGGCCATCTGCATAGAGGGCCTGGAAATGAGGATGACAATGCTAATCACTGCCATGGAGGCCTAACTGGTGTGGATGAATGGCCATCCCAGGCTCTAAACACACTGAGTAGCGCTCATCACACAATGTTTTTGTCTGGGCATGCCAGGTCCACAAGCCTCCACCAGCCCCGCCCTTTTCCTGTACACACTCCATCACTCAGTGGCAACATGTGTATGGCTTCCTGTCAATTCAGGAAGTCTTGGTTCATGTCCCAGCCGCATTAATGGACTAGGCAGTGGATACTTAGTAATTTCCTATTTCCCTATTGAAGCAATTGTTGTTGGCTATTCTCATTCATCATTGCCCCCCAAAAATTGGATCATTATCTGTTTCTTGTTTCTGTACTGGTTGTTTCTTTCTTTCTCATACTCGGTCCCTCATTTTAGAAATCTAGCATTTGCATCTTTTAAAGTTGCTTTCTTCTGGTCAGTGACTTTAGAACAACAAGCTATAGGAGTTGTTATGAATGTATAGCTTTAACACGTGTCACGAAAAGGGTCTGTAATGTACGGTAGCCTCAGGTCAAATCAAATAATCCAAGCAAGGGAAATTGTCTAGAGGATAAGATCAATCTTGTGACACATGTATTTTCATGACTGATCAATCGAAAGGGTCAATCAAATAAACAGAGCCTTCAGTTAGAGAACATGTCTGGTTAATTCCTTTATCCTTAGAAAATGAGAAGAATAAATTGAGAATGACACATTTACATGAGCAAATAAAAGACTGTGCCAAGACGGTCTTTGGGCACAGGGAGGATTTAGCTAAGGAGGGAAGGCCCATAGTCTCAACTTTTCATCCTGATGGTTTCCAGCTGTAGTGTGGGCTTGCATTTAGCGGGTGTCCCCATAAGTGAATGTGAAGAGGACCAGCTGCCTGGCAGCCGGGTTCACTTTGCCCCCAGCTTTGGGTAACCAGTAAACCTCTGTGTTCTTATTACACTGGAAGGCCCTTTTGAGGTAACCCCAAAGCCTGCTGTTTGGCTCCATTAGCTTGCATAGAACAATATACAATGCTGACCAGAAATCATAGGGAATGGTAACAAAAATCTTTTGAAAGTCTAATCCTTTAGTAGTTTAGAATGTGAATTACAACAGCTGTGACAGATGTAATTCCTAAAACACCAATATAGGTTACTTATCAAGATAGTTGTTTTCCAAGTACTACAACCATGATTCTGTTTTTCCTGCTTGAACTAATGTGCTGTTATTGTTGTTATTAATTTTATCTGCATAAGCATTAATTAGTTCATTTGATGGCTTTCTTGAGGTAGAGCTGCAGGGAAGTTTGAACACTTCCCCAATGAAGGCTGGATAATTACAGATAAGGTTGTATGCTCATGCTGCATGCACAAACAAAAAAGAATGTCTTCATCAAAATAAATGCTCTGTGCTTTGTTGCTCCTTAAAAGAACAGAGATTTGACCCTCAGTATTGAAAAAGCAATATGTCAACCACAATGTGGTTAAATGAAACCTCAGTAGTTGGGGAGGATAACCGACAGTAGGTCAGTCTGTCTAACTCTTTGGTCAAAAGCAAGATATTTCTACAACTAATGCGAGTCTCAGTGATTTGGTGGTGAACTGACCTTTTTCCTAGCACCACCATCAGAACACAAACACGTTGACACAAGGCAAGGTAAATACAGTTATTTATAAAAAATTATTACCATAAGAATGTATGTCCCCCAAAGTGTGACTTCAGATATTCTGATATATGATCTCCTAACCTTTTCTTTATGACCACCATGAGGCCAAAATTTCCATTTGGAGACATTAAAGTCTGATGGTAAATTTACCACAAACATTGTTATGAGCACTTTCAGACTCCTCACAGAGTGAACTCTTTCAGTTTTGGACACACTATGAACTTTCTTTAGGACC
This sequence comes from Morone saxatilis, assembly GCF_004916995.1. Taxonomy (NCBI): domain Eukaryota; kingdom Metazoa; phylum Chordata; class Actinopteri; family Moronidae; genus Morone; species Morone saxatilis. The sequence goes on along the minus strand of NW_023339663.1, from coordinate 13,147,329 downwards.
ACTTTCATTACATTTTATTTTACTTTTTAAGCCCCACAACTGCAAACAGCTACACTGTTCACTGAAATCATCACATATGTTGTTTGTTTTGTATTGTAAGACCTTTGTATTGTGCAGTGTTATTAATAATATTTGCCCCTTTGGAATGTTGCCTAATGGTTTACAGAACAGTAATACAGTATTTAAGTTTTCATTGAATAGAAAATATTTATCTTAAACAACCAATGAAGCATTTACAAAAACTCAGACTGAGAAGACAGGCTTTTACCGTATGTCTTGTTGTAGCGGGTATGAACTTCTGCAGTTCAACTTTCATGTGGGGCATGTCGGAAAGCACTTCATTCTAATGTGCTGTGGGTTTCAAAATCCAATCCCAAGTAAGAAATAACAGCCCAGACAACTGCATTACTGTCTAACCTGTCAGCTTTGTTGAATATAAGCTCCATCTTGCCTGCCAGTGCCTTAAAAGCTGAGCTGGCAGAGTGCAGGACTGGAAGTGACAAAAGCAGATAGCTGCAGCTGTGATTTTAGGAAAGGAGAATGGACACTTAAATGCATTTTTATACGTTTACAAGGAGTTCATACTGTTCTCTATGAATCAATAATAAGCAGCATGCAGGAGCCCTAAGATACAATTATCCACTCTGAAGTACCTCCCTTGTCACTACAATGAAAATTAAAGTAAACATGCTGTCAGGTGCAATGGCATTCATGTTTTCCCTTAGCTCCAGTAAGCCTGTCTCATGGGGCAGAATAAAGTAACCTAGAAATAACACATTTCCTATTGCAAAAACATAAACCTCTTCTTGGAAAATGGGGGGAAAAAGGTCTATAAGAATGTATGAATGTGTGTTGTAAAAACATCTGCCATGACATAATGCAAAACAAATGTCAACAGAAAGTCAACATACTAACTAACAATATAATAGGTAGAACAGTGTCACCCATTTTTACTCATTAGCCTGCAATTCTAATTGCAGTGTTAAGGTTTCACTGTCATTAGAGTGACATTTAATTAGATCCTACAACAGCTTGGAACAGTGAGTTGGTTGTGCCTCAGTATTTCTCTCTATCACACTCATAATTCATTACCATCCGCTTTATCTTTCACAAAGGATATAGTCACTTTTAACTGTATCTGACAAGTGCAGCTGTTTCTCAGATTGGCTCTCAACAGATCGTGGTTCCATGCTTCAGTTAGAAGGCACAAGTCCCACAGCATTGCGTTTGGATATTGAGATGTTTCATGCAATTATGAAAACCTCATTGCTCACATAAAACATCCATAAATTCAATCACAGTCTGTCTTTAGGTTGTGTTGCACTACATCAATGCACTGAGACATTTTTTCTTATTCAGTGAGTGGTTTGATCGAAAAAGAATAGTCAAGAATAATATCTAAGCAGAGACATCCACTGGGGATGAAGGAGACTTTGTATCTGAGCCTCACTGGGACGCATAAATAAATGAGTAAATCGGCTCCAACTGTATAATTGGGATACAATGATATTCCCTTATTCAACCAATTCTCTGTGGAATTCATACAATCCATACTCATGGATATGGACTTGTTTTGAGCCATGGAATAAATAGCCACATTGAATAAATATGCCAATTTAAACAAAAAGAAATCTATAGATGTAAGTGCTTATCTTAAAATCAAAGTTATATTTATAAATCTACAACTGTTACATCAGCTTGAGACAGTTACTTACTGTAGGCTGACAGTGTCCCCAGGCTAATGCTCACAGACACAAAACACTGAATACCGTAAAACTTCAGTTAAAAGCAGGAACCCAATTAATTGCATGTCCCCTTTGCCAGGCATGGCTACACGTTTTGACAAATAAATGCAATAAAGTCATTTAGATGCCTGGTCTTGATTTTATTGAAGTTCTTTGGATGTATAAAACCCCTTAAAGCTCACCGGGTCACCCGCTTGAGCGGGCTTAGATCGCCTACACAAACATAAATGTTTGAACTATTGTCAATATATTGGTGGTACACATCAGTTACATTCTCAACAACTCAATCATTCAGTTTATTTTATGGAAACCATGAGCACCAAAGTCTCAAATGATCAAATAAATTATTCATAAATGTTATATATGTTATAGCCTAAATTTTAGTAAAAAGTTATTTCCATACTGGTTTAATAACAATTTGATTCTATTTCCAATCTTTGCTGAGCAAAAGTTTTGTGCAAATGGAATGAAACGCCCATTGTGTTTCAGATAAAGGCAGATTGAGTTCAGTGATTGAAGCAAATAAGTACCTGGGCTATTAATTGATGTTTTTCATAATTTTTGAACAATTTTCATGTGATGTCTTGTCAATAAGAGCACAACTTGTCCTCACACTGCCACTTACTTGCTCATTTCAACAGCCTGGTACAACTGCCCCCTTCGATTTTCTTGGCAATTCATAGTTTTCAGTCATGTGACTAGCACGATGCCCTGGAGGGCAAAACAACGTTCCAATATGGCGATCTACACTGGACACTCTGTAAAACCGCAAAAGAGGCATGTGAATGATATATTTATTTCAAGCCATGAATATTTATATCACCTCTTAAAAGAAGAAAAACATGGAAACGTGAACAAACTGCAAGTTTTGGGCACTTCCATATCCATATAGAAAGATCCATATACAGCACCCGCCACAGTATTTCAGTCACTGAAAACGGCAAAGTCCCTGCCAGAGCTCCAGTTTTGTGATGTTTACATCTATTTATTTAAATGTATTTATCATCTATCTCCCCTTACACTGCCGCCAGAGTGAAAGCATGCTATATTGATCTTTATTGACCCGACCCGATCTTTCATTTTATGTCAGCCGTCATACATCTGTTTTTACTTGTGAAGCGGTTCAGACACGGTGCAGCCATCGTCAACTATCTCCGCTGGCTGCCTCTCCAGTCTGAGCTCTGCGTGTGTGAACAGAGCAGGAGCAGGAGAGGTGAAACAGTGGTGGAGATCCGACACAACCACAGTAATTGTACTGTGAGTCAATTATTTTTTGTAATCAGTGCGAAAGATGTAGAGACGACAGAAATAAACAGAATAGAAAAGAAGCAGAATAATGCCTGGTTTTGTCCTCCAACTGGGCGTTCTGATGAGGGTGTGACATCACGTGAAAACTATGAATATACTGTGTACTAAAAAAATAAAAACACCTTATACTATTGTGAAGTCATGCAGTAACAGAGATAGATTATGGCTAATTCCACGCCACTGGATCCCCCAACCCCTTGGGAAGGAGGTATTGGCACGGTTCACATGGTGTTGGTAGCTGCTTTTTTCATCTGCCTACTACTTAAGGATGTTAAATATCTCAACATCTGAAATAGCAATAGCAATGCCTTTTTAATTAACAAAACAGGTGCACTGATGCCTTCTAGATGCCACTGATAACATCCAACCTTTTTATAGGACTCCCAGTGGTGAGTGTCATAGTTGTATGTAGTGTATGAATCAAATGGCGCTGTGGTAAACATCCTCCAGTGGCAGCAGCATGAGCATACAGGATATCTCTATAATCCAGTTTAGACATTATGGTGGATTGTTAAAGGTTTTTTTAGATAATAGACTTACAGAACTTTTTCAATGACAAATCTGGAGGCCGTCCATTATTTTGACAGCTTAAAACTGTGGGCAATCTACTATAACGTCAAGTAATTCACATGCATCACTGTCAATAATCTATGTACTGTGTGTGTTTAACACATACATACATAGGCCTTTTTTGAAGTTCAATAAATGCATGCTGTTTACCAGGACAATGAGTAATCGTGACCAAATTAATGGTGATTATGAGTTTTGTCATAATTGAGCAGCCATACTATGTTGTTACTTTTTCACTTCCTATTCTTTTTCTTTTCTTGCTGTTGGATTGAAAATTTCAGTGTCATAAAAGCATAATTAAACTGAAGGAGGTTTGTTCCAGATTGCTTGATTGACAGGAAGTTCAGCCTGTCAAGTTCAACCATAGATCGTCTGGGTGAGTGCATTTATGGCTCTTATAACATTTACTATGTTTATGTGCACTCACTCTGTTTTACTTTTCAGTTTTTAAGAAAGTACATCAGAGACCTGCAAAGAATTGTGACTTGAGGGGGCGTGGCCTCAACACAGACTGGAGTGATTGTGACTGTTCGCAGCTCAAAAAATATGTTTTAGGGTGGAGTACCTCTTTAACTGTTAGTTAAATGTCGGTGGTCTCACAGCCTGTACAGGACTTTTACGCAATAATTTAACCAAATTTAGAAAAGGCAATAAAACCATTGGATTTAAGTTAATGAATTCTTAACTGGCATGAATCATTAATTTATTGTAGATGAGAATTTTTATGCTTATCTTTTTTCTGTATGTATCATTGTAATTTGAGAATGAGTCAAAATTGTACAATTTACCATGATACTTATATAGTATAAATGAGAAAGCATAATATAATTGTAGAGGATGCCTAATATATAAACATAATTATAAAATTAGGCAAACAGTTTAAATTTGAGTTAATAGTGAAACAGTTGAGTTTACAGTTGATTTTTTTTTTTCCTATCCTTTCTTTTTTACATGTTGATCATACAGTTAAATTGCTTCATGTGAATTGATTCCAGTGCAGCAGCACAAAAAGCCTGAGCGGAATGGTCCAGCTACAATATGCTTGAAAGATGGGGAACTCACCCTTTTCCAGCCATTTACTGCAAACCTTTTCTACAAAGTGCTCCAAACGGAGCCATTACACGACTGAGGTGAAAATATTTGCTTTTATCACCCATCTATTTGAACACTGGCCACATCCCCAGCCAGCAAAATGCTCAGTGCGTAGCAATCACAGTCTTGCTTTGCATGTCATCATTTCCAAATAATTTACCAGCTGCAATTAGCTGACTCCAGTTGTCATCGCAGTGCTTTGTGAACTCTTACGGAGAGGAGTTGATGTATTAAAGAGACTAAAATAAAAGTCTTCATTAAAAAATGCATGTGTACATACAGTCTATATATGCATCACTGATGATTGCACACACCAATTGAAAATAAAAATGACCTCCGTCTGACAAATTAGAAATAAACCTGTTTGACAGGCCCCGTTTGGTTAGAACAAATGTGAGACATGATAAATTGTTTGACACACTTTCATAAAAGCAAGTGGCGGCAACCCATCCTTTAGCATGTGGTAATGGCCTCTCGTTGTTAGATTCAATGGAAAAAGCTATTCATACTGTTATGTGATTGAAAAGAAAATTGAATCCTTTTGATGTTATAAATGTGTCTATTACCGCATTTGCACACAAAATTTCTATGGAAATTATAGAGAAAGGAGTGATTCTCTGGAGGAAATGTTTGGGAATGACATATTGAATTCTATTCCTGCCTGAATATCAATATAGTGTATGCCTTCGAGAACAACTTCAAAACTATATGATTTTTCACTGGGCTGAAAGGCTAAAATTACTATACTATATACATGAAAAAGGTTAATGGTTAGATATTTCTTATGTTCTAATGAACAGCCTCTTCAGTTTACTGCTGAAGTTATGAGAAACTTTGTCTCTCCTTTACATAATGAGGTTTATCTGCAGCTACTGTTGGAGTTCAAAAAAGGTTCATAGGTGGGATGGGTCAAATTGACATTTGGTACATGAAAAACGATCTCAAAAGGAAATAATCCTTGAGGGTTAGAGGGTCTGCAAGAGAGGCTTTTTCTTTTTCTCTGAAATACACAGTAAGATAGAGCCATCGGAAGGGTTATTCAGAAAATATCAGTCAGTTACAAAGGGCCTTGCGACGGATCCGTTCACAGATTCATTGGGTATTTAGATGTAAACAGGATTTGTTTTTATTAGGTTACAGATCAATTTATTTACCAAGGGTATGTTCACCGAGTATGCCCTTTTTTGGCATTACTGTATTGTGCATAGGGAGGTGTCCTGTACAATCACAGTCTTTATATGGCTGACCCCAGCTCCACAGGGGGTTGCTCAAGAAGTCCCCACTGGTGAGCACTCAGTGTTATTCACTTCCCCACACTGATCTTCTCTTCTGGGCTGGGAGACTGAACAGGTTGGCCTCCAATATCAGGTTAGGGATGAGTTTAGAATTTTCCAGCAGACATGACTGAGGCCTGACAAGGTGGAGGGCTGTGACTTATGATTATTTTCAGTATTGATTAAATCTGTTGTTTATTTTCCTGATTAACCGATAAATCATTTTTTCTATAGCACATCAGAAAGTAGGTTAAAATATTAATTCCTCTAAGTGACCTATTCAAATTGGCTGATTTAACCAACCAACAGTCCAAATTCAAATCTTTTCATTTTGTATAGCATAAATACTCACGTCTTAGAATATGGAACCATTCAGGTATGATATTTTTGACTATAAAATTTAACAAAAATAAAATCTAAAATTAAAAAATAAACCTAAACTGAGGAGGCTGTAAGATAAGTCAATTAATTGACTCATCCTTTCAGCTCTAAAACAGTTTAATTCTATTCTTCATTCACTGACAGGAAAACAATGTAATCAGAGCCAAGGATACTTTTTCATAAGATTGCATGATATTTGTCATTGGTTGCATATGATCATGATTGAAAATATACAGCAAGCTGTGAGTGAGATAAAGACAAAGCTATGAATATCTAATTATTTATTCTCTCTCACAGTTTTATATCCATGTTACTTTGATTGCAGTCTACAGACCATTGTTTAATCTCATGTAGGTGTCTTTTTCAACTTATACTGTATGAATAAAAATCTCTAATTAGTTTAATTAATAATAAATTATTTACAAAAGGGGGACAATATTTTTGACTCATAAATTACCAGTTAGAAAAACATTTTGATAGGAACATTAGGTGAGTGAGCATCACTCAATACATGGGGAGTGAATTATTATAAATAAGTCCCTTCATACGGGATGGTGAAGCAATGGCATAAAATGGTCCTATCAAAAGAGTTGAGGGGGTCAGCAAAGTTTTTAGCTTTTAGATTCTACTGATAGCAGCTTTATTTTAGGATCTGAATGTGTATTTAATTTCAAATCAGTCAGATATTAATGTATAATATTAACGTCTTGCAGATGGATAAGGCTTTTGATTTGCTCAAATGTAAATTTGGGTCTGAGTCACTCATGAACACAATGCTTTCATTTTACTGTCAATAACTGTCTGACAGCCTTCTTTGATTAAGTTCCTGGAGAAACCTTCTTTGAGTGTTTTTAATAGTGTGTGTAAAGTAATAGTGTCACATGTGGCAAAACTACTGACGAAACATACAAGAAACTTAAAAGGCATCTGTATTCAAGGTAGTACACCTCATAATTTAACCCGTCGTTGAACACAAGCTGCTTTCTGATCACTACACCACAACATTATTCAATTGCCTTAATGAGTGCATTTAAAGACTTTTCAGCTATGCTCATATTTGATGTTTTCGAGCCTGTTGTAAAACATTTTGAAGTCTCAGCAAATGGTTGTAATAGCTTCCTTTCAAAATGGTGATAATGATTATGGATGTATTCAAATTAAATTAAATCTCAAAGACTGTGATGCAAGTCACTGTGACTAACTCAAGCGCATCAATCATTTTCCTGAAGCTTACAGGAACACTGTCAATTCACTCGGAGGTACTTTTGATGTCAGACACAAAGGAATAATAATTGCTTTAATTCAAAGGTACACTTTATACTTACAATTTCAATCAAATTTCAATCTAGGATCAAAAGGATATGTTTGCATTATGCTCCGGAGCAATCCAATCCCTGAGTTTGAGGATAGATTTTCCCAGAATGTTTAGTAAATAGAAAAGCAGATGGCAGTTAGTTTTTTCTGCATTCATTACATTAAAAAGATGCTCAAAGTTTCCACCCCAGAGGACATAAAACCAAAACATCATGATTAAAAACGAGTATGTTGAGAGGTAGGGAATATAGGCTCTGATTAACAATTTCAAATTGGAATTATGCAACAATTTTGGTCATTTGCTAAAGCATTTTATCAAGAGTGGTATGTTACCAAAAGAAAACCTTTCAAGGCTGGACAGAAAGTAGTCACAGCGTTCACCCACGTGTACAGCATAAAAACTGTCATACTTTTTTCCACGTTATCACAGGAATCGTGTGGAATCGAGCAAAGTGGTGGATTTTGTTGTTAACATGATGGATGTGACCTGAGGACAACGGGATATTAATTTGCATGTGATTAGCAAGACTGTGATTGAGTGGATACAGAAGTGGCATGCTGTGGTGTGTTGTTGCCGTGTCATGAGGTTGTCATCCGGTGCGCGCGTGTGTGTGTGTGTGTGTGAGAAAGAGAATGTGTACTGTATGTGTGCACGTGCCTGTGTGTTTGTGTGTATTTGAGTGTAAAACAAGCTCAGTGGCTGCAGGTGTGAAAGTAGCCCAGGCTGTGAACTCCACACACTCCCTCATCCTCTCTCACTTCCTCTCCCGCTCATTTATTTTTCTTTTTCTCTGATTTGGTTTTACACTGCTGCACTCTACTCATTTGCATCTGCTCCTGACACCCTTGTACCAGTCACAACCAGCCCTTCCGACACACATACTCTTTCTCTCCCTCACACACATAGACACACACACACACACACACACACACACACACACACATTAAAACTACTATCATCATTCACAACTTGTCCCGTCTTCGGAGTGTGATGAGGAAGAAACAACATGAGTGAACTGGTGCACTTTCTGGGGGAGAGGTTTCTGTCAGAATTTCGATATACAACGTATGTGAATATTTAGAATAAAATGATCAGTTACATGTTGAAACTGTGAATAGGCTCTGGCGTAAATACCATAAGAATGTATAAGAGCTTGCGGGCTTCCTTTGTGTTTTATTTAGTCTGCTGTGTGATGTGTGTATGTGTCTGTTGGGGGTAGGGAGTCGGAAACATATGTTTGTATTTATACCAATGTGTTTACGGCAAGGATTCAAGCATGGATGCACAAAGGAACTGATAATCAAATCTTTAATCCAATTAATTTATCCAAGCAGCAGAATGAGCTGAATATATCAGGCGGCTCTGGTCATGGAGCTGTGTTGTTGAGAGCTCTGCAGTGCGATGAAGTTCAATTAAGACACAATATAATAATTATAAACTGACTCGAGAGACAAGGCAGGGTTCATTTCTCCAAGCACCATTCTTCTGAGAAACAGCCTGTTTTGTTAATCACAACTTATTGGATAAGTAGGCACAGAGATTTGCCTCCAGCTTTGCCCACTGGCTTCTATAAAATAGATGCACCCGTTCCTATTTAAAATGATTTTCAGTGCAGTAACTTCAGATAACACGGTGGCAAACGGGCATCATATTAGGGCTTAATAGGTTATAAAGCCTTCTTTCTGTATCTCAGGTGTTACTGTAATCCTGGAACATCTTGTAGACACACATATTTCATCATACAGGAAGGATTTTAATAGAATTGTGGCAAGAAATCTATAAACACAGCTACTAAAAACAAAAAGGATTCAGATTTGAAATTGCCAGTAAGTCCTACTTAATAAAACTGCTTATTAGCACCTATAAAAAAGGAATGATGCTAATAAAGTTTATAGTTTATTATAAGCTACTGTAATGTAATCACACTATGAAACTATAGGCTGTCTTAAGTGTCTCTAAAACATTTCATACAGTTTAAGAAAATGGGTAAAGTAACTGTGCAGAAAAATCCTAAGCATTTGCAAGTCACAGGTCAGGCTAATTATGTCTTCTCATGAAAAATAAGCCTGACCCTGTACAACTCATACAATCATGCATTGATTTTCTAAAGAGAGCGTATTTAATAAATTTAGCTACAGTAGCAGGACCAGGTGGTCAATCATTGTCCCATTCTCAAAGCCCTTGATGAGCACTGAGGAAGATGGCAGAAATAATACATCATTGTTCTGTCTAATTACAGCATGTCACAGACAAGAGCGGATTTGCATTTTAAACAAGCACTTGTTCTGATTGAGGAACAATTGTTATATATTTCATTAAATGTGAGCCATGCAGAGGGCAGCACACTCCCTCCAAACATGCATTACAGAGGAGATGTAACCCACAAAGCATCCAGTTTTATTCGAACATGTTCCATCAGCAGTTCAAGATATTCTTTAATATATGTTTGTTTGTTTTCATTTCTTTTACACTTATGCATACTTTAGTGATATTTTTCCTCCCACCAACGATTAATTTAATCTCGCAGCCTTCTTCAAGGTCTTTTTTTATATCCCCCCACTCCCAGTTCAAGCAGAAATGAGAGAGGGTCTGAGGAGAAAGGGAGAGGAAGAAGAACTAAAACAAGATGCTAGACTCAAATACACTTTAACAGTTTTTGACTGCTTTTGCACTATTTTCTTAGAGTGGATTTGAAGCAGGGCTGGGCTGCTTCCTGAATATCTTACAGCCTCCTCAGTGTCTTTATCTACAATTCCACTTATTTACAGATCACTGGAGGAACATCTGCTCCAACACTTGCCCCAAATCTAAGAAGTGATGTTTTGCAATATACCATTTAATTTTTAATGCCGAAATTCAGTTCTCCTTCAAAACAGAAGAACTTTCATAGATAAGCTCCTTTTGATGACAACTAAACAACATCCAATAGCCTGGAAATATACTGGAATTCAAGGGATAAACAAAACTGTGGAAAACAAACAACTACAGTAATGGTAAACACTGCAAAAGTTGACAATATCATGGCATAACATAAAAAGTAGAAGCACTATTTTATCTTAGTTATAAACAAGTCTGAATGCAGCTAATCGAATGGGACGAGTCGCACTGTCAGAGAATACACAACAAATAACTTCATAAGAGATGAAAATGTTTTATAGAAATTACTAACAAGGAAAGGTCATGAATGCTGCAGTATTATCAGAATTTCACTAAAAAAAGACCAAAAACGTAATATACATAAATTTCAACAGATACAAAGTCAAACCCAAAACACCTGCTTCACAAAGGGGTTTAGAGCGAGCCATCTTGTACAATTACTCTGAAGTAGATGCATGCCATTGTTGCTGATCTATTTTGTTACCCTGACAGGCACAGGGAAGTTGTGATGCACCTGCATCTGTTCAATCTGTACAGCAATACAGGCTGGCCTCAAGCCAACGCTCCCCACTTCAGCTACCGCCAAATACTACACATATTTGATTTGCAATACAGCATAATAGGCCATCAGCTTAATTATTACTGAGGAGTTATCATCTTGAACCTTTCTGTACGCAATTGCAGGAACAACGAAGAATGGCTCATAATACTAACATTTGCATGTGGCTCAACAACAATATAGTTTTTCTGCTGCTCATTGAGAACGTAGCAAAGTTTCTTGTTTTTTATTTTTTATACCTATTATATTTGTGAATACGAACGAGGAAAGAGACTAGAAGGAGAAACAGTTTACAGTTTCACAGATATTTGCCCATTATGATTTCTGGGAACAACCGCACTGGGATACTCTGCATTGATGTACCTCACTAGGCATACATAACATTACGCTGCACTGATTATTGCTACTATGATAATAATTACTATTATTATAGTATTTAGAGTAGAAATCTACATACTCAAATCTGTGATACAGTACCAAGTTATCCTTAAGTTAAACAAATAACTCTTCACATACATCAGAACTTCTGAGATGCTGAATGTACATGTTTGTGGCTGAAGGAATGTTGGAAGCACTAAAAGTGAAAACTCAGTGGAAAACTTCTATGATCATGGAACCATGAAAAATATTCCTATGAAAGAATAACAAAGTGAGAGAGATGCTCAAACCAAAACTAAACTGGACAGAAAAAGACACTGAACCACCATTTATATGCCACAATATTAAACTTAGTCAAAACATGTGCCTGATCGACTCAGCTTCTCTTATTCAGAAAATGTGTCATGGTAGACACAGGGCTGGGCAATAATTCTTTATTTTAATTGAATCACTCTCATCGGAGTCAGTGCAGTTACTGTTTTACAAATTTAAGTTCTCCAAATGAATGATTGTAAGTAAATTGTAATTAAAAACAAAGACAAAACAAACAAGTTAAGTTTTTGTTAATTTAATAGTTTTATTACATTAGTCAATTTTATGTAATTGAGTGTACACGTACATTTTCTATATGATGATGTATCGATGTATTTTTAATAAAATGATAATGTAATACATTCTGTGAAAAGTACAAAAAGAAGAAAATTTAGCTTAGAAAAACAAACAAACCCTCAAGTAAAATCATTAGGAAAAATGTTATAACAATAATATTTTCTGCTAGTTTTATAGTATAATTTATTAATTGATAGTAAATTGCCCGTTAACTACTGTGTATTCATGTTGCTTTTTTAACCTTTGCAAGACATTAAATTCCAAAATGTGTATGGTATAGTAACCTACTTTTCAGACAGTTTACCAGTCAGATCTAATGTTATTGTATGGTGTGAGTCAGGAGTTACACCCTGACCAAACTAAAACAGTGAATAACGTCCTTAGACTGAAGTTTGCCAAGCATGTTTGGGACTGTTTGTATTGGATGCAGGTCATGTAACTGATTTCATAACAACACACAGTCTGTGCACTGTTTCTTGTGCTAAACATGAGCATCGTGCTCAGTTTGATTACAATATAAAAAAAACCTTTCTGCAGCATTTCAATTTAAACCATAACATTTTTCAGACTGCAATACACATGATACCATGAAACCTATCCTTGTTCAGGAGTATTTTAGTTGGGATTAAATAGCCTTCTGACTATTTAGCCTACTGTCACTGAGGTGGCCTGATGTTTCTCTTTTTCTGACTTCTCCTGGCATTTTAAACATTTTTAACCCCCCATTGTTGGTGAATTTGCAGCTTTAAAATGGTGACAATTTTGTTCACGTCATCAAACAGTGCAGTAATCTTCCAAAGAAATTGACTTTTGGCAACTGAGCCTTTCAGAACCCAGAGATCTTTCCATCTGCGTCTGCCTTGTGAGATCTAAGCACAGAGAACAAGTCGGCCCCTTCCCACTGTACCTGCCCCTGCCTGGCCTTCTCCCATGTTTTATTTGGCACAGCTCATACAGTATAGCCATCATAGTTATGCTGCTCTCCTACTGTAGTTATGGAGAGGGAAACTAGTCAAAATAAAGTCTAAAGCAAATAGGAAAATTAAATCTGATGGATGGTTAATTCAACAAAGTATAGTTCACTGACACAGTATCTAACATTTTAAAGAGCATTGAGTCATTTTTTACTTTTATTGAGCACACACATACATAAAATAACACTTTTTTTGTGGTGTTTACTTCACACACACACACACTGATGTTGGTTATGATTGCTGAGCAGGGATCACAGGTGTGCTACTCAGAATCAGTTGTTTCTGTAGCATCAAATTGGTTATGAGAAATGTTCACAACACACAAAGAAATACTGACGTAATACATTAACATGTCAACGTTACTTTCATATACTGATCTATTCACCCTTTATATGATTTACATGCCACTGACATGGTGGGTCATCGCTGGAACAGGGTTGAATTATGGTATTGTCTACACATAGCTATAAAAAACTATTTTAGGATGAATGTGACATATTACTGAAAAGTTATTTACACGGTTATGTCACTTGAGAATGTTTGAGTAAATCAACAAAGTGTGACATTGTGACACTGCAGTAGTAACTCAGCCTCAGTATTACACTTAAACACGCAAAAAAAGGTCTGAGTTTGGATTATCCGAAGAAATCGACACGCACTATGTTCGGATAATAAAGTGAGCATTAACTGTGGCACAAAAGGGCCGCTTATCTTTTATGGACGCAGAAACAGTACTTTAATAGCACAGACTGAGAAACTTACATCCACTCAGAGAAATACACAGTAAGGTCTCAACCTCTTCACACAGAACACCCTACACACATACTTGCATGTAAGCATATCGTGTTTTCTAAAGGCTGCTGCCTCTTGGTGGTTCCAGTTTCTTACCCACTCTCTGGCTGTGAGTGATGTCATTGTCACATACCTCATGTTGCTTTGACAGCTCCTAATCACACCTCTTGTGTTGTGGGGACTAGCCATTCAACATTGCAACAACACTGCTTCTTCTATCTGTCAGTCACTGTCAGTGGGTGATACTTTCCCTGGGGTGTGGTTGTCCATCAAGACGGGGCTGGTCACCGTGTTCACATGTGGCCCATCAACCTCTTTTAGATTGATACCATACAAACCTGACCGGCCCTTCAGTCTCTCTCTCTTTTTTTTTTTCCTCACTTCAGTTCAGCTCTGTCAGACTAGCCAGGAATAGGCTGCTGGCCTTGTATTGACAATGAAACAACATGATTCAAACAAAAAATCCCAAGTCTTTCTACTTTCTCTTTTTTCAGAAAGTGGGATCAATATATTGTGCAGCAGAAGTTGCTCCCACAAAGGCAAGAATATGTAAACTTTTGTTTTACACTCTCTGTCTTTGGAAAAAACTTCAAATAGAGGATACATCAAACAGAAAACCAGAACACTTTGATCTCACTTTGAATGCAATGAAGTTACGTTGCATTAAAATTTAAGAACTGGACTTGAAAATAGAATACTGTAGAGAAACCTGTATAGTAAAGAGACCTGTGTATTGAAAAGAATATTACAGTACTGTACTGTTGGAGAAGGCAAGCTTCAATAAAACCCATGTATCTTTAGATGATAAACTGAAGACAGATTTGCCCCATGGTCCTGAGAGGTGAGAGATGAGGTGAGAGTCCAAATATTGATAAAGGTCTACTTCAGCATGTCATTTGACTGGCAGACAAACCTTTATAATTGTGTATTGGAATGGTTCAATTGGTCTACATTTAAAAAGTCCTCATGTACTTCAAGTGCAGAACAAAACAGTGGTTGGACCTTTGCATATGAAAGCATCCACAGAAGCAACAATGTTCTTACCTCCGCTGTTTGCATCAGGCGTCAATATGTGCTGACAAATGACTATGGCAGGCAAGACAGTATAATTTACCACTGATTAAACAGCAGGGCTCTTAACGGAGAGCCAAGGTTCATACAGTTAACACAACTCATCTTTATGCAAGCATATTTTATTACCGCACGGGTGGCATGCCCTAGCTGCAAACACAAGTAAATACAGCTCCTTGTTCTGTCAAAGTGATATAGCATTTATTGCAATGATCATAACAAAACACAATGTGGAGAGCTGTTGGGAAGGCAAGATGCTATAGGTGATATAAGACAGGATTGTTGCTTTATTTATCCTGGAGTATAAATCAATAACCACACTTCAAGTAGCTGAGACACAATAAACAATGTAAGAAAGTGCTAGGAAAAAAAGAAAAATACCTCTTAAATGATACCACAAGCACATAACTTAATTCCAAACACAGTGTGGTAACATTTTTCTTTTATAAAATATATTTAATATGCAAATGATTTGTCGTCGAACAGGTACAGATTTAGATACATTAGAACTAGTCTTCCACTGGCCTACGTACAGATGCTAAAGTGAAAGGCAGGACAGGCAGACTAACTGTATGAAGTTTACAGTTACAGCTGTTAACATATTTGAAAATTATTAAGTTTGGAGGTGGGTCTATATTTGGGGTGGGGATCTTTTCCATTAGGGGATGATTAAATAATGATAAGCTTGTGAATATTTACTGTGATATTACAGTGAATGTAGCGTGTGACCCACTTTAGACTTTCACATCTGAAAAGGATAAACCCTTTGATAATTCTTTGACTGCAGACACTATTTGACAGTCAGTTTTGGGTAATAAAATATGCTTCTCCCCTGTTTTTTTCCCCCTCCTGTCTTAGTTCTGTTGAAGATGCGCTTGTGTTAGACCATGAGATGTGCAGTTTGAGGTAAATGTGACTGAGTGATGTGTCATATAATCTCTTGGACATATCTAGAGGACGTTATTCCAGGAGAGGATATGGGGGCTGCCTCATGAAACATTTATCTGGGAAGAGTAGCACAGCGATGGCAGAGAGATGGAGTGACAGAATGGAATGAGGTAGAGAGGGGAGAATAACAAGGAAAGTGTTTATATGTATGTCTGTCCATGTTTCTGTCTGCCAGTCATCCCGTTTGCCTGGTAGAGGTAGAGATACCATGAAAAACATACATATTTTTGCCACTGCAAACCTTATTTACATTTAAAAATAAACAATCCTGTAACCAGTATATAAATACATCAACAGATGATGTACATGTACACATAACACACACACTGTTTTAAACATGCTCTGAGAGCTTATAGAGGCTTTAAGTGTGATAACTCCTAACAAAGACCCCGAGGCTGAGCTCTGACACAAAGCTTATAATCTGGCCAAGTGTTCCAGTGGTCGAACTCAAATGCAGCAGCAAATGCACTTCTGGAAATATTTTGTTCTACTATCACTTATTTAATTCTTAGTCTGTAAGAGATCTTTAAATGTGTAATAATGCAATGTAGTAAGAATTTGAGTTCTTAAAATTGTGCCATTGACTGCCTATAAACATGTAAAAACTAAAGTCCTGTTAATTAACACTGGATTTTTTATTGTCTGACTTATTGTTAGACATTAAGGACTGCTGAACTTGCAGCAATACCAATAAGTGACACACATCTTGCATTCTACAGCTGTCAGAGTAACTGTTTAGTCATTTATAAACAATAATATTAATCCCCCTTGGCAACAATTTTGATGATTTAATTTGATGAATTGCTTAAGTCATTTAATCAGGCCAAAATACCAAAATATTTGCTGGTTCCAACTTCTCAAATGTAAGAATTTTCTGCTTTTCTCTCAGTTAAAATAAACAATTTGAACTGATTGAATGTGACCATGGGCTCTCAATACCAGGGATGGGCATTTTTCAATTCTATAGACTAAAGGATAAGTTAATCAGAAAAAAAATCTACATATTCTTTTAATTTGTGAATATAATTGTTAGTTACATCTCTATTTGTTCAACATAGACCAGGACCTTGAAATAAACAACTGTGGGCAAAGGACCATGGGAAAGATTTGCTCATCGTACTCTATGCTCCCAGAAACTCTTGGTTGTGCTTGGCTGGCCTGCTGTGGTGCTGCAGCACTGGATCTTCAGATGCTGACAGACACCAGAGCCTAGTGGGAGCCTGCTGGAGTGGCCTCTCTCAGAAGCAAGAAAGCTGCTCCCACCCAGACAAGGTCATGCTGGCCTCTTGTCATTATCCTCTGAACAGACAGGGGAAAAGCATTCCTATCCAGCGGCCATTAGTGCCAGGCAGAGACCAATTACCACCAGGCAAAGGGCAAACAGTAAGCGGACATGAATGAAGCTAGACGGGTCAAAGTGGTCATACATACCAAAGGTCAGTGTTGTCATAATTTCAGACAAGTTGAAGTTGTAAATAGCTCCCAAGATAAATACATGAGCAAGAAGGGTTAAATTAAGTACACATTTCCTGAGTGCAATAAAGGCTGTCCATTAGGGATCTTTACTGCTGTAGAAGAGCATTATTGTCATTATCTGAATTGTATTTCTCTAATCTCCCTACCAAAATCCTTGCAATAACAATTTATCATACACTAATGAGTTGTAGATCGATAAGGGCCTTTATTATTAAGACAAGGTTGATATTCCCCTTGAATTCACAACTGAGTCATAGGTTATCCGAAGTAAACATTTTGCATTTATCAGAAATATCCTGTACCTGCCGCATAGGCGATACCACCAGCCACCACTGCCAACACATCTATATCAGGCCTTCCCCAGAGTGTATTAAGATACAGGAAGTTCTGCTGAGCATCTGTACTGTATGTACTTTCTGTATGTAGCAGTTGCAGCTCTCAAAAGGTTTATTATGTCATGTACAAGGGTACTTGTAGTTTCCTGAGAAAGATGAAATAAAAACACGTACTGTTTGACATGCAGCACTTAGGGTCACTGAGGCAGCAAATATAAGTTT
>NW_023339663.1:13029119-13129387 GCF_004916995.1 Morone saxatilis | reverse complement strand
GGGGGGGGGGGGGTATACACAAGGATCCTTGCTCTTTGCTATGGGGAGCCAAAGAGAAAAGATAGTGGTTATCCTTCTTTTCTTACTGTAACTATCCTGAAGTGGGGAAGATCTTTAACCCACCATTCACATCCACCAGCAATATTCCACTTATCCTCAGGTTTCACACTTCCAATCCTCTCAACAGCAACATTTTGTCACTGACAGGTTGTTGGGTTTGGAGTATATTCCCCAGGTCTTTGTTACTGTTCAGTCACAGTGGGAAAAAAGGTGTAATTATCATCAACAATGTGTTTATTAAACATCTTATCCACCTGCTTCCATGTACAAGTTATGCCTACACTATGTTGGCATTTCAGACAAAAGACCCTGGGCCAGATAAATAAAACTCTGAAGGTTCATGACGAACACTCTGTGTACGCACAAAAGAATGCGCTCTTCCCTTCATATTTATAAAGCTGTGTAAGGTTGTGTTTAATAAATCTCTTGTTCATTGTGAAATTGCACACACATTTGATTTCCACTCCCATAGTTATCTGTAAATGGACGAAGGCATGCTGTTAATCAACTGTTTGCATATACAGTGCATACCTCTGTGTAGATAGAAAGAATGGCGAGGAAGAAGCACAATTAGTCAATTAGTTTTGCATTGGCAAGATCCTTGAAGACCAGAGTAACCGTCCTTGCACAAGAGCTTTACAGATGCCTGTGGTTATTTTTAGCCCTCATAGTGTCAATGTGTAAACCATCATCATCTGCAGTGATATCGCAATCATCACACCCATCAAACATCAGAAAAGTTACCAATACTGTTATTGGTATTATTAATTATTATTATATTATTAATATTGTCATTAAATCACCCTTGTAGTTGACAAAGTGTGTCACAATCAAGGATAAGATGGAGAATAATGAAAGGAATGCATTTTTGCTAGGAGCAAAGATCCATTGAATTCACAAAAGTACGGCGAGCATTCAAATGTTCTTCAGGCATTTTTTCAGTTCAACTGGAACTGCTTCAGTTTGACATTTATTTAATTAAAGAGAATTTGTGTGTGCTCGTCCCACTAATTTGTAAAATAGAAAGAAAATAAACTTAAGTAAAATGATGAAATATAGTTGGTAAACTCACCTTTAAATGGCATATTGTAGATGATAAATTCACACACACAATAAATTTTGATACCATCTAAACAATAATTGTGCATATTAGATTTTGCAATTTTGATTTTGCAATATGACACACTGAATAAAACAATTTTAATGTGTGTTCTGGAGTAAGTTTATTTCAAATATGCATAGTTTATGTGCATACACATTATTTATACATCTGGCCTACCTGGTTTGTCAAAGGATTAAGCATCCAATTCTGAACATCCGCCCCATCAGTTCAGGCGCAGGGAAGAAAGTGAAGAAAAGGCAGGAGATTATCCACTAGAAAGAGGGAACCAAATTCCATGAATCTATCATCTTTATGCATTTGGTAAATTTTCATCCCCTCCTTAGTGTTAGATGTGTAACTAGAAATTTTCACACACCTCCTCCCACTCTGCACTTTCATGCCACACAGGGGTGATCAGCTGGAGGAAATCAAGCCCCTCTCTAAATTTCCTCTCAACTGATTAAGATAAACTGCTTTTCAGCCATGGTTACCCCCCCACCCAATCAATTAAAGTAATCAATTAAAGGCCTGCCGGCTGAGCCTTTGGTAATTGAGGGTTGAATAAACACAGGCTGCTGATACTGATGATAAAGCCGTAACAAAACCATGGGCATGAAAAGGGCTTGAAAAATGTAATTTCTGGGATTTTACTTGGTCTCAATTGTAAGATATCTAAGGAAATCTACATTTAGTTATTTATTTCATTTCATACCCAGCGCAGTGCTGACTGTTTATCCCGTGCTGCCAGAGATTCTGCCCTAGGACGTTAAATATTGAATAAAATCATCAGCCAGGCCTTTCCAATTGGCTGTGGCTACTATTTGAAAAAAGTGCCAGTAGAATTCAAACATGGCACTGTGTTCCAGCATGTCCTCCAGTGAAAACAAATCCTCAGAGGAGGGTGAAAGAGACTCTTTGGGCAGGCTTGGCCTCTCCACTGCTGGCTTCAGGTCCAAGAGGTGAGGAGGCTGTCTGTACTTCAGGGATCCTGAAATGTAGTCACAAAGGGCTCACTGACTGACTCACATTCACTTACATATGCATTTTCGTCTGTCGTCTACTTAAATATTTAAATGAAATTCCGATTCACAAACATAGCAAACTTGGCATCTCAATACAAAGAAATATTTTAAAGAAATATCAGCAAAAAAAAAAAAGAAGCTAGAGAATCATTGAAACTTAGGAATTTTTTTTCTTTTTCCACATTAATCTTTTACCGGACATTTTAGGAATTTTTTTTGTTTTTTTACAAACTGTTTTTCATGCAGGAGCTCTCATAACAAGCTAGCTGTCCATTTGGTTTGTATCAGCGTTTGTTGAGGATAGTTGACTGTAAGTCTAAAACTGGAGCTCTTCCTCCTGCTGTCTGGCTTTGTGAGGTGCTCGTCTGCTGGGTTTTTACTAGAGAGCTGAGACATTAGAGACAGGGTGATAGGTCCTTGTTTAAGATTTGTGTGACCCTGCTTCTTTATGAGGTCACCATTTACATGTGTGCACTGTTGGAGCATGGATCTAATAACTGGCTGTTTGTGAAAGTCAGCTTCCATGTTTTGATTACTCACAGCACGACATTGTGGCCTGTACGTAAGAGAAAGTTCAGGAATCTTTATGTCTTTGTGTATTACGACTGTGATTTAAAATCCTACCATGGTTCCGAACATAAACTTGTAATAAATTTCGGAAAATAATCCACAATTGACTAAAGAAAGGTACGCAAACACAAGGACAAAAAGATTATATTAGACATAGAACAGCAATCTTTTTAAACACTCTCCTGCGTGTAAAATAAAAAAAAACCCTCCTCCCTCTAAGGTGTTAACAACAGTAATACTGTGTATGTATGTACTGTACGTAGTGCATGGAGGAAAGTGCTATGCCTGCTCCAGCTCATTATCTAACAGCCACATAACATAATTTAACATTTCCTTTGTGTTCAGGGACACCACAGCAATTAGCTAACAAGTGGGTTATCCATTAACCAGGCCCATGGCCCTGGGAGAGATATAAGCCTCCAGGGCAACACTCAACAATTCTCTGTAATAGAATGGCTAAGAGAGAGAGTCCATTAGTAAACATTTAGGAAATCAGTGAGAAGGCAGGTCTCCATGGATAATTATATTACTGATTATTTACAACAAATACATGATGCACTTTATTGTGTTTTGTTCCTTTATCCTTTTCATGATGTTGTTTTCAACTTTGTACTTCTACCATTTGCAGGTTCACATTAATGAACCAGGAGGTCATAAATAAAAGTTTGTTGCCTCTCAGATTGAGACTGATGGCGTATGAGCCTCTGAGCCTACAGACAATTTTAACTGAAACACAGGACTCTCGCCTCCGCTTTTTTGAATGACATGAATAATGAAAGTCTGTTGATTTTCCAGAGATTGCAATTGTATGATTTTGCAGTCAGAGGATTGAGACCGCTCTATTGAGGAGCCCACCTCAAAGCCTAAAAGACTGGTGGACGATTCTTGCTATTGACATCCTCCTAAACTGTGATTTCACTCTCTCAGCCCTGAACTGTAGATATGCACAAAGAATAGGCTGCACTGTTGATCCTTGATCTCAACAGGGATGATATAGTATGGACACCCCTTTGAAATAGTTTACTTCAAAATAAATACTTAATGTGGCGTACTTTTTCTGATGAAATAATTCATTGAACACACTAACATTTGTAATAGCTAACCAGCCCCTCACAACGGTGTTAGAGTAAGACTCAAGGTTGATCAATAGAGGCCTTAGGGGTTTTATTTTCTGTTCCTTGATCAAGGCTGTCAGATTAGTATAGGTACAGTGTAAATAGGACTGCTCCTTGAGCATAGGCGGCGGCTCTGCAGCACAGGTTTGAGCATCGCTCCCTCATTAATATGATTAGGAAAACAGCCTTCGGGCAGTGAGGATGCAGAGCAGCCCACACCAAGGCTCAGTGGATACCGACAACAGTACAGCGGCACAATGGCAGTGTCAGTGTGTTTTTCATGGTCCTTCTTTTTGCAAATCAACTAATCTGAACAGAATTCATAAATAGACCACAAATGAAAGACATTTGTGTGACCGTGGCCCAGTGAGATTTTATTCCTTTTAAAGGCATAATTGATAGATGTTTTCTGGTCTGTGGTGGAATTTAATAACTGCAAGGAGTAAAGATTTGGACACTCTGAAATCTAGCAAATTCATATTTTGGGGAGGTTATTGATTTTGTGCATCTTTTTTGTTTTCTGAACAGCATTGTTTAATTAGTTTTGTCCTTTGTCTTTGCAAAATATTCTTCTTTCTGGCTCCCTCTCTTTCCATGTATCGCCAGCTCACTCACCAAGCCAATCTCTTTCACAGGATTCACTAAAATCTTACATGTTGTGAAGCCTGCGTCATATCAGTTTCAGGGTGTGAGATGTGGAAATTAGGGACATTTCTACCAGTTTTTGGGCGTCAATTTTGTTTTTCATTTGCTTCATTAATTTTTGGAAATTAGCAAATTTATGTAGCATGTTTTTTTTAAAGGCAAGGGGGTGAAATAAAGTGAAATATGAGTGATAATATAATTGATTAGTGGCAGTAATGCTTCATTTCTCATCTGATTTGCAATCCATTTAGTTTTGGAAATCCCCAGACAAGGTTTTTGCTATTTTTTTTTTTTTTTTTCACAGTGGCTGTCATCTAGTGAGTAATTATCATTGGTCTGTGTGTCATAAGGCAGGAAGGATAGTGACACTTCTACTGATCTATTCATCTTTTAGTGCCGATGACATCTCCCTCCTGGCTTCAGAAACAGGTTGTCACCTCCTCAATCCAACAGACAGACAACACAAGTGTTATTAGTATGTGTTCCATATTCAGCAAAATAGGTGAAAGTGAAAATGGGCTTTACTGCGTGTTGGCAATAGTTATGGTAAGGACAATCTTGTTGATAATAAACAACATTTTAGTGGTATTTCAGAGATGGCATTTAAATTACTTGTATATGAGTACACATAAATATAGAGTATTATAAAATATGATATGATACTAATTATTATTATGTTTTTTGTACTGTACTGCAATATCTCTGGCTGCTGGTTAAGATGTTAGTTAAAATGTTGTTAAAAATTTTTGTTAAGTGGAAATTAACTATTTTTAACATGTTCATCATTGTTGGGCCCTTGAAACTAACTTGAATGAAAATAATCATATTGACCTTGTTTTATCCAACAATAGCAGTTATAAGTAAATGGACTTACAATACAGCTGTTTGTGTTACATAAAAGCACACAATATGTGCTTTGCATTGGAACTTCACTGAATGACCTGTACATGAATTGAACTGTAATTAAACAGTGATTCCTAAATACTTTACTTGTGTGATGCTAGAAACAAAGCAAAAATTTAGCTTTCTCACATATTAAAATCATCTTAAATTCAGCTACCTTTGATTTATCAAGATGCACGTAATTTGCATTTCCACATTTATACAGAAGGTGATGTGAAAAGTACACAGATGTTGTGGTTTGTCTCTGTATATTTGCCTGAAGAGGCTACAATCTGAAGACCTTGAGGAGCAGATGAGATCTGATTGTATGCAAGTGGCTGAGATGGGGCTGTTGGTTGTGTATCCAGTACCACAGACGGCCAGTAGATGGTACTCCACTGTGGGGCTAAGTAGGAAAATGGTAGTGTACACTGTCGGTCTGAAAAAGGAAGGATAGGAGATTCTGAATCATATTAACTATCCTAAGGTCATTAGATGTTTAAGGGGATTCTACTAAAACTACTGCAAAACCCCACAGTGTGTATTGGGATTGTTAAAGAATATCCATTCATTATGGCCATTGAAAAACATGGCAAAAAGTGACAACATAAATGTAAGTCAAGAGTCAATTTATGTTTAAGTAACTGAGGGTGTATTGCCTCATGCCTTTCCAGTGTTGTGTGTAACAGACAACAGCAGATGACACGTGGCTGGCTCCCTGCATGGCCCTGTCAGCAAGAATGTTTGGTGGAGGTTACTTTGGTAAGTGATGGAAAAGCCAGATTATTCCTGTCAAAAAACACGCAACAATGCAACCCGGTGCTTTGTTTCGCGTTTTCAAAGACATTTGTTCTTTGATAAGGTACCGGAAACAGTAAGCGACATGCTGGTGGGAACCTATGGAAAAGAATACACTTTCTATCAATTGTGTTTTCCTTATCCCCTGGTGGCGTTTGCAGGGTGTGGGAATAGGCAGCATTCTGGGCACTGCTGCTCTGAGATAGCATTCACAGACCAGAGCACAAGAACGGCTGCATTCAGCCTGGGGAACCAGGGGCCCTACGCTGCAGAATTGTACACAGGGATGGACAATGTACACTATCTTTGGTTTGGACACAAAGAACCAAGGAAAGATTTTATTGTAAGGTTTGGCAGGTCTTGTTTGCAGACTCTCTTTTCTGTCTTTCTTGCTCAGCCGGTCTCTCTATTTACTTGCTGCCCTCTTGTTGCAGCAGTTTCATTATGTATTATTTTACATTTTATGACTAGTTTACTAATGACAGACTGGTAGCTACTGCATTCTCTCTTTTCCTCTCACCATCTCTCTCTCTTTTCTATATACACACTTTTTACCTGATATTCTATTTAGTCAATCTGCCCAATCTCTATCGCTGAAAGTCTGGCAAAAAGTCTAACGTTTCTGTTAAAATGAAGAGAGGATATGAAGGACATTTCCGCTACAGTTGGAACTCAGAATTATTTTAATTATCGATTAATCTGTTGGTTATTTTCTAGATTAATCAATTTATCGATTGGTCTATAAAATAGGGAAATAAGGAAAAAATATCTGGAAGTCCAATGTGATGCCTTTAAATGTCCTAAAACCTAAAGATAGTCAGTTTAATAGGATATAAAACAGGGAAAAGCATGAAATTGCTATAATATATGTGGTATCTGAGAGGCTAAAAACCTATAAAACGTGAAAACCTATGCTATATTCAAATAATACATTATTTTAAAGATTAATCAGTTATCAAAATAGTTCTTTTTTTTGTCAGTCGTCTAATCAATTAGTCGACTAATCTTTGCAGCTTTTTTTTTTAAATCTCTCTAAAATACTATGAATAAACATTTGTGCAGCACATGCTTTGAAACAAGCAGCAAAACATTGTTAATATTGATATAATTGTTTCTTGTTAATAATTGGCATTTCTGCATACTGAATGTCTCCACTGATTTGTGATCCATTCAGTGCTGGAGCTCATCAGATGATGTGAAGGCTAAGCGTTTTTAATAGAAGTTGGACCCACTGCTGCCTCCCACAGAGCCACCACATTGCATTGGGTAAATTAGTATTATGATTTTAAGGGATAAATACCCGTTCCACCTAATTAATCCACCACATCACAGGGGGACATGACACCATGAGCCCAATAGATCAAGGACCACAGATCAAAGGCACCACCACTGTTAGAATCCTACACAGGCAAGAAGAAGGTTTCTTGTTTATTTCTATGTACAGATGGCCTGTGAACTAATGACTAAAGAATACAGCAATATATGCAAATTTGTTTATTGGTTGTTGGCCGAGTGATGTTACATCGTTGGTCCACCAATAATCATATCTAATTGGACGTGTGCTTTCAAAAGTCAAGACTGAAATTTTAAGGCTTGTTGAAAATGACTTGTTTGAAAAAAAAAAACATCATTCTGTCATTAGCATAATGTATGATTTAAAGTGTGTGCTTTGAATTAAACTACCATTTGTAGTTCTGCTGCTTATGATCAATATGGAAACCGGGATCTGATCAATATGTTAACTAGAAAGCGCTGTATTTAAAAACTTTTTTTAATGGTCCACACTCAAAGCTGGCAATAAATTGATTGTTTGTTCTGGCTTGCATAGGGTAAGGAAGGCGTTGGCAAGGAAATGTGAAATGAAAAGATCAGTAAAGAGGACAATTAACAGTTGCCTGCTCTTTAAATTAAATTAAAAATCCTCACTCCTGTGAGAGGCTTTACCACCGAGACTGAATACATTTATTGAGGACGACCATGAGGAAATCAATGTTTTCTTAAAATTCTTGGTACCTGCACACAGTTATTTTGTTCGCTTGCTTCGTCCTGGTCAGTGATTTATTTCTAGCTTTAATTTATTTACACTGACATGTAAATAAAATAAGTCATAACTGACCTTGTAAAGGACCCAAACCAGCATTGTGAAGTTGCTGTGACATCTTGTTATGGTTCATAATATTCAGAGCAGTGCATACACTTTGGCCCGTCCTCAACCTGACATAAGAAAGGAGCTAGCTGGGCCCTCTCTTTATTTAACACACTGGCTGTGCTCTAAAAATGTCAGTGTTCTGCCAAGTTTACCACATATTCACTGTTTACTGATGGCTGTTACACATGTGGTTTTTGCATATGCTCTCCTCTCCCACTTAAATCATGTGCGGTCCCTGGGCTTTCTTTTGACAGCGTTGGTGCTGCCATTGCAGCTTAAATTTTTCAAGCAAAGAAAAGGCATTTGTATGAAATAATAATGACCGTTTCAGACATTTATATTTTCCGCATCTGACTGTCATCTCTCCTTTTCTTTCTCTCTGTGTCCACTGCAGTATCCCAGACTTCCTACGCACATCTCCATCACAATTTTGTTTGTAGTTTGATTGTTGTAGTCGGTAAAGTTTTTTGATGTATTGTTTATTTTGGCACATGTGGTGCTACGCAGAATCGGGGAAATCACTAACAAAGCTTTATCCTGAACACCTCAACTGTTAGCGTTCTTCTGATTCGAAATGATGTGCTGACTAAATCTACAACCGCAGCCTACAACAAAGCTGGGCTATGGACGCCCCCTCTCGGGACATGCTCCCCAATGTCAGAGATCCTGGATTGACTGGACTGACTGACTGACTTGGGACTACAGTCTTGTGTTCAATAATTCATACAACAGTATCAAGTGCTTCATTAATATACTATTACACGCTATGTGAAAAAAACAAGACCATGTATAATACAAATGCAGTATTTTCAATTTAAATATATTTGAAAACATTCTGAATAATCCTTTTCTAAAACACACATTTGATTGAGGACTTCCAAGTTGACTGCCATAATGCAGTGCTTTTGTGTTAGGTTGAATCTCAAAATGCCACTCAAAACATTCTCCATAATTTATTGAAGGTAGCATTGTGAAAATTCCCTCTTGTGTCAGACTACATCAGTGTAAATGATGTACACATGTCTTGTGGCATGGAATCCTTTTCAAATAGGCACTATTTGTTTTGTCGCTGTTCCTTTGTGTAGGCACGCCTACAGTCTCAGCAGAGTGTGGATGTCACAAAGCATTAGGAAGTATGAGATTCAGGATGTTTCATTTAATCTCCTTGACTTCCCCAGTTAGCAGAGGAGCCAAGCGGCAGCTGAGGGAGCCCTAGCATCCTGTAGAACAAAGCTGGCTGACATGATGTTTGCCTGAGGGGTCTGCACTCACTCTCTCACAGGCATAGTCTGCGAGCATGTAAAACAATGAGAAACCAGTCAGCTGACAGATACACTAAGCTGCAGTCACTTTGAATGACAACAGCGTGTGAGAGGAGCAGTGGCAGCCCCCGGTCTGGGACTCAGTACAAACAGCTTTGCGAGTAGACAGAAGGCTCTATCAGAGCTATCAGTCAGAGCTTCTTAGATCACGCTGTTGTAGTTTATTGCAATGTTGGAGTTCTGTAGACTGAGCACATTGTGTAGTGACAATGTTTTGCCCTAAACCACAACAGCTCTGTGGAGGGAATAGCTGCCTGCATGTGTGACTGTGATGTGTTCTTCTTCATCACAAAGGCATCAAGTAAAACACAGTGGTCACTCTGATTACCCAGAGTGCTGCTGTGGCCTGGGGGTTAAATAGGAACAGATGCCTACTTAGACAGAAGGGTGAGTGACACTCTCACAGTTCTATACCCTTCTCAAGCATCCCAGTTCAGTTTTCTTCCTGTGTAATAATGATCCCTGGCAAGACGACGCGTTTGACCTCCCGTGACCCCAAAGGTTATAGAAATTATAATCAAGGGAGTTATTTAGATTGACCTGATTTGATGCTCAGCTGATGGAAAGGCTCCACTGCTCTGTGTCAGTTCCAAGTCGACCCTTTCCTGTTTACCGCCAGCTTTTGAATCAGGTTACTCACTAAAGAAGTGATTGAGAGCTGAAAGGCCACCCTGTGCTAAGAGTTGTGAACAGTTGCTTAGAACAAAGCTACAAAAAGAATTCAAGAATACAGATTGCTTCACTGGCTTTCCAAAAAAAAGATGCTAAAGTATGGAGAAAACAGAGCTCTGACAGTCAGCTTTTACACAGTTCAAGGAATATTCTCCAAGAACCATGCGCAATTGTCACACATACACATACACACACACACACTGTCCCATGGGTGTGCTGGCTCCCTCTTCAGGTAAAGAGGCCCACTCCAAAGGGTCATATGACTCAGCCTTTGGCTTTTCTGCCCGTCCTCCTGTGCATCTCTGGGGTACATGAGACTCTTCGGCATCCACCACTTCTCTCATTAGCACATGCCAGGTTGCTAGTTGCTGTGGCTGAATCCAGGGCATGTCAGGAGCCATGTCTAGGAGCCACTTGAAATGACAAGATGAGAATGAGGGCCAGGGGCTGGCATATGGTGCTGATTAGCAGTCAAGTTTACAGGGGTTCTCTATCCACGGAACATAATCAGACCTACTCCCAGCATCCTGCCCACTGAACATCATCTCACACACGTCGATCCCCCCAAGATGCCACTGATCCCTCTGAAAAAGAAACTGTATTCCATTATTTTAAACTTTTGCTTTAGTAGGAAACGCTGAAGTTGTGTCTTTTAAACTGGGTCTTACTTGGCTGATACAAATATGTGTTTGATGATTTTCTCGTAAACAGGTCTTTTGGAATTAATGAAAATGAAAAGCAAGTTCTCAGGCTTACCCTGAGGGACCTTGTCAAATGTTGATGGATTTCTGTGTGCACTGACAAGTAAAAACTAATATCTAGAAAATAAGAAATCACAAAACTATTCTACATATTAATGAGTGATTTCAAACAGGCCATTCCTGCATTGGATGCACCTCCCTGCCCACCAGGCACAGAGCACAACTCCCCTCAAACAAAACTTTCAGTGCCACAGTCGAAGCAGCAACATCTGGCTCCTCATGTAGGCGCTTATTAGGATCAAATTAAGTAGAAATGAATGGGATGATACATGACAGGGTGCAGATGTTCAAAGCCGTGGTGTGAAAATCTGAGGGCAGAAAACAGCTTAATGAATTCTGCGTCTTACAGCAGGGGTGAGGCTTTGGGTTCACAGGTTAAAAAAAAAAAGGCTAATTAAATTCTGAAGCAGACGCACAAGAAAATGAATGTTTGTTGCTTGTCGCTCCCCTTATTTACCCGTGGCACGCTTAGGGACAATGTTATGATTTGCAGTTAATCAAGCAACACAGGGAAGTGTAAGCGAGTGGTCTGCTCTTTTGTGATTTACGAACAGATGCATATCAGACTTGGACCTCTAATAACCCTGGTGAAGTGCTTCACATATTAGCTGAACCGTCACTCAGACCAGGTCTACATCAGAAAATATTGAAATCAATATTGTGGCGCAATTTTTTTTCCTCACAACTGATTTTGTTTGTGAGTAACACAGTGGGTTGGAGACAAAATAAATTAATAATAATAATAGTAAATAAATAAAATGTTTTAGACATTTCAACTGTTTGATTTTTTTTCCCCCTTGAGATTTATTCTTAAAGAAAATCTTACTTTGCAAAAATATATCTATAAAGTCCATGAATTACACAGTCCTTAATTGGAGCTTTGACGATTCTCAGTTTTATTTATAGGGCTTTTTTATGTCACCTCCTAATAAACTAAAATAAACTCCCTCTCTTCTCTCCATACCCCCAAACACAAACAGTATAATAACTCTGAACCACCTCTTCCAGGTAGACGGGCATACTCACACTAGCCTGTTTCAGTTGATAGCAGGTTTCTCAGGAAAACTCAGTTTAACGTAAATGATGTCACTACACATCTAAATGTGATTTTTGGCCAGCTGTCGTGGCTGAACGACTTGATAGTTACCTCATTGTTGAATTACAATTCTCTTAATTACATCCTTGAGATCTATTATTTTAGTTTATTTTCCTTCTGTGGTGTGGGGCTGCTTCCCTTCTAAATCACTGAGTCTCTCCTTCCTCGTTAATGTCTCCTCAGCCTGCGCACTGTGCTCCAAAGCTGCATAGGGCCAAGTCTAATTTACACATTTTCACCGGCATTATGTTTAAGGGTGTTTTCCCTTTGCAGATTTTGTGCGTGGAGGAAAATTACGAGGTTGTAGATGGCACTCAGCTAAGGGTTAAAAACAGATATTTGTAGAGTTCTCTAATCGTTTTATTGTTCATCATGATAAACAGGTCACTGATTTCTTTTTGCAGAAAAATATATGTAGATGGTTCTCGATTTGGAATACATTGTATTTTGAATTCTTAATAAACAGTCATAAAAAATACCTGTAACAGTGGACATTTTATGGTTTTAATAAAAGTAGCATTTTAGCATAATAAGTTGCTTTGATTGGAAACTTAACAGCTTAACAATCTATGAACATATAGTTTCACGTACCAGTACTTTTTTTACACACACAGCACACCTACTTTATAAGCACAGAAAACTATAACAAGAGGTGCATTAGGTTAAAAATCCATCCAATCTCGGTTTCCTTTGCAGTCTGTGACGAAAACAGCAATATATCAAATATTGCTGTGTGCTCTTACCTTTACAGACCATGTTATTATGTGTACATGCTTATGTTATTCTGTAACAAAAATGTTAATTTCTTTCCATGACCTTACCAGTGATCACAAAAAATGTGGCTTTTATATGGACACCTTCCTGTATTGACCTGTGCATAATGCAAAACAAATAGTAGGCCGTGTCCAAGGCCCTTCTATTGGTGGCATCCAGAGGGAGCAGTTCTTTTTACAATTCCAAGTAGAGGGCAGGTGAGTTATTTCTTTGGCTGTATTTTACACATGACTGTGTTCATGCATAGTATAGAGCACCCTATAAAATTTTTTAAGTGCAGACCCACTTCCCTCCACAGGAGATGTATCATACTTTATTCCAAGTGTTTGACACATAAACGCACATTTTTGGTAATTCACAGCTAAGGAAAATACTAATTTTTCTCTTTGTTTCTATAGCAGTATATACAGCATATAGAGCAAAAGCAGATGAGAAATTTAGGTCTTCAAAATTGGAACTGTGTAATAAGGTTGTGTAAGGTGATGCAGAAATGCCAGGTACACATGTATACTAACATATACTGTACAGACGCACAGACATACCCACACACACACTTCTCTGACTTTGCAAGCACACTCAATCTTTCTGGGCTGGCACTTCCAACAGGAAACTGACAGTATTATGTGACACCATGGAATGTTCTAGGGAGCAGCAGCCTAGCCTAGCAGCACTGACCTACACTCAACAACAATACCTCTTTTTGTTCTGACTTTCCCTCAAAATCTCAACTCAAATGCAGGTGTGGTGCTCTGCTATATGCATGCTATTTTTTTTTTTCAACAGGCATAATTAAAAGAAATGAAGTCAGTGTTCCTTAGCACAAATCAGAGCACTCAAGGGAATGACACAATTCTCTCTATACAGGGATTTACAAGAACAGCATGCTACAGTACATGCCAACTCTCAAGTAAGTTGATCAAAAAAAGAATTTGATTGGCGAACTAATAAAAGTGGGCGGAAAATGAGAGGGGTTAGGCCTTTGTTCAGAGTGCGCACAAGTATGACAGAATTTCGGTTCTAGTGGGAACCTTCAGAATGTCTCAATAACGTTTGCTATAAACTGGAATAATAATGTTGGCTGCTCTGTGGAAATTATAAAATGCTCATTTTGAAGCACTGTAGCAGAACATTTAAACTGGCCAACCAGCAGACATTAAAAATGCTACCTTAAAGACAGCATATCAACTATTAATATTTTATTCTCTAATAATATTGTCAACACTAATTATAGGTAAAAATATATTTTTGAGCGATAAATTATGTTAAACCTAATTATTTATAATACCTTTCATTTCAAACATAATTATTTTCAAACAAGGGAGTGCATTTGAGAAAACAGTGAATGTTAAATGCCTCGCAGTAAAATACTGGTTTGTTGTAGATTCTGATTGCTGTTCTCGATGTGTTATTTTTTTCAAACTCTGAAGTTATTTACTCTACTTTCCTAGATTTTTAGTAAAGACGAGGTCAGTAAGTGTGCCGCTCTGCCAAGTTGCATGGGGTTTGAGGACCAATCTTCCTTCTTTGGAAGCTTGAATTTGCGTCAGCCAGGTCCAAAGCTTGTTTTTTAAAAGCATCAACAAAGTCAAAACGGTTGTGCAGGTGTCACAATCA
Organism: Morone saxatilis; assembly: GCF_004916995.1. Classification (NCBI taxonomy): domain Eukaryota; kingdom Metazoa; phylum Chordata; class Actinopteri; family Moronidae; genus Morone; species Morone saxatilis. The sequence continues at coordinate 13,114,805 of NW_023339663.1, read as the reverse complement.
TGAGGTGCTGTCTTTAGATCCTAACTAAATTATAATAAATAATTTTCTTTTTAGAAAATCCATATACTGTATGGCCAAAACAAAGATGTTGGGCTCATAGCATATAAACTGTATGCAGAAATAGTATCCTTCAGTCTTAAAGTAACCTGTTTGGAAATCTTTGTTTGAGTATTTGTGTTTCAGATACTTGAAAAGCACTTCCTGTTACTTACTGCCCAGAAAATATATATATATATATTATAATATATATCTGCAAAGTATGCATCTTAAGTCTGTTCTTATTTAGTCAAATACAGATCTTAAAGGATATGTTTCTTTCATCACTTACCTATAAAGCAACCATTCGGAAAAGGGGAAGTATAAAGTCTTTCTCAAATATATTTTTGGCAGTTGATGTACATACAAACAATAGTTTCCTTTATCAATTCAATAGAGTTAATATGTTTTCAGGATTTGATTGAGCTGTATTTTCCTGCTAGTCCTGATGTTGGGGATTTGAGGCTTGCCATGGCTTCACTGGGGTTTCAGCCACACAGCAGGAAGAAGATAAAAAGGGGGGCTTTGGAGGAAGAAAAAAATCACAGCGCATTAAAAACAAATCTACTGGGGGATCCACCGGCAGCTTAAGTGAGCCAAGACGATTAAAGGGTCAGTGGTCATAGACTGCAGGTTGAACGTACCTGATGCCTCTAACCTTGGTCCACTGGAGGGGTTGCCAAAACCAATCTCTCAAAATCAGAAACATACACAGGAGACGCAGTGAAGGTCAATTCAAAGTTACAGTACATAATGACAACTAGCTCAGCAGATCTCTTGGCTGGTTCAGTCATCCCTACTGTACAAGTCTTCTGAAGTATTTTAGATTTCTGAATAGTTTCTCCTAACTTCTAGGCAGTTATTATTTTTAATTTATTTCACTATGACAATAAACACACAGGGTTATTTTATTATTGCACTGCAATGTAGTTGCGTGCAGATTGAATTTGAAATTACTGCACTGAATTGACATACCCAGTATAAAAACCCAGACTGTGATAGATTACCTTTCACATGCAAGTTTTAAGTTTGCCATTTGATTGTTATACTCTACTGAAATAATGGAAACCAGTGGCTTACCAGACTGAGATCCCTGACCGCAGTCAAATATGCAAGGCCGTATTTCTGAAATGATGTAGACTGTGCTTCAAATGGTCAGTATTATTAGGGATGTGTTGATTACTCCAACCAACCCTCAATAATTGTCTGGTGGTTCTCCTTGAACTTTTTGAAGATCACTGAGCCAGCGTTCAATTCACCACAATCAAAAGCAGTTTAGCAGATTTGGTGAGACATATTCGTTATACCTACATAGCTTTAATTTCTTTTAAAGGTAGGGTAGGCAATCCTGTTCAGAAGCACGTTTTGTTATACTGGGTGAAATGGTCCCTCTGTTGTCAGAGGAATCAATTCGTTATGTCTTCAGAAAAAAGAACGGAGAAAATCAGAGCTCTCTGTCAGCTAGCCAGGACTGGAGATAACTCGGGGGGTTGGGAAAACCAATCCGTGCCCTTCGGTCCGAAGAGCAAAAACCAATCAGGTGCCTTCATGGTCTAGTCTCTGCAGGACCCGCCTCTTCCCTGGGCCTTGGCTGCGGAGCGTCACATTGTAGCTGTTGCCGGAAACAGCACACTTCTCTGCAGAACGCCAGACTCCAGAACGACAGGTTTCATGGCTAAATTTCTGAAGCAATAAACTGGAAAAGTACCGTTTTCCACGGTTACTTGTAACGGGTCTGGTAAGCGGACTTGCCCGGAGAAAAAAGCGTAAAGGGAAAGAAAGCCGGAGGATGAAAAAGGCAGGTAAACAAAAAGGCTCTGGATAAACAAGAGGTCAAAGGCAGGAGTTCAATATCGGTGTAGCTTGGAGCGGTGGGAGAAACCTTGGAGGGATCAGAAGTGCCTGAAAAGGTGATTGGCCCGAGGTTGTCTCTTTCTTGCTGGACAGGTAATATTTTGCTTTTGGGGTATGATTTTTTTTTTTCATGAATAATGTAACTTAGCTACTTTTGTAGCTTGTATTAGGGTAATTGCTTAATATTAGGCTTTTCTCTGTGAGGGTTTAAAACGGGTCGGGGGTGACGCTGAGTATTTGAAAAGAAGATTATAGTATATGCCATATTGAATTAAGATATTCAATATATGAAGGATATTTACTTCTACATAGTCGTTCAGTGTTATTGGCTTGATTAAAAAGGACGGTATATATTGGGGCTTTTACTTTACAACTGGCGGTGATGTTAACGGTAGCTTAACGTTAACGTGGGGCCAGTTTGTGGGGGGCGTGGCCTTGGACCATTGAGGGCCAAATCAGATGTGGAGGCAGGAGGCGGGAGGCTATTTTCCAAACCCTTGCTAGGCTCTTCTCGCCTAGTTTTCCAAGATTACCAACCCCCCAGCTTTAAGTATTTGCATAAGAATGAGGGCTCCACAAAAACAAGCATGGTTGCTAGTCGATGTGGGATGATTATGGGGCCCGTTTCTGAGAAGCCTAAAGGCTTTAAAGCAGTGCCAAATGTGACTTTGGTCTGTCTGGATCTGGCTGTTTAACTGGTAAGGGCTATCAGAGTGACCCTGTGGGTGGATTGTTCCTTCCTGGCTGGGGACATGCTGCATCTTGTTGCCAACCTATAATGGCATGAAAAAGACAGAGTGCCGTTATTGTTAAATTACTACCAATCTACCACATGACCAGCAGTTTTTTTTTTTTAAATGCCTGCATTGGCTTTCATAAATTGGTGGGTGGATGTGCCTCATGGTACTGTACTCTATGTTTTCTACTGAAGGGGTTTGGAAAATTACTGAAGGGGTTAGTGGGAGTACACATTTTCCCCTTTTGGACTTTTTCTTTAAGCTGAAGCACAGAAAGGGTGGACTGCAGGTGATCTCAACATTTCACCGTATCAATGGGAGCGGCCTCTCTTCTTTCCTCTGTTCGGCTGATGCACTAGTTTGGTGACTCTGGAAAGGTTGGCTTTCCCCCAGCCAAAAGACCTGCTATAAGCAAGCCACATTAACAAGATCAGCTCCTCTTCATGCTTTGGTGGGGCTTTTCCAGTGTAATGGATTTTCTCACATGGAGTTGTCTCTCTTTTCTCCAGGTTTCCACACTTTCTCATCTGTACTGGCTGTCCTTCAACTCCAGATCAGATCTTTTGCCCATTGGAATTGATTTTCTTAGGTAAAGTGATCCATTGCTCGGCGCTTGACCAAGGCATCGCCTGAAATCGGCCCTCACTTTGGCTTCCCATGCCCGATATTGTTACACCGTAATGCAAAGTGAGCCTAGCACGGTCATAAAACTAGCCTGTCACTCCACCCCTTACTCCTCCAACGCACCCAACTATGCACCCCCACCTTCAGGTCTCTCTCCTCCGTTCACCTCCTTTGGTGGCCTAAAACTGGGCCCAGCTGCGGACTCATTTCCAAAATTCACATTATTTTTCTCATACTTGCTGTAGGGGCTGCAGCACCTCTTTGACCCTCTGTCTGAAACTGTTTGACCTCCTGCTCCCTTTTAAGGCCCTCTTCGGAAAAGGCCAGGCCACTGTCAACTGAGTTCAACTGCCCACTTCTTACCGTGAAAATTGAATTCAATAACTGGCTTCTAAACCCAAAAAAACTTCACCACCGGACAGTTAGGGAGTGGGAATCTGACCCAAAATTGGCGGAGAAAATCGACAATCAGTGATTATCCGTTGACGTTTTCCTCAGGTAAATAATGCTAAACGTTATTTATATCTTTCTGGTCAATAATGTTTAGGTTAACCATTTATTACCTTAACTATTGAAACCAACACTCTTTTATGCTTTCTTTACAGGTACATTTGTCACACAAGTGCCCTACAGTCTACACAGCCCAGGTGCAAGTAAAAATGATTTGTTGGGAGGAGCTAAAGAAGGTAATGTGTTCGCAAATTTCATGCTGGGCATAGTAAGGTGAAGTAAACTGCTTACAGTTAATTACCAGGATTGTTGGGGGATGGAAAGCTTACAATATTGAAGCTTTAACATTAGTCAAGATATTTTCTAGTGAAGAAAACACCTAATAAACATATTAAAGTAATCACATAATAGTTATGGATGATTTACTGTAACCTCCCATCTGTTATTCTCTTTGTACACATTAGTGAGACCATGGAAACTTACTATAATAATGAGGCAGAAACCTGCCTGGAACACTACGCTGTATAAGATGTCAATATAACTGAAGGAATTACTCATCTAATAAAGTAACTTGTTTATGTGGTTGAAAAACTGCTGAGTAACCAACTGTGGACTTTACTGTATTACTATTTCATAGAAAGTCTGATGTTTGTACTTGAAAGACAATTATTGCCAAATTTACGCTTTAAATATTTCACAAAGCTTCAGATTATCTGTTTTAACCACTTTCAAAATACTGTATATAATACTGTATATATACTGAATATTGTATAATTTATATTACCCATTAACATCGTAATAAAGTGACTGAAACAGAAATGTGTTGTGTTGCTTACAGTCATTATGTACTACAGGATTACTAGCAATACTCTTTCACATTGTCATATTCATAGATTACATGGACAATGTTTTCAACCCTTCTACATGCAGGAAAACAAATGTTTTTTTATACAACCTCTGTGAAATAAGATGTTACTTATCTAAAATACATAAACCACACTTACTACTAAATTTAAAAATGACCAAAACTCTCCTTAAAAATAAAACACTTTATTTGTTTCAATGAATGTTTCATTCATATTCCAGTTACATGAAAATTGTGTCTATGGTGCCAGTACCAAAGCCATAACTTTCATGTAAACTGCAGATCATGTCCTCCATCGAGGTAAAGTGTTTCTTGTGTAAGTGTCTGCTGGTAATGGAGCCCTGTTCTCTTCCTTTGGATGCTGCAGCTGTCCTGTGTTGTCTTTAGGCTGTCACAGAGACATGAAAAGCAACATCTTCCTCCTCTGATGGGTCCAAGAACACCTGAGCTTCATCAGGTCACTCAGATGATTTATTTATTTATAAAACATGGCAGATTCAGTGTTACTTGTAAGACAGTATATAATACAGTATAATATAATACAGTATAATATAAATATAATACACTAATATATAATACACACTAAGTACAACTAACTACTAAAGCCTGCAAAGGCTCATTGTAGCTGTAAGTAGTCCTAATTTAAAGAATACAATAAAAAGGCAGTGTCTCTGGTTGGCCTCTTGTTGCAACTAACTATAGTGATGTGTTGTTCTGTATGCAGGAAACAGTTTGAGTTTACCAACTTCATCTCAAATATGTAGTAAATGTCAACAGCTAAACGCAGTGTAATGATAACAGGTAATTTATTAAATCAATTCTTGCCGAAGAAACGGATTACGCAGGACCTTTACTGCGACTGTAACTTATGTTTTGACAGCAAAAGCTCATAAATACAGTACAAGTTACTGGTGCAAAAGGTACTTATATCGTCAGTAATACTAGTACTGCAGAAATGCTAAATGTGTGTTTTTTATTAGCCGCAGTTTGACTTCACATACACTGCCTAGTGACCACTACAGCTGCTGAGTGCTTATACAACCTTACCTATTGAATTCCTGCAGTTTGACCATTTCAGTCTCACAAGGAGGACTATCACTACCTCCAGTGCACTTATATACAGCAGCAATACACAAACACTGGAACAGAGCAGAACAGGCTTCAGTAAGCAAAGCTAACGTTAGCTGAGCTATTGTTAGCAGCCAGGAGAAAGTTAGACAAAAAGCAACATGAAAAACAATCATGCTTTAAAAGAGGCTCAACATTCACACAGTTTCTGACTCTCCCTCGATATTATAACGTCCGACATCGGCCCATCCTGTGTGACTACAATGCTATCCACATTAGCCGTGCAGCCTGCTAACGGCAAGTCTGACAGGCGAACCTACACAGGTACAATGCTAATCAGCTGGCTTCTTAAGGGGAGCAAAATCTGAATGGCTCGTTCAATTTAAGGTCTTCTGACATAGACCAAAAGGACTGGGTTGATTTATTTAATTTGGTAGGCCATCCAAATACCCAAATGTATGTGTACAAACACTAAAATGTAATTTTGCATCATATGTCGCCTTTAAGGGAAATTAAGCAACTTGATGACATTTTGGTCACATTAATAAAGACAGGGAGGAGGGAGAATGAGGGACGGAACAGACAGCGTCTACTGTACATGATGTAATTCATACTTGATACTTTTGAAGTCTTTAATAAACTCTTGCAAACGTTAAACCCAGTTTGCACTTTGTTTCCAGCTATAAACTAATATTCAATATAGGCTATCCGCCTTTCTTTCTTTCTATGGGTACAAATCTGTCAACCACTGTTGCTGATTTCAGCCATCACGGCTGTTGCATAAATTGTAAGTGAAACTTTGTGTGGTTTCCTGCCCCAATTTGGATTCTTTTCAGAGCCTCCATTCCTCCTGTTTGGAAATGCAACCCAAGATGTGTGAAAACAGTGTGTATATTGTTTAATTGGCCAACACTGTTACTCATCCTGGGCCTAGTGCACATGCTGCTCGGGGGTGTATGTTTCTCAACAGGAAAGAATATGCTCAGGCTCAAATCATAGGAAACACAGATGATCTGGTTCTTCAAGGCTCACTGGCCTGTCATACAATCTTTATAAACCAAATCACTGCTGACTGCCTTGCAGGCCAGCATGTGCCTTTACTCAAACTGTAATCAAAGCCAAAACCAAAGTGCCACTCTATGAAATAAAGACATTTGTGTATGTTGCTTTTGTTATCTTTCTTTGTGTTGATTGACAGTAGATACACTTCTGTTTTAAGTGCTGATATACATGTACGTGTCTTGATCTTGAGTGTTGAACCACCCAATGGCTAGACCTGCGACCTGTAAAACATCTAACACATGCTTACATAAGCATATATATGACATTCACTCGTCAATCAATTTTCAACTCTCAGCGACACAGAGCCTCCTTTACCACAGGCAGAGAGCAGTAGAGATCCGACACAACCACACTCAACTGCAATAAAAGTCCTGCAAACAAAAAGCCAATAAGAGTAATTAATTAATGTAATCCACGTAAAAGATGTAGAGACAATGGTAATAAACATCCAGAATACATGCAGTTCATTTAGGTAACTCAGGCAAAGGCTGCACTGAAGCACCAAACTCTGGAGAGAGAACAGACAGCAAAAAGGCAAAAAGATTACAGAGGGGAAAACAAAACATTAAGGAACAGCTTTGATTCAGACATTTTGTTAATTAATACAATGCACAGATATTTATTGTCAAGCATTGAATTGATTTGGTAACTTTAATGTAAGCTACTTAATGTGCAATGTGCACTATATTATCAAAAAAAAAAGTATTGGATCAGGACTTGGTATCGGCAGATACTCAATATTAAATGACTCGGATCAGATTGGGGGCTAAAAAAACTTGATCCGGACATCCCTACTTCAAATATGTTAGCTGTGCTATTGGTTCATCTGTGTCTCTTATCTTAGCTAATTCATAAATGGAGGGAGTGAAGAGAAAATACTGTATTTGGATATATGAATGAAAATCAAAACCTGCAAGTAGGTTACTTTCTCTAAACACGTTAGCTCATAGGAACATCAGTTTAACAGAACGAGATGCATTGCAGGAAATTTGACATTCCTGGACTGTGCGGTTTCTCTAAAAGAAGAGGGGGGAGCCTTGAAATTGAGGTGTACAGAAAACCCACACACACACACACCAGTACTTCCTCTTTGATTGTCACCATCCACTTGAGCATAAATTGGGCGTAATTCGAACTTTGCACCACAGAGTAGAGAGAATTTCAAACATTGAGGCTTCAACCAGGGAACAGAAGCACATGCAACAGACTATGAAAACCTGTGGTTAACCTGACTGGACCTTTGTTAAAACCCAATCTGGGTCAGCAGAAAATACCAGACTAAAACAGAAAGTTACACACTAACACAAACCGGAACCACGCTGTGTTCCCGTACATGGCTTTTGTCTCTGAAAAGTACAATCGGACATGTTGGTCTTCTCCAAACCTGGAACCACACTGTGGTAAAACTTACACCTTGTGTACACAGGAGGCGTTGGATGAGCAGAGCTGCAGCATCTTTAATGCTCTGTCTGTCTACACAGGAAGTGTTCAGGCACAGTATGGAGTGCATCCCATTCACAAACACAGGGTGTAACAAACACATTAGATCATGCCTCAGTGGTATTTATGCATTTAGGAGTGAAGAACATTTTGAGGACCAAATTGTGTAGCTAGATAAAATGGAAAGTTTGAACTAGATGAAGCTCTCGCTGACTTAGCCAAGGACCACTACACTTCACACTCACTTAGGCAGAGCCATCACATTCAACCTCACCTCACCTTTCTCTTAAAAAAATGCCATGTGTTGAAATGACCACAAACCACAAGATTAACTGTGATGGAAGCGGAGAAGAGTGATAGTAAACGCAGGGCAGTGTGATGCCAAATAGCGGGGCAACGGCTGCTCTGAAACTCTCTGCTCCGGCGATGACTGTTAGTAAAGTCGGCTAAGCCACTTTGGAAGCAGACGGTGGTACACACTCGTCCACTGCCATCCACTGTAATTGACTCTCCGGCTAACAGCACTGCAGCAGGCCGGCAGCAGAGACATGTTTCCACCGCAGGGACTGCTGATATAGTTTAGTGTGGTGCTAAACTGTAAAAAAGGAACGAATAGTTGAAACAGCCAGAAAATTGTCATCTTAGCTTAAAGCCGATGCTACTTTTCAGGGGAAAAGGGTGCTGGACAAAGTGCTGAAACTGAATGAATTATTGCGATTGTGTGTTTTTGAACCATTCCTTTTTCCTCAGCTTACTTTCTTGCCATCACATTTTAGCTGTCAACTAATCATGTATGCGCACATTTGTAGCAGGCTTATATTGATACAAAAATGCAAAACATTTTTAAAATTACATTTCAGTGATCTCACCATTTAAAGGTCCAGTGTGTAACATTGAGGTGGATCTATCAGCAAAAATGGAATATAATATTCATTGGTATGTTTTCATTAGTGTATAAAATAAGATGAAAATGTGAAAGGAAAATAAGAATCATTGTGTTTTCATTACCTTGGAATGAGCTCTACAGAGGTAGCGGGTCCTCTTCTATGGATTCCCCCATGTTTCACTGTCTATAGATAGCGACTTTAGCATATTTTTGTTTTGTTTTGCAGCCGCCATAGTTTCTCCTTTGTGCTTGGTAGAGTCAGAGGGTTTTAGTTGGTTGTCACCACTAGATTCCATTAAATCCTACACACTGGTGCTTTATTTTCATTTCCATTCAAAAGTTTTTAGTATTTTGATAGTATTATTTATTTTGATAGTATTATATCTCTGTAGAGATTCCTCCGCATACCACTAGAAGCAGCTTGCGTACCACCAGTGGTACACTTATATAGTAGTTTGAGGACCAGTGATTTAAACTATTTAAATCGAAAAAGAGGGACATATACATTTGTTTATTCATGTTTAATTAATTTTAAAAAATTTACCACTCCAGTATGGTTCTTTATTGTACTGGAGGAAATGCCACACATCTTATGGTAGAAATCTGCCTTGCTAGAGGCAAATATTGTGTACTATGTGAAACTCTCTTCACAACCCAATCTTTATGGCTTGTGTCGTCTGCTAAATTTGATGTTGAGTTTCAGTTATTTCAGGAGACACTCATCCTCAAAATCTGATTCCTGTCTTTGCTACCACCCACGGCCGTCCCTTGCCTTCCCAATCTAACGTCACTCTATGTCTTTCCTCTGTGTACTTCGTCAGAGTAAATCCTGTGGTTGAGTGAACACAAGCTCATGGTTTATGCTTCTTCTTTTCTAAATACAGGGTTTATACCCTCCGCCCTGATACCCACTGAGCCAGGGAGGCAACATATGCTTCTGTGTGGTTCTGAGACTTGCATTACAGCACACAGTTTCCACTGCAGCATAAATTAAATTGAATTATTTTTGTAAGAGTTTCTTTAATCAAAGTGTCACTGGTTGTGGGAATGGTCTCACTGTGGACTGTAAGCAAGAGACCTGTCCTAACACCATGTGTCTTGATCAGAATGTCTTTTTGAATTATTTTTGGTGAATCATACAGCAATTAATACTTAAAAAGTATGGGCACAATATGTCTGTAGATAAAACTATCAGTTATCCAATGACAATAAAACTTGGGACCAAACTGAGTCTGTTTTTTTGCTGCGGTGTAACCTACGGCTAACAACTTTCATTTCCCTTCCTCATCTCACTCTCTGAATGTTCACTCATAATCATACCTATATGTGAGGCCTTGGATGGGAGAGCGAGTCACAAGAAACCAGATGACAACTGTTCCAGGGAGCCAACGTTATATTTCAAACCACACACCATTACATCCTTAAGTGTGGGAGTCACATTGAGAACACGGGCTCTGGAAAAATTGCATTACAATTTAGCGGACTAGTTGAAAGCTTTTAAAACCAGAGTCTTAATATGAAACAGACGGCAAAGTTTGATTTCGCTGCAGTGATTCCAGAAGCGAACATGTGTCTCAACAAGGTGCCAAATTTCTGACAACTTAGATATTCAGGGCTCCAACACCATTTATCCTCTGAATTAACAACATAAATGGACTGCAATAATTCAGTCTTTTTTTTCCAGAGCAGAGTAACTTTTAAAAAAACGAGTCAGATGATGTTTTCAGACAAGGGCTTTTACATCTTTTAAGCACAAAACCACAGTGGAGATAGCTGCCAAATCCTCAATTGAAATACTCTGTACTTAAGTGCAAAACCAATAAACTGATAAATTAATACTTTTCAATATGATCTCCGTTCGCTCTGTCTCTTTTCATGCATAATGTACTTTAGATTTGAGAACGCCAACAGCCTAAATAAATGTGAAACTTTACTCTGATGTTCATTTTGAAGATCTTGTCCAGGCCCCGTTCAATTGGCACAACATGTCTCAGACCACTTTTTTTTCTCTTCTCTTGCTTTTTCCTCTTATTCATCTTCTTATTTTGAAGCACATTACTTTTCTCTATCTGTCACTGTAAACATTTAATAACATAGAATTCATAATCCTGTGTGACTACTTCTGATTTTTTATCTGTAAACTTTCTTTTTTTAATCGATTATTTGCATAATAAGTATTTTACCTACTATATTTTACAGTTAAAATAGTTTTCAAACAAATGTTTCTGTATGTTGATGATCAACTGAATTTAATAGTATGGATCACTTGGTGGTCTTTATTAGGAGTCATAATCTGCTGGATGTTGGAATGATTTTCAGTGCAGATGCCTTTGAATTCATTTTGATTGCACATAGGGTATTAAGGCTAAGTATTCTGGACATTCCTGTGATCTTTCTCAGTGTTTAAGATTTGCTAGCCAGTGCCAAGGCTGTGGTACATAATGAGACATATTAGAATCACAGTAGATATTTAAAAGGCAGAGCAAATCAAAAGGCTTTGCCACCTCTGGGTGGAGGGTAATTGAGCTAGCTGGCCGTATTCTGTAGCTCTGTGGGACTGGAGACAAAGCCACGCTAATCATGCCACTATAATTGATACTAAGACTACTTTCTGTTCCATTGGTCATGCCACAGGCATTGCTGAAATACTAACAATAGCATTATTCACAACTCGTTGTGAGTCTTATAATTACACTGGTTCAATGCATACTGAATATGCCATCTAATTAGAAGAGAATATTAAAGATCAGTTCTGAGACTTAAACTCTAATCAGCTGTTTGGAGAGCCAGTGGGGATTCTCAGTTGGACATATTGTACAGCAATTAAGCTTCTTCTCTTCTTTGCTGACTCAAAATATATTATATTTTAAATATATATATCTTTTCACATAATGTCATATCTTAGATTTTCTGCTCCCTACTATATGTAAAAGAGTCTTGTCACATTCCTGATACTGTTTGAAGTAGTGCTGGGTGATATACCAGATGAACCGGTATGCTGGTTTTAAATTCCTGTGCGAAATGAATTTTTCATATACCGCCATACCGGTGCATAGTTGAAACAACTGCTGTAACTCATTTGTTTCTTGTGCAATAGAACATTTGCGAAATCTGTTTGAATACTTCAGTGCTTTGAGTATTTTATGTCAGGTTATAGTGTTTATACAACTATTTTTAAATATTTTGATTTGAAAAGGAAGAAGTGTTAAAGTTGTCGTCATATTTTTTTATTTTTAAGTTCTGTTCTTACTACATTGCAGTTTGCTCATTAAAAATGGTTTCTACATTCTGATTCTGATTCCTTTATCATTTTGTGGGGCCAAGAAAACCCTATAGTAATCAAAGCCTCCAATATATATGTGATAACATTGAAATGTTTTTATATTGTACTCCTGAGAGTAAAATAAGCTGCTGTAAACCTATACAGGCCCAGTCATGCAAAAAAAAGTAATATACCATGAACCGCCCAGCACTAGTTTCAGTGTGCCAAGTAACTAACTGCTCTGAAAAATATAAAACCAAAATACCTGCACACTGTTGGTTTGTTCCCAGTTCTTTTAGTCTGTGTAGACATATACAACACATATACAAACTATTTTCAGAAGAATTCTTGGGCTGACACTCTCACATAGACTGCATAAAGATTGAATCCCAACCAAGTAGTGGGAAATCCTTCCCATCACCGTGACAGATGGGCAAAGAGCAAAGAGATCTCCCACATCCCAGTGGGATTTTGTTACACTTGTAGAGATGTATCATTTCCGGCCTTCCTTTTGTTATGATTTCTTTCAGGAAAATTTTTGTGTGTTGTCATCCTGCAATATCATCTGTGACCACTATGCCAAAATTTCCTCACAGACCAGCACTGTTTCTTGACGCTTGGTTAATAGTCCTCAACCTCATAAACTTTTCACTGTCGCCTTGACGCCTCCATGCGGATAAAGTCACATTAACCTTAACAAAATAAAGATGCAATGGAGATATGTTAGCCAGCATTATCTTAACAATAACTCGCAGAGCTTTGCAACATCTTTAAATCAGCTCTTTGGTTTTTTGCTCCCACAAATGTGTTCAACAAATTTGATTTTATTGTGTGTACACAGTGTGTACTTGAAAGTCTGACTATAACTATAGGTACATTTTTTTTCCCCCCAAAACTATAAAAATCCTAGTACAGCCTGCAACCCATGAGTGCAGATGTTGATGGATAAGATGTTTGGTTAAATGAAGGCCTTCCCCATATTGCATCATCAAATATGGAAAATACCATTTTATCAAATCAATCCCTGCACCAAATGTTTATTATGTGTACTTTGGCTCCTGTACTGCAACCTAGGTTTGCTTGTACGTTAATTGACACCAGGCCTTTGCTCAACACCTTTGCTCAACTTTTGTAAAATATTTTAGAAGGAATTGTTGGCAAAAGTGTTGTAGAAGTAATTCAGAACCTACTCTTGTCTATAACTAAAGTTACCAAATATGGCAGCCACAGATGCTGTTTTGTGGATAGTGTACAAAACATGATCATGCCAACTTCAGTGTTAATGAATAGATATTTGCCAGTGTAACAGTCATCAGTGTGAACATCTCCTTTGATGCCTCATCGTGCAGAAAGCTCTTAAACAAAATGTTTGAAGTGTCTGCCTGTGTAATAATGATTCATAATTCTCTTGAACTAATGCAAAATTTGCTGGTAAAATTTTTTTGAAATAAAAATAAATTGTGCCCGGAGGGTCAGGCCAAGATTCAAAAGAGGATCACCCAAGAGCAGCAAATGATTTAATAAGCCACCAGCTCCACTAGGGCATGGAGACGAGCAAAATGGAGAATTTCAAAGTGTGTCTAATTAACATCAGTTTACTACTATGTCAATCTCTTCAGCTAGAGCATGAATGAGGGCTAGGGTTTAGAAATTGCTGCTTTGCTTAAATATATGGAATTACACTTAACTCCTTAGGTTAATACAAAAGCCTTAACCCAGCCTCCACATAGAGAGAAATCCTTCTGCATGTTTCTCGTCACAGCCAGACAAAATATGAATTTCATCACAGCTAAGCTTTTTTAGCTTTGTTGAAAAGTCATTAAAAATAGAAAACAACTTCCAAGATTTTTCCATCACCATTATTCCTCAAGGAACGAGTAAATGAATATTTAATATCACTTGCATCTATATGATTGCATAGTAATTATCAGAACCCAAATGCTTGACAAGCTTGGTGTAATGTAATTTGTAATATGTTAAATTTGCAGGGGAGACAATGTTGAATTCCTCAGACACCATGTTTTAATCTTATGTTGGTTTTTCATCACCATCACTGTGTCTACAGAGACAAGAAATGTCCCCAACAGAGGGGAGCAAATCCTAAAGAATCACAAGTAAAAGCATTGAGCAACAGGAGCAATTAACAGGTCTCTTCTAACCTAACTACAGAAAACAGAATGGTCTCTTATGTTACTTACCTCCCTCTGTCCTGTTAAGGGTCAAAATGTCCACAAACTCTGAAACAGTTGCAACATACCAGTGAGAATACTGGATAAGGATTAAGAAATATAACAAAGCGTCAATAAAATGTACACTTTTAGACTGAACAGTTTACTGTGGTGTGATCTTATTTATGTTGTGTTCCATTCAATAAATAGATAGGCAGTGGACTTAATGGGTGGCTTTATTAAACATCATACAAGATCCAAGAACCAAATTGGAACTAACAAATACTAATCAAACACACACACACACACACACACACACACACACACTCTATTACATTATACGATAACCAAATGTGAGTTTTTGGATGCTAAACACAAGCTGTTATTCCATTAAAATCATAAGACCCATGTGTCACTTCCTCTTATTTTGTTTCTTTTCAGTCAATACATGTCAAAATCGTAACTTTGCTGTCATAAAAGCTTAAATTGCAGATTTTCATTTTAACAGTGGGGTTCCTTCAATCTTATTTTTCTGAATAACTGCTGGATTGTCTTGGTGGCTAAGTGACCCTTTTATCTTGAGGAGTAGTGGCAGCACAGCCACAGTGGTGTGAAGAATAGAGATCTTGCATCAGATTATGGTCTGGACATTAAGTCCCTTGTAGAGTCAGCCACATGTTTCATAACATATTTGAGTACTGTAGGTAATTCATGCATGAAATCATAATTGAAATCACATTGAGATGCAAGAAGCTGCATTTAGAGCTTGACTGATGATCAACAACAGAAACAGTGTGGAAACGCCAGTAAGCATGTGCAAAGACTGGGTCCTTCTGCTACCTGCCAGATTTGGACTCATTACTCAGTCAACTAGTAATATATTAATCATTATTCATTACTCATTTCAAAAGTAATTGCTTTACTTATTACTTGCTGAGAGCAAATCTGTTACACAATTTGTCACATTATCTTTTTGTTACACCCCCATAATTGCATTAAATCCTGCCCACAAATATAATGATACGTTGTTCACCTGTGTGGATTTTTTGTGTCAATGTGTAAAGATAACCATGTGTCGATATCCAGTTATTTCATAAAATCATGGTGCTCATTTTGTCATTTCTCATTAAAGCTGGCTTACAGTATAACTGGATGATGACTAGCTACAGAAAATGTTTCAGCTATTTGATAACAAAGGTAAAAAAGGTTATGTGAAGTGACTGAAAAACAAACATGCAGCAACTCTCGCTGCCACAGTGTTTTCCCCCAGCACACAGTCACACACAACAAACCATTTACAAACTGTTTGTTTTATTTCTTCACTGCACACACACACACTATAACAAAAATACTGAACTCTTTTTCTGACTCAACTTGCCTGGCTTCTCTATAGTGCACCTCTTAAGTCCAACAAACAAAAGAATAGTTCCAGCAACAAATTCAGATGAGCTGGTGTGTCTGTCTGTCCGGTGTGTGTGTGTGTGTGTGTGTGTGTGTGTGTGTGTGTGTGTGTGTGTTGTGTGTGTGTTTGTGTGTGTGTGTGTGTGTGTGTGTGTGTGTGTGCCATCACAGGGGACGACCTGTCACAATCAACTCACCTGGCGCCGCTTTCAAAAGCCACCTCCACACCTCTCTCCCTCCTGCACGCCTGTCTCCACAATACAATATTTATAACAAATAACTGAAAGGTGCTGAACCATTGGCTCTTTCAGTACATGATCAATATATCCACACAAGTTGATTCACTCTCCTACCTCAGAGAAAGCCTTGAGGGAGAGCAAAGACACTAAATCACCCCTCCCCCCAACATGTTATTCAAGACTGATACAGTTTTATTCAAATAATCCAAATGAGTTAATTAATGTTGCACTTTTGAATTGTAAAGTGGTATACTTTATTATGATGACACATTTGTTTGTTTCTTTTAATCCCCACCCACCACCACCCCCAATCACATATTTACTGCTTGAAAGTCCCCTTGCACCCTGTCCTCAGAGTACATTCCTGTTTACAACAAAGGGCCCGCCGTCCATTTACATAAATATGTCCCTGCACCAATAGGGAGGCAGGAACAAAGTGGGGGCATCTGTAAGGTAGCAGACTTTAATCCCCCAACAGAAAAGGAAACATCTCCAAGTCCTTCTGCCTCTATGCATCCATGTTAAATTCATGGTCCTGCAGCGTGCGCTGGCCACTGTATTAGCACTCGCTCTCCGTGGGTGTGCAGCTCTCCTGGAAGTGGTAATGATTTAAAAGGAGGGCTCATTTAAAAGCCGCACATCCAGGAAACCCCAAGACAGTAGCCTACTGCTGTACACAAGTAGTGTGTTTAATTCAAACGAAAAGCACAATTAAACAAGATGCACACACCTTCATGGACACGCACAGACACAATAACTAAGCCCACTCTGTGGATGTAGTGTGTTTGGCTGCCGTGGGGATAGTCATGGGTCATGTGTTGGCTCTGACCAAATGTAACAAACCAAATTTATTTACTGCTAGTTAGTCATTTGTAAAGCATGTACACAAGATCTTTACACAAGATTTACATTGAATCCTGAGTAATTATCTGGCAATTTGGTGGATGCTTTAGAATATTTAAGTTTGTGTTATTGTGATCGAACTGTGAGCAAGGAACTATCTCTAGGAACTAGTTACCGAAAACATTTAACCTTACTTGTCTTTTATGTAGATATTAATCTTTCATTTGAAAAAACACACACACACGATTCTGCAAGATTTGTGTGAAGATAAAATGTGTTCTTACAAATTCAACCAAAATAATTTTCAGTGTTTTTCTTTGCTCCTCACCTTTAATACTTAAGCATTCTCATATTGGATCATTTTAACCAGAGTAAGAAATGCAAAACCTCTGGACAAGATGCTTCCGTTGAATGTGTAGCACTTGTGCAGGCTGACTTCACTTTGCTACAGTATTTGTTGCACGAGATGTTCTTTTAACAGCTCATCCTTTTTCTTCATGTTTATCTTAAAATTACCCAAAACTAGAGAGTTATTATATCAAATAGAACATACTGAGAAAAAAAATTTGAGTCGCTTGCATTTTTAATATTTCAACCAGAATATAATAATGTAAGCAAACATCTACATGGGTAAATATGCCTGTTAACATTATAAGTGCACTTGCAGATTCCAACTAGAAATCCATAGATCATATTCCGAGACAGCTGCACTGATATCACCATAAAAAGCTGCGCAAATCATATTCATTGAATTACACAAATTACAGATGTAGCTCAAAACCTCTGAAAACGTGATGATGAATCCCTTTTTTAACTTCTGGCTGATAATTCATCAGACTACACTGGCAAAGTATTGGGCTTGTGAAAAATGCATGAATTACTAATTAATGAGGCATTCTCGCAACATTTACATATTCATAAAGGTGTGTAATTCCAATATGCATGAGAGAGCTGAGTGATATCTTTGAGAGAATAACGCATATTCCAAGAAAGAAACCTTTTATTTTTGTTAAATTCTTCAAAAAGCTGAGGGAACAGAGATGCTTTTAAAAAAACATTACGCATTTATTCTTCCCCACAGAAATGCAGTCAAATGCTTTGGGAGACAAATGCACTGAGGAGATGCAATGATGTGAAACAGTATGCAAAATTACATTTTCTGAAATATTGTCCCATGTGGATTTTCAAAAGTTCATTTAGAAACCCAGTGTTTGTAACAACTGTGCTCAGAAAATTCAATTGATTTACATAAACAGAAATATGTTTTCAGTATCATCTCAGTTCAGCATGGAAAGATATGCAATGCATGCATAAAATAATCCATAACCATGTATGTTTTCTTCTTAATATATAGTTTTTAAAATACATCTTCAATGCACATATTGCATTGAAAGTTTAAGTGACCTGTACGTTACATTCAGCTGTTGTGTTCTATTTGTTAACACAGTCATACTCTCTCTTGTTACGTTTATGTGGTTTTAAATTGTAATCTGAAATCTTTCTGGTAATTAGAATAATAATTCAATAATAATCAATATTGAAATTAGTCATCATTATTTACTTTTTCAGGATAGTTAAAATCAACCAATAGCTGTACCATGATGTCAGCCTTTTGGAAACAAACCATTTCAGTGAAACAGGTCCAAGATGAGTTGGCCAGAGTAGATGCCTGTCCCTCTTCTGAAAGCGCCTCTCCATTGTTTCAACCTTCTCACAAGGGCTTTGTGAAAGCTGTCCCAAATATGGGTCAAAAAAGCACAAATAACATTCAGATGGTTCCTAGGCTTTCCTCACAGCTATGCACCAAAGAATGACAAGTCCAACAAAACCATGTCGAGTTTTTCACCCTGTGCCATTGTCTTTCCACATTAACTCCAAGCTGGGCCTTTTCAGCCAGGCCAGAGTTTTGTCAGGCCTCCTCGGACACAGCCCAGCTCAAGCAGCAGGCTTGGCCTCTTCAAAATACCATGCAGAGTCTGATTCACTCCTTTATTCCATTACAAAAAATTGGCTCTTGGATGCATTGTGCAAAACGTCTAATGAAAAAGAACATAAAGTAACAAGTAAGAACGGTCTCTGTGGCCAAGCGGACACATCCATTTTAAAGTAAAATCCTTTGTGCTCCAGTGTATTGTTTTAGCCAAGAACAGGAAGTAAGAAAGTCAAAATTTCAAGGTCAAAAAATGTGACAATGAACTAAACAAGGACTTCTGATTTGAACTGAAAAACAAACATGCGAAAAGGCAAAGGACAATGGCTTTTAACCAGAAAACTAAATTTAAAGAGGGCCTACCAAAATAGCGAGGAATAAAGATATTCACAGATGATTAACACCAAATTAACTATTCAAGACAAGAACAAAAGAAAGGTGAACTTCATTGAAGATGCAATAAAGCTAACAACAAGGATGGCATTTCGGGATGCTTAAGTTTGAGTTTAACCTTGCAGGACTTTTGGAAGGCACTTCTGAGCATCAGGCGCAGGGTTTTGGCAGCTGCACAGGGAGCCTGGTGGGTCAGCCCTTCTCCGGGAGCTGCTACTCCACACTAATCTATTTTAAACCATCTGTGAAATTAGCAAGATTTCCTAAGTCCTTCACCTCCAAGGATTAAAACATTGCTAAGGGTCTAGGCTGTTCTTACATACTGTTCTTGTATACATGTTTGATGCCTCTTGAGATCAGTCCAAAATTCTTTTCTTTCACCTACGCTAGAAATAGATTGAAATAAGCTGAAAGCTGTATGTGTGTAAAGAATAATAAACATCTCGTTGAGAGGTGTTTCTACGATCATGGACATGGATACGAATAAAAAGATATTTAATATAGATTTAACTGAAAATCAGAAAAGGAGAACATAGGTGTTACAAGTTCCTACATCCAGTAACATCAGGGAGACTAAGTCTCAGCTGTTTAAAAGAGCCATACCTAGGCTCTGCAGTACTTCTGCCAAAGCCGGTACAATGAAGTCATGAGTCAACTCTAATGAGAAAATCAGATAAATAGCAGCTGTTCTTGGGGAAATGGTGCTGTCTGACAGATTCACTGGGTGCAACGGCTGTAGCATTGAGCAGATCCAAATGAGTAAAATATTGTTCCAGGCGCCCCTCACTGCTCCCCTTCCCACCGGTGTTTAGTCATCAGAGTTGTGAAATAGCAGCCCTGGCGCTACACGACAGCATTGCTGTATTAATTATTATCCGCTGTTCAAACATACACATCTTTGTACCACAGTGACAGTTCATCCAAACAGGCCACTTACAAACAGCAGTATTACTCCCCATAGCTCACCAAGCCCCCAATTATTCACCCCGACTTCTTATTTGGTCCACACAGAAATACAGAAATAGGTACAATTCAAAGCAAAAACAGCTCAAAGAAGATGAAAATGATGAAGAAAAATTTCTCACATACCACAGTCTCAGCAGTGTTATAATTTCATGCACTCACTTGCACAATAATGCATAGACAAATACACAAAGCACAGAGCTTTTCTCCATGCCATTAGTTGTCATGCAGGCTTGGAAAATTACTATAAGATTTATTATGCCGAGGTATATGTCTAGTTTTCCATCTACTGCTGGAGAGTGCTTACACAGACATCTATTACAGACACTGCAGTTAAACTGTAGCTTTCATATGCTCTTGGGAGGGCAGCATACAGTACAATGGTAAAAGACTAAGTGATTGATGAGGACAACAAATGAAACCGTTTCTCCAAATGGTTAAAATACTTCAGTTCCAGAGACTTTTTTATTGATTTCCATTTCTGTAGAAGTACAGCTAACACAGATCTAGAAGACACTGACACAAATTTTATTTGAAATGTTTTACCCCTTTAATCAAGAAAGGCATTATTTAAAAAGGAAGCAGGGCATAGAACTCATAATAATTATGATGATAATGAGCAATATATGGCAGAGATCCAGAGAAGAATGATGGACATAGTCTGGGCTTACAACCCTCAAGATGACCTCTAGCACATACAAACACACACACCTACACACACACACACACACACACACACACACACTGAGCCTTTACCTCTGAATGTCTGCTTGCAGGAGGTCAAGGATCCATAGGACGTGCACATGTGCAGATTGTTCTTAAAACAAAACCACAGTGATCGGCTGGTGAGTAAATGTCCCTTTTGGGTTGAATCTGCTAAACTGCATGTTCTGTCTGAAGGTGCTATCAAGGGGATTTTCAGAAAAGTATTGCTGTGCCATCTTCCAATGTTTTGCTTTTTATTTTTCTGTGCTGTGTGTCATATGTATCCATCCACATCAAAAAAGTAAATTTTTGTTAATCTTGTCATTTTGTTAAAGTAAATAAGTCATCATAAAGTGTTTCTGCTCACTTGACAACTGCACATGGCATGTACCATTTCAATATAGAACTACTAAACTTAATTTTAATAGCTACCGTTAACATTCTCAATACATCAATTAAATAAAGATGCATTATATTTTTTCTGTACACTACACAGTGTCAGGTTACAGGAACACCTGATTTCCCACCAGCATTTTTCTGTTTATGCTGGCAGAGGTTGTTTCTTTCTGTTCAAGCCACCCTTTGTCACACACACACGCTAGTGCTCCCTCTGCACTATCTACTTGTTTCCTTTGTCCCAGTTAGCAATGCAGCTGCCACCAGTTAGGCAAGCTGCTAATTGGTGGGCAGGCCACTAGCTGGTGGGGTTAGTCATTAGAAGTTACTTGATTTGAATGGCATAATTCTACTGTTTACTATTTACTGTACTGGTTGTTGAGATTAATCATTTTCGCTGTGATAGCTCTCCACAGATTTAAAATTATTTCTCATTGTATTATAAACCACTGTGTAGTGTTTTGGCCTCTGATAAGCCCTCAAAATCATGAATTTCATCATTTTGCTAGCTGAAGCAGGAGGCCCCTTGATTTTGCAATTTTTGTTCTTAATGCCCAATAACTACTGAAGCTGAGCCATCCGCCTATAGGTTCAAATAGTGAGACAAAATCTAATGTAAGTCCAAATCGACCACTAGTTCCTTGACATCCTTTGATGTCAGAAATGGAAAGTGAATGGCTGAAGTAAACTAGGCTGCTACAGCTGGCTACAGTAATACAGAGAACATTGGTTAAGGGGTGGATATAGTCCAAAAACATACACGGACAGCATACAAGCACATGGTTCTGTTTATACTACATCGGAAGTCTACATACACGGACGTGTTTGTTGGCACATATGGTCTATGCAGTCATAAACTTTGGGCAACTTGTGGACTAGGAGAGATGACAAATTTTAAGTCACGCTGATCCTTGTGAACCCCTCACAGTCACACGGTTGCAAGAAAGTATGAACTGGCTTTAAGTTGTTGATATGCCAGCAGTATGCCTAATAAATGGAAATAAAGTTAAAAATTTTTGTGTCCCTATAAGTCATGTACTGACAGGTACAAATTTAGTAGAAAAGTCAGGATACAGCAGATTACCAGATGACAGTTTGCATTCAGGCTACAATTTTTGTGTATGATGAAATCATAAGTGTAGTGTACAATTATATTATGACAAAATCAACCTTTTCAAATTAAATATGTTAAGTTTTGTTTCACAAATGTTAAAGTAAAATCGGCCTATTCATTATAGACATGGCTCAGTGTGCTGTAAAATGTGAAACATCACCCCTTGGAAACATGGCACGAAAAGACTCGTCCAGGTGGTCTCCATCTTGCCGCAATGACATCATTAACAGGTCAAAGGGAATTAATGACAGAAGCAACAACTTTCCATTTAGAACTAGTTTAAATTAAGTTTCTATATTCCTTTCAGCAAACATTGCACAATGATAACTGGATATTATAGTACAGTATAAACATTTACATTAAATCTTATAAATGAATGCTAAAGTAAATCATTTAATGTTCAGTTTCACTTGTTGTGTTCTTATAGAGTATTATAGATATTTTATAGTTATAGGCATTACTGACCTGTAAATATATAAATAGCCTACTGTAATATTATAAAACATAATAGTAATAGTACAGTAATTCATTTAAACTTAGTTGAAATTGTAAGGAAATAGTAAGGATGTACAATATTGAGCAGTAGTATCTTTTAAGTCTCTAATTATTTTTTACTTCCTTAATGTTTCTTTCCAAATAATTCATTTATACAAAAACAATAAAGCTATTTGTAGCTGATGTTCGTAACATGTTTCCTGAGCTTAATTTTCTGGGTTCTTGTGAGGTCAGTGGCATTAAGAATAATGAGCATAAAAAGTAGTAAATTACTAGCTGGTGAGTTTGGTATAGTTGGGTTTAGAAAGTAAAGGACAAATTGTCTTTAGGGAAAAGCTAAAAGAGAAGGAAAGTACAACAAAGGCATATCATATTCTCACGCAGTACCATATATGGGATGGGTACTGCAGAGTGACATCTCAGAACGGATTAAAACAAGCACCATACTTTTGCAACCCTTTTGTTTTCTTCCACTGCAGACAAACACCCAAACAAGGAAATAATACAATGAATGCCTCCCCAATAAAAATAATTACTCAAATTCTTAAAACAAAATGTCTCTTTAATTTGTAAGTGTCAACAGCAGTACAAAAGATGGAGTGATGGGAGAAGTTTTCTGTAACACGATTTCTGTCTCTTTTACAGAAAAGGAGGAAATTCTTGAGGTAAATGAGCTTAAACAGGCAGTTATTCATCCCACTGTTGCATTGTTACAATGGACTGAGACATACAGAAAATGGTGTTACATTATAATATGCCTGAATTGATCCTGTGGGGATAATTTAATCATATACAGTATACACATTTCTATAGTGCCTAGGTGCACCCAAATGTGTCACTCATTGGTTTGTTTTTACTTGATATAGTGTATTAATACTACCAAAGCCGAGGAGATTGCTCTCCACACACACCACTGTAAAATTATTCACCTTAAGTTTACCTCACGTCAATACTGCACATGGAAACCAAAGACTTGCTGGTGTACACTTTGAAGCCAAGCAAAACAAAACAAACATTAAAAAAAATTAGTAACATTTTCATTTTTTTCTTTTTAGCAATAATACCCCTAGCAAATAATTGATCTTTTGTACTGTATAAAGAAGAATGTGAACACAAATGTGATGGCAACATTTTTTTTTAAGTTGAATTAAAAACTTTACATTGGACTGTACAAGATATTATGATAAACTATTTACATATTCAGACATAAACTTTTTTTTAAAGCAGCAACAGACACTATGTATTTCATTTTCTCTAATAACACCCAAACAATACTTGCCATGGGCCTAGGTACCTGCCAGGAAAACAACAAAAGATTTCTATGCAGAAAATTGTATCAGGCTGCCAGAAATTTCAAAACAACGGCTCCAGTGATAGAAGAGCCACACACAGTGTTGCTTGAGAGACAACTCTAAAAAGCAAAGTACCAAAGACAACTATAAATGTTGCCCTGAACAACAAATTTTACACTTCTGAACAGCAGCTAGCATGTCAGTCCAGCATGTCAGTGAATTGTGCTGATTAAATTAACACAGAGAACATTCCCACCATATACATCACAAAGTTCAGACAGAAAAAAATATGAAATTACAGTAAGTAATGTTGAAACAGCATAGAGGCCTTTGTCTTCAGTTGTTCATTCAAACCATTTGCATGTCTAACATGTGAATTAAGAGAAAACAATTGTGAGGGCTACATTTACAGATGGCTGGATAGTCATGAACACGTTTATTAGAATTAACTAAGAAGAAAGCACAATGTCTGTGCATTTAGCCACATTAAAACAAATAAATATTTGCACACTCCCACCTTTCAAAAAAACCCTAAAACAATCATTCATGAAAAAAACATCTTTGTTAATTATGATAATGTAAATGCAAGCCAAATGCATGCAGATTTATTTAGGATGATATCAGCTCCTCATAAAAGATTTGCCACATATTGTGGGTGTTGTAATAAACACAAAATACAAGTGAGGATATACAGCATACGACTTAGATTGTATCATGATTGGAAACAAATTATTGAATAATTATTTTACATCAAGTGCTTGTTGTTTAAATGAGTACCTTACTTGTAATGACTCCTATGTTAACAAGTGTAATGAGTATAGCTTTTATTTTGATTGGTTCTTTGAATAGTCCAGGGAAGATTATCTAAACATAAGCAAGTGAGGTGCTTCTCTCTGTCTCAGGTCCAATACTGCTCTCTTCCAATAAAGCAGAAAAACTCAGCATCTACATGAGGTACAGTGACTTGTCAGATTTTAAAAACATGAAACCATGTACAAAAACAAAACATGAAAAAAGAAAAGAAAATAGAACAGCCAAATACATAACTTATACTTTACTAATGAACAAAAATATATTTCCTATGTCATATTTACAATAAAATCTAAATGAGATGGTGAATTCACTGAAAACTGTTTTTTAGCTCCGATTCATCAAACATGCTTTTTTTTGTCCATTTCTCTGATTGTCCATGTTGTTGGTTTACTGACAATTTTAGAGCCAACAGTGGCTAATAATAAATACAATATGTTGATACTCTACAGTTTCAAATACAATATACAATGCACTGAAGTCTGGTGTTTGAAGGCTAACTGAGCCTGCTGTTGAATTTTCTGCTCACTTTCTTGTGCTGAGTCTCTCCCCTAGGCAGCCCTGAAGCTTAAACAAAGTGTTCATTCATCATATGTGTCTTTGCATAAATAAACAAAATAAGTAGACAAAAAAAAAAGACTCAAATCTGGCAACTGTGAGAGCAAACCCACTTGAGTCCAACTGGGGAATTTTGTTCATTCAGGGTGTTTTTCCTCAAACAGCTTCACATTAATCAGAATTGATAAAAATACAATTTATATCCAGTGCTTATAACACTTATGAAACATCGTCTCCTCGTGAGTTCTTGTCATTTTTTTCTTTCTTTTTTTTTGTCTTTTTCGCTATATAAGCACAGTCAAGTTTCAGTTCCGTGAAGAGTCCTTTTTAACTACCAGCCAACTAAAGCAGTGTGGCATGGTCATGAAAATATTTACAATCACATACAAATCAATCTAACCACCAGCAAACAGGAGCAAACAGCTTAAAAATACCAAACAGGTTGAATTTGAGGGAAATCCACTTGGGTTTGTTTGTAGGAGAGCATCCTGAAAATATCTTGTACCTCAAAACGAGAACAACGTAGAAAAGATGAGATGGGAAAAAATAAAATGGCAGTTATTAATGGGGTGGTTAAAAAACCTACAAGACTTAATATAAATGCTTCCAAAAAGTAGAAACAATGCAAGCCAGCACTGACAATAAGACAATAAGAGTACAGAAGAAATGCGTGCTTAAGAGATATAAAGAGCCATCTGTACCAATTAGAGCTAGGAGAAAAATGCAGTGACCAGCAGTGGGTAGATCTTGACCAGTTTAAGCCAGTAACCAGCCATTCAGAACCTTCAAAAAGCTCTGTGCTCTTTCTGAAATGGACAGGTTCAAGGGCAAGGGAGGGGAATAGCTGGACTCATGCATTAATAATGCTGTATTTCAGATGATACCCAGTCGTCAGTCATTTTAATAATCCCCCACAGCTTGATGTACTTGTTCCATCTGCTCGCCAGTGCCTGGTGATTGGGCCAGGGTGGGAGCCCTGTTGAGGCCTTACTACCAGCACTTTGATGGAGAGCACAATGAGGGACACACACCCCATTTTTATTGTTTCCCATCCCTCCCTGGTGTTTTCTCCTTCTCTGAGCCAGATGGCGCCCCATGGGTGCTAAGGTTGCCACGGGCAGGGGTCAGAGCAGGGCATGGCAGGGAGGGGAGCCACTTGCCCTGTAAAGAGGATCTGAGTCTCAACATCAGGGCCTTGCTTTATCTAGCTGCAGTCTCCAGAAGGTCACCACTTGTCAGCTTTTTAGCTGAAATTAGGATAGAGACTTTGTGCCCCTTGTTTCTGAGTCATTGCATGTTGTCCTGTTTTAAATGCATGACTTAAGTGCATTTGAAAAGCTCAAGGCTCAAGGGTAACAAAATAAGATTTATATAAGTGCACTAATGCAAAAATCAGTTACCCTTGTCATGTGTATATTACGAGGTAATTTAAGAAACAAACATATGATTTTAGCCTTCCTCTCAGTTTATAAATATGCTTGTCACTGTCACTCCTCTTAAGACTACGACAGTAATCAACTCATTGCATCAGCCCGATGTCCGTGCTCTGCTTTAAGACTTCTTAGTGTCAATTTAAGATTTACAATGTCTAAAAAGAATTAAGATTGAAAAAAATATTAAGTTCTAAGACCTAAGACTTTAAACTTGCCGTCCAAATGGGGCCAAAGTGTTTAACAGAACATACTGTAGCTACACATTGTACAACATCAATTTGAGATTGTAATGCCCCCAAAGCTGCCTTTCGCTGCTGTTCCAATCCCACAGATTGGAGGCCTTTGGCCCTTTAGCATTCTGGCCTGATTACAATCACTCTGATTAAGAACTTGGTGAGTCAGGCTGGGCTGGAGAGCTGGAAAAGAGTTAAAGATGTCACGGTGCTCTGTGTGGACTGGGATGAGGAAATGAAAGGGCTGGCCGATTTCATTGATGATCACTGCATTGGGCTCCCTGGAGAACAGCTAGCATCACAAGCTACCACCCAAAGATGTCACACACTGTAACCTCCTGCAGAGCCTGCTGCCTCCAAGTTCCTGAGTTTCATTTGTTTATTCTGTTAGGGTAAATTAAAGAAAGACTGGATAATGAAGCTGTATTAAGAGATCAAGAGATTGTCCTCACAAAGCCTCTCCCAAAAGACAGATTTTTTAGAAACAACTTGAAATGTTTGGCACTTCTGCACTAAACGATGCAGTTTGTGTAATAACAATAACAAAAACAATAATAATAATAATAATAATAATAATAATAATAATGTGTAATTTCCCTCTGTTATAAGTTGGAAACACTCAATATGAATTTTTAGATATTTTGTACTGGTAATAATTGATTCTTGATTAAAAACATTCACAAGCTGTTGGCTGGCACACTATACCTGAGTGAGAATATTATTCCCATCTTGAACAGTTATGCAATATATCAAAATCACCTAATTGAAGAGGAAAACAAGTTAAATGACTGAAAGAATTATAGTTTCATATCAAATATTCAATTTCAAGTTCCGTCTTTAGTTGTAGGCAATGACCTAATTGTGAAAATGTCCATGATCACAATGAAAAAATAAACAATGAGATAAGAAAAAGAAATCTAAATTACCACAACCAAACTGCTTCACACACTTGAAGAAACACTTAAGACCAAATAGCTTTTGATTCTGTTGAAGCCACATCTGCATGCTGGCTCCTACATGATACATCTTGTTTTTTGTTTTTTTTCTTAAACCTTTTTAAACCTTTGTGGCGTAGTTTTCTTTTGCTCTCTCGCTCCCTCAGATCAGATCAGATCAGACCAGCCCTCCGGCCATTCTCCTGTATGAGTGTTGTGTCTGCATTGGCCTCTTCCATTAAGGAGGTCTCAGTTGGCGCTGACTGGCTCTTGTGTGTCATTTTCACTACTATAGTCTGTTTTGGGCTCATCCTCAAAATCCTCGTACATGTCCATCTCGTCCTCGCCATTGACCGGCTCGCTGTTGTTTGCCATGGTACTGGGCTCTAGCTTCATGTTGTAGGTGCTCTGAATGACAGGAATGGATGGCTCAGGACTGGCTGAGGCACTCGAGCACTCTGATGTCATCTGAGGTGAGGGTGTGGTGGTCGCCATGGTGATGGCCCCAGGATAGACCATGCTGGCGCTGGTGGTGATGGGAATCTGTGGTGGCTGTCTGGATGTGGGAGAAAGAAATAAAATTAAAATAAATCACACTTCTTTCTAATGACTTGTGTTTTTATACAAAGTTGACCTTCAAAAGTGAGAGCAGATGGAAAGAATGCCGAAAGTGTTGCTGAAAGAGTGAGTGCTGCTGAGGGTAGTCTTCAAAAAAACTATACATATAATTTTTTTATTTTTCAAACTCAAATGGTTGGATTAGGGGTTTCCCATAGCAGTCCGCTTTAAGCCAGCAGCTCTGTGAAAATGATTTGGGAAAAGAGAGGTTCTCCTGACAGCTCCCGTCTTGAGCTGTTCAGAAACACTACCCAGTTTATTGGTGACATAAAACCAATACGTGGTTAGTGCTGCTCTTGTCTGCTGTTGCGCTGGATGATTGATACTCCAGCCACTGAAGCTTATGACTGACATGGGAACACCTGGAGAAGGGTTCTCCTGCTAACCACACACAGTAAATTGAAGTGTTAAGCTTCAGACTGCTGCCCTCCAGGCTTCTGTAAGTCTATACCCACAGCTTATATCCTGTAATAATGTCTGCACTTCATGCTCCATTTGCAGACTGCTATTGTCTAAAATTATTAAATCACGGCTATCAAAAAACACTTGATTTTAATGTGCATGTCAGGCCCTTGTCTTAAAACCTATATAGTAGAGGTTGACTGAACGCTCACTTTTGGAATGGGTGCTCATATTGTATGAGAACAAGCTCTAAGGAGGCTAAAGGCTCCAGTGCAGTTGGTATGATTCTCTCTGTGTTAGTGTGGTTAGTTTGTAAAATTTGTGACTGCATACCTACCCCACAGTGAAGAACTGCCTCATCTCTTGTCGCCGTGAGCGCATCATCTGCTTGTACTCTCCAATACGGAGTTTTTTTCCGTCAATAATGCAGGTCCTCTTAGGCCGTGGCTTGTACTTGTAGTTTGGGTACTTCTCTAGGTGGAGCTTACTCAGACGGGCCTGCTCCTCATAGTATGGCTGCTTGTCCTGGTTAGTCATGGACTTCCACCGAGAACCTAGACAACACAGTAGATTCAGTACAATGTCAGATTTCACCACATGGGTTTTACCACATGGGGTCAAAAGCTACAATAACCTGGAATTGCGCTTAGGCTACGTTCACACAGCAAGCCTCAGCACTCAATTCTGATTTATTGCTCAGGTCTGATTTTTTTTGTTTTTGTTTGGCTGTTCACAATGTTTTTTAAATGTGGCCCATATCAGATTCCGGTGTGATTTTTGCAGTGTGAATGTAGCCTTAGTAAGGGTAGACGTTTCCTAGCAAAATCATGTTTTATCACCCCTCCCACACACCTTCTTGATAGCTCTCCATATGCACATTATTTGAAACAAGAAACATGCTTCGATGTCAAACAGTATGGAACAACAAGCTAGTGTAGTAAATACTGCTGCTCTGTGAAGTGTCTTACTAGGTACTGGATGGCAGCACTTTTAACAGCTCTGATGTATGGACTCCAATGCTGAGGGGACAAGACCCATTTAGCCTCTGTCATTTTTCACGACAAACACTTATGGTAGTGATGGGCTATAAATCCATCTGTATGCTGAGGTGACTCGATGCCCAGTGGCCTATTTGATAACACATCCTCCTCTAGGTGTTAGCTACTTTGTCAGATCAACTGTAGTTATTGGAGAGCAATAAAGCCATATCTAAATGTACAAAACTTATACGCTTAGTGGCAAAAAGCAACAACATATTTCTCTTAATTTTGTTTGCCAGGGACATAAGTACAGATACAAGCGATAGTCATTTTTTTTTACAGTGATATTAAATCAGTGAAGCCCTTACAGGTGGCTTTACTAAAGCTTTGCTGCAGAGACGTGATTTAAAAGGTCTTACCCAAGATCTTGCTTATGTTGGAATTGTGCATGTCAGGAAAGGCCTGGAGGATCTTGCGCCGCTCATCCTTGGCCCACACCATGAATGCATTCATTGGCCTCTTAATGTGGGGTTCGTTGTTGTTCCTTCCTCGGGCTTCCCTGAAGACTCGTGCCTCAGTAGATCCAGCGCCTCCTGTTGGCCAACAATAATAGGGTTGGGGTTTATCTGTAGAGCCATTTACCTCTTTGGACTCTGGAATAGCCAGAGCAGGAACAAGAAGAGAGAGCGAGGCAAGACATTGATTAAATGACGAGCCATGTTCAAACTCTCCTTCGTCTACTGTCATCGCTGCTATCATCATCATGAACATTGTTTCAGATGAGTGCAGGGCTACAGACCCTCCAAGAGGGGGTAGACTTTCTATTAAGTGGAAAACCTGACTTGACAGGCTTATATTTTATGTGCTATAAAAGCGAATACAATGTCAGTTTAAGGGGAAGCTACGCTCTTCAACTTATACTCAGGTCTATCCAAAACCAAAAGAAGAAGAAGACCATGGATTTCAATATAGATAAATATTTTGTCTGCAAGTGTTCACACATCTCTACTCAGTTACATACATTTCAATTTGACATTCCATAAAAAGTGCAAGAATGCCAACATAAATAACAAATATTGGACTTGAGGCAGTCTCTAAAATTCATTCCTCTGCTTTACACTTTCTCTCTTTTTTCTCCCTTCTTCTTTCTCACTCTTCTCTCTCCTTCAAGCACACACACACTCACAAACTCACACACACAAACAAACCAGACACACATTTGCGATGAGAGACTGTGCCGATTCTGCAAAGTGCTGTTTCTCAATCAGGGCATTCACAATCAGCATAAGAGAGTTTCTCTCAGTATTAAACTGTACATCAGACTGATAATGATTTCTGTTTGCATGCGCATTTGCTTCCTTTTATATGTAAGATGTGAAAGAATTAAATAAAAGCAGTATGAATATTTAAACAAACAAAAACATGTTGATAAACAAGGCTTGAAAAATAAGACAAAAAAAGCCTTCCATATGCTACGATACATCTTTAATGATCTCAAATCTGGAAAAGAAAGCTTGGGATGACTCATGCATATTTCATCATCCACATGTGAAGCCTTCTCATTAGACCATTCCACTAGCAGCCTTGGCACACGTTACCTGGGGTTTGATTTCTATTATTATTTCAGTTGATAAACAAAATCAAACTCTTAATGAGTAATGGCGGGCTGTGCAGAGACATTAATTCCAAATCCGCAGAAACCTCGCATTGCTCTAATCACAGAAGATGCTGCTGCACCATTTTCAGCATCAAGAGTTTGAGTGTCTTCACTTTGGAAAAGCTTCTTTTCAAAAGTATTATAGGAGACAACTAGTAAAAAGGCAATATATGTCACACACACACAAACAGATGGTGTACTGAAGGAGCACGCATCCACCGCCAGTATAATAGAGATGGAGGTGTGGTGGAAGTCGGTTTTAGTTTATGCTCACTGAGAATGTTTGAGGTCCAGCTGCCCACTAGGAAACCTGTTTCTCCCAGTACAAAGGCCCCGCAAATCGATTTTCCCCAGCTCATGTTTAACAGTCAAACAGCCACATTTATGATCCACAGCGACTCGCCCTCATCTGGGAAGCCAGTGAAAAATGTGTTTTCACATTGTGACGGCACAGTTGTTGCCTAAAGGATTCAGATCTTATTGTCATATAGTTCTGGCCAATGGAAGTTAAGACTCACAGTCATTTTGCTGGTCTCATCTCAAAATCCTGTTTGAATATATAAAATAAATATATAAATATATTGTATTTATATTTTGGGGGCAAAAACAAAAGCTCTTAATGTTAATATCTCTAAAATAGAGATTGAAATCAATATACTACCTTTATTTAGGACCATGCATAAAAAATAAGATTAGATTGCCATCATTTTGTGTAATTGATTTTCAAATATTAAGTATAACGTTTTTCACCAAATGTTGACATTTCTTCTGACAATTTACTATCATCTTCAGTCAAAAAAACTCTTGCTTTTGCTTAATCTCCCTCTTTAATAATATGGCCTACACAACCTGCCAGTACGTTCATATAAATATACACACATACAGCATGCACAAAATACTAAATCAGAACATATAAGAGGGGTTCTGTGTCACTTTTTCAAACTCTGCAAGTACCATCTCTTGTTCTGTGTGTTTGCTTCTGCCTCCTAGAATGCTACAGGCCCTAAAGCCATCATGAATTCAGAAATAATACACTACCTTTGCTGCCACCGAACCACACAGTACGTTAATTTCATTTAGCATGCACTCACTGTACAGGATGAATTGATTTCACTTTGTTTGGTTTTGACAACCATGTTTATTGTGCAATGAAATGTGGTGTGGCGGAGGGCTGACAGTATCCATCAACGCGGGGCAATCTGCTGACTGCCGGGGCCAGATGAAGGTATTCATTAGCTCAGGAGCGTAGCGCTCACTCAGACACGACAGCCAGTGTCTGCGCCCCGGGATCGCTTGCTGTAATTTACGATGCCTCCCGTGCCATTACTCTATCACTGACACTGATTCAGCAATTTATATACTGGTGTGCATGCATACGGGCAGAGGTGAGCTTCTTACGGGGAGGGGGACAAAACAAGCGCCTGCCATTAGCTAGTGCCACATCCATAGTTAGCCAGGAAACCAGCCACGTGACTTGGTTCATTGGAGGGAAGCCAGATGAGGCATGGTTTTTAGCTCACATGATGGCACATAGAAAAGTGCCTGTCTTCTGTCTGATGCTACAGAGCACTGTTGAAATGAATAAGTGTTACATCATCTTCACCCATACTGAGGCAGGTGCTGCGGGCCTGGATTTCTATAAAACAAAGTGATGAAGGTATCAAGCTGACTCAGACCTAAGGCAGCCTTAGGGAAACCAAAAGCCTAACAGAGAGTTTGACCTTTGACCTGAAATAATATTATTATAAGTCTTTGCTGTCTGTCTGATTAGAGTACAAACATTACAGTACAGAGTTGGGAGAGTGGCTTTCTACAATATAAGACCTTGCAAGCCCCTGTGGGTAGATAAATTTGGCCCCTTATTCAGCCCCTGTCATATTATGTCTTAATCAGAGACACCCTGCACATTAGCAGTAAGTCTAAGTAAATCCCTAGAAACTGCAACATGCAATTTACTGCTACATTGTTTCTGTCTTTTCATTGAAAATGGTGACACTGCTCTGACATTTTGCAAATGAGCATTAACATTTTTTTTCCAGGAGGTGCAGGACATCTAGGAATCAGTTAGTTAGGTGTGTGATTGTGTAAATAAACACAGATGTTTAGCAATGACAGGGGCAGGCCCCCTGGGTGGTAGCTGGGAAGGGAGCGAAACAGAGGGAGTGCTGCTTAATAGAATTTATTGTGATTCATGAGGCCCGCAGCTCAAGTGTGACAGAGCGATATGAGAATACCCTTTTAATTTGTCTCTCCTGGAAACACTGCAGATGAGCAGCATGAATTACAGTGAAAAAGAATGATTGTGTGTGTAGTGTGGGTGTGCTTTGTGTTTGTTTTTATGAGGCAGGTGAGGAGGGCTTTGTTTGTTCGTTGTTTATGCCCTGTGAGGTTGAGGTTGAGGGAAGTGGGTGGGTGGGTGGGTTTAAAAAATGAGGAAGTGAGTGCGGATAAGGATGAAGTAGAAAAAGGGGGAGAAATAGAGAGAGAATGTAGCAAGGCCCAAAAGACTATCACACCTGTGAGCTGCAGGCTCAGACTCGACCATGTACCAAGCCAGAGGGTTGCACTGCCCCAGCCGTCCCCTCTCCTCCCCCCTTTTCTCCTCCTTACTCGTCTTTGTTCTGCGGGCAGACACATAATGTCACCCAGGAATCCGCTCAAGAGGATGAGCCTCAGTGAGCAGGCAACAATCACAGAAACCTGCCAAGCCCTCCCTGTTGGGATCAAATCTAAGACCTCTGACTGAAGGCATTTACGGCTGACAATAGAGCCTCTCCCTCCGAGCAGGATCAGGCTAGACAGGACACAGGGCTCAGTGCCCCTGCTGTAGCCTGAGCTCATAGCACACTAATTAAACCATAACAAATTACAAGTGATATAAGCCCTATTATAACATGTCAGTCCTTTTTTTCTTTTCCAGTTAGGATGATTTGAATTTTGTGGCGCACTTGTGTGTGTGTTGTAGTGTGTGTGTGCATGTGTATACGCAGTGGGAACTTGGGCACAAACAGCCAACCTGTTTCAACACGCAGACTATGGCTTTTACTTTTGTCTTCTCTATCCCCTCTCATTATGCATTTAGCCTAAAAGTGGAGTCTAATCTTTCACAAAATCCCAGCTTTGCACACAGAAAAGGAGATGCATGCAAACACGGAAACACACCGAAATGTGTTATATTGAGAGTGACTTTGAATTTGCAAACTTCAAAACAGAACTTTTTTATTGATCAGGGAGACCTATTCAGCTATTGTTGTTGTTGTGACATGATAAATCATTATGTCTGAGCCTCTGCATCTAAGCTTTCTTCTAGGAAAACTCCTCAGCAATAAAAGCCAGCAAGACATTCCCACGACCTCAAAGTGGAGGAAAAACAACAACAAAAACCTCTTCAAACAATCAACTCGTATAAAACTTCATTACAGCTCGGAGCTACCAATGTAAAGAAGCCCATCACCAATGATTTGTAACAATTATACAACACTACTGTTCTTCGCATCCTATTCCATGAGGAGACGCACTGTTCGGCTAAAGCCTTGTCTTTTCTCACTCTGTGGTTGATATTATCACACTGGGCGTTTTAGATTAATTCTGTTTCCTGCCTCCACACATCTCTCAACAACTTCTTTGTTCTCTGCAGACCTTCAGTGATTGGGGGGTGGGCAGTTTAGACAAACACACAACCTCAGCTACACAGCAACTCCAGCAACTCCATACTACCATATGTGAATGAACAAAGGGCATGGCTGGGCTGAGGCCTTTGTGGTATTTGGTAATGTTTTCATCAGAGCTTAAAAAGACCTAATGAATTTGCGGTGGGTTTGTGTGTGTGGCTTTGTAAAAATGAAGGAAATCCTATCTATTTCCATTCCTTTGCCACTTTTTTCCAAGTCGTTAGGACTTTGGTTGCCGCATGCTTCGCAAATATTAGCTCAAGCAACCTAAAGCTTTCTGTGAACTGCTGTGATGACAGAACTCCGCTGTACACTGGGGCTGCTCAATGTGGCTGCTCTGTTCTGGAGGGAAAGCTGGTACACACCAAGGGTCTTTCACACCCTATATAAGGGTTAGGAGGTACACCCAGTAATTTTCCTTTTCAGGGAACAACCAAAGTATAAGCGTTGTGTGTTACATTTATGACTTTCTGAATGAATTTCTGTATTTTGCCAGGATAGATTTGTAAGATATGCAGGTCAAAAGACTGGGCTATTTGTGGTTGAAAATTAAACATCTTTTAGACGTCTTTTATCCCAGAATACATTTTTTTATATTTTAATGTGAAGCAGATCCATCTACCTGTTGAAATATAGTCTTTCAAATGCCATTCTCTGTGGCTTTTGACAGGAAAATCAGCAAATAGCAACAATGAGCTACACTTTTTATAGACGTATGTTTCTATATATTAAGGTGTGCTAGGGAATCAAGCCTCAATTGGTTCAGGGAGTAGAAAATCCTTGCAACAAGGATTTCAAAAGTAAACATATCCTCAGAAGAGTAAACACTTTGTGGTCGTTCACATCATAAAACCCTGCTTCACATCACTCAGCCGTATGTGTTTTCCTGTTGGTGAAGCTGAAAGACATAGACAGATATATTTGTGGTGGAAGAGGAAAAAATGGTAACTGTGTGTTTTGAGTTATGTGTGCTGCCCTGGCTCCCAGCCATTTCCCCCTGGGAAGAGGACCTCTCCTCTCCTCTAACCTCTGCTTGCTCCTAATCCATAGCCCACTGGGAACACTGATGTGAGGCGTCTGGCACAAGCCTTTCCCTCGGCCCTGTGCAGGACTTAAAAGGACACAACTGCCCTGGTGTGCGCTCTGTTTCGGTCCTGACTCCACAGTAGCCACAGAGAGAAGGTTCCCACTGGGAGAATGAGCACTAGAAACACATCTGTCCGAGGAGTCAGACGGGTGGGGATGGGATCTCCTGCTGTGGCTCGTATGGGAAACATGTCAATGAATCCACTAAATGTACCTCTAATTCACAACCAGGATTGGGTGTGATGTGAAACTAGACATGATTAAAAAAGACTTTTGCTTTGGAGTTGGTAAACAAAATTTTTTATGGTAAGTAAAAAAAATAAGTTTTCTTTAAAAGTCTATGTGAACCAATTATACAGGAGCATTTCTTTCTAAAAGTGATGGGAAATGTGTCTAAGATGCTATTTAAAGATGTAGATGGGTTACATTGTCCTGAGAAATATCTATCCTTCTGCCTTGAGACTCTTCGAGGCATCAAAGATGAGTCAGAAACATTTTCCTCTTTGCTCTGTCTCTGAAGTGCCATGGAAACTGCCACAAATATTTATGTCGGACAAACATTAGTGCACTGAGGTGCTCCTTGCTTCTGTGTAGGAACCAGTGCCACAAAGGGAGATGACGCTTTGTCACACTGGTGTAACCCGAATTTACACCTGTGTGCCCAGGACCTCAAACAAGCACAACAGCAACAGGAGCCGAGCTTGGAAAAAAGCCAGCTTTGTCCTCAGGCACCCTTGTCCTCCACTCACCTACCTGTGAAAACCTCTGAGCCACGGCTCATTTCAAACAGCATTCACCCCAGCCCCCACAACTCCTTTACACAAACACACGTTTCTGCACACACCCTTACAAACCCCTCTACCTTCTAAAACTGAGACACATGCAGTAACAGGCTTCATCAGCCATCAGAACTCCTTTTTCATTTTAGAGTACAGAATCAGTGTATAGCCAATCCACTTTATGTTATTAACTCTTTAGCACAGAATTCACAGTAACTTTTTGTACACTTGTGAGGATTATTAGGAAACATAAAATCATCTGATGTACAAGCAATTACAATTACGTGTGATAAAAACAAAAAAAAAGAGAATGAAATATGGCCTTACCATCTAGATCCTCTGGCCTGGTGAGGTCAATAACTCTGTGGCCGATCTTTCCTTCCTCACCCAGCTTGCCGAGGTGGTGTCCGATGCTCTCAAAATGCGCCCTCTCCTACAGGGAAATACAAACAGTCAGGTACACGAACAAGCACATAGACACGTTTTACAGTGATAGAATTGTAAAAATAACCCCATCAAGAGTCTGAAATTTTGAAAAGAAAAAAAGTGTCTTTGATAAATGGAGGTTCTTTTGAAGAGCTGCTCTTTTGACATGAGCTAGATGTAGCTTTTTCCTCTCTCATCTCTCTATTCAGCAGCTGCTATAATGGATGACAGGAGGCAGAGAGACAGTGAGGGCCAGGGGTGCTGTAAATAGATTTACAGAAGGATACTTTGTGATCCCAAGCACACAATGGGGCCGTGGCCCTCTTTGCAGTGCTCAGATTTTCCTCTGTAATCTTCTCCTTACATCCTCCCTTGCAGTCTACAGCGCCCAGAGCTCAGCGCCCATCATTTATTCAGAGTTCATGCTTTGGAGAACACACCGTGTTTTCCCGTTTGTCATGTCGCTTTGTGCTCAGATTAAACTTGGCATCATGTTGTACTTGATGCACAATGAAACCCTGTCATTCAGCGCTCCGTGACAATATTAAATGTCATGTCCATGTGCATTTACAGAATAAAATAACAGCTTTCGGGGGGCCTCTGAATAGTTGCTGCACATTACACTTAATGTATTATGCAAGGGGAGAGTGCCGACTGCTGCTGGCTCCATTGTTGAATGACCTACTTCCTCAGTGAATACACAGGGCATTAGCAAAGGGCTGTCTTCCTCTCTAAAGACTCAACTAGGAGATGGACACTTTGACTCTGCATGATACAAATAATCTCTCCCCCCCTAGGTTTCGCCTGGATGACACTAAAAGCAGGCATGTTGCCACCATTCAGAAAAAAAGCATTTGTTTTACTCCCAGGGTGAGCATTCAATCTCTGCCAAAGATGTACTGTCTGCACTGACCTCTGCCTCTTTCTTTTCTAAACATGCCTATCACACGCAGTCTGAACAGATACTCAGGTACAGTCCCAACACAATACTAACAGCTCCCCTGCCACACACACCGACACCAACACACACATTAATCTTTTAGCTCCTTTTTTGTAATGCATTGTACCATTTTGTAGTTTCCTCACTTTTCCCCCCACAGCAGAATTGTTTCCGCAAATAGGTGAAGGTGCTAAAAAACTGAGCAGCAGTAACTGTTGTGAGTGAAAATATAAATTTTTATGGCTGAATTTGATTTGTTTAATTGTCTTTACCTGTCAAATAAAATAATTTGCGACAGCAACAATATCTATCAGTTATTACAAAAAGGAGAAAGAAATCTCTCTATATATTTTTTCTTTTGTATAACTTCTTTTACTTGAGGGTTAAAAAAGATGACAGGATGCAGATAGTTCAAGTCCAGGCCTTTCACAGTATTTTGATTTTCCTCATGCTTTTATTTATTCAAGAACTATTCCTCAAAAGAAATGACTGCGAGAGAGACACAAAGAGCACTGCAATTTACCATCATACTTGAAGGAGCAGTCATTATTTATGGCCAGCTGAGTGATTTTGATATACAATTAACCACTACCTGCTTATGGCCTGTGATTAGAGCCTGTCTATCTGACGGCCCTTTGCTTACTTAAGTGTTTTCTAATTATGACATATGTGTTGGTCCCTGCTGGGCAAGAGGACGCTTTGTAAATAGAAGATGGAGTATGCTGCCTTTTTTAGTGTCACATTCTGCGTTAAGCAACACATGCGTGAGCATGCAACATGCACGCGCACACAGAGCTGTATTCATCACCCAGCAACATTATTGCTCTTAATGAAAGAAGCTAGCAGCCGATGACAAAGTGACTGATGTGCGATTAGCTGGATGGGCAACGGTGCTGCTTCAGATGCTACTTGGACATTCCACTAAGAAGACACAGTGTTCATGGGTACTGTATGTCTGTAATAAAGTAGTCATCTCGTCCCTCTTCTGCGCTTCGTTAGTCCCTCCTGATCAATCTAGTCCTTTTATATACTCATGATCATTAAGCATCATGTTGGGCTGAGAAGGAGAGAGAACAGGGGCCATCCATCAATGAATTTCATTAATAACTAGCTCAGTGTTGAACTTCTTTCTCCACCGCACAAAGTCATATGATAAGTGAACATCAGCGCATTAGACAGCTGTGAACAAGACTGAATGAGGCTCTTGTTGGAGGATTCCTTGAGGTAGCTTGACTTCCTTTGACACAAAAAGGATCATGTGGTTTTTATGTGGTTATGTAGAAAACAGACATATACTTTGTACGAGCTGGCATTTTACATACTTGATATAAAGGGGTAGTTACAGTAAGTAGTCCTCCTTCCTTGTGTTAGCTATGCTAATTAATATCTCGCTATCTGAGCAATATGGTCCCACAAATTTTCATAAAATTTTATATACTGCGCTTAATATACTTATTGGTTATAAGTTTGGTGATTTATATATGCAAATTAGAATTAGAGTTGAAATTAGGGCCATAAATTATCTGCACAGCATCAGGGTTTTGTTTTAAGGCTTGAAAATATTCAGTGAACTAATGCTTCTTTACTGCCCACGCATCAAGTGCTGTGATAAATTAATGGCACTTTTATTATTTTATAGTGTCATTAAATTTTTACTGATCACTCTGACATAGAGAAGTAGCAAAGGACATGCAGTATCTTAGTAGCTGGCCATCCTGCCAGGAAAAGAGAGGGAGTATATGGCCGATATAAAATATGTTTATAATGTACAGTACAAGGTAATGATGAAAGACTTTGAACAGAAGAATACAGAAAATTCAAGCAGCTGTGAGGAGGTACAGATAAAGAGACAGGAAACAAAAGATGTAACAGTACACATTATTCCCCTCCCACTCTGACCACGACCGCTAGAAAGCAACCGGTCCCTCCCTCAAATGACTTCAGCATGCAGCTCTCCACCCCACAACTAAAATTATAGCAATGCGCTCTGAGCTGTA
Source organism: Morone saxatilis (assembly GCF_004916995.1). Classification (NCBI taxonomy): domain Eukaryota; kingdom Metazoa; phylum Chordata; class Actinopteri; family Moronidae; genus Morone; species Morone saxatilis. Next base: position 13,074,057 of record NW_023339663.1, on the reverse strand, counting down.
GTGGAAAACTGCCACCCACAATAATCTCATGTGCCCTGCCTGTGCAGTCTTTTGTCTTTAAAGTTTGGATAAGGATGCATTTTGTGCAGTTGCACATGGCTGCCCAGTGAAGTCACGAGCCACTCCAGTAAAATTGTGAGTTATTGAGGAAGAGAGAGAAGTAGAAAGAGGAAAGATAGCAGAGTCTGTGCAACTTTTTGGGCAAGGGAACCCAGAAGAGCCCTTGTCAATGTTGTAAAGAGAGCTTTAATCTGGCCTGGCCACAGAACATGTGCCGGAGGCCTGCTGCTCTGCCCACAGGGTGTATTCTGGGCAGAGGCGGGTGGCGGACGGCCCTGTGCATTGTGCCTACTCCTGCCCTATATTTAGGCAACACATTGCCAATCCTAACACTCCTTCACTCTCTCCGTTGTAAATAGCTTCAGGCTATAGGCAAAGCCATATGGCCTGAGATTGTTCAAATACAAGTAGAGATCAAAGGCAAACAAACAGGAGAATAAGGAAGACTGGGGTGCAGATCAGCGTGCAGTTTTTTGGAGATGGCTCAGTTTGTTGAGTCAGCTTGAGATGTGCAATGATCTAGATGATTTTAAAGTTTAACATCATAAGAAATTGATGCACCTCACAATAGATACCATATGTGTTTGGATCTGAAAAACGTGACCATGCTGTTGCTCTAATGGAAGAGTTCAGTCAAGGTGAAGAGAGGCTTAGTCATCATCAACATACTTCTTTCTGTCTTATATGCTGTAAATACCTTGATGGAAATAAATATACCAGGTTTTACTTTGACCAAAGTCCAAAACATGCTTTAGTTCATTTTTCATATATTCTAATGAATCATTTAAAACATAATATGAAATTATTAGTTATATTGGAATTCATTAACCAATTGTGGTTTTTTTTTTGTAGTTGATTTTGGGAACTAAATAATCTGACTCCATGTTGAAAGAAGGAACAAGGTAAACCAGATGATACAAGTACAGATTAAGTTGGCATGTTTGCTTGTCAAACCAGTTTGACATCAGAATGATTATTTAAAGAGAAAGCGGCTTCATTTCTTTCAGGCAGCTGGCAGGCATGACACACGTTATTCCTTCCAAAAATTACTATTGCCAACTTAAAGTCATATAATAGTCTGGTTATTTTTTGGCCATATATGTATATACAGTAAATGACATGTTTGGCCCTTTCTGCGAAATCTGACATCGGTAACTGCTTCTCTAAACTATTGGTAAAATCTCATCCATGATTCCTTCATAGTGGAAAGTATATGATTGCCTATGTTTAACATTTTCATCACTGGAAGCTTTAACAGCTGCAGGACCCTAAACAGCCACTTATGTTTGATAATGTGCTGAACTGGCTCTGGTTATATCACACACCTGGTATGTGGAAAGTTGAAGGCAGTGGCTCTCTGACCACAGTACAGTGCTTTGTGTATCAAGTGTCAGTCATCACTGTGGTTTGTGGCCCTCAGACTCTTCTCTCTGAGGGTCTCAGACTAAACCCCTCAACAATCTGTCCCAGCTCCGATGGAGACAAAGACTGCACTTTAACATGGCTACAGCTCCTCACAGCTCAGCGCCTCATCTGTTTTGTATTTTTATTGTAACCAGTTGCAGTGTTATTTATAAGTCTGCAGCTTTCCAGTAGTTTTTGCTAGTTTTGAACCATTTAAATGTTAAATACATCCAGCCATGCGGTAAACCCACAGTTCCTTTCATGCAGACTGTTACTCTCTTTTTACCCTAAGCTCTCCCTTTGCTAAGGCTAATGCAAGCAGCAGCAGAATCAACAGTAGCAGCCACAAAAGGCTGGCGTCTGTTCTATAGTAGTCGTCCTCAACATCACACAGAGCAGAGATGTCCAGCTATTCCAGTCCCATTTGTACTGCCAGGGCATCACCTCATTTGTTTAAAACAGAGGAGGGAGAGGCCTTTAATTAAATTAAGGAGCTTAAACTCTAAGTTAAAAAAATGTTGAGGTAACCCTGCTCTGGGCTTTGTGCCAATGTAATGTTTATTGTTTGTTTTTAATAAAAGGATATGCTATCATTATTCAAGATGAGTTACTTTTTGTTGGAGGGACAACAAGTCAAACCCACAAAATATGACCCCAATTTGAAATGTACATTTAGTCTAAATAATTGGATTTCTTTTACATGTTGGTTTGTCTACTTTGGGACATTTTGTGACCATTTTTAATACATTATTCATAGGCTGTTGAATGCAATTTTTGGTCCTCAGTTAAACTCAGATGAACTGAAAATGTCAGAATTTTAGGTTTGTGTAATATAGAACCATCTAAGCACAGTAACAGATTTCTGTTCTTCTCCACCCTGCTGCTGAGATCATTTGTGTTGACATCTTAAAACGGGTTTCCAATCCTCAATAATCCATAACTGTTTCTGGTTCCTCCAGGGAATGTTAAGTTGGGCTCAAATCTAGTGCCTTATCAAACCCTCCAGGATGCAAACAGCAAGATATTAGAAACTGCAGCATTACCAAAAACCCCTTTCATATATGGACAAAGACTTGTTGGACACTGGAGCCATTATGTGTCTACTGCAACAATACCATAGACTATAAATGGTCCTTTGTGGCCTATTCTTTTCCTCTTCCTTTGTTGTATCTACCTTGTGGTGAGTGCGGTATCACAGGTCTTAGCTACTGGGGCCAGCAGCATTTCTGCAGCAGGCCAGAAATTCAGCATGTAAAATGACAACTGTAGAAAATAATGGAGCTACCACGGCCAAATGAACCTACCAAGATGCAGTGTTGATGTCTTTCTGGGGAAGAGGCAAGACAGAGCAAAAGACCTGACCTGGGAAAAGAGCCCGAGACACACACACACTCATGCACAGGCACATATTATCCAGAGTCATACATTATTTTTATTCTTTTGGCAAACACGAACAATTGGACAAAGCATTAATGTAAGCAATCTCCACAATAGCACTTGCTGGCTACAGCCAGTGTCTGGGAGCTGAGCATAATCTAATTTGGATGGGCAAACCCTTGTATGCCAAGGATTTACATTGCAGCCAAAACGCCTTGGTTTGCAATTTCCAAGACAGCAGTCGAAAAGGAGCAGAAAATTGCTTCCAGGGCTGCAGACCAGACAAGATTATATTCAAAGTCTTTGTGAGGGCTTTGCCTGAATAGAGCCCTGGCATCACATACACACACACCGACACACACATGCATGCACATGTATGCGCGCACACACTTACACACACACATACACAGGAGGGAACAGTATAACCACTATAACCAATAGGTTAGGAGTCTGGATTTTGTGGAGCACCAGTATAAGCTCCATTTGAATATTTACAGGATGAACTTTGGGACACAGGAAATGGACAATTGTAGTCATCAATACTGAGGAGAGGAGGTGTTGTGGGGCAGAGAAGGGCAGTTCAATAGGTTAATACACTGGCCTTTCACCTTTTGATTCCAGTTAGGGACATGTCAGCAGAGGAATATATTTTATCTCTAACAATCTCTAGGGCATCACATATGCAACGTATGTCAGAACTTAAGTGAGAGAAATTGATGCATGAGGGTAGAAATCTGTCATACTTGACTATACAGTTAAATAACAAGGCTTGGCCAATGGCCCGGGGCCAATAAACTTTGAAAATGTGATAAGACTTTTATCTCTTCTTCTCTCCATGGCCTATAGTGTGTTTCTTCTATCCGGTCACATTGGACCTCAGTCAGGGATTTGCTAATATGTGTTTGTAAGACAGATGAAGGCTGGAAGTCTGAAATATTAAGTGAAAATGCTTTTTTTTGTCAGAGAGGCAACAGTTTGCCGAGGCTGGAAATTGAATTTTGACTGCAATGTCTGAGTAAGAGGAAATGTGCTCACTCATTTATAGGCAATTTACAATTTACAGTTTACAGACAATTATACTATTCATGTCTGCAACAAGGCCTAGCAGGACCTGTTATGTGTTCTGGCAAAGCAAATATTTGGCTACACCTGACCGATTCTGTATTGACGAGATAGATGACGCAATAGTTTTGTGTTTTTGGGATTTAAATTCTGACTGCTTGACTGCTACATTTTGCTGCTTGCTTTTTCCATTTTACAGCTGGCCATGGTAAAACTTGAAGACATGTTGTCTGAACACATTAGGGATAAGTAGGCCCATGGTTAGTTTTGCAATTTATTTTGTTAATTTTAAAAAATATGCTTGTTGTTTAATTGTCTCTGAAAATTATTATTTTCTTCTGCTGAGCCTGATCTACTGACTATATATTCAAGTCGGCCATAAATGTTGATGACAAGATGGGACATGGCTGAGACATGGCTGAATGTCTGCATGCACGATCTGAGTGAAAACATACAGAAACAGATGTCAGATACTTGATATTTATTCACCCATGACCCTGAAAAACAGCATATCCAGATATAGCTCCAGTGCATAATAGAGAGAAACAATTCAAATGGTTACAAATGGATTCAGATGCACTGTATTTGACTGTAGGCATACTGGCACATTCTAGGTAAAAGCTTCCTCTGGGTGAGGAGGAGATGGTAAATAATGGAACAAAGTAATTGCCCTCTGCAGACAATAATACCTTTAGATAAATATTTCAAAAAGCTAAATTGCAGAAGGTTTATAAAAGGTTTTATTGTATTGACGGGATATAGTAAAAACGGACAAATAAAAAGACAAGCAAGAAAATCCGCTCCTGTATAGCATGAATATTTTACATGTCCTCGGGTTAAAGGCTTGTATACTGTAAAACAGAGAGTCTGGTCTACACCATGTTCTCCTACCTAGGTCAATGGCCAGAGAGAGAGAGAGAGAGTGTCATAGTGGTAAAGGTTAGGGAGGAATGCATTGTACTGTTCAGACACACTTTGTATGAAAAGATGAATTGATCCATCTGTAAGCAGCACTTAGACCCACTCCTCTGCCTGGTCATTACAGTGGGATAAATCAATATTTAATATCCCCTCTAACAGCCACACTGGATGATCTTAACCTCTCCTTAATCCCATTTATGTTACCTTTCCAGAATCTTCTTCATGTAAGCTCTCACTATGATAAACTTCCAAACAAGAGAGTGGGAGGGGAGCTATTAAAGACCACACCATATTTATGTCAGGTGAGGCGCTTTTATGAAATATTAATATTCTGAAACTGACCAAAGTGAAAGCTTTTATCTGGGACGTTCAAACCTTTCTAGTTCGTTGGCTTGTATCAGCAAATCTCCCTCTCCTTCCCTCTCATTTCACCGCTGAATTACAGCCTACTGTTCTTTATTGCAGCCGAAGGATGAAGATGATGGGGCAATTCTTTTAGCTGACTTGATAAAGCGTGCCTCTCATTTCACACCATCCTAATAGGGCCAGTGTCACTGAAACTAAGAGGTGACAATATCTCACTATGATTTGCGCGAGCCAGAGTCAAGCACAAGCTCAGTTAAGGTGTCATTCAACAAGGCAATAAATTATGTTGTAATGAAAACAGAAGCATATTACCTGAGGTGATGCTTTCAATTATTGATATTAGTAGGTCTTTTTAAGAAACACAGATATACACACACAGCCATGTGTGTAGGGCTTAAATTACTTCAAATGCAACAATCACATTTTAGCATGTGAACTTAGGGTATAATTATTGTTTGAAAATAGTGTACTAATTTCTGAAATACTATTTCAACGTATGGCCCTTTTATCACTACTTTACATTCAGTTACCCTGCACACACTCACTCACCCACTCTCTCTGTCTCTGTTTTTATTGTGTGTTCTTAAAAACACACTCTCTCCCCTCAGCTGGCAAACTCAGACAAAAGGTAGATTACAGGTGAGGAGTGACTGCTATTTCAAGCAGAGGATCCCTTTAGAAAAAATAAGAATAAGAAACAACAAAAAAGAAAAGCATTCTCCTCTAAGATGATTGCTTGAACATAGGTTGTCCAAAATTAAGGGGAAACAAAACTAAATCTGACAAAAGACTAAGCAGGGAGTGAAAAGGTGTTAAGCTCTACCTGCTAAGGACAATGTAGCTGTAGGTGTGTGCTGCCTGTTTAAAATGGCTCTTTACAGGCATTGTTCAGTAACTGCTTTCATGTCATGGCACATTCAGCTGCTTGGTTGACCACAGGCGCACCTTAGTTGGGGGGTAGGGAGGCAGCTGTACCAGCTCCTCTGACAGACACTGAAAAAAAAGTGTTTTCACACTTCACATCACATACCATACTGTAACTAAACACAAAAGCCAAAAAACAGGTGGAAAAAGCTTACAATTAATTTCTTTGTAAGATAATGTGCCTGTTTGCTTGGTTTAAATCTGTGTATCAGTACAAAAGAAAGATCATGGATTGATTGATTATTCTAAATCTCTTTTGTTTGGGTTAGTAAGGGCTGAGTGTAGGGGAGTCTCTGTCCTCTCTGTGGGCTGCACCAATTTAATTGCTTTACTTCAGTAAGAGCATAGTTGATTGCCACCTGCATAGACAGTGATCTCTTCCAAACACCAGATTAGAGGGAAATCAAAATAGATATTCATTGACTTTTTTACATATACATTGACCTAGTTGAGACTGTTGGTTGAAAGTGTCAGGTGCTGAAATATTAATGAGCATCGCTCCCAATTCCTGCCTGCTCCTCACAGCCAACTGGCAACATGGCATCAAGCTGAAGAGAGGAGGACAGCTTTTTTCTCTCCTTGATTGACTCATCGATTGAAGATATTTTTAAAGGGAATCCCTGGGAGTGTGTGCTCCTGGTACAAAGCAGCCCCATCCCATGTCAGGGGACGGAGAGGGTTGCAAGTCTGCTTTAATTGGGCAGAGACTTCAGAGTCTTCTTAACCCACACCGGGCACCGGCATGGCCTGTCACGGCCCTCACACCAACATCAACAACACCGAGCCTTCTAAACACGCGCACACAAACATATTGGTACTAATTTGAGTATACACACATGTACATACTGAACCATGCCAGCTCTTATCAATACGACCACCCTGGACATGGATTAAAGAAAAAATATTAGTCTTAAGAATTACTGCTATATGAAAATCAACATGTTCTACTTTCTTTAATAGTTTCTTTTCTCCACTACTTGCAGAAAGAGCTGAACACTCTTTGTGGTCAACTGCTTGTTTTTTTTGCTTTATAGAAAAAGCTTGCAATGGAGCAGACCTGAATCAGGGATATAACTGAGACAGACTCTATGATAGTAGTCCTAACCTTGTCAACTCTGCAGTTGTTGAGGCCCACTGAAGTGAGGGCGGACAGCTTCGCCTCCATGCCCTGCTGGTGATGTTGCAGCTGTTCCCTCTGGATCTGCTCCCTCATTTTCCGAGCCTCCTGGATGGCCTTCATCACTGTGTCCTGGTCCCCGAACAACGCGGTAGAGTTTAGGCTGGACAGGATATCTATACACACACACACACATAGTGGGGTTTGGATAGCAAAATTAGTCTGCTGGAACACACACTGGCAAAAAAGCAAAACAACGTCACATAAAATCCTAACATTAGCATTTATTTGTAAAATATTAAGTACCAAAACAGTACCAAAACCTTGCAATGTGGTCTCCCTAGATGTGAGTGCACACTGTAAATTTGTGTGTATGTGTGGGATGTTGTTTATGAGGTGGAAACACTGAGGTCTTACCCAGAGACGAGCCACGGCCCAGGCCTCCTCCGAGTGGGCTGGGGATACCACCCTTGCTGAGGAGACTGTTAGGGCTGCTTTTACTGCCGAGGAACAGGTTTTGTGTCGGGGATGTGGGGGATTTGACCAGTTCTGTCGTCTTTGGCCGAGCAGACAGGTTGAGCGGCTGTGTTCCCTCCTCCTGCAGCAGCAGCAGAGAGAGGCGTGTAAGAGAAGACAGACACACACACACACCTCAATTCTGGGGGAAGCACAGGATTCCCAGACAGCACAGTTCTCTTCTGTTCTCGGTTAATTATAGGATCCCTGTCTTGACCCACACCTCCTCCTCGGTTCTTCCCTCTCTTTGCTTTTTCCCCCTCTTCTCTCCTCTCCTCTCCTCTCCTCATCCATCCTTCCTTAGGAGCTGTGCCACTGTGATCTTCCTCACAGTTGCCCAGCGCCTTTGTTCACACTAATTAAAGCAGATTCTGTCTCTCTGTACATCTTCATCTGTTCTCCCTCTCCTCCTCCCTGCTCTCTGTGTCTGCACTCTGGTTCGAAGAATAAATAATGACCAGATAACGGCGGTGCCAATGATCAAAGACAGCTGTTCCATTCATCAGATGTCGACTTACATTATCTACTTCATTAACTTGTTTTCTAATTTCATTCCTCATTTGTGCATACTTGGTTTTATTATATGCTTTGATATGTCTAGTCCTAAAAAATATGATATGATTTAAAAACACACTAAACAGCATAGTTCTGACATGAGGTCAGAGGAAGATGCATGTTTGGTGCTGTATTCGCTGGGCTGGTTGCAGCCTTTACAGCAGTTACTTAGATTTTCAAGGTGCCACCCTCAGCAGCCTGTCTACTGGGACCAAACATGTTTTAGCTGTGGGTACCTACCAGAGTAACCCTGATTAACCTATATAAATTATCACTGATGATGCTGAAATCACTTCAAGATAAAAAAGAATAGTAAGTAACCTTTTTGCCTAATATAAAAATATTATATTAAATAAATCAAAATATAATCTGAATTAAATAAATTTAAAGTATCACAAATCCATAATTATTTCATCACCTTAAATATAAACAAACAGTATAAATCGCCCTGTGCATACAGCAGTCTTTTAAATCAGATTAGGGCATGCTGTCGTTAACAGTCTTTTTCAAAGCCCAAGTGTCTCCTTGTCCAAACATATGGCTCAAGCATACACTGCCCCAAGGCCTTGTTATTGCTGTGCCAATAACAGTTTGTCATGCAGTGAAGCTGAAAGCAGACAAACAAAACTAAAGGCAATCTGATTCTATTGGACTGGGATACAGATGGGAGGATGCCAGTATATGTTTGCATTTGCATTTATGTATGATTCATTTCATTTAAAGTCCTTAATTTTGTGATTTTTGGCAATATTTGTAATATTTATACTAGAATTAGTATTAGTATTAATATTGGCCTAACTGCCATCCTTTTAATCTGATAAATAGAGAATTGAATTTATGTGATGAAATGACAGTGTTGAGTCATTTAAATGGAAATCTTTTAGTGGAAATCCCAGGAGGCAGGAGACCTGAAGGATTTTGTGTGTGTGTGTGTGTGTGTGAGAGAAAGAGAAGAGAAAGCCAGAGCGGCTTCCTACTATTTCAAGACATGATTTATGGTCTTTCTCCATTGTGATATTATTAAGCTAAACTACTCCAAATGGACATATGTTTCTGATTATAGCCTTAGTGAGTGGGGATGATGTATATGGCCTTTCCTCTGCATGGAGGTCTAGTGGAGTCGTGCCATACAGCAGCAGAAAACACACATCCTGCGTTTGGTTTGTTTACAAGACAAAAGCAGTTGTCAATCCTGCTTTCTGCTTAACTTTCATCAGCGTTTTTTAGCACTGTTGTAATGATTTTATTCCATTTCAATTCCGTTACAAAAGAAGAAGAAAAAATTTATTATGAAAAAAAATGAGAAACCATGTGTTCCACAAATTACTGGCTTGGATCAGCCATAGCCATAGCAACCATGTCCACAGAGTTCTGGTTAAGAGAGAGAAGGCCTTGTTAAAGCCCCACAGATTGATGGCCTGTTAGAGGCTGGGCTCAGCTCCGGCCGGCTGTAACACTGAAGTGGTGAACAGTGTAGATGCTATTTTATTCAGACAACACCAACTAGGCTAGGTTAGGTCAAGTACCACTCAAGGCTGGGGCTGGTGGTGGGCAGGTTGAAGGAGTTAAGGGTTGTACCTTGACTTGAGTGATGGGGCTGGAGGAACTCTTGTCATTCTTCAGAGAGGAGGGAGAGATGGGCCCACTAGTATTGAGGGGCTGGGGGAGTGGAGGCATCTTGGCTCCAGGAGAGACCTGCATGCTGGCAAGCTGGGCGGCATACAGTTGCTGTAGGGAGGAGGAGAAACCCACAAGGCGTTAACATCCAAATCCAGCAAACATTCAAAGTTTTATATTCTGTCTTTTCCTCTCCCTAGAACTCTCTCTACTTCTGTGTCTGCCTTCATCTCCCCCTCTCTCTCTTTTACGTCTTTCCTCTCTTTCCATGAGGCTGGCAGAGAACCTCCATCAAAGGTCTTAACTGTATTTCAAAGGCTGAACCCAGAGAGAGACAGCAGTCTTAAAAACCACACAGAGATGGCTTTCATTCAAAATACTTGGAGCCCCTATTTTCCACTCATCACAGAGAAAAGTTTGCCGACTGGATGCAAGTGTGTTAGCAAAGATCTCTCATTTCTCTAGATCTACACAGCTTCCTATTGAAGTTTCTGGCCTGTGATTTGTCTCCACACAGCCATGTGAGACAGTCCCATTCCACAATGTCAGAAACCCAACCTCGGTTGGATTGCCATCACAGAATATGTTAAACACAAGCATTATTAAGGCTTAGAAACCTGCACAAAGAACACTGATGTAATCACCGTTATTTTCCTTGGCGTTAAATCAGTAAGATGTCCAACCGTTGGTGACATTACCACACAAGAGGGTGGTTCAAATGACTGGCGAAGCACTCAGTTACAGTTGTGCCTTTAACAGGGTTGAACTCTGAAAGCTCAATTTACATTTCCACCACTGGGCTGATTATGTGGCCTAAAGTCGAAAGGGTGGTTAAAGACGTTGATATGAGGGTTTGGAAATATCTTTTAAAAATCTGGTGAACCACAGGCTGCTAATTGTCTGTTGGATCAAATTTTGACAAACAAATTCATCCTTTATCCTGGATAAAGTTACAGTGTAATGTCTTGACATTAAGTTGTGCGCCTATTTTTTTCATATAATTAAAACCTGAAACAAATAATACCAGACTGACTTTATTTGATTATTTTTGTGCCTGTGTTTCTGTGCCTACAGAGCCCAGTAGTCCTGCTCTGCTGTGACTTCTTTCCACCCCAGGTCTGTATTGATTGGCCACCAGGTAAGTGATGAAATTGGCTTTTGTCTCCAGCTGCAAATGGCAGGGGTCTGTCAAATAGAGCTACTGTCTGAGAAATAGTGTTACTCCATGTAGCCTTAGACTTCACTTCATCAGACAGATAGCACCCCTTAAATCCCACACTGGCCTGCTATCCTCAAACTAGGTAAACCTTATGGTTTGTTGTGTTATTCAGTCAGATGGTGCTGTCAGGGACCATCTAACTTCTCTTTCCTCTTGCCAATCAGCAAACCCTGTCTCATTTCCTGGTTCAACTGGCCACATACAGACTGCGTTTGTGCGGTTGGGGAAAAAGCGTCCCAGCCCTGCTGGCCTCACCTTCGGCAGTGTAAATGCAGACTAAAGCCAAACAAAGCACTTTATGTCCATGCACATATCTCCAGATATAAACACACATGTGCTCCTGTAAGAAACTTTATCGCTGCCACATAAGCGGCAGTACAAAAGGTCCATTCTTCCAGGGGACCTGGGGATAACAACAGCACATGGGCAGCGGAAATGACAGACTGATTATGTTCCCACAATGATAGCACTGCCCCCACCTCCCTCACAAACAGCCTTTTGTCTCCGACAGGAATGGACACAGGAGCGGACCCAACTCTATTTTCTTCTCATCTGAGCTAGACTTAGTTAATGTAAGCGGTAAAGGCACTCTGTGTTTCTGTGTGTGAGGAGGGCTTAGAGAGAGAAAAACAGTGACAGAGAAAGAGAGAGAGGGTAGTCTCCATTCACTGTCTGTCACTCCAGGCTACACACAACTCTTAGTAGAGTAGTGGAAGCTGGGTCTGCTGGACAGATGTTTGCTAAAAGGCCTGTCGACGGGCATGTCCCTGACCTTGAGTTAGAAGAATTTTATTGTCCCGGAAAAACAGCACAATTAGACCTTGCTCGAAATTAGACGCAGTCAGGGTGCCCCTTTTCAGCGCTGATTAGCAGGTCAGTGCCATAGGGTGAGAAGCAATGGTTACCTTTGTAACCAGGAACACCCTGCCTCAAAGAGCCAAAGAACAATAAACACAATCAGGGGAAAAGACAGACGAAAGGTGTGTTAACACACCATACACTACTCAGGGACAGATATGAAAAATCTTAGTGTTCAACGTGTGTAGTTCTGGAGGCTGTTCCCTTAGTATCATGGTATGTAATGACATACATTTACAATGAATTACAGAATATTTTGTTGACACCCAGCACATACTTTAGGTTAGAAGCAACAACCTTGCGAAACAGTACAGGAAGTTGTCAATATATAATGAGCACTGTGGTGTCGAAGGCTGAGGGATGATGCCTCCTCCCCAGGCTGCTCTCCCTAAGTAGAGGACATCTGCCTGCTTCCCCCACTTGACACTCTCACATCTAACAGCCCCCTTCTTCATATCTACTTGCCAGGTGGGGGCAGCAAAAGGTTCATGGTATTTAGGGTCAAGCTGAAAGTCAGTGCTCCAACTCTGGGGTATAGGAGTAGGCAAAAGTCTGATTGGAGCTTTGGACCCCTCTGTTTCCTTTTTCTTCTATTTTCTTCTCTAAACTTTTAACACTAGGTGTTTTGCTTAATTTGATCAGGGGAACATATATGTCTTCTAGGATGCATATAATACTTCCATTCCGATCTAAGCCATGGAATAGCACTGTAAGGTACATCTTACAATATGGTAGAAAATAAGAAAAATGTACACTGTAGCCCATAGGATTGCAATGTGGGAGGCAAAAGAGAATGTTTTCTCTTAGCTTGAAGGCCATTCTCCATTATCAAATGTGTACTATATAACTTACTCATTTTACAATACAGTATGTGTTAATTGTTTTGTGTCCTTAGTGTCTTGAAAAGGTTTGCCTTACCCCTAAAACAGTACTATTTCTTATTACAGGAACAAAAATACACATATGGGGAGACACACAAACACAAAATCTAAGGTCTTTCTTCTGACCCCATCATTCCCCGTTTCCCAGTAGAGCGGAGCAGATCTCAGCAAGCATGGATTCAAAGTGAGTGCAGCACGCCCAAGGTCAGCCTGTTAGCCTCTGGTAATTAAAAACAAGCCCTCTGGAGGCAGCAGAGGTTAAACGGGGAGGCTCACTTTTCTGTCTGCGACATTAAACTGAGTTTACACACTCTGCTGATGATGTTAGACATCTCAGAAGTATGATGTGCAAATTAAGACCGGGCAGCCTCTGTTTGTTTAATAAAATAATTGATACTATAACTCAATATAAAATATAATAAATTATGAGAAAAACATTAATTTGCTCTTAACTTCCACCTACGCTTTTTTCCTTCTACAAACACTGGAGCATATGTCAGAGCATATGTATTGTAGTATAAAGAGAAAAATAAATATCTGTGGAAGTCAGAGCATGGCAATATCTGCTGGATAATACAGTGGCAGATATTTGTCAGATTTATTGCTGACAGCAATGATGGCACATTGCACATTTAGAACTAAAATAAAAATATAAACATAAAACAAACAAATTCCATTAAACCCATAACAATTCATAATACCAATTAAAGTCTGCTGTACTTTCTGTGAGGTGAGCAATATCTGATGACTGCCACACTCTCTTAATCACACTCTTTGTGTGTGAGTGTGTCTGTTTGTCTGTCTGTCAATGTCTCATTCACCTCTGCCTGGCCTGGGCGCTGAGCACTGGGCTGGATATGAGGGCATTAACTGTGCTTCAGTGCACCACACCATTTAAAAGGCAGCACAGCGCCAGCCCCGTTTGCCACAAGGCTTGTACAGGCTCATTGCCCAGGGCGACTAGGCAGGCTGACCCAGGCTAGGCCCAGATGTCAGGAGTGGAGGAAAGCATCCTGGTGCACTGTGCCGATGCTTTCCAGTATGGCCTAACATCTGTCTCATCTGCTGGCACCCAACCTGCTCTGCTCTAACCCCTCCTCTGGCATATCTCTACCTTACATCTACAGTATGTATATTTAAGTCCTTCTCTATCAGTTTCTCTCTCTGGCACGTACACACACACACAAACAGTTGTGTGAGTGTGTGTGTGGGTTCTCCAGGCCCAGGGGCCCCAGAGCCAGCCCTCCCATTCAGTGCAGCTCACTGCATTATCCACTCTATCTGTCCATCTGTCCCTCTGTTCACCACTGCCTCTATCCAGCTGCTCACCTAGCTGTCCTATTAGCCAGCCTTCCACACACAGCTAGCATTGCTGCACTGCTCTGGGTTACCTTCAAAGACCAAGCTCCTCTGCTCATAAACACAGAAACAGCTGCTCGCTACAGTATGTCTGTTCTCTCTTTTCTCCCTTCCTCCTCTCTCTCTCTCTCTCTCTCTTTCAAAGTCAAAAGTGCTTCACTTGTTAATGATGGAAGCCTTTTTCTTCACATCTGTACTACACAGGCATTTACATCCAAACAAAAGATAATATGCGGTTTGCTGTTCTCCCACTTTCTTCCTGTTTGTCTCTGACTGTGTAACACTCTTTCTTATCACTCCAGTTGTCTAAGCCTCTCTGAGTACTCCTTCAGAAGTGTGTGTCTGCTTGAGATCTGGTTCAGGTTTGTTGCTGAGTATGTGGGCTGCTTTTCATCTTTACGGTAGGAGCATGAGCTGACGCTGGGCCCAGGTTTATCATGGGCCTAGAAAGATGCCATAGCAAATGCGACGTGAAAGTTAATTGCAGCGTTAAGTCTTAACTCAAGTGGCTCGACTTCCAGTACTGTAAAGGAGTAGGATGTGATGGACCTGGACAATTCAGGGAGGAAAGAGCAAGAGTAACACAGAGACAGAATGTGGGGGAAAAAGAGGATGGGAGTAATTTAAAGAGAAATATACAAACTAAGACATTTAGAGATGGTTCAAGATGTGGATGGGAAATTGGAAAAGCAAGACAGTGAGACAGAGACAGCAAGGGATAGAAAATGGAGCCTTGACTGAGTGAAAGCAGAGGGTTTCTATTTGTTTAGTCCTAACAGTGATACTGCATACAGAGAACCCAGATGTTCTGTTTTATCCAATAATGCTTTCTTTAAAATGCCTTAAACCCTAAAGTCTGCTTCCAATGATAGGAAACAGGACTTTCTCAAAGGTCCTCCTCCTGTTTAGTGCTTCTGTAAAAAGGAGGGGTAGGATATATTAAGTTCATATTGGCCTTAAGTAAATTGTTTTTTACTTGGCAACTGATGCAAGGTATAGTGTACAAACAGCAAATTAAGTGCTATCCCAAATAGAAAATTCTTTTGTGGAATTAGGGAAATCCCCTTCTTGTCGCTTCACTCAATTGAATATAGTAGGTGTCTGGACAGATTCGGGTACAATCTGAGCACAATTTCCTCTGTTCGGTGAGAGGTGTCAGTTGTAATCAGGGAAGGACAGGCAGGGATGGAGCCATTGTTTCCTGCTGGTCCTGGGCTCATCCCGGCCCTGTGTGGGCACTAATGAAGAGGGGCATGTCGCGCTGGGATAGTTTACCCGCCTCCTCTCCTGTGAGTTGAGGACGAGAGCCAATCTGTCAGGAAAACATTGAGTGAAATTGCCCTGTGGTACAGCAATGCCTGGTGACAGCCACTTGCAGACTGCCAGCCACCAGAGTGATGCTACCACCCTGTATTGACAAGCAAATTACAGTCTCCAACACTCAAACGCATCCTGGAAGATTCATTTACATCCATCAGCTCTAAGCCTTTGTTACCTTGTTGGGTTTTCTTCTCTTAGAGAGAAAGGGTGGGAAATGGGGGGGGTGGGGATCTCAGACTGTTATGACAGAGGAGATTGTGAAGAGGCTGCGTGGCCAACATTAAGACTGACGGAGCGGCTTGCCTCTCTGACTGGATGGCTGATCACATTACCTCTGCAGCATTGTGGGAATTAATTCTTCCAATAAGATAATTTTTAAGGTTCATATATTGCACAATCTAAACTGAGTAAATTGGTGAAAATTATACCTTGCCATGCAGCTGACAGGAAGAGATATTTTAATTGGGGGGCAGAATATTCAGCCATATGTGTGTGGGATTTTTATTTGTGGGTGTGTGTGAGGAAGATGAAGAATGAGCTTGGAGGTGAAACTAGAAAAGCTCAGGACAGTTTAAAGGGTTAGTGGAGTATTGTGCTTGATGATGCATGAAGAATAAACCCAATAATACGATAAGTAATAAGTAATATTTGCTAGGGAGCCGTAAAACAGCTTATTTTATTTTATTTTAATTATAAATTGCAACATTATAACTCAGGACATAATGTGTTGAGTTCAAAGTAGCTGTCACATTTTTACTGTGCTGGTACTATTATTGCTCTAAAAGGGAGGTGACTACTCCAACTTAATTCCATGTCTGGCTTGATATGATGTTTTTAATCATAGCAGGCTCCCAGTGCTTTGTAGAGGAAGTGGTGGCAGTCACATGGTTTGTTGATCCCAGCTATGTAGAAAAGGGCATGTTTGACTTGCCTTGCTTTTTTAAGGGGAGTCTCTATGCAGGGTAAATAGCAGCCAGCAGGCGGAATATGTGACAGGCTGACAGACTTCAATTAATGGAAAATGCACCTCTTTTTGTTTACTGTGTTCTGTAAAGGTCAGCCAAGTCATGGTCTTGGAGGCACTGTTTTTGCCCATTCCCAGGGTTAGATACATAATCAGAATTAATCACTCTAGACTCGTCTCCCCTACTCACCCCAACCTTCAGATATATGACTGTCTCATCTGACCTCATACACTGCTATAAATAGACTCAGCATGCCTGTCTGAACTACCACTCCTTTCCAATGGACTTCTCCATGATACCCAAACTAAGCAACACATATGCACCCTCAGAAATATACTCACTCACGCTGTCTCCATCTTTTCCTCTCACTAACACACGTCTTCAAACATGAGTGGACTCATTTAACACCTTTCATGCTTCTGATGGCTCTTCTCATGGTCGTATAATGACGCACAGCTCTTTGGAGCCAGCTGCATGCATTGTTGGAACTTGCCAAGGCTTGTTAACACTGACAGTGGTAGCCTCAGAAGGACAAATGCCACATATATCAGGGTCCCCCCCAAGTCTTGAGCTCTCTTGTTTAATCTTGGCATACTGCTTTCTGCTGTTGAGCATCACATGTTGCAGCTTTCAATAACTTTTCACTGCTGTTGAGCACGCAGTGGTGGCCACTTAACCATATGTTAGGGAAGATGCTTTTTAATCCTTTGTTTCCTTCTTTTGTTTCCAAAGAACAGTACTGATTTCTAGTTTCAAATAGACTTAAGATCTACAATTACTCTGAAATGCAAAGGAAACTGATATTTAGAAAAGCAATGGGCAGCACTGTAGCTGAATAGTTAAGGGTTTTTTTTATATAAAGAAAAGTCAGTAAAAAGTCAGCAAGGGAATCATTATCACCAATTTGGAAACAAAGATCATACACAGGCTGAGAAAAGCCCTGGTAACAGTAGTGTTCATAATCATAACAGCTTGAAGGATAGAATAGATAATTATCTATATTAAACATTATGGCCTCAGGTTAAGCCCTGACCTGGGTTCAGCTTTTAAATGATGTGTGAGAAAAGTCCTGGAGGAGCCTGTAGGGCTTGGAGTCTATCCCAGCATTTTCTGTGGCTCTAAACCCCTACTCAGCCTGACTTTGTAAAACATACCATGAGTTTGGTTTTACTACACACATATATTGCCCATTTTCTGCTTTTCCCTCACAGAGATAAAAATAAATATTACAATGGTTACTACTACTACTAGATAAAAGCAATTGGAAGGAGATTCTTTGCTTACACAGTCAATTGTCTTCTGATAAATTCACTGGCAGGTGATTAAGGCAACCAAAGTGACTCTCATTCCCTCTAATAACTATTATCTTCCTAACTCCTCTGTCTGGCAGAGCTAGTGGGGATAAATCCTCTATGAAACAGGATAAATTACATATGTAAGGTGATAAGCGTGTGTGAGCTGGGGGCCTCCAGGATTATTTAGTGTGCAGCTCATTACTTAGCGTACAGCTGCTTAGCCATCCTTTCTGCCCTGGGCTTGGCGGGCGTCCCTAGCATTCCTTGTCATAGTACTGTACATACCTGAAGCTGGAGGGGGCTGAGTCCTGACGCTGCTGCAGCTGCCATTGTGGATGGAATGAACTGCACCGGGTAGTTATCACCTGTCAGAGAGGGAGAGAGAGAGACAACAATGCATACAGGTTCAGACAATGAGCCGGCCCACAGCGACCAGGCAAGTGCCAACACAGATCCTGGGCCCTCCACTACTTTGCCACAGCAATGTGGCACATTGCAACGAGCCCTCGGCTTCAAGCCCAAACATCTGCATTAACAAAAGGCTAAGCTGGTTTGACTGGAGCAGGATTACTTAGGAACGTTTCACACCATTCCCTCCTTCCTCCACCTGCACAGTACTCTTCCTGGAAAATACCATGACAACAATAACTACGACATAGTTTAACAAGTTAGGAGTTCTTTTAAGGTGTATGTGTGTTTGTGTGCATGTGTGTGTGTGCGTTTGTTCTGAATAAATGTTGAATATCTCCACTGCTATTCAGTTAGCGATTATGTAAAAGCACCAGCATGTTCTCTCAGGCAGTTCATACAGCTGTAGACTTGTCTGGCTATTGTTCAACACTACATTGTTTGTTTCTGAGTGATAGCTTTGGCAGCAGAGTGAAAGCACTTGTAGGCGAACTGGTTAGAACAAGTGTGCAGTCACAATAACAAGGTTAAAAACCCCACACATTCTCATCTCACATATCACTGTGATCAAGCAAGAAAGAGTTGGTCTCCAAATAGCAGCGCTATTCATTACTGTTCACTACTGTTGGCCTGCCATCAGCACGTTTGTCAGACGGGGATATAAAAACGGCTGCTGTATGAGTGATATCCATGGGGGTGTATAACTGAGTACCAGACGCTTTCACACACACTCAACCTAGTGTGTTTAGACGGACAGAACAGCCCCAGTGAGACAGGGCAGCCCAGCGTTCGTAGAGGGGAGGTTGGTTTGAAGCATGTGTCTGGAGGAGGGGAGGTGGGCTACACAGTGGGAGCGGGGAGGGGTAGTTGGCCTTCGCTCAGACCCCACTTCTGCCTGTCACTTCTTCTCACAAACATATGGAGCCATTAAGCCACAGACAAGGTAAATGTATATACCTTCTCTTTCACTTTGCCTTTGCCCGCTCGCCTCACTTTGCAATCTTGTACAGCACAGCACAATGTGATACAGGCCATGGAAATTCAATCCCCATTTAGTAGCAAATAAAATCACACAGCAGAAGTGGTTTCAAATAGTGCTGGGTTGAATGTGCGGGGGTGCACTGTGGTTATTTCTACACCTTCTCTTTTTGGTATCGCTTTCTCTCTGTCTCCCTCTCTCTATGCTGTCTGTGACGTAGGATTTGGGAATAATAAATGGCTGGATGTCTTTAGATGTCATGTGAAACCTGGAGAGGGTCATGCGCTAAGTGAGCACACCACGGCCGCTGGGGGGTCTCGGGCTCCAAGGCCTGGGTCTTGGGTGCACGCACAGTCTGTGTTGAGGCACCAGACTCCAGCAGAATGGGCACTGTGCCAGGTTAGCGTCACTGGTGAAAGGGAATTACGTTTAAAACTGTGTTTTTTTTAACGGGCTATGGCTGGTCCCATGCCCAGAACCTGGACTCTGAATTCTAAGGGGGAGGGGAGTAGTGCAGGTGACGCCATGGTCACAACAGTCTATATTTCCCCGCTCATGTGGTGCCATGAAATACAAGTCATAGATCTGCTGAGAGCTGACAGATGCAGCTGAGACCTTTCTTAGACCAGATCAAATGATGATGAATAACCTATATGACTGCAACCCTCAAAACTTTTCACTGGCTTTTACATTTTATTGAATTACCGAAGCTGCTCACATAAACGAGGCACTTCTTTTTACATTGTTGTCATTCTGAAGTAGATCTGATGAGGCCATACGGTAAAACAAAAATGACAAACAAAAGTAAATTTGATTGATTTGAGTTAAAAATGTGTTGAAACTGTCAACTGCCAGCAGGATGTCTACGAGGAAGACTGGAGCCCAAAGACTGTGGGGTCATTCTGCAGGTCCATTAGAGGCACATCAGACTGAAGGGAAATCAGGGAAGTCCAACTTGTATCTATTTGTTTAAAAGAGGAGTTGGTGTTTCTATGACTGTGCTTGTCTACCATGCAACACCAGGCCATTGAGCACAGCCAGTGGATGGGGTGATGACTTACCACCATGGTGCCAGAATGACTCTGTTGCCATGTGAGCACCACAGGGCTGGGGGTCATAAGCAGTGGTCCCTGGGAGCTGTCTCATAATGATAACATCAGATTAGTGTGCCTTAGTCTTGGAAGTGAATGCTTGGCCACTCACTTCATGGAGAAAGGACACAGTGGCATCCTGTATACGCTGCAGGTGGTGGTGATAACATTGTACTCTCTGGATATATTGTGTATATTGTGTTGGATGGGTGGAAATAATAGAGGTTTTGAAACCTCTCCTGACTACAAGAGTCATTTTCAGAACCCCTTTGCTATTTCTCCATGAACTCATGAATTATGCAGGAACCATACACATGGCGACCCCTGACCATGATTCCATAATAGCTCCTGTTATTTGAACTAAAACATTTTCCGTGTCAAACCTATTGCAGGAAGCACACTGGTAAAAGTCTCCCCCTCAGGCACTTTGTTTAAGCTGTCATGGCTCCATAGTTCCAAAATAGCTGACTTTCTTTTTCATCCTGTGGTTTTATAGTTAATTCATTAACTGCACTACCACACCTTTTAATGTTCTGCTGCAAACCTGCTGACTTCCTAGTGTTTCTTTTTCCGTTTTCAGTCCTCTTCCTTGCTCTGGTGCTATTTTACAATGGACAAGAGGACTTTCCTTTTACAAGCTGACTCATAAATCCTTTCCTCTTTGATGCAAAAATAGGAAAAAAATTTTTTTTAAATGTACAATTTCAGTTTAATTTGATTGAATAAGTAATAGACACGTCTAAATATTGCTGGGCCATGGGACCTAGTAGGCGATGTGAGGTGAAAAGCTTAGACTGAGAAGCAGGCAGCAATTTAGGCCATGGATGTTTTTACAGTAGTATGTGGTGGCACATCTTTAATTTTCACAAGGATACAAGGGTGTTTGAGGTTACTGCTTTGGCAGGGCATCAGTCAACATGTTGCAACAATTTTTCAAAAACACATTTTTTTTATTTTGAAGGCTGTGGAAGGCTTCTCTTTAACTCAATTCAAAAGACAAAGGGAGAGAAAGAGGCATGCCGTTACAGGCAATGAAAAGACTTATACGTGCGGGAAAACCTGTTCCTTACATCAGCCATAAACTATTCACCTTTTAATTGTCTTTTAATTACTTAATTTCACTATCATGATTTTGTTAAACTGTAATAGGGGACTTGCTTTTTAGACATATAACAATAGGAAGACTTTTCATGCAAGGTTCATCTCCTGTGTTATTGGATCTCTATCAGTGGATACTTGAAGACAATGGCAGCCAACACACTCCTTAAAGCTACTCTAATGTTGAAGACATGTTTACATTCCTCTGCTTCTCTACCCATATCTATTGTTCCACATCGACTAGAACATTCCCAGGCCTTGGTTTCGAGTCCAAGTTCAGACAGAGCAGAGCATGTCAGTGGCCTCAAGAGTGATTCAAGCATTTGTTTGTTGCTATACATTTGTTATGCAACTTTAACAGTAATAATATAATTTGAATTACAGTGTAAGCGAAATGACATAGCAAGCAAAGAGAAAGGGGGAAGGATAAAATGAAGATTTAAGTTGCAAGCATACCTGGCTTATAAGACATTCCTGGAGGGAAGAGAAAGCCTTGCTGGGCGGCGGCTGCTGCTGCCAGAGTGCGTTGGTCGTGTGGAAAAATGGGGATCATGAGCGGAGGCATGTGACCCTGGACCTGCTGAACAGATAGGGAGCGGAGATCAGAGAGAGGCCTAAGCATAGTCATGGTACACAGAAACACAGAGCCCACTCAGGGGGGAGGCCAGATCACAGCTCTTGCTAACACGCGCTGACAGGGGGCTCTGTGGCAATGACGGCCCTCGTGTGCTCACACAATACCTGGCCAAGCTACCCCTGCTCTTAATCCAAACTATAATTTCTCTTCTCTCTCTTCTCCGGTACATCAAAGGCCCCGTGTACGCAAATTGTTCCAGCATCAGTTAAAGAAAGCGACATGCAGGATAGAGAACAGAGAGGCTCAGTAGATCCGTACGGCTTCTGAAGAAAAGTTCTATACGTGTGGAAATAAGCACTCACCAACACCCTTGCTGTTGCAGTAGATGTTATCAGGATTACTGAATGTATTACACAGGTGCATATCAGCATATACTGTACATGCATACACACAAACTCACTCAAGGAAAGATCAACTCACATAATCTTAGATTTCTTTAGATGATAAAAAAAAATCAAAAACAATCAATAACAAAAACAATAATTTGTGTTCTGTTTTCAGCAGTGAAAAACAGCAGGCAGTTGAAAAAGTACTTGCTGTATTTGATTTTAATGTCATTCTCTGACTGTCTGTTTCACTCACATATTAACCTTCATCATCCAGTCTGTTGCTGACTTGCCTACTGGGAATATCAACACAAACTCCCTGTGTGTGTGTGTCAAGGGTGGGTGAGTAGCTTATGTCTCAAAAGTGGTGTGTGGGGGTTTTGCACACATGTTGCAAGGTCCAATCTTACTGTCATTCTCTGCTTCCTGAAACTCTATGATGGGGAGCAGCCCGACTACCATGGGCCTGCGAGGGTTAATCTAGCACTGAGCCAGGCCACCTCAGGGGAACCTGCCTGGAAAATGGGTTAATAAAGGTCATCCCCCAAAATAAACACTTTACAGAATGTTTCTCCATTCATCCCTCCTTAAAATCAACTCGCAATAAAACGGGTCTGGGTGCAATTACTGCCGCTGCATTGGGGCATGAAATCAACCTGCTCTGAGCAATGACTTTCCCCCCATGTTCTGGCTGAGGTCTGCTATGATCTCCACTTTTTCAGCCCATGCTGCTCCCCCTGTAGACCCTTTACCGGAGTTGTTGCACCCAGTTTCTCTCACAGCTAACACGCTAAACCTACTTAAAACTACTTTATTGATCTGTCCAGAGGTGCAGAGCTAGACTGAAAATTAAATAAATAGAACCATTTTATGTCTACTGAGCTTTTACAGAAGTGCAAGGGCAGAAAGTGCATTATAGAAGAATAGAAAAGTATGTAATTCTTCCAAAAACTAATTCTGCAAAATGTGCTGTTGCTGAAGAAAAATAAATGGCCAAGGAGACTGCGACAAATGACCTTAAATAAAACATTTCTTTATAGGGATTTGTGTTCCAAGTTTCCAGGCTGAATGGATGAAAGATGGATCTTGGCCTTGCATGTATGGAACATATGGAAAAACACAATAATTAATGTCACAACATGAGGTAGGGCCAGTGACAGGCGGGGGGGAGACACTGGGGAACACAGCTTTTCTCTGTCTGTGTATTTGGACTATAAAACCAGATGGAGTCTGTTGCTGAATGTGCGGTAGTCACAGGGCAGAAAAGGGCTCCCTCAAGTCCACATCCCTCCAAGTGTGTTACAAGTGTGTTGCATGGGAGTTCATACATTTTCATGAATTAACTAACATGCATCAGTAGTAAATTAAAAGTTATGTCTTTTTTTTTTTTGGTAAAGTTATTGACTGTCAAATATTATAGCTAAATTGATACAACAAAAGTATGTCTCACTACATTTCAAGAGGTGATGATGTTTTACTTTTAAATCAGTTTTTCAAAGTGAACAAATCATTCACAGCTCTCTGTCTTTATTTTGTCTTGGTCGGAAATTCACATAACACACCTACCTAAGTCAAAACATCTGTTCGAGACTGCTGTATATGCAAGCTTAAAGCGTACTGGTCTAATGTAAAGGATGTTCATAAGCACAATTATGATCATTCTTTTCAAATCATACCAACAAAACACAACCAGGAGAACAGCTACTTCACACAAGGTAAAATGCTACACAATGAAAACAGCATTTAAATATTTTCTATCTTTTACACTATTCCATAATTTATTTGCTTTTATTATTTATTTGAAAAAACAAATGTGACAACATAAATTAATATATATGAGTTGAGATATGAGATATATATACTGATTATATACAGTATATAGATACTGAGAGACATCAGCAAATGGCATTGGACGTACTTTTCTCCGGCACTAAATGTAAATGATACCATTTCATCTGGGATATCAGCTTTTATTACTATTATTATTTTAAAATATGGAGCAGAATATACAAGATTCACTGAGGCAAGACAGGGTGTGAATGTGTGTTGAAGGGGAAATAAATGCATTGAGTTTGAATGGCTGTGATTTGCAGTAATGAGCTCCACGCATTAAAGTTTAATTTACGGCAACTAATGTCAGAGAAAGGCAAATCAAATTTTGAGGAGCTTCAAGGTGGCAACAAATAGTAGAGGTTAGTTGAGCTGTCAATTAACAGCTGCCACAGTGGCTGAGCATATTATAACATTTTAACAAGTGCTTTTTTTATTTCACTGTTAAATTAAAGTAGAAGAAAAATAATAACTATATTTTAAAAAACATAGAGAAAGAAATTGTGTACACATGTGTGGCTTCCACTCTCCCTCTGAAGCTAACCCCCCCCCCCCTTTAAGAGTTACCCTCAAGTTCATCTATGTATGGGCTGAGTGCCCAGGATATTTCTATTGCCAAGATGATCTTGAAGAGTTGGAGAATGAAGTGGAGCAGATGTGAGCAGGGCACTTGGGCAGCGTCCTCCCTTCTCCTCGTAAATACAGCGGCATTGTTGTGCTGGCACTGCTCTTCTTTTGTCTTAGCACTGCTAAGTACTGGATAATGTCATTTCACACCATCTGCCCCCAGGCTTCATTAAAGATACATGAATGGGCTATCTTATGAGGAACAGGTGCTATTGTTTGTCCCTCAAGACCCAGCACTAAGGATCTGACTCGGAATACTTGAAGAGGAGCATCTGTAGTGATCAGTCAGACAGACTTGGCTGAGGCCCCCGTCTCTGCCAGCAAGCACTCCAACAGAGGTTTCTGGGGGAACTCAGCCGCCTTGCAACATGTATCATCAATTCAGATGACCGGATGAAGCCTGTATCAGGCCAGCAAGCAATCTGTTTCCCTCTCAAGGAGACGCTGGTGTTTGATAAATAGAACCGACTTGTTCTACTGTGAGTAGAATATTATATGGATACCATATTATGGAAGAGCTAATTAGGTTTTATTCTTTGCTTTTTTAAGGAGGAAAAATTACAGAACAATGTATTTATTTATTTATTATTTTTCCAATATTTAGTTCAGTCACAACAGTTGACAACTTTCTTTTTGCACAAACTCTCTTTTATTTTTGCATCATTGTTTTTTAGTGAGAGAAGCTATATTCATTCTTTTTTAAATGATCCTTAATTTTAGCAAATAAAACTTAAACAGTCTAAACTAACAAAGTTTACATAAAGCACTTACAGTAGCTCGACTGACTGTACTGTGGTTTTTAACTTCAGTCCATCCTGGGGTCAGACTGCAGAGGACGAGTCAGACGGCTCAGACAGACTCTCAGCTCTGATGTGTAAATACACGAGGTGTAAAAGACAGGGTAGACTTGAAAGAGCTCCCTTTATTTCTCCTAGCACTTACAACACATGCAATATGCACACACACACACACTCGTACACACTCTCAAATTTTAATACTGCATTAACCCATGAATGATGTACTTTTGCTACTACTACATTTATCTTTTATTATTCCTATAAAGCTTACTTGTGGTGAAATACAGATAGCACTTAACATATTTTAGATTAAAGATGCAGTTTTATAGTTATTTAATAACAAGCTGTGTGATTAAAAAAAACTTCATACAGACAAAGAATATTTCTACAGACCTGCATTAAGCTCCTTTAACTATACATTATTCGTCCTAATGAAAAACACGAGTGGTTTTGTTTTTATTGATGTTTAAGCATTCACCTACAACAGACATGCAAGCAGCTCCAAAACACTGAGCGCAAATGGAGATGTACAGCGCATTACAGCACTCACTTGGGCCCCTGTCAACACCCATGTTCTTCACTGTCTGTTATAGCCTCTACAAAGCACCCAGGAGGCCTAAAAACCCCTGCTGGCTTTCCTTCTGAACCCCCTCACACTGATCCACACGCACAAGTTTGCTACTCGCTATGGACCACAATGCGCTATGTGAAGGAAATCGGTAGAGTTTTTTTGTTTTTTACTGCCACAATCAGTCAGTATTACCAAGATTAAAAGACAAAAGGGGCAAAACCAGACATCTACCTCATTCTCACAGTGTTTCATGGTTATTAGCTTGAAAGGACCTGTGAGATTCTGGGTCTAATATCCTGATTAATTGCTACTTGACACCTTTTAACACACCTCTCAATCATATGCTTATCTTGTATATAATCCGCATTCATTTGTCTTGTAAAAGTAGAACCCCTTCACGTATTTTTTTTAAATACTGACAACAGGTCGACCGCAAGTAGCCAAAAAATTCCAAAAAGCTCAAGGTGATGATGTTCTTAATTCTGTAAAATCATTTAGATTATAATAGGCGCTTTTCCCATTAGGAAAAGATCACAATCACCAGTAATCATTTTGAGGAGGGCTCACGTTTCACTGACATCTCATTTTAATAAAAATTACTTCCACACTTTAGTAGCTGTCAGATCCGCAGCTCTCACTAACCTTCTCTTTCACATTTTCTATAGGAGGGGTTCTGTAATTTCACTCATGGAGGATAGACTCCAGCTGTTGCTGTAAGACCTGATAGTTCACACTTCATTCCCCCCCTGCTCTCCACTGAGCTACACACCAAACGCCTGCGAATAGAAATCACCTTTTGTGATCCATTTAAAGGGAAAGTGATCTTGAGGAAGCTGGCAAGTCTGGCTACATCCCAACAGCAGCACACACAGTAAAACTGACACTAGACAGCAGGATATGTTTTAACACCCGCCACTGTGTACACAGCCCGCTGGGTGTACACTGTACTGGAGCCTAACCAGGAGGAAAATCACTCACTAGAAGCACTTCTGCTGCTGAATCCTCTGTGTTGCTTCAGGATTTGTTCCCCCATGAAACAATTTTAAGCACATATTACTCCCTTACTACAGGTCACTTGTCAGTTGGTTATAGTACTACTGTACAGTGAACAGTTACATGGCAGACATACACATTGATCGAACAGAGATGTGATGGTGTTTGGATTTGTCTGCAGCTAATGGTAATCAGACAAATAGATCAATAGATTTGAACCAGACTTTGATGCTCCAGACCTCTCCCTTTGAATGAAGGTCTTCATATTACCACCCACTAGACTGAAACACATTATTCCTGCTTGTCTGCTCTGAAAATGGGCGCACTGGAATGGGGAGGGCAAATACACTGGAGAGGTTCAGGTCACTAACAAAGGGCCCTTGTCCTGGTCAAGTCTCTGACCTTTCTCCTCACTTCCTTCCTGCATCTGAAAATCCTTGTACAGAACCCATTCCTGCAAAAGTAAAAGACAGACCTCTAAAGCCAAAGATCAACAGTGTACAAGCACTAGCCTGAAACTACTCCCATATTTTCTCTGAATTGTTGGGGTACAGCTCGAAGTCTGAC
Organism: Morone saxatilis; assembly: GCF_004916995.1. NCBI lineage: Eukaryota > Metazoa > Chordata > Actinopteri > Moronidae > Morone > Morone saxatilis. The sequence continues at coordinate 13,046,317 of NW_023339663.1, read as the reverse complement.
AGTAGGCTCTGTTTGCTCAGGTTTGAGTGTAACACTGCACATCAGTCATGACTGTGTGTGCTACACTGAGTGCTGTTCAGGATAAAGTGCAGCAAATCCAGACACTGAGTGAGGTCAGCCCATCCAGAGGGAATAACCAATAGATGACTTCTTGTTCCGCTAATTCCTTACACAGTAAAACAAGCCTTCTTGGAAAACAGCCATTCCAATATGTCTATATTAAGTCGATGGGAGCTTGAAAGCAGGGTAGTCCAACCCTCTGACTTGCCTAACACAACCCACCCCAAATCCCCCCACTCCAGTCCTCCTCCATCTCATCGTTCCTCCTGACTTCCTTGGCATTGTGGATAAAACTACAGGCTACTGTTTCCTTAAGTACACTGCCTGGACTTTACAGGATTTCTGCACACTACTTAGTAGTAGTTGTAGTATTAAATGTTTGAAGTGAAATGTAGTAAGAGCAAAATCTTGACCTTAAGTATGACTCAAAATGGTAAAATAGACAGACAGAAATAAGTAAAATAAACATAAATATAAGTGCATATGCAGAATATTAAAACATGCATTGATATAAAAAAATATCAAGACATGACATGAAATGTGATCTGTGTAAGTTTTTGTGTACATATGTACAATTGTGTACATAAAGCAAATTGTGCTAATTCTTTAAATTAAATGTACCCATCTAAAACATTTGTTTATGGAGAAGTCAGCCCTTAAGGTATGTTCTTCTTGTTTAAAACTATTTAACTGGTGTATTTTTAGGTTCTCTGTATTACATCACATTGTCTGTGTTTGATTCTGAACTAGCAAAACATTTAGATATTAGATCTAGTTAAAATATGCATTCCTACTTGCTGACACAATGTATGTCATCAATTGTGTGCACACAGCAACACAATCCTGCAGTACACCCTTAAAGCTTCAGATTATTTTAAACAGCAAATTCAGTGTTGTATTCCCAGATAATATAATTTTTTTGGAGGGTGGGGGAATACATGGAAGTAAGAATGAATATTTTTTTCAAGGTCTGGCCATAAAATGAGGGTTCACATTAAACTGGCTAAATCCATGGGGACTCCCTCAAACAGCATGTGTAATGACGGGAAAGAAGAGAACAGACATAAACAAACCCACAAGTGAGTTTGGGGCCTGCATCATTATACTGCATATACATCCTCGCTGTATGGAAATCGGAATAAGTGAAACGCCTCTGACCCTCATTGCAGGGGGGTGAGTGAGGTTCTAAAGAATATTGGACACGGACTAGTCAGATAGCCAGCTCCAGCCTTGTGATGTGAACAGTGTAGGGGGAGTGGGAAATAAAGGGATTTAAGTATGTGAGGCTTATGAAATAATGTGTCTGTAAAGGTTTGAAATATCACATCTTCAACACTTTGGACCAAGCAGAGATACATATATACTCTGGCTGTTCACTGTTTGTGTATTATATAAAATCATTGTAAAAATATATATAAATTCCCTCTGAACTTGGCATTGCCTGGTTTGTATGTATGTAATCTATGGTTTTATTATTATAAAATTTGAGGGAAAAACCTTCAATAAAAAAAAATATTTTGTCTGACTGTGAAAGAGAATACCACCCCTAATTTGTGTGATGGTATTGTCCACACTACGGCTGGGTTTCCCCCTCTGTCCTGTCCTCCAATCATAGACTGAGGCTCTGTCCTCACTGTTACCTCCCAGCTGCTGGGGCCACAGAAAACAACAGAGCCCATTATGTTGTTCAGCCGAGAGCAGGCCTGTCAGGAGGGGCAATAGACACAAGTGCGTTGCGACTTTGAAACATACTCAAATATCATCTCCTAATGATCGTCAGGAAAAAACATTTTTGTAAAGATCAAACAAGAAATAAGATGAAGATTTAATTATATTTAAGAATTAGCAATGAAATCAAGTAAATACTGAAAAGAAAAAAAATAGGTACTTTGGCAAAGTGGATATAAAAACAGAAATAAAATTCTAGAATTCCATTTATATGAAAAACTGTGGAGGACAAAATAGCTCATTCGTTGTGTTCTGTCAGGGAATGCTTGGACTCTCCCCCGCCTCCAAAAACAAAAAGCTCCTTTTTTGCGTTGGCCATGGGCTGAATGCTTTGCTTTGCCACCCCAGCCCTAAGAAAACACGCGCCCCTTTCTCCCTGCCGGCTGTCCGTACACAGTAGAGCCTATTAATGCAGCTCCTTCTCCCTGTGAGTGTGCCCACTGCTGAGGATGATGGCCACGCAAAGCCAATGCAAAGACAAAACAGTTTGCACAACATTAGCAAAGAAAACACAGTCCATGCAGTGAGGGAGAGGAAACTAAATCAACATCACACTGGAGGATGTGTTCTCCCTCAACTGATATTTTCCTTATGAGGGTTTGGGGTACAATGGATGTTAAGTGTAGGCGCTCTGCCTTCATCCAGGGAAGGTTTGTGGAGCTTAGAACAGGTGCGTTATAGTGATATTAAAACATAAAAGTGCTACATTCATCCTATTTGTATGTAGGAATAAGATGTTCAGTTATCAGGATTATTTAGCACCATGATTCATTTAAAAGGCAAATTTGCATTTCCGTTTGCGTCGTAATCTTCTGTCTTGTGTCGATTATTCTTGTCACTTGTGAAAACTGATAGAAGGCTGGAAGTTTGTGTCATAAATTAACCCATCCCATGGCTGCTTGACAAACCCCTCAGGTGACTAATTTTTAGTAGACCCTCAGGTGTGATTTCACACATTACAGCCGTTCATGTGGCACCTCTCAGATGGAGCCTCTTAATTATCGCTGCTTAAACTGCTGAGGTGTCTGAATACAAAGGCCAATTACACAAAAGCATGGCTTTATTGTGTAATTTACATCAATAATGGATCTATGTTTGTCTACATTCCTGCCTCATTGGCAAAGACACAGTACAAGCAAGCATATGTTTCATTTGACTGCGTCTAACGAGACTCAATAAAGCCAGTGATCAGTTGTTACACTTACAACAAAGGAGACTGGATATACCCATGTTTTATTTTTAAACCCAGTTTTCACAACATCCACTCATCTTTTTACTTTACAGCAAATCAGCATTTGTAGCCCAGCCTGTGTACCGGTACTTAAAGCTTCACAATTAAGTGTTAAACAAATAGATGGTGCATTTCATCCAGAAAAAAGGAGGCAGAATCACTCCATAATGGGACTAAACCCACAGACCCCAGACCATTCAAACATAATCTACTGTTTATATTCCTAACGCAAGAATTTGTTTTAGTAGACAAATGACATTATATACCAACTGTTCATCCACTTAACTTCATTTGCAAACCACTACTGCCATTGCTGAGGTTGTATCTATTACACCTTTTTTGCGCATCATTAAGTTTTAACGGGGCCACGATGGCTTTATTGTTTAAATTTCCCATGACTTTGTTTAACGTCAGCATTTCTTCTGCTTCCTGACAAGAAGTCACATTTCATAAGTAATTAAATTGATCCCTCCCTCCCCACCAACAGAGTCCACTAAATGGAATTATTTGTATCCAAGTGTCAATATATTAAATCACAGAGGCTAATGAGTCGGGTCACGGCTTTCTTTTATCTTCAGTCTTGCATGTGCACATCTTCATCAGCTAACAGTCTCCTTAAATGGAGGATGAACATGCTGGACTGAGCCTCCCTGGGCGAGAGCCAAGCCCGTCTGACTAGGCTGTTAATGCCCCCACATAATCCTACTAGCAGGCTAACACAGAGCTTTTCAACACAAGGAAAAGCTCTGACGGCACAGCATCTGCATAGACACGCTTGTGCACACAGCAACACACGCACACACACACACACACACACACACACACTTACAGACACATGATCATTTCCCTGCTCTATTATTCTCTTATTATATTCTCTTATTATCATGCTAACAGTTCCAATCTAGCTGTGCTAATTGGGGGACTTACACATTCTCTTTAACAATGTCTATTTTTGTGCTTTTTTTTCCTCCAGTGCATTAATAAGAGTCTCACACTGAGAAAATCATTTGTGCCGGGGAAACAACAAAAGCAACTGAGAATACACAAATTAGCGCTATTATCATTGTGCAATTACCATACAGCCCTGTGTTTATTTAAACTCATCTGATTGATTTAAAATATTTACCATAATGTTGTAGTTTTGGAGTCTTTGCTTCTCTAAATTGGTAACCAAACAAAATCAGTGCATTAAATTACTGTATTGGAATGGATAACATGCATATTCTTTTTCATAATAATAAAGAAACGAGTGCAAACCAGTACTACAAAAATCCAACTGATCATATAGACCAAACACCAATTTCACAGAATTTTTTGTTCATGCTGGCAGATCTGGTTAGATAATGATTTGTGTGTGCAGCCCTAGACAAAAGTTTAATGCTTAAGCTGTAGTAAAAAGCTCTGCATAGAAATTGTAATGCAGTCCATACTGCAAAACCTAATGGTAGAAGCATCAAGCCGTGTGGCGACTGTGAGGATGGAGGAAACAGTTAATACAGTCTGATAGAGGCCAGTAATCAGCCTCTCAGTGACAAAGACCTTACATTGACGTGAGGATATATGTTGCAACAGGACCGTGACCCACGCATACAGCTGAATCACACTGCAACGGCATCACAAAATATGAAATATGGCATGACTAAAGCAGCCGCTGGATTTTATTGAAAATGTGTGGAATGACTTGATGATAGCTGCTGATCAAGCTAGATGCATGACAGGTGTCTCACATCTAGCTTGACCAATCTTGAACACATCTGCACATAAAATCTAGATTTGTCAAGCTAATACAATTGTTACCTAGGAACTTAAAGTTTTGCCAAAATTGTTTATAAAATGTGCATAACTTGGTAGACAATGGCATTGTTACCACTGCCATAATTAAAACTGTGTGAGTGTGTAAGACTCCATGCCACTAAATACAGAAGACATTTTTACAGAGCTTCCCCTAGTTCTTTAGTTGTTTCCTCTTCTAAAAATATATTAACTCAAAGTAAAAAGCAGCATGTAAGATAATTTTGTCTGTATTAAAACAACAGTATAAGAATAATCTTGTCACTAATTGAAACTAATTTTAAACTAATTTAGTCTAAAACTGTGTAAACAGTAACGCAAGCTGCATGGTTTAATAACCTAACTTACAATGCAATGTATTTTAAAAAACAAATCTACCTCTAGACTGTCTACCTTATACATTGTGAGCAGCTAATTGCCACTATAATTGAATTTCATCTTTTAATCTTGGGACGTTTAGCATTTAACCATCGTCCGCATGTCCCCTACTGTTTCTTTACACCATTAAAGACACATGTGAGAAAGCCTTTAGGGCTTTGAAGTGTGCAGTGGACAACAAAAATACTGGCCTTTTCTCTTTTAATCTCTGACTTCTCTTTTTAAATGGAAGAGATACACACATTCTGTAGGTGTGTTTGTGTATCTTTGTGGACACAAGGTTAAAGGTAGGATGCAGAGGAACAGATAATGTGTGTGTATGTACAGACAGTGAGGTTAGAATTGTATATAGATAGAACAACAGGTCAAAGGGAGATAAACAAACCAGAACATATCACTAAAGACTTCAAAAACATGTGAAAATATAAAAAAATAGAAAATATTAATATGGTAGACAATGGCCCCCATAGAAAGGTTTAATCTTCCAGATCAATGATCTCACAGTGTACTCAGGGTTGGCACATCAATGCCACAGCCAATGACAATGTCATGATAGTCTAATGCTTCCAATGGATACAAAATTTAAATTAAATATTTTGGATTAACAGTGTCCCTGTGTCTCATCTGGGGAGCTCTTCTTTCTCCAGCCTGTTTGTGAAGATAAAGTACACCCTGACCTTTCCACCAATATTTATTCTCTTGATGTGTGTATCAATGCGTGGGTTTCTGTGTGCCTGTGTACTGTACACGATCACCTCTGTGCATGTGTATGGGTATCTGCGTGCCTGCGTGTGAGAGTCAAACCACAGTTTGTTTCTTAACAGACCCATCTTTGAGGAATACGTGAACTGGGGTCATTACCATGTGAGAGGTGAAGGAATCGTTGCTTGTGGCATGGCTATAAACAGTACTGTCACTTGAGTTTCATAGAGCACCACATCTCATGAGGGCATTTAGTTTTATTTTATTTTGTACCCAGAAATACTTTGATAGACTATTCTGCCATTACTAGAAAAATTCATATGAAAGAACATGCCAGCCAACAGAATCACCAGTCTGATGATCAACGTGATGCTGTTTAGCTGCTCATCTGCTGCGACTGCTCATCCATTAGAAGCAAGAGAAAGTGGGTGTGATTATGAAACAGAAAACCATGAAGAGGAGACTCAAATAATGCTCAGTGTGCCTGAGTGATGCTGAGCCTGAAACAAATAAGAAAAACATAACAGTGTCCTCATTATTTCTTTTTCTTGTAATCTTCCAGTGCCTTCACACAGACTCAGAGAGATAAGTAACTTGTGGGGAGAAAAAAAAACAACAGTTCCCTGCTAATATATATATATATATATATATATATATATATATATATGTTAAATTGTCACATTTGTTGGTGGTGTTTCAAATTTTCAACTAAATCAACTCAAGAGTTAATCTTATCCTGGGATTGAATTAGTGCCAAGACGATTTCAACAACAAGGATGAACTGAAGGAATACAAACAAGCTGAGGGGAAAACACACAAAGCCTTGAGCTTTAACTTTTGATAAGCCCCTAACACTGCAATCAAAACATCTGCTATCTTAAAACAAGTGACATTGTAATCCCGAAGGACAAAGACTAAATCTCTCCCTCTCTTGTAGGAATGAAGAGAAAGTATAAAAAAGAGAGATGGCTATTCAAAAGGGAAACTTGATTGAATTGCATGCTGCCTTGCACCAAACCTCACTAACTAAACCTCTATAACTACACACTTCTGATGGATTCCCTTCAGTCCACATGCAAAAGCACCTTGAAAGCACACACATAGCGTGCCAACAGCAGTCTTCAGTTGCAGTCCCCATGGTTTTATTGTTTGGACAGTTTACAATGTCCACTGATGTGATTAGTTACATCATCAATATGAGACCTTAGCAAGAGGCTTTCTCTTGGTTTTCTCCCTGAAGCCAAAACAGAAGGACTTTGATGGTCAGTAGGGTCTCCAATAAAGTTTAGTGCTCTCCATGCTAATAGCAGAGTAACTCAATCCCCCAACACTGCTTACCACTTTGCTAAAAGTCTGTGACATACAGACTGCAAGCTTGTTTACAGAACTAATTAAGTCAAAGCTGTTATATATTAAAATGGCCAGGGCATTTTAAGAGGCAGCAGTAATGAAAACAGAGTTGCAAAAAATGCTTCACTAACTTGCCCCTGACTCTTTTATCTACTCTCCTTGCAACTCCAACTGGAGAGGAGTGGCCATTACCACACTGGATATTTGAAGGAACTAGGGTAGGGAGGGAGAGAACATCTCCTGCTTTAAAGGACTTGCTCATGGATAAACAATGTTGCACATGATCAAACTAATGTGAAATATTGAGAGTGATCCCTTTTTATTCTTGGGTGGTGTTCTGTCTGCAAAGTGCAGCCAGCAGAGGCTGGTGGGCAGTGGAAGAGATGGTGAACTGAACATGGTGACTCTTTTGTTTAATTGTGGATGTGGCTTTTTTTTTCTTTTTTTTTATCCGGGAAGATCTGTGGCACATTTGGTCAAGGGAGAGGCTGGCTAACTGGGCTCTGCAAGAAAGGACCTGACTCTGTTCAAGTGTTTGAAATTGATATTTAAAAGTACGTTCCCATACACACTCGACCTCCCACCCTCTCTCAAAACTATGCATCAAGGGGAATTTTCAGGTATCATTTGCCTTTAACTTTGTAATGAAAGCAAGGGCCTCTAAAAGTAAGATGCATTAGGGCTGTGCCCTTATGCTCAATGAGCATAAGTAAAGGGCCCTCCATGATATGACTATTACTAGCCCCTCGGTAGTGTATAAGGTACTTCATTTTAGAGTGTTTTCTAGACAGAGTGTTGTGCTCCGTGCTTCTCTTAGTGGAGTGTTATATGGAATTCTTTTTCCAATAAACTGTCCACTGTTGAAGTGAAAGGTCCAGGCTTGTGGCTTCACAAGAACATGTTGACAGTATGGCCTTTCTCTTGCAAAGAGCTCTTGAAAAAGGTATTTTGATGTCCTGGCAGTAAGTCTGGCTGTTGTGCTAACTGCTGTTTGAAACTAGAAGTTTGTGTATCATAAGAACCAACTGTGTTATGTAAGGGTATGATGTCCCATATAATGCCTATAAGGAGAAACTGCTCTTAAGAATCCAATAATATCTCCTGTGAGGAGTGCTTAAAGGTGCTGGAGGAACAATTGTAAATTAATTTTTGAAGAGCGAAGGAAAAAAAAGATAAATGAAAGGACAGTATAGGGAGTTGTCAGTAAGAAGAACAAGCAGGGGAGGAGGAGGTGAATGGAGAAAGATGTGCCTGACACCAAGCACACCCAGAAGGATAACGTTAGCTTCATACAGGCAGCCAGGATCACAGCCTTGACCACTGCCAGCGACCAACCCTGGATTACCCTGTACTGTCTGACCATGCCTGGGTGGTCTTTCACTGGACCACTCTGTGCTGCAACACATGAAGTACACAAACACACTTGTACTTTTTTTTTAATCTAGAGCAACACATAAAATATACCAGAGGAAATAAGGAACAGCAAGATAATAAATAAATACACAATACCAGCCACACAGCATATTGACAATGTAAGTTTTCAGTAGTTCTTGTGCTGTGTGAAAGCATGCCACGTTGCCCGTGTGGGAGTGACTTGTTTCAGAGGCATTTACCAGCCTCTTTCATGTCCCCCACCTCTAGGCTCTTCTCTATCAACAGGACTCATTAACTGTTGTTACACCCACCCCACCACCCCCTTTTTTTTGTTCATTAAGATGTGCTAATTATTCTCCTCCATATTTTAAAGCCCTCCCGATTACCAACAGGCAATTAACATTTGATGAGAGTGATGAATGTTAGTGTGACACAAAAATTAAAGATAAAAAGACAAGAAATATAAAAAACAGAAAAAGATGAGAAGGAGAAGCTAACAGAAGTTAGCAATGATATTTACTTTAATGTCTAATTTGTATTGATCCGTGCCATTGAATCCAGGCATTTGGCTCATGGTGACACCAATTACAAAGAAGAGGGAGAAATGTTGTAGTAATCAGCATGGAAGAAGTGAGAGGTGTAAGCTGCTGAGTGTTGCAGGGCCAACAGAAACACATTCACTGACCTGGATCTGTTGCTGGAGGAGGTTGATTTTGTGCTGCTGCTGCAGAAGCTGCTGCTGTTGTCTTGCAATCTGGTTGGAAACACAAGTAAAGTTGGGAAAATAAATATCTCCTGGTTAAACTGGCACAGAAAAAGTTGATCTCTTTTTAGACAGCATTACAAATTAACTGTGCTGCAACTGCAAGCACAATAGCAGAGATACTGCTCCTAAATGCTATCCAGGCCAGTTACAGTGTTTCAGAATATGTTAAAAGATGAAGGTTACAATAGAAATAATATAGGGAAGAAAGTAACCAAATATTTATAATCAAATGGCTAAAAAATCTGACAAAAATAAACTTTCAATTTTCTAAATGAACATGAAACAAATTGGGCTGAACTATACAGTCAAAATTAGTCGTAAAGGAATAAATGATTTACGGGACAGACGACTGTGGTTATGATGGAGATAACTGGTGCAAGCAGTGTACGGATGACGAGGTCCCTGCCACCCATGAGTGACGAGCAGGCACACCACAATCCTTCTCGTTCCAGCAGTCCCCCTTTCTACATGCCCACTTCATTGAGCATGACAACCTAGTTTTAAGTGTCATTTAATTTTCATTTTTAAATATAATTACAAAGTGTTCACTGTAAGATATCGGCCGTCTGCAAATGTGTCAAGATTAATTTGTGCTGGCTTCCTCACGAGTGTCAACAGTTAATTACTGTGTTGTATCTTGATGGCTTGATGACATTCTAGCTCTCAGCGGGCTCCCTCGCTCTACCTCTCTCCCCATCTCTCTCTCCCTCTCGCTCTCTCTCTCTCTCTCTAATTTTATTAATATTCTTCCATTTTAAAATAAGATCAAATAATAAAATATCTTATACCACTGTTCATTTGTGCTGCAATGTCTACAAACCCCACAGAGTCGAGTGTTTGCAAATGAACATCATTGATTGGAAAAGAAATCAATACTGTTAATGTATTATTAGTGTACTATGACCAAATGCATCACTTCAAGGTATATGGTCTATCTCTTCATTTACCACATGAAGGTCTGAGAGTGTGCTGAGAAAACTCTGAGTGAACTCCTTGCTGATAATTGACTCATAGCCATTAGGGTGGCTGGTGATAATAAAAGTGTCGCCCGTGTGGATAGTTTGTGTCCTTATTTCTTCCCAGACATTAACACACTTCATGGCCTCTGCTAATTTGCTGATTTGTACAATATGGCTCATTGGCCTGATTCGCGCTGCAAATCTAATGCCAGGCTTGTTCTAATAGGAGTCGATTTATAAGATATAGAGGACTTCCATGTTTAATATAACGTTTAATTCACACATTCCCTCGCATTTGTTAGTACAAGTCATAATAACATTTTTCCTACCACACAGCATAAATGTGGGCAAGAGAGCATGACAGAAATATCAGAGGTAATATAGAATATAACATCTCTTAAATTTAATATTATTCCAAATTCCTATCGAGGACGAAGATTTTATTGGCATATTTCAGGCATGAAATTTAATATGAAATAGAGTCAAGTGACAATTTGTTACAAATGTATTTAATGAGGTTTATTATAGAGAGGAAATGGGAAATAGAGTAAACAAGATTAAAGAAGGAAGGGGAATGAATGCTTTAAAATAGGAAGGAAAGAAACAAACAAACAAACAAGAAAAAAGAAAGAAATGTGTGGCAAATATGGAACATGGTGAGGGATAAAAAGGCGATTATCTGGGGTACAAAAAGAAACAAATAGAGATACTGTGAAAGTGAGAAAAGAAAACAGTAAGCTGTTACCTGCTCCTGCTGCTGACGAGCTAACTCCATTTGTTGCCTCTGTTTCTCCATCTGCGAAGCGGCAAGCTTCTTCTGTTCATCGTGGGCAGCCAGAAGCTGCTCTCGCAGGCTGATCAGCTGGGTGATCATTGTGGAGAGCTGGTGTTCCTTTTCTGCCAGGCTCTCTGGAGTACCTAGTGAGGGCAAAGAGAGAGGGAGAGAGAGAGAGCTATGTCAAGAGTGGAAAGGATAAACACAAGGTGGAGAGCCTGAGTCATAAACACAGATACAGGTATGTGTTATGCAAACCTGAAATAAAAAAAAAGGACACAAAAGGTTTCCAGGGTGTGGGCTTTTGAGAGAACACCTGCAGAAGGCCTTGGTCATTGTACACTGCTGAATATAGAAAAGTGACCATGCTGCACACACCGATCATCATATTGTGCTATAGTACTGTACACAATATATCATACAAAGAGAACCACACAGGCAGCAAACCAACTGCAGTGAATTCAGAAAGTGTTAAGGTCACACACAGCCTGGAGTTGTCTATTTTACTGTAGCTGGTGTTCACAGCTTTCATTGGAAGAAAGGGAAGGAATTGTTCCCGGCACATAGACAAAGAGCTGCGGGGAGGTGTCAAACTGAGGTGGAAGCTTATGTCAGACTACTAGGGGTGAATATAAAGAAAACTACACAAGTTTTTCATTATATGGCCAGTCCAGCAACACATTAGGGTAGGAACTCTGAAAGGATTGTTGTCAAAAATAACTAATGTTTACACACCTGAAATATGCTCTGAATGCACTTTGAAAATCATCATTAAAGGGAGATTTCTATCATTAAGATCAACACTGAATACACTCTTTATTTTATTATACGTGTAGACACTGAATGCAACGACAGACCAATAGGCTTACTTCTCTCTCTACAGTCACATGTCCGCACTGTGTGTGATAGAGAGAGCGGCTCCGCTGCACTGCTCTCTCCCTCCGCCTAATCAATGCTAAGTGATCCTACCATTGACTTACACCGCCAACATAATTGCCAGTGAGAGGCTAGACAGTAACTCACTCTCCTTCCACTGCACTCCTGTGTGACAAGCTGATCTGAGAGAACATACAAAAAAAGAGATGGGAAAACCGAGACAGAGAGAGACAGGATAAAAGCATAGAGCTCCAGATAACAGTACAGTGAAGTCTGGCCTGGGGCCAGCAGGAGCTGAATTCTTTCCTGGGTGTCTTCCTCTCGTCTCTGGCCACATCTGTCTTGAGTTTCTCTGAGAGCTCCCAGGGGCCCTCTCCACTCAAACTATTTTAATTTGACTAAACACCTGATTTATTTTATCTCTCCGATGAGGGAAGCCGTTTGTCTTAATAGGGCTTGTCAACCTCCAGAACCCATTCAGGGCAATTTACTGGCAGGCTTGTCTGAACCTCGGTTCGCCTTGCTCTGCCTCCACTGCCTGCTGCAATGGAAGAGAGCTGCAATTCTCCATTTATCCTCCTAACGAAAAAAAAAAGCCCCTAAAAGCAGCTATTCATTGGGCCTGCGTGCAGTTTCCAAGGCCTGAATTGACTTCTTATTCACCCGACTACACTTGTTGTGAATGGCTTATCTGTAAAATTGATACAATCAGCACCAATTTTATTAACCTTTGGCTGTGTCCATGAAGGAGCTGCCTTTTACAGGTCACCAGTAAGATACATCAGTCGTTGTCACAATAAATCACTGCTATCAATACTGTAGTGGGAAGGGGGGGGGAACTAAAGAAAGTAATAAAGGAAGGCAGACAGAGAGAAAGGGAGAGAGAAAGAAAAGATAAAAAGAAAGAATAATCCAGATGAAGATAATGACCACCAGGCCTCAGGGCCGGCATAGATGACCTTGAGTTTGGAACCAAACATCTGGACTCAATGACGCCCGCTCAGTCTAATTACACATTTCTGCTGATCACTCACTAGTTCAGGAGTGTCAACACTGTAAAAAATACTTACAAAAAAACAGTGCTAAGGGTCCAATGATGGGCTAGTCTGAGTGTGGAGAGCTCAGTCTTGCCCGGACACCAAAAGAATACTAACAGAGGGCTCATTGTTTTGATGTTGAGCGGAAGTGTGGGGAGCCCAAACTGCCCTCTGTACTGCAATTTGGGCCTTCCCTCTTTGCTAATGTTAATCTTAATTATTTAACTCTTTGTTCAGTCTTATTTTGTCTATTTTTAACACAATCAATGCAGAAATATCAACAAGAATTCCACAACTATTCAGATTAGCAGTGAATGTTGGAGACTTAGAAGATTTAAATAGAACTTTTGGCATCTAAAAAACTAAATATGAAAACATGTAGGAAGAATTTCATATTAAAGACAGTACACAACTTTGTAGAAAATCAGGCACATATGTTTTTTGTTGAGTGGTTAGTGTTAAAATCTCTTTCTTCCTGCTTTAAATTATGGATCAGGTTTAAAATGCAGATAAAACTTTTATTGGGTGGTGCAGAAGAGGAGAGTCGTGGTCTTGTGTCTGACCAGCCTGCTGACAAAAGAGGCTGTTTCCTGCATATTGCATGGCTTTTAACAGCGGTGGGGCCTGGGTCTGCCCGTTAACATGTCTCCTCACATTGCGCTTCCGAAGGCAGACAGACAGCCCAGAGATGCCTTGGCGCTACATAAACCCCAGCAGTCGGCCCAGACCTAACATGTTGTGACATCCTCCTGTTAGACGACTGAAGCTCAGTAGGACAATACCAGCCTGACACAGGAAGAGGATCCCAGGAGTGAGCGGTCAAGCTGTGCTGGCACTTTTCTTGTTTTTTTCTCGGGCCACCGTGTTAACTTCTGAGATGCTAGATTGACACATATGAGGAGGCGATGGTAAAGCTGTGTTGTTCAGTTTCAGCCCATTCAGCATTCACCTTTTGAGATTCCTGCCTCTTTTAAACGTCACAAAGTAGGGCAGAAAACATCAACGGGTGACTAAATAAATGATAAGAGGAAAACAAGCAGAGCCATGGTTGCTTGGGGAGGGATGGGGGTATTTGAGCCTTGGGGTCTTTGGATAAAAGGCACTTTGTAGGGGTGCGATTTGTTCTGTCCAATACCCACATCTCCCTCTCTCTTGGCTCCCTCCTCTCTGCTCTAATCAAGCAGTCTCTAATTTGGGTTCCAAGTCCAGTACCGGGGAAAAAGAAGGAGGCTTGTTACTTTGAAGAGTCCCGAGTGAATAACACAGATAAAAGATTCAGGCACAAAAAAAAAGAAGAAAAGCGAGGGAGGGAGAGGGTGAAAAGGGGGAAAATCACAAGGCACCCTATTCTCTTCCTTTCCTTTGGTTACGACAGCTGAGCCATTATGACCAGATCTGAATTGAGTTTTTTAGCGCCAGAAGACTGGAATTTCTTTGTCTCTCTATCAGTCAGCTATTGTGGATGCTTCCATATGCTGCAAGCCCATCCTAAGTAAATTAAAACTTGTCTAAATGCTACGATTGTACCAAGCTGTATCTGCACACAGGCTGCACATAGCTTGAATGCCTTGCGTGCTGAGGCTGTCTCTCTGCTCTCTTCCAAAGTGCGCGTGAATGCAGACACGAGTGTGTACAGATGTGTGTTGCGTGCTGCTCCAATCGATAAAAGGTACATGCCTCTGAGTAAATGCACGCGTGTGTGAACTCTGTGGTCATCTGACCCTTTGTCCAATCTTTCTGTGGAAAACACAAAGAGCCAATTGAGTAGAAGCTAATGGCATCTATTGGTACCTTCTTTAGTGTTCAAAATAAGATTTTTCTGCTCACAGACCTTTCTTCAAAACCATAAAACTGCTTCAACAAAAGCATGAAAGCATTTTTCCTTTACTAAAGTAGCAGAAAACCAAGCTAGAATATCTAGTTAGTTAGTTTTATGGTATCCCTTTGCTTTTAACTACTATATACACTTGTTCAGCAATGCTACAAGGCCATATGTGTTTCCAGTAATATGGTGTTAACGCGTCTCCATGCCCTACAACCAAGACAATATGAGCAACAGCTGTTTTACCTGGCTTGCTGCCTCTGCCATGATATAAAAGCTGTTAATCTTGCCAATAAAACACCATTAACAAGCATGAGCAATGACTCACAAGCACATGTCATCCACTGGCAGCAATGACTCTCCGTCCCTAAGCTTTCCTATATGGCATAAATATATAGGCTAGTTCACACTGCCCATCATCTTCTTCAAAAAGTCAGATCCTCTTTTAAAACCACTTAAATCTTTGTGCTTGAGAGTTTTAACAGCTTTTTACTTTTTGTGAATGCTAATGATAGTCTGGTATTATAAGCTTCTTACAGTATATCTTTATGTCCATCTGCATATGTGTGTGCACATATATTTGAGTATTTATGTGAGTGTTTTTAGACACTTTTACAGAATCAAAATCCTTTAAATGGCCCAGCAGACGATTTTTTTATAGAAATATTCTGATTGGCATATGGAGAGGTTATTAATAAAAGCACACTTCATCTACGGTGGTTTTGCTGTTCACGCTGAACACTGATGGAGACTAATATTTTGATGATAGAGGGAGCTTCACTCTTCAGTATAATTATGCTAATGTAAAAGCTCCAGCACTTCACTGTCTATCCATGACACTGGACAAGGTACTTCATCAAAGCCAAGATAGAGGCTCGACCTGAACATATTACTCCACAGGAAACGCCTGTGACCCAAAAATTCACACTGAAGACCAAAAAAAATAACTAAAACTTTACTTATTTTCCCCAAAAGTCTTTCAGTACTTGAATGCATCATTCTTTGAATCTATAATACGGTGCGACAAACCTGATCCTGGCACCTGTAATTGCAGTGTATATGACAAATAAAGAACTTAAACCATAGAGGATGATGTATGTATGCAAGGCCACCTATGGCAAAGATTATTACAGGAAAACAAAGATAGTCTCCAATCCTTCTATTCATCTCTTTCGGCCTTTATGATGATGAGTTTGACCCCTGTGCCCTTAAAGTAAAAAAAAGCATACACAGTTGTCAAGGTCCGTCTCATACAAAGCGCTTAAAGCATGCAAGACAGTGATCAAGGCAACAGCTCACTGTCTGCAAAACCTTGTAAGTGAATTAGTTATCTCATTCTTTTCACAGAACATTTATTCATCGGTCTTACCTATACAGCTGATAATTAAAGAAGAATGTACTTGATTCCTCGGACTGTGCAAAAGAGAACTTTCAAAAGACTTTTAGACTGTTTTTGATGGATAAGTATATCAACAATGCCTGCGTTTTGTCTGGGTTTAATCCAAATCTAGTGACAGACTGAAATAGCTGAACAGGAAGCAAAAACAGCTGAGACCAGTACATGTATTCAGAAAGTATATAAGAACACCCACTTAGTTTGCTTAAATAAGACATTTCTGTTCATTAGACCTAAGCAGAGTTCATAAATGTTTGTTTTAATCTTTGCTAATATAAGATACGAGTGGCTTTAGGTAGGAGACTGACTTCATGATGCCAGTGGAGCATCTTAAGATTTAAATGAAAATGTGATTGTCCAGACAGAGCAGAGCAGATTGGCTTGTGAAGAAGCAAGACAGCTGTGATTCTGAAGTAAAAAAACAAAAACTCTTAACTTAAACTATGTCACAAACATATCTGTATTCACTTCTGTAACACAAGATATACAAAGTAACAAGAATAAGATACTATTTTAACAATGTTACCTGAATTTATTCAAATAATAAAGCATGATCGGTATTTGAATCTCACTTTTAAACTTTAAGCTGAAATAAAATCTGTGTAACTAGTAATGGTCCGCATGAAAATTAATGATTTTAATAGTGGAAAAAAAAAGTCAGAATATCTGTGGGCTATAATGCATGATTTTTCTTCAAGAACTACAGGTCGTGTGTATAATGTGAGGGGTCCAACATGAATTTTATAAAAAAAAAAACATAAAAGCTCATTTGGCCATATTGCATTATCTAATCAAATTGGAGGTTGCGCATGCAATGGAATAAGGTCAAGCTAAAAAAATATAAATAAAGATAAAAAGAAAAAAAATAGAATATGTACAAAATGGCCGGATAGTTGAATAAAAGAGTAAAGAGCCATACATAAATGTGTTCTTCAAATGAAAAAAGGATTAAT
>NW_023339663.1:13012792-13029019 GCF_004916995.1 Morone saxatilis | reverse complement strand
TCTTCAAATGAAAAAAGGATTAATGCACTTGTTTGCATGAAATGTATTATACAACTTTAAAAGTCATTAGTTAAACAAACCATGACAAACCACTGAAATATAATTCAAGGCACAAACAAAGAATTCTATCCCTATCACCCACACACACAAACACACACACACACACACATACACAAACCCACTTCAGGACAGCACTTCCTTTTTTACCTCCATTGCCACAAGCTAAATTCCTCAATTCATTAGAGGAGAAAAACACACAGTCCAACACTCTCATACATTCATCTGGCAAATGTGGCCTGAGGAATAATGATTTACTGTGGCTCATATTTCACCTGAGTGCACAGGGCAAACAGTTGACTGAAGTGTTGTGGAGAAAATGCTAACTGAGGCATTTTTGACTGGAGCAACTGGACAGATACTGTTTTGTGCTGTTTGTGTGAATGTTTTTGTATGTTCGGGTAAATACGATATACATAATATTTATATGCAGTATGTTGAGAAAATACATAAGCCATTTGAAGTTCACCATACACGATTCTTTTCCGACGCCTTGTGTGCACAGATATTGTGCCGCGGATCTCCAGTTTGCCATTAAGGATAAAGTTATATTTTTATAGTGAATAATCGTGTTTTCAAGCTAACCCCTATGGCTGAACAATATGGACGGTGTGTTCACACAGTGGACCCCTTTCTCTCTGTGCAGGAGTAAAGTCAGCACAGGTGGGGCCAGCTTCAAATCAGTCTCAGCTGCCGCCCTGCCCTGCCCTGTGTTCTCCTCCTAAAGAGCTTCCACTTATCTGCCTGCCACAGGACTGTCTGTGAGCACCCGACCACTGTCATGTAGACACCATTCTTAAATTGATTGTGACAGTGCAAGAGCCCCGATTTTTCTGCTTCGGAATCCAAGCTGCCTTTTCAACGCTAGTGTACAATGCTAAGCTTTTTTCTTATTTGTATATTTTTTTTAGCAAATTCCAAGAGAATGAATACAGCTTGTGTTCCAATTTAGTAACTACATATTTTCCTTCAGTTTGAGTAAATGCTTGAGCATTTTTTTTCCTCTCCCAACGGGGGGCCGGGAAACTGGCACTCAGCAGGGAAACTTAAACAGCTCTGTCGAGTATGAGGCTCAGAGACCCTGCACAGAGCAAGCATGCAACAGAGAGCAACCTTATCTGCCATAGGACACTGTGTCCTATATTTGTATACATTTGACACAATCTATGTGTGTATATATACATAAATACACACATATATATACAGTGCAATAATGTAATTACACGCGTCCTGTAAATTGTGATGAATGGGAACTTTGCATTTTTTTAAGAGAGAAATCTCATTGAGGTATATAATTATAAATGTCAAGTCTAAGTATCCATGTCTAAAAATCCTTTTTTCTTTCTCTGGCTCTTTCTCTCTGTCTCCTTCTTGCACTCCTCCTTCTACCTTGCCTCCTATTATCTGCTACTTTCTGTGGTTTGGAGCCCTTCCAGACGGCCTCCCTTTCTTGCTCTGTGGTTTTGTTCAGCAGATTTCATCTCCCTCCTCATCGTTCCTGCAGATTGACAGCTAAGCTCAGGTATGAAAACAAACAGTTAGCTCTGGAATTGACTGGTGAAAAGAAATCCGCCACTAATGCTCCTTCACAAACTCCTTTTTGCCTGCCCCTGCTGATGCTAAGCCTTAACAGCACACAAGAAAAGGCAGATGGAGATTTAAAATCATTAACCCTTAATATCACCATTCTACATGTCTGGCTTAAGCACACCGCCTCTACTGGATTATTGTGCTTGTTTCTTCTTACTCTAAAACCTAAAAAAATGTCTTTCCCGCAGAAACAGCACATTATGTAGCCAAACACCCACATGTCAATAAGCTATAATTAGAGATGTGTCATCTGTATGAGGTAAATGGTAGGTTGGGTTAGCAGACCTTGAAAAGCAAATCTCTGATGTTGTTGATACAATTGTTTTGCTTTGTTTGTTTATTGTACGTGCGTGTTCACCTCAACAGGATAAAGTATTCGGGGCATGTTTGAACACAACGAGAGTAAAAGAATGTCTTTCTTTTCATGGGTAAAGGCTCGGGTCAAATTCTGTCACACCAATTGTTTTTCAGTTTCGTTTTTTGAGAAATTATTTCCTCACCAGTCAGATTGCACCACTTGCCTCTGCAATAACACAATTACTCGTCTTTCAAGGTTTTGAGATTTTGGAACAATGTCAAAAGGTAGCCTACGAGGTGCTCAGTAAATTGGTTTGCAATCAGCATAGAATATACAAGGCCACTCTGCCGGTAGGTGCTGTAGTCTTTATCTGCATGTCAACCTTTAGTCTCTTTCTTTCTTTCATTGATTTAAAACCTACAGGCATGTTTTCCTTTTGTACTGATTTTAACCTAACAATTAATGGAACCTCTGATTCATCATAACACTTTAGATCTTAATCATAAGGTGTTTTCTGCTTGGTACCTTTGTTTGTGTTTTAATTAGGCAGACCTTGTGCGTCTCCAACCCTGGGCTTCTTTTTAATTGCCCGTATTTACATCAGGCAGACTTCAAACGCAGAGAGAGAGAGAGAGAGAGACATTTGTAAGGGGGAGCACAAAGCAGCCCTTTGAAATGTCTACAGTCATACGAAATGGCATGCTAATTAAAAATCTAAGGCTGCCACTGTGATAGGAGAAGCATTTATATTGGTAACTGTGGTGTATAGACTGTCTCCATAACTCATCAACAGACAGAGGCCATAGTGTTTATTATCAGACTCCCTACCTGTTTACAGACCACCAAGTAACCTTCCCGTTCCCATTCATCAAACAGAAGAAATGCCCTGCCTGTAATTTAACAGACCAGCTTTCAAAAGGCTAAATCATTTTAAACATTTTATCCAGTGCACTTTGATCTACTGTGGCATACAGTATACCAGGGCAGGTACAATGAATCTAGTTTACCAAGCAATGATTTATCCTTCAGTTCATTAAGGTTATTGCCAATGAATATACTTATTAGAACATTCAACAGCCTTTTTTCCATTTCCTCTGTAAGTGTAATTCAATAATTAAAACCAAAGTTTTATTTATGTACGTCACACGTCCTTTATAAAAAGAAAAAAATAAGCAAATTATCAAAATCACCTGCAGAGCAGTGAAGTGGGCCTTTATAGGTTTGTGAATAGTCTTCATGTTCAGGTTTCCAAGAAATAAAAACAAGACACAAGAAGCTGTCTGATGAAGGTAATCACTTAAAGAGTGTAGGAGCCAGTGACAGCTTGGTGTTATCAGCCAGCTGGTATTGTGCTTTCTTGCACTGTATAAACACACCAGCTCTCAGTAACAGTCAGTGCTAAGGACTGCGCAGCAGCCCTGCCCATCTTAGGCCCACCTTCACCCTGTCATAAACACAGATTTTGGGGGAGTGCTGAGTTGCGCTTTGCCGTCCTGCACTTAATACACTGCGCAGGGCGTTCACTGTCAGAGTCAAGACATTCCACTCAAACGCAGGCTCACTGAGGAGACGACTCTGTGCGTCTGAGCACCATCTCCTCTCCTAACGGCTTCTCTCCTCTCAGCTCGGCCATGCTCTGTTTACATCAAGCACACTTTTGGTTCAACAATTACCAGAGCAGCATGGATGTACTGCGTGTGCCAGAGCAGAGTAGCAAGGCTCATGGCCGTCTAAAGGGACAACAACAATAAACCGCTGACAAGCACACAGGGAGCCTCAGAATAAGTCTAAATGGGCTGGAATTCTGAAGACAGCACTTTGGAAGGAGTCAGGCATTCCAACAAAAGATAAGAGGAGAGAAATGAATGAGGAGGGCAGCCAAAGGCCTTTGTTTTATTTCAGAGTACAAGGCTGTTTCTGAGATTATACAGTACATAGATAATGTATGTCTGATAGGAATGAGGGACATGGCTTAAAAGTGATGTTTGTGTGATAGTGTGTAGTCCTACCTTTCACTTCTGCCAGAAGTTCACTGGTGTTGAGCCTCTCCATCTTTTCTTTCCAGTCTTTAGAGAGAAGTTTCTCCATGCATGAGGATTCTGAAAAAGAAAAATGAAAAAAATAAATAGAAAGTCATTTGAAAGAGAACATTTAGTCCCTCGTTTAATTTTTCTTTTTACGATTATTGGATATTGTGTATAGAATACACATATTGTGGATGGTATAAATTTCTAAATCTATTCACTTAAATGAAAAACTAAAGAAAGTCAGTGTACCAGATAAAAGAGGGTTATTTTATTTGATGGTATTGCGCAGTAAGCATTAAAAAAGACTCAGTCTGCCAGTAGAGGGATGAGCAAAGGGTGGAGTGAGGAGGGAAGCAGGCATTGTGGGGATAGAATAAGGGCAGAGACGCACATTAAGTGGGAAGGAAGTGAGACTGGGTACACCGAGCGTTCACATGGCTGCCAATGATGAAAACAATTAACATTTGTCCAGCAGACAATGAATCAGAGGAGGAATGGCTGCAATCTGCCATGCTGTCGCTGCGGTAGCTGATAAAGAACACACTGGGCCGGCTGACCCAGGCCTCCACCATCCTTGCACTGCTTAGGGGTCAGCCTGTTCCCATCAAACACCAGCAACAAAAGCAGCCCACCACCTTGAGCCACTGTCTCCACAGACTGCCTCCAATCTGAACTAGATCAAGACATGCAGTGTATAGTCCTGTTGATTCTGATTGAACAGGCAGCAATTGTGTGTAATCAAGCTCTGGGACAACAATTATATAATACACTCTATTTGATGAATATAAATTGGTTGTGCTGATTTCTATAGGAATTGTTGTCATGTTACATATAGTGCCTGAGGATGATATAATTTGTAAAACCATATTTCTCTAGATTTGGAGAAAAATGCAAAACCAAAGCAGACACACTAATTATGACCTCAAAGCCCCCGGGCACCATAATGACTAGTCCAACCACATATCATTTATGATCATAGTTCTGGCAACAAAAGGGCACAATTCATAAGCATGTTAATGATTCAAATGATGCCACATGTGTTTGTTTTCCAAGTTGCACATAATGTTTAACACAGAGAAATGGAGAATGACTGAGAAGGGCCGGTCACATGCAATATTTTAGACTCTTCCAGTTTCACCATCATCATCCTTGACATCAAACAAAGAAGAGATTTATACAGTTTACAACGTGTACATGTGTTGTTTCATTTTATCTGTCTGTAACATCTCTTTTCCTTTGCTTCCACAAACCAAACACCGTTGCTCGTTCTGACAAACACACTGACTTCAGAGGAACTGGGAGTAACAGGGAGTCAATAGTTCCACTGTGGCCTTGTTTAAGGACGGCTTTCAGAGAGATCAAGCAGAGTGACCATTTTGTTTGATTGTCCACTTCCTCCAATGTGATGGGGGTCGACAGGACATCTTCAGTTCTGGGTCATTATAACATTACTTCTGCTTTATTGACTTTCCAATTCCCAACTCACAGTTTGTCCCCTTGACCCTAAAAGAGGGAGAAAAAAAGGCTGTGTGTGTTGTGTGTGTTTGTGTCCATAACTCCCTCCATGGCACAAAGATCACAGATCTTAAAACAGGGGTTAAGCGCAGGGGGGAGTAGCAGAGCTCAGCTCTTCTTCCTTGCGCCTCACCCCTGAGTGAGACAGCTTCCTCTCCCGGAACAACAAACTCCCCTGAAATCATAATCTTCTGACAAACAGAGCAACATCAGTGCATGACATTTTCTCCCCTAAAGCACAGAAAAGGCTTATTTTTAAAGTGGTGTAAAGGGGAATTAAACAAACGCAGTGAACATATGTTAATATGCACACATATGCTTCCTCACACACATGCGCACACACACACATACGTACATACACACACTTTCATCACAGATGCTGCTCTAGCACTTGATCATTAAGGAATGCACCAACTGTTGGAGATAATGTGGTGCCAGCTTCCATTCTACTCCAGTCCTCCCCCTCCTTTCCACCTCCCTCCCAGGAGGGCTGCCGCTCCCTCACTTCTCCATCCCCTCCGCTGGGCCAGACACAACCTGCCAAGTCCTCCAACAGGAAAGACTACAGCTGGAATGCACCGCTGTCCTCCCTGCCTTCCACCTGGGAGAGGTGAATAATGACCTGGATTAGTCTATAAAATAACTCTCAAACATCTTTCAGTGTTCGAACAGCGTGGACAAAACAGGCAACCAAAAATGGATTTGGTGAAAGCAGACCAACTTTTACGCAGGCGTGCTCGAGGAAACAGTAAATGAGTCAGATGTCTGGCTTTTTTCAAAGCCCCCTTCTACAGCCTATTTTTCAGAAGAATTTAGATTAATAGGAGGAATGCTATTTCAGTTTCTAAAATGTCTGTCTGTTTTTTCTGGAGAAATTATAGATGCCAATGGAAACACTGGTTAGCATCAACATAATAATTACTGTCAGGTTATGACACAGAGAATGTCAAAATTGATACACACTGTATTCACCATAAAATAACAAATTATTTCTGATAAATTAAAGTATTTCTTATAAAAGATTCACACTTCACTGATTTGCAAGTGAAAAGCAAACATAATTATTTAAGACAGTTGCTGCGGAACCTCTGAAGTTTTTACTGTAAAGAGGAGTTTTCTGCTCTTGTCCTTTTAAAGTAGGACATCACATACTGGGGAATTAGCTAAAACAAGAGAAGAGTCCAGTGAGTTTATTTTTATTTTCCTATGGGGGCTCTTAAATCTCTCGCACCCCCACCCCTTCCATTTCTTCCCTCCCCCTCTCGAGATAAAATGCTCTGTGGCTGGGGAGCAGGCCATTCAGCTGGGATGAGAATGGAATGAAAACAATAGCCCTTATCAGGCTCTTATTTACATTTTCCCAGCGTCCCTGCAGTAGACAGCTTGGCTTGTCACCAAGCCCAGATCGCCCCACTGGACCCAGACCAACTTCCTCCAGCCCCAGCGATTCCAATGGTCCCTATGGACCCTTGCCTGGCAGAGACCCCCTCCACTCTGCAGCTAGCACAGATAGCAACATACAAGACAAAACTACTGGAGTGTGTGTCCAAGATGTGTTCCCATTGAGAGAGGAATGGTTTCTGGACTACTAAGCCCGTCTGGGTCTCATTGTCTCTTCTCTGGGGCTGGTGCTGTATAGCTGGAAAAATGCCCTGAATCCTTTCCCGAGATTTTTTGAGAGTTTCCAAGTGGCACTCAGAAGAAAGCGAAAAGTCATCACTGATTTAATTCTGCCAGATTCAATATGTTTGTCTCCTATCAGTGCTGTCATCTCTAGTATACAGCTTTCCTGTGCAGGTATTCTGTGATCTTATTGATGTGGGTGAACCGGCGCAGGGATTGAGACACCTAAAGCTGAGATGAGTTGGCTAGATTAGGCTACAGCTTTATTTTACTGTATTAAAAACAAAGCTAATGATCCTCATAAATCTCAACAAAGGAATGTTTCTAGGTTGATGTGTGACATAAACAAAGCTTTCAGCACCTGGCAGTCAGCTCTGCCAGAATATCATGTTCAGTATAAACCACAGTAGTGAAGCGGGGAGGCAGGTTACCACTATCTGTCCTGACACCGACTGACTCCCTGACGGTCTCGAGAGAAAATTTCTTTCCCTCTCATATTTCATACAGTTATTACTATCTGGTGTTTTAATGTAACAACTAATAATCTGAATTCATTTTTTTATTGTTCACACTAAGTAAGACAAAACACTTTTATTAAATTGAATGCCTGTGGTTTAGAGGCGAAGGTAAGGGAAAGTCGTTTGCTAATTTATGTGTTTATTGCTGCTCTAAACAGATTCAAACGATCATTGCAAACTGTAGAAAAGCTCAAATCACTGACTGGAACACAAAATAGACAAATAAACACAGCTTCAAACAAATCAAATCTTGTCACTTTGGAATTGGATTGGGCAGTAATAAAGTAGATCTTATAAATTCATGACACACTAATTTTTAATAGCCCCCCAGATTGGCATGGAGATGTGAAGTCCAGTGTGTATATTAAAGTTAGCAAATATACTAGCACTGTTTGGGCCAAATTTTTTTTCATTTTTACATATCAATGTCTAAAAGGTTTCATCTACTGAATTTGTTGATACAACCAAACATGCCATCATGTTTTAAAAGACTGACTCAAAGTACAGAAATGGTTTGTTACAACATGCAGCAATTGGTATTTTATTACCCTGTGTTGTCAGCAATGAAATCGTTTCAACTGTCTGCCACCACATTCTGAGCTTCTCTGTGTGTACTATTCTCCCGGGAGAAAGATGATACTTGTGTTTGAGTGTTTGTTGTGTTGAAAAGCAGTTGGCAGAGAAAAGGGGGCTATCTAGGAGAGTCAAATTAGCCGTAAGTCATGGATAACAGACTAAGAGACCTCCCCTTTAGCATTGGCCTTGTATATCAGTTGTCCCAGCCTCAAGGGGAAACATGTAATTACCAAATCAATGATCAACTGACACTGACCATATAAATAATTTCCTCCCCAGAATGCAGAGGCCCGTACAGTGAGGCACATAAGGAAACAATGCTATTTGCAGCGAGGAGGAGC
Organism: Morone saxatilis; assembly: GCF_004916995.1. Classification (NCBI taxonomy): domain Eukaryota; kingdom Metazoa; phylum Chordata; class Actinopteri; family Moronidae; genus Morone; species Morone saxatilis. Next base: position 13,020,474 of record NW_023339663.1, on the reverse strand, counting down.
CGAGGCACACAGGAAATGGGGTTTAGAGTCTCTAAACAAGCTTCAGCTTGAATGGAACACATTTTTTACAATTTGTCATGATCCAGTTATAGTCAACCAAAACCAAAACCTCCACAGAACACTAAACTGGGCATTAGGAAGATCTAAGAACTGCAATAACAAAACCTCAAGAAAACACCATTTAAAAGAAAAGAGTGATTCTAAGCAACAAAATAAAATTATTTAGCTTGTTGCAATTTCGACAAATAGACTAGCTGCTCAAAATACAGAAAAATCTGTGTTAAACTACATATGAAAAAAACAAAAAAATCAATTGTATAAAACCTGACCTACCAGTAACCACCATGTCCTTGAACAAGCTTCTTTATCATTCATTCTACACTGTAGATCAATAAGCTTGTGAAAATGCTTACGTTTGCTCTAACAAAACAAGCCACACATGTGGAAATATTACATATGCAAATTGTTAAATATATCTAGGGCCACAGAAAATGAGGATAGGTTTTAGGCTGTGGTTAACAAAGACATTTCGTGCCCTGCATATATGTTCAGAAAATATATGTGAGAAAAGAAAAAAATAAGTTTTTCATTTGGGATCTTGTCAAGGAAATATAATTGTGCAATATAATATGTTGATGACTGCTGCCTGGTAATGCTTAGCTAAGCGGTCTAATGAAGTAAGCAATGGGATGAGGAATATCCACTTTTGCTCAGTTTGAAAATTACAGAAATCATTTTTATTTTGCAATGATTTATACAGTCATAAATTTAGCATTAATGACTTTTATATGATTCTAGTGCTTTTGATATACTTTATTGTATTGACTCTACCATGTGATTACAGATGTTAAAATGATGTGTTTAAATTCTAAAAACTGGAATGTCTTAAATAGCTTTTTTTTTTTAAAAAGCTCTTAAATTTCACTCCTACATTCACTGTTTGATACAGTATATTTCTTTAATTCAGGCATAGATTTCTGTCTCAGAGATGAAACTCGAATTTCAGTCAGACAATGATAGGCTGACGTCTAATTTCCCATCCACTCTGCACTGCACGGGAAACAAATCAAAAGTCGAGATTGATAAAAAAGAAAATGACTGTGACACACTCCAAGGAGTCCTTTGAATATCTTAATCACAGACACACTAAAAACAAGACCCCATCATCACACCAAATAAAACATAATAATTACAAGAGGCAGGCAGGGAAGTGAAATGCAGAGAGAAAACATGTTTTTGTCATTCAGCCGGTAGTCCCTGAGACAACAGCTGTTGGATGCTGCAAATACTCCTGAAGTCTCCATAATCATGGCGTTATTGAAGTGAGGACAAAAAGGGCACTAATTGCAAGGGAGCAATCGGAACGCAATAGGTTACACACCCGGGTGATGCTGCACAATGCAAACGCTAAAGAGGGAGCTGGGGGGAAAAAAACATTCTGAGCACAACAGTGCGTTGTCGCTCATTTTCAGGCAATTACCTTTCCTCGTTGTCAACAGTCTTAATAAGCTCTACCATTTCAAGAAGACTTTTTGGTGCAGTTAAATAATTCCAGCTTTTTAATATGTAATTACTAGTGCTGGCATGCATAAATAAAAAGGTCCAGACATGTCAGTGTATTGTGGAGCACCTGCACCTCGTGGTGGGCTTTCTTTAACTGACACCTAATCATTATTCCACTTGGTGAACATCTCTGTTAGTCACCTTTAGACTATCCTGTTTGGTCATGTAAACAGTTGCTATAAATACATTGTAGGTAACTTGGATGAGGTGTACTTCATCTGGGGTTCTGACACATGTCCTCCCTTGCTGCCTCACTTCTTTTCATACTTGTTTCCTTAGTTCTTACTGTACCTTCTTTACCTCAACATGAAGGCCATAATCATACCTCACTAAGTACCAACATTAGTTGTTAGTGTGTAGAAGGGTCATGGGTCGGTTGTAGTTTTTCTTATTCAAAGGAATAGGAGTTTGAGAAGCTGCTTTGTCTGTGGCATCCTGTATTCCTGTATTCAAGGAATCAATAAAAATTCAATGTTGTATTTTGCGCCACTCTATTTCTTTGGTGAATATTTTGTGGTTGCTTCCAGCTAATTTAATCTGGAATCTCTTTTATCTATTCCATTAGCAATTGAAGGTTACCGACTTAAATGCCAAGTGGACTGAAAGATCCTGACACATACAACCACAGGTCAAAACTATTATAAACTGCAATTTAAAGTAGGAAAATTTGCAGGTAACTTTTTGATTATTGTGGCTTTTTCCTCAAGCATCTGAACACGCTGGCCTATGTGACGAGGAACTATCCCTCGCCTTTATCTGCACTGACCAACGTGTTAATCCCACAGTGTTGACCTGGCCATTCTGAGAAGACTTATACATACACAGCACCCTGACCTCTCTAAATAGGACACGTGTCTATCAAGCATATATGAATTAACCATCCTCAAGGGGCTTCACCTCCTGAGCTGAGCAGCATGTGACCTTTCCCAATCCATTTTACTGCGGCACTCTGTGGCAATCAGGCTTGAATTATTAAAGTGAGCAGTGAGCAATGATCAATTCATTGCGGCCCTTGCTCGCAGACTGCCTGGCCGTACTTCAGCAGAAATGACATTGAGAACACTTGAGTATGCTTCCAGACAATGCACATAAATGTGAAATATGTCAGGCCCAATATGTCAATAATCATAACTGTACAGGCTGAGGCCATGTCCAGGCTAATCCTACAGAAATGCTGTTAGATGACTGTGGGGTGAGCAGGTTTCAGTGCTATGATTCCTTACAAATGCTTTCTTGAGATAAAGAGTGGAACAAGTTGTAGGGCCAAGAGGCAAGTGTGCTGCATGTTGAGAATGCTGTGCATTCCCAATTTCTTTACTTTACTTTTTTGGAGAAAGCCATTTATAATAAATATTCTGAGCATTAAATGATCATATCTTGAAGAAACACTGGCGAAGACTTGTAATCCTTACAGAGGGCATGGGCCAGAAAAAGCCAAGATTCAGTCAAATTGCAGCTTCTTATCTATACAACAATTTAGAAAGGGGGGAAAACAAAAGCAAAGAAGTTGAAAGAGAGGGAAGGATTGCAGGAAAGTATACAACTCAAGGAACCTGGAAGTAGGAAGAGGGCAAGGAAAAAAATCTAATCAAAACTTCGTGAGGAGCAGATGAGGAGCCAAGATAAACCAGTACTCAGAGCCCCCAAAACTGCAATCTCCCCTTAAGCCGGAGAGTGGCAGCTGGCAGAACAGCTGGTGAATAGGATTAATGTCAGAAGAATGAAATAAAACTCAACATATGTCCGAGCCTGAGGTGTTGGGACTGTGCGTGATTGTGCCCCCGATGGATGCCATGTGTGCATCTGGAAGGAGCTGCTGTGCTGCTCCGCTCTCTACCCCACAAGGTCACTTTTAAGAACTAGGACCATTAAATGCTTGGATAGCAAAATGAACTTTTCATTCCCTCTCCTCTCCCTGTCTTTGCTTTACAGGCTCGAATCAGGCAGCAAAGGGAGTCTATTGAGCACAGCTATCAATACAATGCACCTTACAATTGCTAATTTGATTAAATTAAGCAAGACCAAATAGTACATGTATAAAGAACCGCACAAGGTCAAAAAGAAGTGGATGTTTTATCAAGATAAAACACCCAATCCCATGGGCATTTTTACACAATTGTTTGTGTTTTAATCAAAAAAAGCCTAATAAAGCACAGTGCCTTAAAATATCTCAAGTGCAACATTGGTTCATTTATTTATTTTTGATAACAATAGAGCAAGAAAGCAAAACAGAAAGGCAGGTAGAGAGAAAAAAAGATAAAGTGATGCATATGTGTGTTTGGTTTACTAGAAAGAAAAAGTAGACATTACTTCTGGAATCTCAGCCATTGCTGATGAGGGGATCAGCACTTGTAAAGATGCACATTACGAGGAGAAATATGTGGACTTGATTTCAATTTATAATTTCCATTTGATGTCAGTAATCATTAGGGTCCACACACTGTAATAAATTATAATAATTTCACACAAAAATTAAATTACTGGGTACCTTGCATTGGAGAGATTTTTTTGGGTACCCTGCAATTTAACTGTCAGATATAAACTTGCCAGCTAATCAATGCTCGAAAACATTCACATTTATTCATCTATGTTAAATTAATAGATGTGTGAAGAAAACGTGGAGTACTGTGATCATGGCTGTTCAGTGTGATTTAGTAAATTAATGGGTGTCTGACTCTACAAGGACAAAAAGAGACTAATAGGATCCACATGAATGCATTACAATTTGCAGTGAAGCCAAGTGTCTGGTATAGACATTGAAACTTTATTTCATCATAAACGCCGGACGCCGCCGATGCGCTTCAGAGATTGAACCATAAGATGAGATATTAAAAAATCACAAATTACAAGAATAAGCTAGGCAACATACTGTACTTTTGGTAATGCAGCATACTTTAAATGTGTTGAATTTTGCTAAAGTGCATGTGTGAATACCCTCCAACTGTATACTATAAATTTCCATTCAATTAAATGACAGATTTTGAGAGGAAAAAAGAAAACTAAACTCACAGCTAGGGTATTATTAATTTCAACTTCTGCAGTTTCGCTTTCTCATTTTCAAATAGTAATTAAAGTCGTTTATTGAATCTCCAGCCAACTTTGTTTACTAAGATGCCAGAGTTCAGTATGCACATGCACTGCTTAGTGGACTGGAAGACCAAAGGCCACTATTTTTAGATTGTGTCATTCGTTCTCTGAGGGGAAAAAAAGGAGATGCATGCACACAACAGAAAACTAAAATTAGTATTAGTAATAGTATCTCTTTGTGGTCTTTTGTTAAACTGTGTCATCAAACTAGAACTAACATTTTACCAACTTGTTTAACACAATTACTGACCAATGAAATGAATTACAAAGTTAAAAAATTCAGATTTCTTTGCCACTGGATGAAGAAATGATGCAGTAACTATAGCACGTCTAAAGGTTAAGCATTCCAACTTGTACATGGTCCCCATTCATTTGCCCACTGCTACATGCCTCAATGTGCTGTTGTTCAAGTTGGTACAGCAACAATAGAAGCTGTTTTTTTCCTTTCAATTGGCCCATTCGCTTTCTGTTGTATACAGAGCCATATGGACTGAGACCTGCTGGGCAACGATGGAGAAATTTGCTTCTCATAAGTGACTGAGCTCATTGGTCTAGCTCACAACAGGAAAACTAACAACAGGCTTACAGTATGGGCTTTGTCGAGCAAAGTGCCACCCACCCAGGAAAAAAATTACAAAGAAGAAGGAAAGAGGACGATGAGGTGTGCAGTAAAGAAAAAAACATAATTGTATAGAGTCTAATGACCAAATTTCCTTTTTTCCAATATTATGATAATTGGCTCAATAGCAAAAAGGTCGCTCCAACAAATCATTAATCTCAATTTCAAATAATAATGTCAATTTATCGATTGAACTACCGTGATGTGCAATTGACGATGTGGTCTTAAAACATATTAACCATCCGACCGGTGCAGACTTAAAAAATTATTCTGGAGGTACTTCCAAAGAGAGATGACGTTTGTCAAATAATTATAATCATTGGCACTGAGGCTTTGCAGTGCAATAAAACAGATTTCTATTCGTTTCTTCTGACATCCTCATCTCATCTCCTGGCGCATGTAATGTTATTGAACAAGGAGAAAGAAAAAGCATTGAGTGGGAGGACATCTGTTTCATCACTGTTGATTAAACAGTCTCTTTGTTCAAGACGCAACCATCAAAGTTTGGTGTAAGACATTGATGCTTGCTGTTTGGGAAAAACAATGCAAATATGTTAATAGGCTGCATGTACACTAGTTGTCATGTTTGCTTGTGTCAAGGCGGATCTCCTAGCTGGATGGCTGACGTACGTCTGACTTACAGAACAAGCCCGCTATGTGCTCTGAAATCATTAGCAGGCCACAGAGACTGTCTGTGCCCAGGGTGTGAGTTACACTCACACTATTTTGATCCTTGGTCAGATGACACCGGCTCTTTTGTCAAGTTATGTGTGGAGAATGCTTGGGAGCTGAATGCCACAGCTAGGACAGTGATACTGAGCTGGCACACAAATCTCCCAGTGTAACCCTACTGCAGGCATTCACACACACTCACACACACACACACAACACACACACAACACACAACACACACACACACAGCAGGACACATGTGTCTTCCCTCTGCGCCCCATCCCATTGTGGAATAGCCCCTGTTCTCTCCATTTCTGACTGCCTCGGCCCCTCCCCCTACATTATCCTGACTATATGAAGTTCCTCTGTGTATGTTCCACTTCATGTTCCTTTTAGCTGCATTTCCCAATTCTTGGCTTCACGGCCCAATGACAGATATAGTACCATTAATGGCTTCTGCCTTCTTATGTGTCAGTGTTTCACCATCTCTGTGCCCCTCCAAATACTGCGGTGTCACATTAAACAGTCAGACCATTACAAACTGCTGCTGATTTAATCGGCCAATCACCCATGTACAGTGCTGAGGCGAATCTATTGTTTTTTTTCAAACAGCAAATATAAATATTTCCCAATTTCCCCCGAACTGCTACTGCACAAGTAGTGATGTCACTGATGACTATACCTACAAGCAGTGAGTGGGTGTGTGAGTATGTAAAGACAAACAAGCCTCTGTGCAACCCTGGCTGTGATTTGTCTCTCTGAGACACTCGTTTCCTCCTATCAAGGGGTTCCTGTGCAGCCAGTAAGCCAGGATCACAATGGGAGTTTTGTGCTGCATGGGTGCAGGGGGACACACTCAACAGCTGAAACCCAGGAAGATGGCCCCTGGAATGCTCCGCAGCAGTTGCTACTGTTGACTAATCGGAATATGAGAACTGGGGAAGGTGATCTTGAATGCAAAGAATGGCACATTGAAGAAGCAGCTGCTTGTTTTGTCATCTGAATGACCAAGGCAGCAAAAAGGGTTCCCGTTTTGAAAGGGGCAACAAAATCTATATCTTAGCTTGTGTAAAGTGAAACCTGTGTCAGTCCCCCGTCATCCTGTGGGGACGTGCCGGTGTTACGTGAGGGCTGTGTTTTGGAACAGATAGTAAATACATAATTCAGCAGTGGACCAGGCACTCTGTGCTCCCTATTCCCCTCATACAGCCACTCCATTTAGCCCTGGGCTCTGATCTCAGCCTGGCATAGGAGCAACTTTGTCACTGGAGACTAAGATGGGGTAGGAGACAAAAATCATAGGAGGAGGGAAAATTTTGATCTGGATCAGGTAACGGTGACAAGATGGTAGCCACATCATGAAAAAGGGGAGAAAAAAAGAAAGGAAGAGGCAAAGAAAAAACTGGACAAGATGGAAGAGGATGGGGAAGTGAGATTAGGGAGGAGTGAGGGGCAGGGTATCTTTTTTGTGAAAGTTCACATGTCAGGCTGGCAGGCTGCCCGCGGCATACAGCCGAAAAATCTATTTAACGTCTGCTTCACAGGGTGACAAGAGGGTTGATTGGCAGAGAGCAGAGAGCCGCTTTTGATCATGTGTCCTAACAAGCGATTCCAGCTCATGTCTCTTCAGCCTGAACAGATCTACATTACCTATTCAAACAAAAGTGACAGACCAGAGCACTGCTCCGCTGGGCTGGTGCACCACGCCACACAGGCCAAGAGAGAACACACACACACACAC
>NW_023339663.1:12997968-13012741 GCF_004916995.1 Morone saxatilis | reverse complement strand
ACACACACACACACACAGGAAGGCTCCCACTGACACATACAGTATATGCAAGCATGCACGCACACACACAAAACTATATTGGCTATTTGATCAAATAGATTACTTGCATCAAGATAAGTAGCCTGCTGAAATCATGTTGACAGAATAAAGAACAGATTATTAAAGGAGGTGGGAACATGGCGCACAGCAGAGATTCTGGTGCTTGACTGATGTTTGGCCTGTGTGTGTCCTGCCAGGAGGGTCCCGGCCTCACTCCTCTAGGATGCTGCACTCAGAGGCAGCGTAGAGCTATGTGTGAAGAATGCCTCAAAATCGGCAACCAAGGCAACTGGATTTCCAGCCCTCATTGCATATGCATAGAGTCAGAGGCTCATGCTCAGATCATTATAACAAAGATTCCTATTAATTAGGTGGGATAAAGCAGAACCAGATGACATGGCAGCTGGGATGAGAGGAGAGGGGAGAAGGGATGGAACTAAAAGAGGAGGGGAGAAAGTGCATCAGTCTGTTTGGGGGGAGGGAAGTAATGTATAATACAGACTTAATTATAGATAATATACCTGTAGTAATATAGCTTTAGAAAACCTTTTTAAAATCTTTTTTAATGCTATATTTGAACTAAATACATTTCCAAAAGACAAATTTGCTGCTGCTGTTAAGCACCTGCAGCTCCAGTGAGCCTCCGTTTTGGAGTCAGCAAGGGCTGTGACACTGACTGGGGACAGTGTTACAACAGAGTCAAGAGTTCATCAGTGCTAATCAGACCACAGGCTTAGAGCTGATCCTATTCTTTTCCAAAGCTTTCACCCATCCCTGAATCTCATTACATGGCCTGTTGTAATAGAGGATAATGACCCGAGGCTACACACACAATGCTCATCACTCCCCCACACTCAACCTACTGCACAGTCATTATACAGTGATAATACACAACCTCGCCAGGGGGATTACACTTATAAATAGAGGAGAGGTGATAAAAGCAGAGGGAGAGGAAGAAAGGTCTAAGTGATAACACGGGAACACATACAGTACACACATGTAACCCCATGCCCTAACACAGTTAGTTCACAATGGCACACCATGTTGTGCTGTTTTTTTGTCACAAGCAATGGCTTGGTTACCTGCTGCTGTAATAGGGGAATCTTTTCTCAGTAGCCATTAAATATCCTTCTACCTGAGATTAAAAAGGGGTCACAGTTTGGCTGAATGGTGGTATGGCTCCCTTTTGCTAAGCTAATTAGCCATGACTCTGTCAAAGGGCTCCAGGTGTTGAGTATTCTGCTTGAGCACCTACTGTATCCACTCTGACTGGTCTGAAAGACTCTTTCTGTGTTATTTTCTCTACTTTCTTAATTTACTTTACTGTCTGTGTGTCTGCCTGCCTGTTTCTATCAAATGAGAAAAATAGTTATTGATATTTATAGATTATAGCTGTAGATTATATGTTAAAAGTGTCCACTGTCAGTTTAACAGCTGTGTCAAATGTCCTTACACCACACCTGTTCACTAGCATGATGGCCCTGGATCACACGCAGCACTGTTTTCTCAACTGCATCCAGGGAGCCATACTGTGATTCTGTATACCATAGCTATTGTAGTCAACAGTAGTGAAATGGTTGAAAAAGGTTGACTTAACTATCATTTTTACAGAACATGGCTCGACTGAAACAATTTTAAAATTACTAAACATATTGCGTATTACCATATTACTAAACATATGCTATCTAGTACTCTATTTTTATTTTTTTGTTTGTCATCTATATGCCTCTGACTTAGACAGTTTCTTTACTCCTTGTCTGTTTCAACAAACCACTCAATAACACAAAGATGACAAAAGATACATAAATGCATACCATTCAGTGCTGGTTTTACTGGCAAGGACTCAACACACAGATTCAGTCCAGGAAAATCCCTAAAAGCTAAGACAGGAAGCTTAAACCCAATTACCCGTCCTTGTCTTGGGGACGATCATAAAGACTGAACACAAGTATTTCTGTGTTGACTTGCACAGTATTGATTCATACTTTAGTGCATTATATAAAACTGTTCTAATTGCATGTGAATCAAATCAAGGTCACCTTGGATTTTTATAATGGTGGGTATTTTTCTTTTTCCCCTAATACTTTATACTGACATTTTTAACTCTTGACAAGTGCTGTCTGGAGACCTATCCATAAATAATGCATTTACAATACCTAGTAAATAAACATGGGGCACAATCGTTAGCCCTGCTGGCAACTGGGCCTAATAGAGCTTTTACAGCAAAGGTGACTATTCAGCTAAATGTGGTGCTTGCTGCTGGGAGGACATTTTCATTCATTAGCACAGTCACAAGCACTTAAAGCACTTTAAGGACCAGAAATGGAGAGGAAGGGTGGAAAGATGGAGAGGGTGAAAGGGTACAAATATATAGAGATGGAAGAATGGAGGAGTGATACCTATAATATCACCTCCATTGTTATGATATTTATAAGACATCATGGTCAATGAAGGAAACTAGCCAATAATTGGCTTTTTGAATGGAGACATATGGTGTAAGTGAAACAAGCCAACATATTACTATTTTTAATTTATTCGCTAAGGTTTTGTCTAACCTGCTTATTCATACTAAAGGTCAGGCAAAATGACCTTTTTTTCCACATTGAGGCCTAACCATTATTATTATTATTATTTATTTTATTTTTTAATACTGAAAAAGAGAAACATCAGGCTTTGATTATTGTACCACCACTATAATATAATGGAGGTGATTGGAATTTCATCTTTGGTACTCACAGGTTAAAAAAATCATAAATTAAAAAGTTAATAAATGACTAATAGAGACAGATGGTCAACAATATTTGGATACCAATGTCTGGGAAGCTTTCCAACCCAAAGCCTCCACCAATGTTAACATCACTAAAGTGGGATTTCACGTTCCATATATATGAGCAATGTACTGTGTAAAAATTGTACCACAGACCATTTGTTTTCCCTCTACACTTGAGGTCACTGCGTTTATCCTCAGTCCATCAGGACAATGAACTATGTTGACCAGACGAGGAAGCCCAGAGAAGAATGGTAGCAGATGGTGAATAGTCTCTCAGGACCTCGGTGATCCCAACCAGGCAGACACCAAACCAGCAGAATTAGACACAAGCAGTTGTCATGCTTGGATAAGCGATATATTTAGCTCATCTGTTGCTTATGCCATATTAGCAACACCATTAAGACAACAAATGGCTTCTCCGACCATCTTGTATGTTCTTTAATCGGTTAATCCTGTCCTTTTCAAATTCCAACGATCTCTCTCTCCACAAACAAAGACATAGGATTATGATTTCTCAAAGGTTTTCACAAGGTTTTCCTTTGGCAGTTCCTCTCCCTCCATTTTACAGTAATCACTGATCATCACCGCTGAAGCTTCCTCAAGTGCTCTCAAGAACAGAGTATCTCTCAGTTCCTGCAGCTTGGAGACAGCATACTGAACTTTGTGAGGCTCTTGTCTTCTGCTGTGTTCCCTGCTCAGAAACTAATTTCCTCCAACAAGGGAGTTTATTTAGGTGGTGATGATACACAGAGCATGAGGCAGACCAAGTCTCTATTATTAACAGGAGATTAAAACAGCTGTATGGCACTCTAAAGCACCCTCTCCTCCCTGCGCTAACATACGGCCCTGGATTACAAGCTGCACTTGACCATTTAAATTACTGCAACAACCAGCCTTCACCAGCTGGGGCTCATTACCATAACGCCCGCCGTCGCCACAGTTCACACTGACAATCTTGCCCTGAAAATCAACTCCGCAAAAAACAAGACACATATAAAATATATTCTTACCTTAGGGTAAAAACAAAGAACTAGTAACAGAACTGCTTCACTGTTATTACTAACCAAAATATGTCCTGTAAGGTGCTGTGTGACAACCTTCTCTTGTATCCTGGGATCCACAACATGTCAAGAAGACTAGTAGCAAGAATATAATTCCTAATATTCATGTCTGGTGTGGAATAAAACTAGAGCATTTAAAGGATACCTCCATAAACCCAGGGAAAACTTGAACTCATCACAGAGAGAAATGTATCTACTGTATTGCAGTGTTATGAGTATTAATTGTGATATTCATAAGAGGCTTGGATTTTTTAAATAAAATGTTTTGCTAAATTGCCAAAACCACTGGTAGTTAATTAATATAAAAGGTATCGATTACAGTAAGTACAATTAAACATCATGTGTCGACAAAAGTCCTAATTAGCATAAAGTGGGAAAAATGCTGGCGTGCTGAGGGGGACCATGTGTTCTGTGTGTTTAACCTTTACAAATACATCTTGACCTCTGTTGGTCATTTCGATCCATTTCAATAATCCAAACTTTTCAGCTTTCTAAATGATCTCAAAATTATAGGTGTTCAGATGAATAAGGACTGATTGTTCTGTCTTTCATTATCTAAACGACACCACAAATAATCAGTCCCCATATCTCTATGTGGCTAAATGATTATCTGGTGAGAGGCCTGTGATGCTCTGATACAAAGATCACCAAACGAACACTTAAAAAAGAAGTGGCAAATTATTTTTAGGCTAACAGAGGTCTAATTTATTCGTCTGATGAAGTGCTTAAGCTAAGAGCTCCCCAGACACTAAATGAGACACATGCATTCCCAAGGGGGTTTAACATTTGATTGGATGTAGTTATATTACTACAGCCCTAATTAAGAAGGGGGATGTGTTTCAGCAGCTCTTTCAAATATTTGTTTTTCCGCCATACTCTTGATAGACTGCAGGCTGTGGGAGGGAGAGCCGAGCCGGGTGAAACGGGGTGCAGATATGACATAGACCTAACAGTCTTATCACAGAAAAGGATTTTTTTTTTTTGCATGTTGTTTTAGGAAAATAAAAAAATCTTCATGGTGTGTTGAATAAGATTAATTAATTAGGCAACAGGTAAAACCCGTGTGAAGGGCTTGGATTGTTTGTGGATAGCATGCTTTGATGAATACCTGCGCTGAGTGAAAAGTGTTCTGTGTAGAAAAATAAAAAGAGGTAATGTTCCTGGCATCAGGTCAGCACTATGAGTTTTATAGTCAAAGAGTTTGCCTTGGCACAGACGAAGACCACACTTATGCTGAGGTGCACTGCCACACAGTCTTTGTCACATTGGAAGAGATTCAGAACAAACTGGAAACACAGTAACGTCAGTATTCCCAACTTGTGTGTGCCCGCATGAGTGTATGAGACAGAAAGATACAAGAGAAAAGAGGCGGATAGTCGGGAAGCTAGAAACATATAAAACGAAAAAGGGAAAATTGGGGAAGATCAGGCCTACTTAGGAGGAAAAAAGGTAGTCCTACACCCACACCCCAAGCACACATACACACACAAACACACACACACACACACACACACAGGGAGTCATACCGTCTTGCTCTGTCTTTGTCATCTCCTCCAGCTTCTTTTGCTTCAGCGTGTCCACTACGTCTGCCAGGCTTCCTTTGCGGCGCTCTGGAGTTCCAAATGCTGATCCACTCAGCAGGTCACTTCGCTCCCGGGCCCCCTCCTCCGGCTTGTGTGGGGAAGTGGAATTGTTCCGGAAGGAGTACAGGGAACATACTTTATTGCTGTCAGATTCCTGTAAGACAAACAAAAGTTGGGAGGGGTGGTAACAAGGGATGGGATTTGTATTAAGTAATGAGTGTGTTACTGTGTTCTGTCAGGGCTCCATTGAGCTTTTGACAGTTTTTCATGCAAATACAGTGATTGCTAGGTTTCTGCAGCTCAGGGGCGATTTGGCCATATCAATTGGCTTCTGTATCTTCAACAGAGCTAGCTGCGCTGGTAAATGAGACATGACAAGTGAAAAACTGAGATGAAATGATGAGGTACACTTTCATAGGGCATATCCATAATGTGCTCAGGCTTTACTTTTCATCTGCAGAGACTACACAGAGAAACCTCCCAACTGTAATTTCTCAAATTGCTTTTGAGTGTGCATTTGTGTTAGGGTGACTGCTGTGTAATTTGTTCATTTTCTAGTGGAGACCTATTCTCAGCTGAGTGCCTTGAGCCATCGTAAATCTGTGTCCTGTCTCAAGCTGTTGTTGTTTTTCAGTCCCACCTGTGTATGGTTTAGTATTTAACTAAGGGTCCTGTCTCTGGCTGACTTGCTGAGTGCTCCCTGTGCACAAACAGAGACATGAAGGAAATGGGGAGAAGAATGGGAGAGAGCTTGGGGGGGGGGGTACTCTGCACATGGGAGTATATAGTCAGCACACAGACCATGGCTGTGGATTGCGTCTGACAGAAGGTGGTGTTAATTATGGTTTGTGGAGTCTGAGAAGGTAGCTAAGCAGCCAGGAGTTTGCAGCCTTTAACGGGGGAACACTTAGCTCTGATTTAAACTTTGGCCCTCCATAGTAAAGAGAATAAACATGACACACATCCATATCCAACACATAGTGCACGCCTATCGTGGAAAAGTGAGCTTTAATAAACAGCAGTGTGATAACAGAGGTGCAATACAGCAGGGTTAAATGATAGAACCGTGTCTGGAGCCACTGACAATCCTAAATGAAAAGTCAGGAATGCGGTAAACTGGGCAGGAATGTTGACAGTGCCAAATTCTCATCCCTGTGTTGCATGTCGAGCTCCAGGCGGAGTTGCAGCGGTGTGTAGGGTGATCTGGTACCAAGGGCCAGGGTGGCACGACCTACCGGCCGACTCTGCACCTCCCAGCCCTGTGTTGGATGATTATGCAGTGTGGCAGAGACAGTAGAGAGTGCTTGAGGGGAGTGGAGCAGTGCTGGGTTAATCAGCTGGCACAGGTTCAGGGCACAGCCCACACAGACGCATGGCACAGCAGTGGAGTCAGGTAATCAGCAAAGGCAACACTCTCATTCCTTTCGCCTTATGCCTTTCCCTTTTCTTCTCTCTATCTTTCCTCTATCGTCCTCCATTTTACCTTTCCTCTCTTTTCTATTTCTTAGTAACTTCTAAACACAATAAGTCCAAAAACATTTCTTTACACTTATTACACAAGATGAAGCCTAAAGGATATATATATAATATAAATAAAACATTCATCCTTTGACATTTAGAAGAGCCGTCATCTATCCAGCCATATTGAGATGAATTCAAATCAAATGAAAAATGTCTTTTCAGACGTGTATAACCCTTTAATCTTTCTTGATGTTACTTTGTGGGCTGTTAGCCTCGTTAACCTCAGTAAAAGATTATATTTTAACCTATACTTTCTATAATGCTATTCAATCAATCACATCACTTTTCTCAAAAGATTCATATTGTAACATAAAACAGCCCCTGCAGAGGATATTATTGTTCTTTCTTGTAAGATGTTACAGTGCAATGTGCACACTATCAAAAACAAAATAAAAATTAAAAATGTAATATAATTGCAAATATGGTCCCTTCTGATGCTTTTTAAGATTTTTAAGATTTACTTGTTTTTTCATTTTTTGGTATAAAATATTGCATCATTTAGGACTTTTTGTCATTAACATTTTCTTGCCATTTCCCACTGTTTAAACACTATTTTACAGAGGTGCTATATAATTATTGTTTTGTAGTATTATTGTATTTATAATTTTTTACTAAGTATTGGTTGTAGGTATTTATAAACTTCGTTGAGGTGTTTTTATCATAAAACTTGATAAAATCATGTTACAGAAATCCCATAATGTACCACCTTTGCCTGTCAATTACCTACACTGTCAGCATGCACACCCCAGCATCATGAGGAGCAGTCTGCTACTGTGGTTATTCATGTATCTGTTTGGGTGTGTGTGCGCGTGTGTGTTTGTGTGTGTGTTGTGCTGCAGTGCTGAGTTGTTGAAGGTCTCAGTGGCCAACTGCAGAGCTACTTCAGGGGCCCTCTGGGTCTCTTTACCACAGACCCGTCTGTCACAGACAACCACCTGCCTCCCATGTCTATAGCCCACAAGTGCCTGTGCTCTTCTTCGCTCCGCTCACATCAAAGTAGCTCCGCACTTAGAATGTACAGTGTTTGGGGTCTGGCTGCATATGAGCTTATACACAGCAACGCACGTGCACTAAGGACATGGCATGTTTCTTTAATAACAACAAGAATTCAGGCTATAGGAAGCAGATAAGGCTACATTCCCTTCCATCGGTCATGATGCAATTTTATGTGGCATTCACATTATTCAAGGGAGAGTTAGGGGTCCTCCATTTAACAATAGCTGATGGTTTAGTGTTTGGCAGAGCTGCCTATCTGAAGACCCCAGAATTTCAGAGGTTTCACAGCATTAGCGCATCATGGGGCTGGGGCTAGGGGTACAATATTCATTGTGCTTCTTTGACCGAGTCAGGAAGAATGCCGTGCCTCGATCTTGAATACCCAAGAAAGGACAGTGAGACACTAGTGCACAATCATAGGTTACTTTGATTGGCCTTCACTGAATCTTCTGAATTACTTCATCTCAGTCTGTTCGGGCATATGGAAATTTAATTCAACAACTGATTATGTAGCTTGTAATATGACTGCAACTAGCAATTACATTTTTTGCATGTATGTAGTATGTTGACTTGTCTCACCATGCGCTGTTGGGCTGACACCAGGCTGTCCCAATCACTCTCTGGTGGTACACTGCTGAGTGGCTGCATTTCATCGGGATGGGCTTTTCCATGGAGGAGACTGTGCAGGGGCAACTGTGGTGTGCCATGGGCTTCAGCACTCTCCTCTTTCTCCCAAGACAAGTGCTCCTGACTCATAGCATCATCCCCATCAACCACAGAGGCAAAAGGAGATGTGGCTTGCTTGGAAGACATGACTCTGCTGTGGAGCAAGAAAAGAAGAGGAAAAGTGAGTGAATAAAAATAAATTATATCTTATAAGGATCATACAAGAATACAAGAAAAGCAACGCTGTTTTCTTGAGTATTTCATTGATGACTGGCAGTTACAAGTGATTGTGCATGACTGTAACTGGGGTTATAAGTAGTGCTCCTGGGCAGATAATGCTGAGTGGACTGAATGCTCCACCTGAATGTCACCTGTAGCTGCTCTGAGCTGTGGAGTTTGCAGCAGGCCGTGGGGTCCCTAATCCTTTGTTTAATGCAGATGGATGGCTTGATCTAGGGCTGGAACAGTGCCTGCTTGGGTCCTGGCCCAAACCCCAAGACTGTTACTCAGGCAGTAGGTTAGCCAGGCAGTGGAACTACCACCCAGAAAAAAAGGACCTCATAAATAAGTTAACTCCTGGTACACAGGCAAACATGTAAAACAAGGTTGCTTTTGTACTATGATAATATATAAATTTTTTCTATTTTTAAACTACCTGAGTAGTCTCTCTCCTGTATCTTGCATGTGATTTGATTTGGTTTTGTCCTTCAAGCATCTTATAATTTTTTCTTGCATGAGTCGATTTCACTCCGTAGCAATAAAATACAAACAAAAACCATCCGGCACAAACCATCGTCTTTTGTTTCCAATCATCAAATTAGGAAATTATGAACATTTTGTTGTGACAATGTTCCCTTGGGCCAAGAAATCCTACATAAGCAGCTTTAAAATAAAAAGATAACAGTGGAAGACTTAATTCACAAATCTGTCACATACTTTCATGAATATTACAGTGAAGAGTGTACTTGACATATCAGGTGCAAAGGAAACTCATGTTAATTCTAATTTAATTTTTTTCCCTTTTACAATCCAACTCTTTTTGGTGCAGAATTTATACAACCAATTCCGCTTTTCTCACAATTAATGAGGCCGCACTCATGCTGTGTGCTACAATGAATGAAATTAAACTCTGTGCCAGCAAATCTAATTATGCATTTGGTATTAAATTAAAAAGGGGATAATATGGCCTTCCTACTGATGTGAAGTGGAGAGAAGGAGCTGGAGCATATTTAACTCCTAATCCGCTTTTCCCCATGCTGTTGTTCTGCTTATTTTTCTCAACTACAGGACATTGACCATTACGACTAGAATGACTACTTAGAGCACAATCTTCTCTAGAGGATGAGTGTGTATGTCAGTGTGTGCATGATAGAAAGAAGAAGGACAAATAGGTGGTGTGAAGGTATGGGTCTGTGTTTGTATGTGACAAAATGCTCAGGTTACTTTTTGTACATTTGATCACTGATCGCCATCTGCCCCGTTCTCCTACTCTATCCACAGGGGTCAGTGTGACAGCACTTTAGTTCCACCCTCAGCTTGCCTGGGGGGGTTTGAGAGGGGCAGGGGGGCGGGGGCTCTCAAGGTTGAGGCAGGCTGTGGTGCGGTGGTGTCCTTGCACTTTCTGATGAGAGTCAGGCACCGAGAGATAGGGAAAGATATCTTACATTTAAGAAAGGTTTTTATGAACAAGGTTTTTGGGTCTAGTAGTTCTTAGTCCTACTAAAGGAAAGGCAGATGAGGTGTACTGTCTATGTACACACACTATTGAATTGTTATTCTAGGAAAGATTATTTGTGTTGTTACTCCTCCAAAAGTGTCTTTACAAAAGGCATAAAGCAACATTTAAGACAATAAGATGAAAAATACAACAAATTTGGGGGGGGGGGGGATCAAAATATCATGATGAAATGATCAAATAAAATAGTGAAGAAACAACCACAAAAGACAAAGTTACAGTGCAAAAGTTGAGTGAAGAAAAAAAGGGTGCAGTTGCAGTTCAATAGCAGAAAGGTTAGTCTTGATTTAGGAGAGTTTGTAGTTGAAGCAGACCTCTGGACATTTATTCTTGATAAGTAGCGCAGATAAATTAAAGGCTGTGTCACCATGTTTTCTTTAAAACCCCAAAACAGTAAGCAGACCAACTCCAGAAGATTTGAGAGGTCTGGAGGGAACTTAATTATATTATTCAGAAACATGCGCTGATATATCCAAATGTCTATGCATTACCACACTCTCTGACTCTCATTCACTCACAAACACACACTCTGGCACATAGTCACAGATCAACCTGGGCATCGAAGGGGGACCTAAACAATGGTAGCCTTAGTTAATCTCATGTGTCTCAGCAGCTGTACAAACAGACTCAGTAAGTCAGGTAGATGAGCAGAGGAGGAGTGTGAGACCGTGCCTGACTGCCTGTCTGTCTTTCTCTCCTTCTGTCTTTTAGCCTCTGTGCCTGGATGTGTTGTCGGCTGTGTCTTTAGTGGGACTCAGCCCTCAATTTTAATCAACCATTAAATTGTTTCCTGTAATTATATCAAATAGAAAGTGATCTCAAAATTGGGTACTGTTAATTGAAAATCAAAAGTCAAAGCAAAGTTCAGAACATGCATGTAATGTTAAGTAGAGGGAGCAGTAGTATGGTTGGGGGGTTGGAAGGGGAGGCGCGTGTGTGTGGGTGGGTGTGTGTGTATGTATGTGTGTGCTTTCGGCACGTAGTTTCTGACGTATTTTTTATTCATGTACCCAAAAAGCTCAAACCTCCAGCGCAACAAGCATCTCATCCTCAATGGAGTGTGAGAGTTAAACAAAGCACTGCTTTTGTATTACACAGTAAATCAAGTGGTATTATTTTACCACTAAAATATTCAGTCTCTCAGGCACTTTTACTTTGGTCTCCAGCCATCAGTCAAACTGCTGAGGCGTGAGCGAGAGAAGGGGATAGAGAGAGAGAAAAGCAGCGATGGAGACTCCATCCTCCTGTAACATGTGTCTACAGCAATCTTGTTAAAGAATGCAACAGATCTGCGGCAGGCTCCATAACAGTATTTGTCAGCAGGAGTTAATAATTTATTAGCAGTGCTGGGAGGGCTGTGCTCAGGCAGCTTAAGAGTGCAGAGAACCCCCTCTGCCCCACCCCCACCTTCGACAAGCCCCATACAATACTACCTCATATTATTGAAAGGGAAAAGGGGAAGTGCTGCAGTAATTCTCTGAAAATATCTGAGGGCAACCATACGGTATTTTATTTCTCATATTTGGAGCAGAGAACACACAGCACTGAGATCTAAAGGGGTTTGTGTGCAGTAGATCAGCATTGACACAACAAAGACATTTGATGAGGAGCAAAATAAGGAGCAGAATTCAGTTGAATGTGGGTACTACTGATGCATCTAGAATTTGATCATATTTTCTGATAGAATTACACTGTTTACAGCCTTGGTGTCCGTGCTCACGAAATAAAATCAGCAAAATATCCCTGTTTGTAGAACTACAGTGTATTCCGGTGATGTTGAAATAACTTTACTCACATTAATAATTTAATCTGATTTTCTGGAAAATCAGCCCAAAATGTGCTTTAACATACTAAACAGTGAAAATATGGTGAACTGAAGTGGTAGCTCATAAATCCTTGACAAG
Source organism: Morone saxatilis (assembly GCF_004916995.1). Lineage (NCBI taxonomy): Eukaryota > Metazoa > Chordata > Actinopteri > Moronidae > Morone > Morone saxatilis. The sequence goes on along the minus strand of NW_023339663.1, from coordinate 13,000,466 downwards.
CTGCCCTCCCTCATGCTTGATTACACAACAACAATGAACAACTAACAAACCAAAGTAATCAATAAGTGCTTAAAATGCTGTCTTCCTGCCTACTTTCTCAAAGACAAAGCCCCAGTGACTTTGAAGACTCGAGGCAGAGACGAGGGAGGGTCAGTTAGAAAAGAGAACTGGTCTATATATAGCTGACAATATTGCGCACATTTGAAGGATTAGGACTTAAGTTCCCCAGCCATGGGCTCATATGGCCTGGAATGCTTTGAGTCATGAATTGTTCCCTGCGATAATGTTTCATCATCGTGCAAAACAACCTCTACTTAATTGGTAAGTATTAGAGGAGTGTTGTGCGCTGCTCATCTTAGGGGTCTTGTGACTGCTGGGCCATGTGTCCTCGGCTATCCCATTTCCTCTTTCATCGTAAAAGGGTCTGACTGACTTTCACCCGCTGTATCTGCTCTGTCACACTGTTTACCTTTTATAGACAATGGTGAAAAGTAACTCCACACTATCTCCCCCACCTAACCACCCAGCAAGCCCACCCTCTCTATACGGATGTCTTACACCTTCTAATTCTGATCAGTCCCAACAGGGGAGAATATTACACTTCCTTCCCTTACATGTTATAAGCAAACAAAAGGAGAGAAAAGTAAATAAATTATTAAAAACAAAAAGACTGTTGAGATGGGAAGACAGAAAAAGTGCTTCAACTTTGTGTTCAGATTTACAATTAATGTATAAAAAGAATAAGAAACACATTTTTTAAGTCAAACAGAATAGGTTTATTCATATATATTGAAGTGTTTCAATTTGCCGTCTGTCTTCAAGCATAAAAAAGAACAGTTAGCATAAGGTCTCTGCATGAGATCTTTTAATCGAGCCAATTAACAAAGGTGCCATGACTGTTCTGTTCTTTTCATTTTCTTTCCCTTTGTCACTGTCTTGTACTGGAGGTGCTCTTGTGCACCAAACCAAGTGTGCACTTAACAGTAACTAAAAAAATAAAATCTAAGGTGTGTGAATTTGTTTAACTAAGTCAATTTTCAAACAATGGCAATAACCATTAAAGAAAAGAAATATAAATAATCCATATTAATCTTTTTAAGTGACATAGATAAAGAAAATAGTTTGGGTTATTTAAATGGTTTGTGTGTGCACGTGTGTGTGAGAGAGACAGACAGAGAGAGAGAAAGTCAGGGAGAAATAAAATCATCTGTGTGTTTCCCTTCAGGGGTTCCTCCTGTTCTAACAGGTGTCGTGGTAGGGTTCCTCTGGGTTCTTCACCTGCCATAATGAGATATTACTACCTGACAGCTCCCAGCTGGAGGAGCATTGACACGGAATCCACCGTTTAGCACAATTAAATTATCACCCTCCATTGTGATTGTGCCATGCTGTGCAGCAGCCAGGTTTCTGGATACATAATCAACTCGTAACACGGGCTGTATACTGCACACACTTCTCTTTTTCCACACACGACACACTCACACACACACACTTTGGCACTGAGTGTGCATGCATATAGGTTTTGTGCATTTGTTTGTCTGCTGTATAATTCCTGCAGATTTAAAAAAAAAAAGGATCACTATAACTATTTTTCTTCTTTTTTTTACAATGGGTTTGAGTGTGTGATACACAAATTGATTTAATTCTCAGCCGACAAAGTAATTACAGATAATGATATTAAAATATAGTAAATGGTTGGGAAAATACAGATTTTCCAACAAGTAACCTACTGTACAGTGACTGGATAGTTGTCTAAATGAATTTGTTTAAATTGTTCCTCCATTATTGTTGACCTTCCCTTGCAAAAAGTCAACTCAATTACGCCGGCACTTCATCCTCACTTCACACTCTCTCCTGGTGCCTTCTCTATTAGAAACTGCCACAGTTACCACAGCTAAAATCCACACTCAAATGATAGCCACCCGGAGCAAATTAAGCAAGCCACCTGAAGTGCACACTTTACATATTGAGCAGAGCATTGATAATTACTTTGCAGGGTAAATTATTTGCAATAATATGCTGCTAGAGGAACTGCCTTGTATCTCACTTTAAACACTTGTGCAGCTGCCATGACAGCATGGTTGGTGTCCTTGCCCCCCACGCAAGGCAAAGGCAGATGCAGGTGTGAGAGTGCTTAAGTGTCCCTGTCTGTCTACTCAGGAAGGGTCGATGAGCACTCACACACTGAATCCCTCGTTGCCCCCTCCTCCTCTACCTCCTCCTTCCTCTCCTTCAGTCCCCTGTGCCATTGGCCCTTTTTCTGATCCCAGGACACAAGCTCAGAGCTGGATGGCATAACAGCCTCTCAGTTCCCCAGGACACACACAAGTTCACTCATGCGTATGCTTTCACAAATGAAGGATGGCCGTCCAAAAAAATTCACCACTGGCCTTTTTTTTCTGGACATTATTCTTAAACAGAAATTATCCACTAGAAGAGGACACACACACACACACACACACACACACACACACACCAGAAGACTCTAACAGTAGCAG
>NW_023339663.1:12963629-12997868 GCF_004916995.1 Morone saxatilis | reverse complement strand
CTAGAAGAGGACACACACACACACACACACACACACACACACACACACCAGAAGACTCTAACAGTAGCAGGGCAAGAACTTCAGCAGTCTCCTTCACCAGCCAACAGTTTCCCTGCCTGAGAGGGGAAAAAACTGAGACAAGAAAAGCTGCTTGTTGTTTTACCCCTCTTTCTTTCTTTTACTTTCTCTTTTTCTCTGGGCCTGCTGGGGGATGGAGTTCCCAAAGAGCCCTCTGTTGCTGCTGCTGCACTTAAGCAAACCTCAGAGCGAGTCAGGCCATCAACCAACACAACCCTATTTGCTGAGCAACAGTGGAGCTTTGTGGCTTGCCTCATAGTTGACAGTAAGTTATGAGCCCTTTGTGAGCAGGAGAAGGAAAACAGAGATCGGAATTTGGCAGGAACATAATAATACAGAATTCTCCTGTTCATGGAACCTGAAATTTTCATGGAAACAATTGAGCATTGTTGAAGGAAAGAAAAGCAACGGTGACAGATGAAATATAGAGTGGGGCCCCCTTTTTGTTAAACAGTAAACAAAGCGCTATTCAGGCCAGGTCCATTCTGTCATTTATAAAGATAACTTCTTCTGTGCACTGGAGAGTTTGCAGCAAATGGCTGCACTTCAACAAATCAAGTGTAACATCTCTCACAGTTGCCAGAAAAGTGAGTCGAGGAGCTGGCTGGGGGGTGTCAAAAAGAAGTGAAGAGACGCATCCCAAGTTACCAAAGAGATGCACAATAAGTCTATGGGGAGCATAGAAATCTCAAAAGGGAGGAGAAGTTATAAAGAAGAAAGCAAGACCTTCAGCAAAAACATATTAAAAGGACCACAATCTTAGACCTTTGGCCAAAAACTTAAGGACAATGGCTAATTCTGAAGAAAAAATTTAGCAAGGAGAAGGAAAACCCTTAACACCGGTGACCGACAATGGTTTATGATAGTGTGCGTGTGTGTGGTGTGTGGTGTGGGTGTGTGTGTGGGGGGGGGGTTTTGCACTGTATTACAGGGGAACTATGAGCCTCAGTCTATGGTCTTGCTATCATGAGGTCATCATTGGCAACTTTAGTGCCCAGCAGAACAGGGGTTGGTATAACTGCCGTTGGTTTGGACATCTGGAATGTCGACACACAATGGGCCACTTTCTCCGTCACTATCCTTGTTCCTTTCTTTTTTCCTAAAGTAGAACAAGTCCTGGTCACCAAATTGGCAGATGTGTAATGCCTACAGAAAAGAAAGGCAATTTTGTTCCCTTTCATTCTCATCTCATAAATAGATTTCTGTAGCTAAGGGAAAAAATTTGGAAATTACCTTCAACACTGTTGTAATTAAGCTGCTCTATTGTTATATGAGGGGCTGGGAGTACAACAGCTCATTAACTACAGTTAAACCGAATTCTAATTCTTTAGCTGTTTTTTTCCCTTTTCTGCGATTCTTTTTCTGAATAAATTAATGGTATTCATTGAGATCGCTCACACAAGGGAAGGCACACAAACGTCTCTCCCCTTGTGACAACTGGGCTTCTTTTCCCTCTTTGTCTTTGGGCCCTTGTATGTTTTTTTTTTTAAGGACTGTGAGAAGAAGGGCTGGAATAGAATTGGGGAGGGCAGAAAGTACCCACGTTTCATGTGACACGTCAATTGGAAAATCAAAACAGGGGTAGTTCATTTGCTCCACCCAGATGAGGCCATCTAGCAGAGCCATGATGAATAGGGGTCAGGCAAGCCACACCTCAAAGATTTATGATTAAGGCTTATTATGTTGGGAAACTGACATTGATTGCTGATTTAAACCACTGAAACCAATTAATTTGCCAGTGCTGAATAGAAAGCATGGTCAACAGTGTGTGTCATTCTGACAGGTTGGACGGGAAGAAGCCGAGCAAAAGCGAAGGTCTAAATGAATGGTGCCCGCTCTGTTTGGAGGTGGTTAAAAGTTACCCCAAGTGATTGACAGCTGATACAAAAAAAGAGAGAGACTGGAGAAAAATGAGATCTGAAGAGCAAAACCAGAAACCCCAGCCACTGATCTGAGTAATTGCCCAAAAATTTGGTTCACAGAAGACATGTACAACCTGCTGTTTTAGCAATGCTAAGATGGTTTCATTCATGGGCTGGCACTGAGAAAACCTGAGTAAATGAATGTGAAACATAGCCCTAATAAAATCAGAGCTGACAGACATGGTTGAACAGAAAAATGTGCTGTATTTCCACTCCGGGGAAGCGGACACTGTAGTGGATTAGACGCTGACTAAAACTCAAAATGCCTCAGCAGTCTGCTGCTAACCATGTGTCTGAACACTCTTACTCTTCTTCAAGTCTCCTCTGCATTTGTCTAAAGCGATGCATAAAAAGAAAGAAGTGATACACCTACCACAATCTGTTACCCAAGTTATTTTTGTTCTGTGTTTACAACAAATGCCACATTACACTCGGCTGCATGTTATTTTTCCCTGTGGTTTGTCGGGAAAGCTTATGTTTACCAATACCTTTTCCTGTGTTAGTTTCTCCTTTATTCTTTCGCTGGCTCTCTCAGAGGACACATGCATCATGACAGTGCTTCAAAATGAAATCATTAACTAAATTGCTTTCTTAAAAAGCCACAAGCGTGCGGCAGGATTTGTGTGTGTGTGTGTGTGTCTGGCTGTGGGCCATGGGCCTCTGGTTCCCAGGCAGCCTCTGCCCCGGCTCTGTTGTGGTTCCCTGCCACCACACTCATTATGCTCAGCCTCAGCACAGCACGGTGCAGGGCTGCGGCTCAGCTCGCCTCGCTCGCTGGGCTAGTAGGAAATAATCTGGTAATCTCAAACTACTCCTCCATTTCAACTGGGGCCCCATTCACACAAAGAGACCCTTTGTCCTGAAACATTTATGACCACCCTTTGGATCTCAATCAGGGAGTCAATCAAAAACACATTAAACAAATATGGTTTTACATTTGATGTTAAAAGCTTAAAGGTATTTCTCTGTAGAGCTGACCTGATTTTATAGTCCTATGGTATCAAACAACAATTCCTGTTGTGGCTTTTGAAAATGATAATATACTTAAATAACAAGGAAAATATCCATATCAGTGTCAAATATCTATGAACATAGATTTTAAGTATGATAAAATGAAATGATGAAAAAATACATAAAAAATACACCTACATAAATGCATACAGACATTTTGTAAAATATATATATCTGAAACCAACTTTCTGGAAACTTTGTCAATCTGCCTGAGATAGATTTCAATAAACAAAGCCAACAGAATGGAAGGTAAATAGGGAGTGAAGGCCAGACAAATATTTGATAAGAGGATAGGGACTGTAACTGAGCAGTATGACAGGGTAGCTGAGGACCCCACCTACCCATGCACACACACACACACACACACACACACACACACCTAACCCTCAACCCTGACGGTCTATCTGCTCTCCACTGAGCTGGGGGTAGCAGATGTGTCTTTCACAGCCTGTAGAGTGTGTAACCAATCTGCAAACAATAGCTGGAACTTGACAAAGGTCGTTGCACTTGCAACACACTCTTTACAGTAAAGGGCAGTCAAATCCCATTGGCCACTTAGGTAAACCATGCCCTTTAGTTTTTTTTGTTTTTTTTCTTTAACTTTACAGACCACTAAGGCATTTAACATTGAACACAAGCACAGTTCTTAAATTGTGTATTTCCTGTTAGTGTCTAGGGCCATTAGCCAACCACTATAATGCTGTTGGAGCTGCTATTTAAGCCCCTTAACAAAGTTTAAGTCACCTTTTTGACCTCCTGCTAAGCTAACAGTTGGTGTAAACATGTTCAATCCTATTAACCTAATGATATACATGGGTCTGGGTAAAGTGCCACAGTGCCGTGTGCTAGAAGTCTTCTCTGAGTCTTAATTACAACAGACAGCCATGACAGTGAAAAAGATCCAGCATCAGCCATGCTTTCTAGTACCTGCCACTGTGACCACAGGATGTGGAACAAAAAAAGAGTTATGTTTCACAACATACCCGATCAGTGCTGCTTTTGTTTTAATACTGTTTAAAGCTAATTTAAGGAGTTTCAGTTCAGTTACTATAAACACATTAAAAGGGGAAATTACAAAAATGTAGTTCTTATCAATAAAGCAAATATAGTGATGACAATGTATGCCTAAATTAACAACAGTGGCTCCAGGCCTACAAGGAAGTGGTGTCAGGTGTGTGGTGCCAAGGTGAACTGGTCCCATCATTTTAGAAAAAAACGCCAGTGCCCTGACAAAAAAGCAACTTCTTTAGATACAAAAAGGGCATCAATGTATTTCATACCCAAAACGTGACATAAGGTTAACAAAATGTGAAACAAAGGGGAACTTTTTGATCCTACGACCACAGTCAGCAAAAGTCACAAAACATGTAATTCTAGAGACTTAAATAGACTATCAGGCAAACAGTAATGTCCAATCAAAAGAAAGGTGGAAAGTGGCAGAAGGTGTTTTGAATTCATTAACGACTTGGTTGTTATCAGAAGGTCCCAAGAGTATCCTTCTAAATACTATCATGCACATGCTGATGCATCAACATAACTTAAACTTATATCTATGTATACTGTAAATATATGTGTGTGCAAAATATACCACGTATACAATGAATTACAGACTGAGTTAAAACACAAAGATTACGTTTAGCAAAATACCAAAACAGATGCAAGAGTGAAAGCACGAAGTAAAAAAATTCTCCACATTTCCTCTTTTCTTGCACATTTATGTTGTTCATGTTTTGATATTTGCATTGTTTCTTGGTTTGAAGCACACTCTTGTTTTTAGATTGAGATTAGATTTCCACCGGTCTGCACCTTGAGTGTCACCATAGCCCACAAATCCTAAAAAATATATATATTTACCTCTCTTCATCAATTAAATAGGTCACAATATAACATACATTTGATTGGCTTATTTTAATGAGGTCTGTTACGAATTAAATTGAATTAAGTGCATTATGTGTACTGTATATAACAGATACTATTATAGGTACCTATTTTTTGTGCATGTCTATGTATTTGAGATCATGTTGTGCAGAGTTTGTGCAGTCCATAAACCCTCCTCTCTGGTGTCAGCAGGGCAGCCGTCCAGCATCAGCCTGGCATATCAGCTATAAATGGCAGCTACATCACTACAGCTCAGGCTAAAAATACAGGACCCGGTTTCTTCCGTTTCCCTGTATTCTCAATTGTGTGTGAAACTTTAGCTGAGAAACCCTGTAAGACCAGCTTTATGTGGAAAAAAATGAATATTGGTTTTGGACCTGTTGAAGAGCAAGTAACAAATCCCCAGTATTTTGACAGCAAAATGCAAAAAAAATTACAGCATTAGAGACCTTTTTCTCTTTGCTTGCGAGCCAGGTTTTAAGAAAGCTCTCTAAAAGCTATCAAAAGTTTCAGAATTTCCCACAACCCCCTCCTGTGGGTGTGCCTGTAAAGTGCTTCACTCCCGTCTCTTGAAAAGCTCTAAGGGATTGCATCATGGGACGGGGTGTAAGACGATGGTAGCAACATACTGTAACATGGGGGAAATACTTCATGTTGGTTGATTCATAAACACCTTGTGCACTGGCTGGCTGGCCTCTCAGACTGGTCTGCGCTGTGCTGGTTGTAATGGTAGAGCTGTACAGTGCCCAGTGCCAAGTCCACACTGGCCTGAGTACTGTTCAGGGGCACACACACACACACACACAAACAGAGTCACACAGATTATAGTGTGGCTCTGTTTTTAATTGAGTCTCAGCCTTTGTGGTGTCTGTTATCTCAGACTAATAGCATACATTGGCCCTCTCTCATTATCAGAGTGGGTCTTTATCAGAGACCCTTGTTTGATACAGTTAGAGTTGATGCATTATGAACCACACACCAAGAGTCAACAGTGATCTGCATATTCAATAACTTCCGTAATTATATGCGCAATTCATCAGATGGGATGTGATTGCAGGGGAAGTGGAATAGAGTGGAATAGAGAGGAGCAGAGAGGTCTGATTCCTGGAGGACTAAAGTCTAATCACAAAACTAACATGATAATTGAAATCTAAATTGAAAGGCTTAGCTCTCAGGGAGAGTATGTCAGACATGGAGAGTAGAGGCGCTAGTGAGAATGAAAGAGTGGCAGGAAAAATAAGATTTAAACTGTGCATGTAGTACACAAGCCACTAACAATACACACATGAAAAAATAGGCGAGCTTCACAGCAATATTATGACAAGCTCCAAAAAATTTCTCCGTAATCCAGTTAGGAGGTAAATCTTGCTTGAAGTGAAAAAACTTTGCCTGCTGGGAAGCTGTTTGGAACATTTGAAAGATTTTTCAGTTTTTCACTTACTTTTATACACATATCAAAGCCTCCTCAGAGACTCATAAAACTAACCACATAGTTGAAAGTCAGTGACCATTGGTTACTTCAATTGTGTTGTCATTACTGTAAAAGGTGTTACCCTCTGTGTACATTGTGTTACTTTCAATTTGCAATCTGAGTCACTGTCTTAGCAAAATTAGCTCATCAGTTTAAAAACCCTTTTAATGTAACCGTTTACTAGCAAGTAAGGGTGTGTATTAAAATTCCAGAAAAAAATATATATCTTGTTTTCCTCAACACACTCATAGCCTGGTCCTGGAGAGTCCTTTATGTCAGAGGGAAGTTAGTTCGATAATGGCTCAATATCCGACATTGTCACCATCATCCCTCTTTGCTAGATGGCCTTTGATACATTTTCGAGAGGTGACTGAGATAATTGCTTAACAACAATTGTTGTATGTTCTGCACTGCATTGAACAGAATGGTCCTCAGCTTGCATGAGAGTGTCTAATCACTTTAGCTGTTCATTTATCCTTTTACCCTCAGACGTCACAGCAAATACAGAAACAAATTTCCAAGTAGTCTGCCTTTGGTTTTAGAGATATTCTTTCCTTTCACACTGGAATATTAGTGTTTTATTTTGCCACACATTCTGTGGAGTTACACACAATCATATAAACAATTTTCTTTTCAGATGCACCTAATCAGAGAACATATTGTGTTGGATCATTGCACTGAAATAAAGCTGTCCTTCATTTCACCTCAAAGGCTGTGCTGTCTTCACATTCACTTCTTATGTTTTACTCATAGTGAACGCAACTCAAAGGAAGAACTGCAGAAAAGTCCTCTGTCTCTTTCTCCTCTCCTCCCCCTTTCTCTGCTGTCCCTCCCCGACCACAGGATTCATATTCATCCCTCAATAACATTTAATTAGTAATGCCAAATTCATTAACCTGTACTGCTGTTACGCTGGCCTCAGCCATAAATTAGCTTAATGTGAGCAGACATACTGCAGCTGTAATAAGGGACATAAAACTCAAAGAGAAACACATACTGTTCCTCTGTAGTCATGGATCATTATAACTCAGCTGTGTTTTAGAGCATTCCTTTTCAAAGTAGCAGCTCTTTAGCAGCTCTTAACTATAAGCCCATCAAACAATTTTTCTTGTAATGCTTAAGAAATTAGTTTTAATACTCATTGAAATATAAAGAATATTATGGCAATGCTATGAAAAATCACGACAACCAGTATTTTCATCGCCACTTCTCACCTCAACATTTTCAATGCTTGAACTAAAATACATATAATATCAGTGAGTGTTAAATGAAAAAGAGTTCATGTTGTTTCCAACTGAGCTGAGGTGCCAGAAACTGATGCAAAATTGGCTGTATTAGTAAAAGAGATGCAAGAGACAATTCCAACAGCTTCTGACAGCTCTGTCTAATTGGTCCAAGTCTTTGGCATCTTGTTTGTGTTTATTTAATCAGCTGAGGGAATGTGTACATTTTGGCTGTGGGGCATGTTACCCCTTTTATCACGAGGAGATATGTTACTTGCAGCCTTTTCTGTCAATCTTGTTTTCTTTTAAAATCTTTAAAATGGACAAACTTGAGGTTTTGTTTCTTGGGCCGACAGACAGATTGAGGAAACAACCCACTATTGTAAAAACCTCGGATGACCTTCACTGTCCTAGGATTACACGCTGACCTTCCTGCTCCTCTATTCCCCAGTGGTCTCGCCTAACAACTCGCACCAAAGAGCCTATTAGGCCTGGATCCCACTTTGTTGTTAAAAAGGGTCTTGTCCTTTCAGAACACTCACTTCCTCGCTTTCTGTTTTTTCAAGCATAGGTGGTGGAGAAACACAAGTTCATTGTTCCCTCGCAGATGGAAGTTGGAGTTACCAGGGTAACAGCTCTAATCCTCCTTTTTTTTAACCACTTTTTTCATATTAACAGCCTATCGAGTGCTACCTTTTAAGTCACAGGCAAAACCGCTCGCTCACTTTTAATTAGCTATGATTCTGTTTGCCAGGAGACAGCATGATGAGCTAATCGAAATTTACGAAATAATGACGTATTGCAAGCAGCTACTTCTTTCTCCTGAGGCCTGCTCCAAGAATAACAATAATGAGGCCATTATCGAGGATTGCACTTTAAAACGCTGCCCTGCCACCAAAACAGAAGACATAATTGTTCTGGTGTTTTCTGTACAATCAACTACCCATTGTTGATGACTTGAGAACTAAGGGAGCAAAGAATGGGTGCCATAATGATTGGTCTGTGCTGCCATGAAGATCCTGTACAAAGTGTCCACTGAGGAAGGACCTCGATAGACTACTGATTTGCTTGTAAGGGCTCTGGATGAAGACAACTGTCTGGCTTTGTAAAAAAAAAGTCTTTTCTGCTTTTTGTCTGTCTTACCGCTCAAATAGCCCCCAAGCCGCATTAGAGAAGAACCATTCATATGGTGAAAGGCTGGGAGTCACACAGGCTCATGTGAAGGGGCCACATAGTTGCTGGAGAGAATGGCCATTTATATAACCTCCCTCCAGTTCAGAAAAAATATAACTGATCTCTAGCAGAAGATAATAAAAGGTATGTTTGTTATCTATAAGAAGACGACAGGGAATAATGTGTTAACATTTGACCAGTGCTTCTGTACATATGTTTAAAAAGTCAATTTAGTTCACTAGTCATGTATGTCAACTGAGCTTTATCTAACATGTCAAGATGACTCAATTAGATAATTGCATATCTATGCTCCAAAACTAAGTGCATTAGAAATGCAGCCCAGCCATTTGGGAATGAATATATCCCAGAGAGAAGATTATGATAAATAGCAGCTTAAGATAAAATATTTTGTTAAAAGTTCCACATCTAAACTTACTGGGTGAGAGCTCAGCGGGTTTGTACAAACATGCTGCTGCACCTATTAGCTGTGCTCCATTGTAAAGGAGTGAGAGACACAGAGCTCGAGGGCAGGAAAATGCTAAGTGGGCCCCTTAGCCTAGTCAACCTTCAGTGGGTTTCATTTATCTTCATCTTGTTAGACTAAATTAATTAACAATCTCAATGTTACACACTTTCTCCTTTCATTACATCAAATAATGGCAGAAATGTAGGGGGAGGTCCTGCCCACTGGGAGTAGACAGAGACTGTCTCTCTCGCTCTCTCTCTCTGCTTATTTCTCCCTCTGTTCACATCTCTGTATTCTCTTCCTTCCCCTTTCTCTCTCACACTCATTCTCGTTTTCTCAGTCTCTTTGACTGTGCAAACAAAAACCTGTTAAACGTCTTCCATAAACATATAAAAAATTGATCTAAAATGAAAACACATCTTTTCAACAAAGAGAGAAACTGTGTGGCTGACAATAACGTGAGCATGATTGTCTATTAAAGACACTGTACACGTTGTATACGGTAGTTCAGAGAACTTTTGTGTTACTTTTAGAAATACTGAGAACTTTAAATAGACTGGCATTATTTTTATGAGACAGTACAAAGGCTTTGACTACGTACGTAAAATATGAAGAGTTTGATGTATTTTTTAGGATGGCCGTGTATAAGGTGCCATTAGGAAGCACTTTTACAGCTATTAAAACTCACTGTTTGTATGACTCAAAACCAAACTCATGACTCATTACAATAATGAAAGGCCCATCCTGTGTGCTACTGAGATATGAGATGCAGTATAAAAAGTCAATAACATCTGCACAATGGAGCAGAAATGTATGAGCATGTTCAGAAAAGCCCCCTATGACCTAATTCAAGTTGCTTGGGAAAAGATACTGGGATTCTTCACTGGTGGAATGTTTAACTACCGCATCCATCCACCCCTGTGTCTATCCTTTTCTCCCCTTTCACCCCTACCCCCACCCCACAGCCAACTCCAGGACCCAAGTCTTATCCAAGTAAAAGGGCTAACCCTGAAGCAAAGCCTGCCTTTAATCTTGGCCTGATTGTTGAGGCCTCCAATCTCCAGCCTGTGTGCATGATATCTGTCTACTGGCTCTTCTTCTTTAATTAAAACAGACATTGACAGAAGGATGTGGATTAGCAGTGCAATAATGTGTTTACTTAGAATAATCACTGTGTCTTCTCGCAGCTATGAGAACAAAAGGAAATTGTTAAAAAAAAAAAAAGGTCAAAGGTCATATATCTCTTTTCTTGTGGGATTGGATGTCTTGGTGAATTTGATATTTTCTTCTTCCAAACCTCTTCAGTACACCACCCCACTGCAACATACAGTACATCTTTAGTACAGTTAGTTATCCACCAAACTGATTTCGACAGGTGCTGAGTTAAATGCTGCCATTCACTTTGAACTGTTACTCCAAAAAAAAAGCGGAAATGAGCATAGGCAGTGTGCGCTCAAAAATTTAACATGCTGTATGCCTGAATAATTTCTGTCAAACCAAAGCAGATATACCACACCAAATAGATTGGTGCCATGTCAGGAATGATAAAACAGCTACTGTACATTTATTTTATTTGTTTACTGCAGCAAACAGTAAGTATATCACATATGTATGAATAAAATAGTAAGTATATGTAATTTATATGTAAGGGATAAATTTCAATTTGTTAAATGTAATAAAATCAAATCATAGCTATAGTCATATAAATGTGGGACTCAATCTTATTTTTAGTATGATTTTAAATGATTTAATTCTAAAGATAAATAAAATAAACTTAAATGCATGGGAGATTTTCCTATTTAATTCCTGAAGGAAATTTTGACTAGCAAGAGTAATGGTATCAAATTGTTCTTTCTTTTTAAAATACCCCCAACAGTTCTGAGAGAAAAAAAAAATGCTGTTAATTTAATCAAATAAGTGACCTTTTGAAAAAGAAATCAAAGAGGATTCATTAGCTTTAGTAAAGTTTGGCTGACAGCAGCTTTGAAAGGCAGATGCTGCTGCTGTGGCTTCTAATGAGCCAACCCTAATTAGGGAGCAACACTGGAGCCTAGAGAAGGTGGTTGACTAGGAAAGGAGCCAATGGTAAATACACTCTCTTATTTACTTCCTCTGTGTGTAATGACAGCACACATTTTTAATTAGAATCACAGGAAGGGTAAAGACAAAAAATGTAAATCTTTATGGTAGGTTGAATACAAACACGAAACACAACAGGAAACAACAGTGCATCACAAAACAGATATGCCAGCCTCACCCCAACATCCCTGATTAGGGTGGTTAGTAGGGGAGGGCAGATGGGGAGAGTGGTCAGACAAAAGCATGCAGTGTAAAGACACAGAAAGTCTGATCTGTACGTCCTTTAAGCTGTGAAAGGGAGAGGAAGGGGAAAAAAAGGGGGGACAGCTCATCTACATGTGTCCCTTAGGCTGTTGATGTGTGCTTTCAGTCTGACTGGAGGCTATCAGAGTGAACATGCCAGTCAGCCACACAATACAAAAACACAATCATAACACAAAGCTTGGGTAAATATGTTAGAATCCATGGGTGACATCGTAATATACAGATACATGTGCACGCACACACAAACATGTGCACGCACACACAGGACAAAGTCTAAAGCTAACAATGTGTCATTAAGCTTAACCCTTGTTAGCCCGCTACCACCCCTGCCCGACCTATGATCCTAAATGGCAACAAGGGAAATGAAACTAACCTCAGTAAAAAGCTGCTACGAAGAAAGCCCTCCATGTCAGCGTGTGGGGTTCTGGCAGGAGAAATCACAGAGAACCATTTTCACTATGAAACGAGTGATAATCAAGAAGAACAAGGAGGAAGGAGGGAGAGAAAGAAAGAAAAAGAAAGAAAGAAAAACACATAGAGCATACATCTTCCTCCTATAATAAGGCATGTCTTTAATTAAAGCAGAAATATGGTTAGGAACCCATCCTCTCTTTTTATGAACTGACATCATTAATTATACCTCTTTCCATCGAGGGAGTGGATTTGCATACAACATTGGTTTGCACTGAGAGCCTGATGATATGTTTGCATCAAATAAACTCTGCCTACTGATCTCTATACAGTCTTTTTCCATGGCTGTGTGCAGATATATACATGTACATCCAGCACTGTGACCACAGATCCCAGAGCAGCCCCAGTCTGTTCAGAGTAGGCAACGGTGGTCCAGCTGCAGCACATGTGTGGCAAGGGTACTGTGGCTTCTGGGAGCCCGGCCGCAAGGGACCCAAGCTGGGACTCGCAGCGTCAATGAGGCAAAAGGATGTGGTCATGATGTCACCACTTGTAGGGGTCGTTCAGAAGCCTTACCCACAAAATACTGGAGACACATGGCTAAAAATTACTTACAACAGGTTTCCATTAGGCTTTGTTATTGGTCTGTATAATATACACTTTTATTGTGTTAAGATTGGTTGGAAATTGATTAGGGCTTCAACGTGCTTTGTTTTATGTGGTGATTCCAGAGAACAGATTTGTGAGTGGGATTTTTGTCAGTGGTTGAAATTTAAATGTCTCTCAGATCTCACAACTATCCTCATAAAGATACTCAGCCACTGAAATATGGCATGGATCTCTTGCAAAATATTTTCGGCATTATTTTATTGAGTCATTTCACTTCAACATTTCATCACTCCACCATCATTTTATTCAATTTCATAACTTTAGCTTTTAAGTCTGCAAATCAAGATGCTTTCTGTGAAAATCACTACTTTTTAACACCAGTGGAAAGAAAAAAAAAAAAACTCTTTTCAGAACTTCGGTTATGACACTCCCTCATGCACATCATCATGAATTACACAAAACACAACAGCAAATGACATCTCCACCCTTAAACACCTTAAGTTTTAGTGACATGGGTGTAATTTGGCATTTTCTCCCCTTGCTCTAGTTGCTTATGAGACAAAGCCTCTGAGAGAATGGAAAGAATGAGCTGGGTCCAAGGACACTGTGCCTTTCAGTCTGGCCAGCACTTAGCAAGGCAGTGGATCCACAAGGCCCAGAGGGCTCAGCCGAGACTTTTCTCACAATAAGGTGTCTGGGGAGGCGGGAGTGGCATAGCTAGGGGCGCTGCAGCTCTGCTCTTTTCTCTACTCAGCTGGGCCCAGAGCACATAATACCATCACCACGGCACAGCACACCAAGCCAGTGACAACGTGAGAAAACAACCGTCAAACAGTGCAGAGCCGATCAAGCGTGTCTCCTCACTTCTCTGAGTGCAAAAAGCACACATACTCTGAATCGGGCGCACACAAACTAAAACAATTACCAACACAAATGTGAATTTGTGACTGAATTTACATTACATACAAACAAGTTCTAGTTTACATTTACAAACTGCAAACCATAGTTCAGAAATTAGGAAGAGGAATAGAAACAGTAGCGACTTTGATGCAGAAACTCAACAAATTCTAGTTCACATTTAACACAGCACACTCTTTTATTATCTGAATGTGTGTTTATTTTTTTTACTGGCGCTTGAATCCTTTAGTAGGCTTGCTAAAACAGTTACATAGCCGGAGAGAAAATGAAATAGATTAGGCTATGCTCAGTTTCTATCTTTATCTTCGGTCTTATTCCATAACCCTTGTTCTTTCACTCTCTGTGTGCTTGTGTTTCCTCAGCTGTGCCTGCTGTCTACAGTCCCATTGTGGTCAGAAACAACTGAACTTAGCCTATGGAAGCAAAGGTGCGGTTTGGAGCGCAAATGACCAAACTCAGGAAAAAGTGACTGAGCCACATTGTATTTGCTCTTCTCCAAACACAAAAAAACAAGAATGTCTTTAAATTAAGGCTAGGCCACAATTCAAGGTCAGGCTTTTTTGTGAAGGAGAAGCAGAGAGGATAGACATCACTAAGTTGGCCTGGACCAGTCCGAGCAGCACGGCAGCCCTTTCGAAGAATGAGCCTCTGCCAAAAGCTGCCTCTGCCTAACCAAGTCTCCCACCATCTGCAACAAATGTGCTCTATTAAAGCAGTACCATATGGACAACAAGCTAGCTATTAACACGGCTTCAGCACATCCCCTTAACCTAGCCCAGATTTCAAACTTCCAGTCAAATTGACTGCTGATTTAATGCACCGCCAGCAGCCATGTGGGTCTTGGCACGAGACGGCACTCTCAGCCTTCAGTCATTAACAGGCTCACGTAGAGGCGGCGCACAGCGAGACACAGAAGTTAGCTACACAGATCTTACCAGTAACTACATCCCAGGTTACTTGGTATATCCCTTAACCAAACCCATATGAGAAAAATGGAATATCCAAAGAGTCTGCACTGATCCAGGAACTCCAACCTTCTTGAGACAAGTAAACCAGGGCTCAGAACACTCTATTGTACAGAGTGGAAACAAGCTTATGAAGCAGATCTACCCACGGAGCTGCTGCAGTGGCAGCCTAAGTGGTGGCTTATGTCTCAGTTCTTCCACAGTGATGGAGAGTGCATTTGCTCCCTCTGCATGGATCCAAAATGGCAGTGATTAACCCTGCAGGGTGTGGGGAGGGGGGCACTTTAATCCCTGTGGGCCGGGCGGCCATGTTGACGCCTCTCCCCTCTCTGAGTCATGGGGGGACCCACCCACCGTTCACAAAGCCATGCTCTCTTCTCCTCGACCATGACGCCACAGCTATGAGCCCTCTGTTCTACGACCCAGAGACAACACACACACACCAAATCAATTAGAGTTCTATGGTTTGAACCCGACTCCAAAGTTCAGTATATTTTGTTTGTTTATTTTTTCTCCTCCTGTCTCAGCTGCTTCAGATACTGTACATAATTAAAGTGGAAACACATTTCTTCTCCCAGAAGCCTGACTATATACAGAGCTGTGGACTTACAGAGACAAAGTCTTGGAAAAAGTCAGCATATAGTTTGTTTTTATTTTAACCTTGTTAATTATTAACCAATTGTGTTCTCCATGATAACAATATTTCAATTTGTACAGACCATCATATCAGATTTTTTTTTTTTCAGTGAACAGATAATTATGACTTTTTTTAGGGATTGAAAGTCAATAGCACACTCAGTTTCAAGTTATTGTAGGGCCTATTATTTTTATTTTTAGAGATCTGCTACGGATTTATCTAAAAAACATTTATTTTATGCTTGTAACCATTGAACATGAAACATAAGATCATTGTTCCACAACATTTCTGCCAGTAGTGTCCCTATGCAAATTGAAGTGATAAGCTAAAGACTGCCTGATGACAGTCTAATTAAATAAGCCTTTCAGTGCTCTGAGTGGAGCATTGGGATGTGTGAAAAGGTACTGTTGGTTCCAGAGTAGGGAGATCCAGAGAGAGAAAAAAAACTGTCCAAGCAATCCCAACATCCCAGCAGACAGCTTTACGCCAACTCAACACCCAGTCACATGAAATATGGTGATACCTGGTCCAGCACGTATCCACACACACTGACATATATGCATTTACACCTGTAGTACACACACAGACACACCTTACATTACCTTTACAAATGGCAACACGGTCCTATTGACCCCCTCCCCCTAACCTGCACACATACACATACGCTTGCACGCACACGCGCGCGCACACACACACACACACACACACACACCTCAGTCAGAGCTGCCAGATGAGTAGTGAATTAATTTGTGTGAGCCACTCCAACATTAAGAAGGTGTGTTGAAAGGTGTCTGCTCATGTTTCAAATTAAACGCGCTGCTGGTCAGCATTAGCACCTCGCCACCCGTCGGCAACTGACACTTAGGGGGCTGGGGGGATGGGAGGAAGGAGGGGAGCCCATCCGCCGTTCACACTGGAATAATTAGAACATGTCAGGAAGAATTAATTTCCTCATTTTTCAAAAGGATACACAGAAATTACCATGTTATTATATGACAGGGTCCCTGGGAGGATTGGATTAAATTTGATTTCTTGCGCAGCCCACACAACAAATTAAAGTCATAAATAAGATGGAAAGAAGCGGGGCACAGAGCATATGTTTATGGCAATGAGTGAAGCCAAGGGACCAGAAACAACTATCTTCATTTCATTTTATTTAAATCAGGCCGACACCGTGTGTCTGAATGACAGCAGTGGCTAATGGGTCGAGATTAGAGGCTCCTTGATATTAACACAGAGATCAAACAATTTCAGCTAAAAAGCGGTGGAACGTACAGTGCGTATGCTACTAGGTGAGCCTATTCTGTACAGAACGGCCGACTATTGCTTGCTCTAGATTTTAAAACATTGTAAATGTATTTATTTTACTGTCCACTGATTCCTGACATATATTCCACTTTAAATATCACACATGCCACAGACAGCATACGGAGTGTAATACTCATCAGCCTGTTTTAGAGTTGTAAGGTAACAGAGTAACAACATTTCAACCCCCATTTATTTTGCAGTCAAGAGAATTTGATGGCTGAATTTGCTACAATGAGTGTCATACGGACAAAGGACACAAACGTAGAGTTTAGAAATAATGTCATTTGCATTTGACTCTATATAAAAAAAGGTTTATCTTTGTGTCTGTATTCAATACAGATTACCATATTGTATGCTTTCCCAAAGAGGATAGAAGTACCATTTAAGAAAGAACATGGGCAATCAAATTAGATGGTCCATTTAGGATGAGATATATCCCAATTTAAAAATCATATTCAGCTGACCCAATCTAACAACACAATACTGGACACAATCTCTCTTCTTGGGGATCAGACTTGTTAGCTTACTGTTACAATTTAATACTGGCTTGCCGGGGAAGAGTTTTTCAACTCTTTCAAAACGAGCCGTCATTAGAGTCTAGCACTCCCCTGGGCACCACAAACTTTAAATAATTTGCGAATCAATTAACTGGCTACTCTCAACGCAACAGGGATTTCACACTCCAGGGTCGTGGTGCATTATCAGTTGGAGACGATTCATGGCGTTTTGGGAGAAAAGTTCATGGTTGAAATCATTAATTCATTTTACCGGACTTTTAGTTATGCATTACTTTCCACAGCTGGGGTAGCAAGAAGATTAATGGCATGTTCTTTGGTCCTGTTTTCTGCCGTGTATAGCTACTAGGTGAAACTCTGTCCTACAGTACAAGGGAACATACCTTGAGAAGCAGGACAGCAGCCAAGTCCTTATTAGGTTTTTATTCTTCTGAGAATGAAATAAAGTCCATCAAACCTTCAAATAATAATAATAATAATAAACTCATAGGTTAAGTCCTTTTCATGTGATTAAATATGGACCATACTTAATCACCAACTGTAAAGAGAGCCCAGACAACACCCCACCTAATCGAATTGCCAACATGCATATTTTAGTTTAAGCACTTCAAAATGAGCTCATTCATGAGTAATACAGAGAGCACGCTATTAACTGAATGCAGAGTTTAGAAAAGATGGATAAAGTTCAGGCAGGCTTTCCACATTCTTGACAGGTAATGGCATGTGCAACAATTAGTTTTCCAAATTCGCACCGGGATCCTTTGATGTAATTGAGGCTGATGAAATTAACATCTTTGTTAGGTGGTCTTTGTCAAGCGGTCTCTGTTTAGCAATGTGTTGACCATAATCACTGCAGGGTCAGTGGTCTGTAGAGGCCCATTTGATAAATAATAGATGAAGAATAACCATTCAAAGGTTATTCATTTTAATTTTATGGTGAAGTGCTGTTTATTTAATTCCTGACAAAATGACTCAGCCGCATCCTCCCCCTGAGTGGTGCCATTGGTAGTGAGCTGAGAGCTCTGAGACCGTGCGGCTGTTTCTTATTAGATAAATGGCACATACTAACAAAGAGTGTATATGGCTTGTTCTGATGGTCTAACACATCCTCAGGTGTTTTCAAATGAGATTACATGAGAGTAATTAAAAATGCTCTATAAGCAAAGCTAAACTAAAATAAAAAAGATTGATCAAAACAACTACTGACAGGTCCCTAATAACATTACATTGACTTAATTACATAACCACTGACACTTTAGTATTGAGTCTTTATTATCAGAACTTCAGGGGTCAATTTATTAACTACGTGAGCAGGAGGATTTTTAGCTGGACCATCAGGGGGCAGTAAACACAACTGGCGACCACTGGCGAGTACAAGTAGATTATTCATATTCTGTTAAAGGACCAGTGTGTAGGATTTAATGACATATAGCGGTGTAGTTGCAGATTGCAACTCCCTCGCTTCACCCTTCCAAGCACGAAGGAGAAACTGTGGTGGCAGCGAAATGCACGGAAATCTTTTACCTGAAGCCAACCTTCCATGTTGATGGGCCAATCACAGGCTTCTGCTGATATCTCTTTAATTTTGCATTTTTTATTAAACTGTCTATTAGTGAAGCTAGCTATCTTATGTTGTGTTATGCTATGTATATTATTGTAAAACATAACATCTGGTACTGGTACTCTGGTCTCAAATTGTCCAGAAGGTTTCAAAAGAGATGCTGCAGCAGGCTGATGAAGTAAATGATTAGATATATATACGACCTGCTCACACCAGCAATTGATTCTGTTGATTGTATTTTTTTTTTAACATTACATTAAATTTTGTACATGACCTAAACAAAAACTCAATGTGGTGCATTTAGGTGTTTTATGTCGCCACAATCTTTTTTTATTACATCTGTCAAAAATGTGTCTTCTATTGTGTTTGTCTGATTAATAAGATGCTCTATTTATGTTGATAAGTCAGGTCACACTCTACATGACTGACTATCATAGTACGACCATTTTATGAGTTCAGGTCGCTTAAAAAAAACTCTACAAAACTAACATGCAGAAGCAGAGAGAGCTCGCTGGTAGGCAGGTGCATGTTCATCTGAGCAGAAGTATGTGTGACGTGAAGTGGTGTGATTAAACAATGGTAAATGGCCATGAACTTTGAATTCAGAGAGACATTTCCCAGCTGTTATTGAAGAGCTTCTCAAGCACATTAATATGACTCCCGTGATATCTCCAACTGACATTTGGAAGAAAAGAATAATATCAACTTAGTTCCTCACCTTTATTTGCTTAATATCTAAGATACATTTTTATTAGAAAACCTGCACGAGCAGCAGCTGAGCAAAGATTGTTCAAGTAATATTTGTATTGATGCAGAGAGGACTGTAGTACAGTATTCTCTCTTCTGTTTTTTAAGCAAAATCCTGCATTTGATAGCAACTGTCTTACTGTATGGCTTTGGAACAATTTCACTTATACCCCTTCTGCTCTTATAAATCTCAGTGATACTTAACCATGTTTTTGCACATTTCCTAATGAGACCAAATGAAGTTTCAGTTTATTGCAAATATGGATCCAATGGATTTCAAGGCTTTTTTAGATAAATGACATTCAAGGTTTCTATTACATTACATTTTTGACTAGTGTCACCTGCAAAAGGTTGATGTGTTTTTTCTCCAGTGTAGAAAAATGTTTTTTCCTTCTGTTTGGCTTTAAATAATCATTAAGATACTAAATGAAGACATAAAAGCCTGATTTGCCCTTAGAATTACAACTCCCACATAAGCGACAGGGTTATATCACACACGGAGAAATAGAATGTGAAAAATTGAGAAAGGAAAATTCCAGAGTAATCACAACACAATGCTGAAGCAAAACAAAATGCAAGAAAAATAAGTTGGATGATCTAATGTTTAAAAGGTCTGTCAGTAACTTTGTGGCTATATGTGTCTAATTGTGCATACATTGTGTGCCTATCCAATTGTCCACCTCATTTGATGCAGGTGTTCAGTGTGGGTGAAAGACAGCAGGGGTGTATGAGACATGTGGCAAGACAGAAAAAGCTGAAGAGACAAATTGATACTTACAAAAACTGAAAGACTCAATCCCCAGCTTCCAGCGATCACTGGTCGGTTGATTTTGAATTCATGTAAAAACCTGAAACATAAGAATAAAGAAGAAAAAAGGCTGTTTTAATGTGTCCTTTAAACATTTAAATATTGTTATTCATGAATTTAAATTGCATTTGTTTAAATAAAAAACACCAGTGAATTTTTGGAACGTGGTTAAAACCAACAAGGCTCATAGATAACTGTATTTACTTACATCGGAACAAATAGAGAAAGAACTAGAGGAAGAGAATTGGGGCCACAGCGACTTTTGGCTGAGGGTCAGAGTCTCCACAGCTGAGCTACTGTAAGACAGCTTTGTTAGTATCTGACCTCCAGTCCTCACAGCTGCCTGTCACCAATGGGAATTCGTCCTAGACAATGTTTAAAACCTACTTCTCTGCTACCTCATTAATCTGTCTTCCAGCCGACGGATTCTACTAATAAACAGCTTTCATATAAAGTGGTTGTTTTATTTAATTTTGCTTTCTTTCTTCAAGCACTGCCTGCTAATGATTTATTTAGAGGGCATGCTCTGCTAGTTTCAGCATGTCTTGTTGAGTCAACTTAAGAGCTTTGTTAGAGAAAATACAGAGGAAACTCCAGTACGGTACAATGCATACAGATTTAGGCATCATCGAAAACCAAATTCCACTGCCAGATCAGAGGTAATGACAACCAAAAGAGAACAATTCAGGCATCAGACATCTAGCTTGAGGGATGAAAATGCAATAAGCTCATTCATGTTCATTTTCTCACATTATCTAGTGTTTCACAATAAGCCAAGATCTCATTACCAGATGATTTATACAATTAGTCCGCTTCAGCACTGCCAATTAAACAAGGCCAAGGGTTTTTTAAGGTCACGCTTAACTGATCTGTCACTAATTTGCACTATAGCACCTTAGTCTCCCATCGCTGGGGCCAGTAAGCCACCAACAACAAGACCAGATAAATGTACTGACTACCACTGTATTGTTGTCAAAGCACAGCGCAAAGTCTGCTATGTGGGAGGCTGGAGGGCTAACAGAATGAGCCAGATAAAGGCAAGAGTTGCAGACGGGTCTGAATGTGGTAGCCTTGAGGCTGGAGGTGACAATAGGGGAGAGGGGACCCAGGTGACCCCAGCTGAATGGAAAGCTGTTACATGAATAGCACCTCTGAGTTTAAAGTCTACTCCTGCCTCTCAAATAACACTAAACACACACTATTTCACTGTTCTGAACTATGCTCCAGCCGCAACCACCCACACCTGTATTCACACACATACACACACAATTGCTTATATTAGTAACTATTCGGCCAACACGGGTAGTAATTCAATAAACCAGTCTTTGTCAAACATCTGACTATAGGCTTAATTCCTATTGTACCTAAAAAAAAATGAGAGCTCTTATAATTACATAGATTAGACATTAACAAACCTTTGAATTAATAATCTGATGTTAATTGAGAACAATGAAGTAAATAATAAATGAGGAAATGTATTTCTCATTCACTAGTTATTTAAGTTAATTATTTGTCTGAGAGGAAAAAAAACAAAAGAATTTATAATTGCAAATAATGAGCGAACCCAAATGATATTATAATGAAGCAAATGTTGTAATCCCTGAGGTGTAATAAGAGTCAGTGTCAACCAGCCTATTGTAGCTGCATGTAGAAGCTTTTTTCCTGCTGTGAATTAGACCTACAGGCAGGAAACATAAAACAAGCACTCCCCTTACCTAATTAGGGGATCAGGGACTTATTAAACCCAATTCAAGTCAATCCCAAATTATTAGTTTCACTACATCTTTTATAAACAAATTGTCAGCACACTTAACCATTATACTTTCTGTTAATTCTTTTTAGTTAGAGAGAGAACCTGTAAGGGTGAGAAGAAGAGATGGTGCCATAAGTGAACAGTCAGAGTGAGGCACAAAGACTATTTTTCTGTTAAAATAATTTCACATCACTGAAAATACTAGAGGTTTAGCTCTTAGATACAAAAAATCCAAACAGACTGATGGAACTGACATCAAAGGAGCAGGGACAGAGAGCTCACAGCTACCTGTGGCATTTCTGTCAAAGAGTGGCCTTTTCTCTAGCTGTGACTGGTTGTATCTACCTCACACACACACACACACAAAAAAAATCCATGAAAATGCACACATGCACACACTCAAGTTGCTACAAAAGCTTTCAAATGCAGTGAAGCAGAGTTGAAAATTATAGCATAATTTCCAGTACTGAAATTTTTCAAGGAATATACACACATACAACGCACACAAACATACACAAGCCTTTCAGTACTCGGTAACTCAGTGAAGACACAAATAAGTTGGCTTGTGCTTAATGAAAGAAAATTGGTAACACCAACTGGATAGGATGTCTTAGATCTCACTGGTTTGAAAATCTAGAATTTGTCCCAAATTTCTTTATTGTTCAGACACACACACTTACACACACCCGTATAAAATCTGCCTGGGCACGACACTAGATTCAAATTCCACATTTCTGCAATGAGACAGTGGGTACAATCTCCTCCCACGTAGAAACTGCTTGTGCATCTTACACATATTACACATCAAACACACTGTAAAGCCTGCTGGATTTGCCATTTGAGAAAAAGCCATAGTATGTGAAGGAAAGCCGTTTTTACTATCACAGCTCAGAAATATTCACTTTCAAATGAACTGAACCTTCAAATTCCAGACATGTGTTCATGTACGGTGTGGGCTACGCTTGATTTAATTTCCCCTGACCATAACAGAGAGTTGTGTTTTTCAACCATCATGTGACAGTGGCTCAGTATCAATAGAAAACATCACCACAACTGTACACAGCAAAAGGGAGGCCAACCACTACATGGCTGTCCTGACCAAATTCAGGTTTAATGTTTCATGTTCAACTCTGTATTGCATTAAAGCTAAAGTGAATGTGAGACACGTTTAAATTGCATGTATATATGTTTATGCGTTTGCTGCATACATGAATGTACATTTCACCTTGTGCAGTTTTGTGTGGATATGCATGAGGCAAGCCAAAACTTGTACTTCAACTTCTGTTTGGAATTCATCCAGATCTGCAACATGTTAAAAAAAAATCCTCCCAATCCTCCGTTCCAAATCCTCACTCTCTCAAGCGTCCAAACACGCTAAAGTAGGAATTCTGCAGAGTTAGTTATTTTGACAATAGAAGTAATCTATGCCATCAGCAGGCTTCTCCCTACCTGGATGCTGTGTGGTTATCTCTGCAGAAGCAGCAGCCACACAGTCAGTCAGGCCGGGGACTGCATGGGGGAGTTTGGGATGCAATAAGGTGGGGCTATAACAGTGGTCCCAGGGGAAATAGGGAAATGGGAGGAAGAAGAGGGGGGATGGGGGTGCAATATGGAGGGCGAAGGTGTGAAGTGCAGAACATTCTGGTACAGAAATGTCTGATATAGTAATTGAACACATGTGATTGTCTGTTAAATATCAAGTTCCATAAAGTCAATCCTCTCTGCAGTAGCATCATCTGTGAAATATGAAACGACAGCTTCCATGCAGTGAGTAATCACCTTAGCCGGGAATGAGAGAACATTGCTGGTCAGGAAAAAGCTAGTTTTCAGGTACACTGTGGGCACTTATAATTTTATAGATCATTTTAAGGAGGTAGTATTTTCTTGTCATTTGTTGTCATTGTTAGCTCATAAATGTATTCACTTGCTACTGGTGAGATAAACTCCAGTGACAAGCTGTATTTCTACAAGAGATTCACCGTATCATTGAGTTATTTGGTGTTGGAAACAGGTCAATCACGTGCAAACAGCTGTTTCATGCTCCAGCACACCGTTGACTGTCACAGCCTTCCAAATCTCTCTTTTCTCCTCTTTTTATCTTTTACCCTCTGTCTCTATTAAACTGCCATTTTTTCTGCCTCTTGCTGATCCTGTCCTGACACTGAACTACAGCAGACGAGACACTCACTAAATGTCTAGCACCAACGTGTCAGGAGTGACTACCAGAGCGTCACTCTAGTGAAAATATCTTTGTTCAGAGTAAAACAGTGACCTGTATTTTGGCAAGGCTGAAGAGCAATAGTGTCAGATAAAGCAGAAAAAAAACATCCCCCCTTGAACAGCAGCTATTCTACCCAGCCTGATACAGATACAGTGCTGCGGCTGAACAAGGCTTTCGTGTGCTGCTCGGCAAATGCATTATGTGTCATTTCCTCTGCGTCAAATAACAAGAATAAAAGTCTGTTTACTGAGCAACTGGGTTGAGGCAGGGTGAAGGGAGAGAAACGACCAGCAAATAGAATGTTTTCCTCCACGGTGGACGGCATTCAGTCCCCAGTGCTCCTAACAGGCGGGCGTGCAACCTATCAATTCTCTTTGATTCTCTCTCACATATTCTTCACTCCAAAGACTGTAAAGACAGAGAACACAGAATAGGCTTGTCTTTTTGCACACTGATGAGACCTCTTTTCTTAACTTCCAAGATATACAAACATATTTTCTTTTCCTTTTTTTCATTCTCTGTTTCTTTCTTGCTCAGTGTGGGGTTTGTGTATTTGTGTATGTTGGGGGCAGGGGTATGAAAACAAGTCTCTCCCTCTCTCCCAGGTAATGTGTTTATTTTCCTGGACCCATCTTCTAGTTTACTGCGTGTTGGCGTTTCTCCCCTCTTATCGCCTGGCCCTCACGGGGCACTTTAGCCCCTCAAATCCTGTTCACCACATACTGGTTTTAGAATCTGTGAAATGAGTGCTAGAGAAGCGTGGCCACAATGTCTGCCTGTGTTGCTACTGGACTCAAATGGGCTTGGTGCTTTTTTGTCCAGGGAGATGCATAAATGGAAGTTTTTAACACCTCAAAGGAGGCTGGGCCTTTGTGGAGCCACACTAGAGAAGCCTGCCAGTCTCCCGAGGAGGCAGACACACTGAGTGCTGCAGGACAAAGAGCTAGAGGAGCAGAATCAGCAGGGGCATCACTCTGCTTTGGGCACCAGGCAGACACACATGTACCCACATATACTGTATAACTGCACTTACATACAGAGCACACATACAAGCACATGCAGTCACACACAAACATTACAAAGGTTGGAATGGCATGTTCCAACTATGTCAAATACCTCTAAACACAATATCAAAAAAAGATATGTCAAATATTCGTATTATATATCCAATCTGATAAATTAATCAGATAAATTATACCCATCTGCAACCTGCACTGCAACCTCGTTACATGTACCCAGACCATCTGCAGCAATAACCAAAGACATAACTCATCTGAATATAAACACTGTATTACCACCAGTTAAAATACAACATACAGTAGCGAACTGTAAATAGATTCATGTGTGATTCTACAAACACGCTCAATAAAAATGACAGATACAACCAGCAAATACAACGCCGCCATTTCCTACTTATTGATTTCAGCTCCACTGTTTGAAAATAATTTCCTCATTTCCATCCCAATTTTCCTTATTGAAATTCTTTTTTTATTCCCGAGTACAGCCCAACAGCTGGCATTTACAATCAGTCTTTATGCTGTTTAGATGTCTACAATAAGCATTTAGATGCAAATATCTCTGCCTTGTACAAAGGAGTTGCAACTTCTGTCAGAAGCAACATAATCAACCTGCAATTGTCTCCTGGCTCCAAGTGGTTTCCAGTGACAAGGCCTAAGCCGTAAGCATCTGTATTCAAATGATTCCCTATTTCAGGCACGGTTTAGTGTGGATATTTTCCAACAGTACGGCACTGAAAATCAATCACATGGTGAATTAAACCAGAAAGGAAACAACTGATCCATAAATGATCAGGTTACAACAAGGCATGGGTGTCCGCAAATTATTCTGTGTTTTCCTTGTTTCGATGAGAAGCGGGGACGCACTATTTGATAGTGGCCTTTTTTTTTCACCAATGACTTGTATTACTGTCACACATTTTTCGATTTGCAAAGGCAGGCTTAAGTTGACAAATAATTATTTTAACGGCGGGCTCAGCACAATGCAAGCAGACAACTTTAACTAAGGACATGTGTGAAACCTTTGTAGCACGTAACAGAGTAAAGAAAGTCTTAAATGGGCTGCAGTCTTCTCAGAAAAGGAAGTTGAACATTCAGATTCTGTGTTGGAAAATCACTCTTTATCTTCCATTCACATAACCCTGTACTCTTCAGTAAAACAGCATTTTACTGCCTGTTTCTCTACATCCTGCTAAATACTGATCCAATTTTTAGTCTTTCCTCTGGTGGAACACTAAACCAGATATGCAGGATAACATTTACTTGAGAAAAAAATGACTGAAATCTTGATTATGATTTAAGAGTCATATATATATAAAAAAAACATGCCTGTATTGTTGCCTCTGTGGGCGTGGAGTAAATCGGATATTGATGAGGCCATATACCTCGCTTTGGCTCCACTGGCCACTGTACAGCCATTTTAACAATTAACATTATGACCTCTGTTTTTTCTTTTTATTTACAGTTGCAGAGGTCATTTGTCTTTTTTTGAAACCCGCAATTAATAGTAGCGTTTGCAAATGCAAATGAGTCCATTTAGGGGGAGGGAAAATGATCAGTTTGAGAATATTTCTGCCTTCTTAATCTTCTTAAGAGGGAAATGATTTAAAAGGAGGACACAAATCTCCAGTGACATGGCAGGAACTGTAGGGCACTTTTCTCTCTCTCTCTCTCTCTCTCTCTCTCTCTCTCTTCTATTCTCCCTTTCTCATCTCACTCATGTCTCCCTTCCGTCCCCCATCCCCATTTCTCCCTCGTCCTAATTTACCTCTCTACCAGTCCTCTTGGACTGTTGTGGTGGAAGGGCCAGGAGTAAGGGACCAGGAGCTGAGAGAAGGGCTCTACTTGGCTTGTCCCCCCAGAGGAAACAAATGTAGTGTTTGAGCCACTGATCACTGCTATAATTGAGTTTAACACTCCTTTTCTGGATTAAAAAAGAGCCTTTGAAATGAAAGGTCAAATTACCTCTACAGTCAGGTAATAAATAAGTCAAACAAAGTAAGAGGTTCCTGCCAGCATATGTTAGTGGCAAATTTAATTAGCGGAAAAACAGGAGGCTCTTCTATTCCATACTGCACTGAAAGAAAGCAGTGTTGGAGTCCCAAGCATAGAGTTGTAAAGCAAAGGATTGAATGTATATCACTCATCACGTAATTAATATAATCATTTAAGTCACGTTTCACAGAGCATGATTCCAACTTACTTTATCTGAGCTAATGTATGAACACCACATAATTTAAGAAATCAAGACTTAATGTTATAGTATCACCAAGATATCCACAGCAATTTTTCAAATGATCAAATTTCATGGGGGCGAAAAAAACTTTGGTCTGAATAACATTCTTGGGCACTAGTCTGCACACTTTTTAATGCATGATTTTTAACAATTACGTAAGGTATCCTATGGGACCATTGTCCATTGATTGCAGCACGGTGAAAGAAAATGGGCATAAAGTAAGCCTGCAGTCTGGACTGGAGGCACAGAAGGTGGCAGAGCAATGCACAGAAACAAGAGAAAGAGAGAGGGGGGGGGGCGAGAGAGAGAGCAAGAGAGAGAGAGAGAGAGACAACACTGCTCTACACCCAACTAGCTACAATGTGGCCTTTGTGACATAATGCACTCTGCACAGCAGATTGTGGAAAATAATCCAAAATTTACTGGTTTGCATATCCAGCAATAACAACTGACATCACAACCTGTACCATATATCCCATGTTTCTGGGCACATTTTACATTTAGTGGAGAATGAAGGGGGTAAGAAAAACATCGTCAAGCAGTTATTATATTCCCATCATGTCGTGGGAGCCCATTACAGCATGGCACAAGCAACGGTAAAACTGAGAAACTCAGCAGGCTGAGGCTACAGGCAGAGGGCTGGGGAGCACTTAGACTCGCAGTACAAACCTACGGCATACTGTTAACTGCTGGAGAAAGATCTAGTTCAAACAAACACTTTGCACCTACAGATTATGTGTATTTAAATTCTGGTAGTCATTAAGGTTTAGTTTTTCCCTTCAGGTGTTTCGTTGGCTTCCATGTGCTACCATTAGTGTTAGGCCAAGCAGCTTCAGGTGTCTTTACAGGGCTTCTAAATAAGAGTAATTAATGAAGAAGAGAATGCAGCAGAGGAGCAGGAGAAAGAGGCTCTTATAGTGTGGCTGTCCAGACAATAGTAACAGGAGGTTGGTGTTAACTGTGCTGAAAGCACGACAGGTGGGTCACATGAAAGATCACTATGTTTTTTTCACTTGCCCAGCACATGCTTCTCATTATTCTACAAGAAAAACTGACATTGCTCCAAGCAAAAGAGAGAAGGCCACTACCACTCACCGCAAACTAGTTTTCAAGTATATCTTATATTACATATGAGTATACATTTTGAAGCTCAGTATGCTTTGAAAATTCCATTGGGACAAAATGAAAATGTAAATAGATTAAATTGCGTGTCCAAACATGCAATAAGTGCAGCTAGGTACTGTACGTATGATCTATGTAATAAAAGAAAAACACTTTTCAGGATTTCAATTGAATGAGCAAAGGAGACTAGTTCCCACCACCTTTAGAAATGTGAGTTAAAATGTATACTGAATAAAACATATAAACAAATGTGCTGAAATATGTGACTTCCATTCAGCTAAAAAAAAATCCACAGCTGTACCATTTCAATTTTTAAATGGCAAAAATAATATTTTCAAAGACCAGCCATGGACAGAGTATGTGTGTGTGTGTGTGTGTTGAGTGTGTGCGTGTACATGTGCTTGTGTCAGTGCATGTATGTGTTCATATATCCATGTGTGTGCATGCCTGCTTTCCACAACAGCCCCCTAAACGTGGTTTTGGACAGACTGTGGCCTAACAGTAAAATGTTGAAATTGGAAAAAATATTACCCTTCTTTCTCTTGAATAGCTGAGAGATAAGCGCCCTTTAGCAATGAAGCCAGTGGAGTTTAAGCTTATTATGAATACCTCTCAGAGCGCAGAAGCATGTACTGTAGAAATCAAAGGGAGTAATAGGCAGGTAAGCCTGTGTCATTTTAAGGAGGAAGTCAGTTGTGAAATTGTAAAATCGCAAGGCCCTACTGACAATCTCCTGCCCTCAGAACACTCCCATAAATGATTTCTAATGGCAGTGGCTATCACATATCTGAAAAAGTCAGAAGTTTGTGAGGTGAAAAGAATGAAAGTCCAATGCTAATCTCTCCATTGATGGAGACTAATAATAATAAGACCATTTATCTCTTTGATTAAACAGCACATACTCTGAAGATCACAAGAAAGTGTGATTCTTTGCAAGTGCCCTAAGCTTCCCGAAGTAGACCTGGCTTTGCAGAACATTCCTCATGGTTTCATGTTCAATTGGCTGCGAAGGTCCGCAGCATAACTCTTACATGCTGGACTGAAACCATAAAAAAACAAGCAACAGACTGAGGTAATCTTTTGTTTTTTAATGATGTTTGGGGCGCAAGAGCTGCTCATCAAATTTCTGAATTCCTACACAAAGCAAGTGCACATATACTCTTAAAAACCATCAGCTGTCGGGTTATAGCTGTATATGCATTCATGCATTTTCTCCGTAATAGCTTAAGTTGTAAAGCGTATCTGCTGTAGATCTGCTGTAAAGATATCATAATATCTCTGAGGCAGCCTGGACTCTGTAGTGCTCTATATTCTACAAAAAGGCACACACACACACACTGGCGAATACATACTGTGCTTTTTCTCCTCTGAATATTCATCCATGTTTCCACATCATCTGCAGGTCTCCTAATCACAGTCACTTCCCCTTTAATCACAGGGCTTTAATTACGTCCTAATAAACCATTTTGCCATCCTCTTGGAGCGCCTCTGTGTCACTCACACATCAAACCAAGAAATACTATATTAAGGGGCTGTCAACCTCAAAGGAAAGCTCCTCCAGCAGCAGTGATACAGATACTGCAGGCACACCCTCTTACACTAATTGAAATTATCGAAAGCTCCGCTTACATGTGACACTTGGCCATGTCTGAAACCATGGCCTGAAGTACGGCAGTCAAAAGCACGACGGTTGTGCCAACACTGAGGCTCTACTGCGTTCTCTGATGTCTGGTAATTGTTTAAACCTGAGTGGATATGGCACAGGGCCTTATGCTGCCTTTTCTGCCAAGAAAGGAAAAAAAAATGTTCTCGCTAGCACTTTTCTCTTCTGTTTCTTCTATTCTAATTCAGTCCAGCATGGGGTTCAGGGAAAGCCTCAATGATTCCATGTTCATCTTGGAGAACCAGTGTTGGGGACGATGATCACTGACCACAAGTTGATAAT
This sequence comes from Morone saxatilis, assembly GCF_004916995.1. Lineage (NCBI taxonomy): Eukaryota > Metazoa > Chordata > Actinopteri > Moronidae > Morone > Morone saxatilis. The sequence goes on along the minus strand of NW_023339663.1, from coordinate 12,967,531 downwards.
GATGACTGTTTAATTAGAAGCCTTTCTTTGGCCTGGCCACAACCCAAACTCCTCCACCCTGCAGATGGTAACCAATAAATTTAGCATTGCTGAGGATGAGGAGGAACATTGTACCTCCCCAGTTTACCCTCAACCCCACCCCTAACCGAGGACATAAAGCCTTTCTCCTTACTAACACAAAAACGCAACCATAGCTTTGCAGCATGTGCCTATGTACAAGTAAGCATCTGACTGTGATGGTAGTCCAACCATGTCTTCTACAGTGTTCTTCCACATCTAATTTGCAATTGGTAATACTAGGAAATACTGTAAGGCCGCCAGTTAACAGTTTTCATTCATTAATTTTTTTTATTACATATTTTTTGGTAGATTTTTCATAACAAAACCTTTACATTGACCGTTGCTGTTAGCGTTTTTCATTTGTTTTCGCTACAATATCCACCCCTCACAACTAAAGCATAATTACATTTTGTATGGTTATGTTTAGGCGACTCAAAGCACTTGGTTAGAGTTAGGGAAACACTGTGGTCATAGTAAGTACATTATGGTTATGGTTGGGAAACTAAAACACTTTGTTAAGGTTGGCACAAACATCATGAACATGGTAAATATTAAAAAAGTCAACTCTGATGGGATTCAAACCCCAGTCTCCAGCATTGAGGTCACGTGCCTGGCCATCCACCCTGGCCTCCTCCCTATGACTTTACACTGCGGTGTAAGAACGTAACTCTGCGAACAAGCTTTGACAGTCAACATAAATCGCTATTGCAAATTAGTTGCATATGAACGTAATACGTAGGAGGGAGGGTTTGAAGTAATTTGTATATATTTGTATGCAGTCTGCAGGGTCATTAACTGTGGTCATATAATATTCCAGCAAAAGCAAAATATCTGTCTTTTTCAAAATCTGAACATTCTTGGTCCTTCATACTTCATACTCCACAATGTCATTCCACTCTCCTCAGCAAAGTTCTTGTAGATATTACAGACTATCCTGACTAGTGGAAAAAAGAACGAGTGTTACTGTTCCTCAGACAGGACATCCCCTCCCATCATCCTCTGCCCCCCCAGTCTAGTCCTCATCCACCTCCTGTCAATAATCCTCCCTCGGACAAGCCTCCTCCCAGAGGTTTCTACACCCGCACTGCCTGGCAGAAACAACATTCTGTGTGCGTATGTGTGTGTATTGTATGTGGGCGGGTGGCGTGTGCCAGAGTGGCTATCCCCTCAGATTGTCAAAGAGGCTCATGGGAAATTTACTGCATGGGCCAAACCACAGGCTTTCTCTATCATTTCAGCAGATTTCTCTTTTTTAGTCCCATTCAAGAAAGTGATTATCACAGACGGTACTTTCTTTGGATTTATTCTTTGAGCTCTGAGTCGGGCTTTTCTCACTGTAGCTGCACTTTGCTTATAAATGTGCAGTTGAGCCAATCAGCGGTTTCTTAAGTGGAATTTTAGACTGGGCATAATGTTTCCACTGCTTCCAACTATTGTTTCTAAAGCATGTGTGTTAATTCATGGACCCTCAAAGAATGAGCAGATGACTGTTAATTCAAATTTGCTTTCAGTTGAAAGTTCACATTTCTTCCAACATTAGTGTGTCTGTTATGGTTATATTATGGTTCAAGAAGGCAGAGTGTTGGATAAAGTTGCTCCAGAACTGGTGAGAGTAGGAAACCATGCAATTTGAAACAAATGAAAGGGGAAAAGTCAGCCGCTGCTTTGATGTTACTTACGCATGTATTCCCACCCAATAAGTACAATAAGTATTTTCAACCACCTTGAAAATGCAAGATTTCCCCTGTGAAAAATTCACTATGTGCGGGTCAGGAGAAAAATCAATTTCTTAGACTAAAGGAGACTTTGTTTGATCTACTTACACATCATCAGTGGGGTCTAAGGCAACATGAACACTAACATCATTATTTGTGCAGAGTCTTTAGTCTCAGAGAGTTTCTGCTCTTAGTCCATCTTTTCACCAACAGGGTCTAAACATCCCCCTCCCTTTACTTAGAGAGTGAGAGGATAACAAAGACAGACAGAGAGCGAAAGAAAGACAGAGACCAAGCTTGTGGTTGGGTCTGGTGAAGCCATTTTCTCATAACGCACATTAAGGGCAAAACCCTGTAACACATCCAAGTCAATGTAAAAAGAAATTATTCAGAAAGGAAACAAAAGACCTGGGCAAGAAGAGATGCTATGGTTAACTTCATCAAAACTTTAGCCACAAAACCATTTCCATCTATTCCCCCACCCTCCTTCTTTGTCACTTTGATTTATTTTTGGCATCGTACATTAGCATTTTCCAAAGGAAAAACTGTTGGGAATCTGATTTCTGGCCCAATACGTCCTTTCTTTTCCATAACTTCCTCGCCTGTTTTAGATGTCACAGTAGCTTCTCCATGATGCAAGCGGTTGATCAGTATTTTATTTCCATCCAAGAGGGCTGACACACACTATCTGGATACCTTGAAATTCAGCGACAGCAAAGACAAAGTATGTTTATGTTTTGAGTTCTGTCTGCAAAAATGTAATGACATCAACAAGTTAAAACTAAACTGAAGTTTTAATCCAGATTTAAAATGAATGTAAATGTGCAAGATATGGTGTCTCAGGTCAAGTCAAGTTTGTGGGTATTGTAGTTATACTCACACTTGTCAATCGAACACACAGCCTTCTGCATCATGGATCTAAGTACCACATTATGGCAAAATTGCTCATCATGGCCATGTCACTTCAGTGCATGCCAAAGATACCACACGGTATCATGTGTTCAAATACAGTATCTCTCAAGATTGTGCACACAGGCACAAATCTACACATTGTCCAAACACACACACAAATGAAGTTGCCGTTCTGATCTGAAAAAGTCGTGTGCCAACAAAACGGCTCCCAGCATCCTAAAGGTTGGACCGCGGAGTAAAGAAGCCAGATTGGCTGGCTTAGTCACAGCTATGGAGCATATTTTACATCTCATGTCAGATCAAGCTGGCAGATACCGAGCCGGCTGTCAACCTCCACCAACTGGATAATGTCTAATCGTTCAGCTTTTACAGGCTGTGTAACTTGGATACAAAAATAACTACTGCCTTCTAAGACTTACGGAGTACATAACTTTGTAAAACCGGATCCGTTATATTTTCAATCAAAAAGGTTAAATGATACAAACCTTGTGACTAGTACAGAACCCATAAATGTTAAAATAATTAATGAGTGTTTTTTTTTCCTGCAATAGGGTTATTCATAAAAAATGAGAAATTCAAATACAGTATGCGCTCCACGCCATAATTGCGCTGCTTCTCCCTTATCAGAGGCAGAGGTTTTTTAGGCCTTCTTTCACATTAAAACACACATGAAATCTCTCAGTGTCACAGCTGCCCATGTTGGCTCAAGTGATATTTTCCTTATTGTCCTTTAACACTTTCTCCAAGGCAGTGGCTTGCCCATGAGACTTGATCCAAGCACAATGGGGGGGATCACAAGGAAAAGGCTTGTTGTGATGCTTTTGTGTGTGAGCAGCGCAAAAGCCCACATTACACTAATCTCTTTTCCCTTGTTCACTCACAAGACACAATCTCAAGTCTTCAGAGCTTCTCCAATTCTAGTAGGACAGAAATCACTCAAGGCAAAAGATCACAGCTTCTTCCTCTTTCTTTTTTTTTTTTTAAATAATCCGAGCATTCTGCAGCAAGGTCACTCATACATACAGTACATGTACGATATATCTATTTCTCTATGACAAGTGGATAGTTTGATAAATATATATAATTTCTCTATGACTTAAATTAAAGGTTAGTGTGACTGCAGTCAGTGAAAGCGGTTAACAAGTCAAAGTAAAAAAAAAAAACGAGTCTCTCAAACTGTAGCTAACAAAATGGTTGCCACAAAAAACTGGCTTT
>NW_023339663.1:12949040-12963529 GCF_004916995.1 Morone saxatilis | reverse complement strand
CAGCTTCGCTCTCCCCGCCCGCATCCCAGCAGCGTCCTGTCACTTGGAACAAACTAGCTGTCTTTCTGCAAAACGCAGTACATATGGACAGATAACGCAATGTGTAAGGTCTCAGTTACGCGCCCTAAATGACATCTGGTCAGGAGAGACAGAGAGGCTTTTTGGATTTTGACGTTTCAAATCAAATCAACAGTAGTGTTTATCCATGTAAAGACATTGTCTGCAAAATATCAGGGAGAGGGAGAATATCAGTCATGCATGCACACATGCTAAGGCGTACAGGGGCTCACACACACACAAACACACACACAATGTGTGTTGTTTTTTAATACAAAACAATAATAAAACAATTACAGTTTTGCAAGAATTTAAAATATCAAGTTCTGGATTGATGCAGCCTCTTAAGAGCTCTGGAATAATCTACATACACTATTACACATATTTTTTTAATATTGTTTGTAACATTGCAAATGACAACACACTACTGTTATTTATAATCCCATTGCAGAATTGTGTTGATATAATATTCTCTGACTGTGAAATCATCTTATCATGAGTTGGAATTGGTTGTAATTCTGTAGGAATTCTGTTTGGCAAGGAAAATGCTCTGTGTAAAACTGTTAGCAGAAGAGCAAGGCCATAAAAATGAAACCTACACAAACCAGCTCTTTCATTTTGCATCACTTTGTGGTGTAAAGATAAATAATATTTGATTTTTAGCAGTGAAATGATGTAACGCCCCGCACTGACTAACATAGATCTGCGAGCTCAAACTGATAAAGGGACTTTTTTTTGTTTTGAGTAGATTCACAGTTGTAACAAAATCCCCAGAAAACAACATTTGCTGTAATCTCGAAATGATCAGATTTACCTTCTGCATTAAACGCATAATCAATAACCAATGTGCACATATACAAGGTAAGATATAGAAAAAATATTCAAACAATATCACGTAAAGCACATTTCTTTCTGAATCTCTTCCCCTTTTACTCTTTCACCCCTCCCTCCCTCTTTCTTTCTCTCTCTCTCTCTCTCTCTCCCTCCCTCCTTCTCTCCCCTCTTTCTCTACTGCCTCTTCTTTGATCCCACTAATTGCTGGCACAAGAGCTTAGTTTAAACAAATTCTACCTTTAGATGATCAGGACAGTTAATAGTAGAGCTTTTTTTATTTCATGGCACTCAGTCTAAACAAAATTTCAGATTGGCTCATTCACAACATTTCTTTTCCACTCAATAAAACAAATAATTTAAAAAAAGGCTCTAATCGCAATGTATGATAATGGGGAAAAATTATTCTCAGCAGCAAAGTTGCTCTTGCAACACGGGAGACATTGGACTTGGACAGAGTGCAGGATATGTTTAGACAAGCCAGGTGGCTTCTGCCTTCATGCCAAAATGAAAGTCCTAAAATCTTTGAACTTACAGGCACATCAGCGTCAGCGAGTCTATATCTTATGCTGAGCCCAGGTGGGAAATGTTGCCTTTCTCAGTCTTGTCAAAAAGCTCAATTCACCCCGAGATCCACCCGCAGATTAGTCCTTGAAGGTACAGAAAATGCCCAAGGCCAGTCAGTATGAAATGTGATAAATATGAAGTATTGCCCTGCAATTGTGTTAAGTATCACGTTCCAACAAATTGCTAGTCTTTAGTTTTTTAATTAATGTTTAAATCAGCTACAATTACTGCGAAATAAAAGCACATATGTCCCGGCCAATATTGATAAAACACCCGAAAATGATTTGAAGGGATCACATTGCCAGATTTATCTAACACTTCTTCATTTCACCAATTATTAAAACGCACATTCAAGTTGTATGTAACAACTGCAAAGAAGTGCATAAAGGAACAAGGTGATTAATTAAGATGCCGGTAGTTTTTGTGCGCAGAAATAAGTGAGATATGTTAAATAAGAGCCAAGTGCGGTTCTGTGCCATCAAAGGGGCTGTAATGCCGCTTTTCACTCTTTCCTCTCTCGCTCTTTTTTTTGTGAGCGACACGCTGAGCTGCACAAGCCGTCAGAGACAAACTCTTATAGAGACAGAGCCCAGTGTCCCTGTATAGCAATCAGGACAATGTGCTGAATGGGCAGTCTAATTATAAATGTGCCATTTAGACTTGCATTTGGTCTCCAGAACCGCCTTACCTTATGAGGAAACCTGCGTTCACAGCTCCACCAAAGAGCAACTGTCCAAAACAAAATACCACAAGTATAAAAACTTTACTCCGACACCTCAAAAGGACAGTTGACTGTGTCTCCCTTTTTCCACTCTGGAGAATTACCCAATAGTGTGTTATTGTTCGAGGAGTTTTTAAAAGAAAGAACACGTGAGAGATGATTATATTTTCATCAATTAGCCACAGGTGTGTTATTTGTGTGCTCACAAAACGCACTAGCTCGGTGTTTAATAAATTGAAGGAAGACACAACTGTACAATTCAATTTAGAAAATAATAAAGTTTCCAGAGTTGTCAGCTGCGTCTCTTCTTATTAAGATTTGATCATAGCTCACGCAGCCGTCTGAGAAGGTTTTTTTTTTCTTGTACACAGGGAGTGTGTCTAATTTTGGAAAACATCTTAAAATGTGGGGCCATCTCCGCGCAACACACGCTGCCAATATCATGTATAAGCAGTGATATTTCACTTAATCTTCCATTTATGATAAACCTGGAAAATTATTTATAAAGTCTGTGCAACATAAATATTTCCTAATGGACAGTGTATTTAAAAAAAATGATTACCCAACACTCAGAAAATGACCACGTTTTATTTTATGTTCTAATAATGTCTGAACAATAATTATTCTATTTAAAGGGCCAGATTATGAATTTTCTGAATTGTCTTGCATCAACAACCGGATAAATGCAAGAAAACAATTAATCCTTATTAAGAACATTTGCACTTTTTCTACAAGAGAACCTCTTGTCTGTTCAGTCCGGGAGCGCCGAGCTTTCAGATGCTTCGGCTTAAATGGAAAACTGTCTGTTCAAGTACATCTTCTCTAAATGGACAAGCTTAGCGATTGTTGAATTTAATTTATGGCTTATGCATTCTTTAGAGGTCGATCCCCCTGACCTCCCGAGAAAGTTAAGGAAGAGCAAAATTCCCAGGCTACACGGCGGCCAGAGACTTGAGAGAGTCTCACATAAAAATAAAATCTGACAAAAAAAATCTACGGTGGTAGAGATAGTTTGGAGGCAAAGAGCCCTGGAATGTCTGAAGGTATAATGAGACATGAGCGAGAGCTTCAAATAAACTTGTCCACCTCACATGCAGGGAGAGGAAACCTACCAGGGCGCACGTCATTGTCAATGAATAGTACCGCTTTGTGGACAGAAGCGAAACTGCCACCAGCAGAAGAAAGTTACGGGACATGTAAACACAATCACTAAAACGCTGTCAACATTCAAATACCGAACAGTTAAGTAAGAACCTAGCACTTATTAATGATGTTTTGATGGAAATGTTTATCGGTGACAGCGGTCCGGCTCGGTCCTAACGCTGCAGTTTACACAGTGCAGCCTGCGTCCGCTCGCACGGCTTCACGCTGCTGGAAGAAACAAAGAAGGAGAAAGAAAAAAAGGAGGAAAAAAAGGTGATTTCAAACCTTCACGCGGTGGTTGGAGTTCACTTCTGATGAACTTAGATGTTGAATTGAGCGCGGATTTTGCCGATTTCTTGTTGACGTGAACCCCGAGCGCCTGCGAGCCCAGCAGCGCCGCGCCACTCCACGTCTCGCGTGTTCTCCGCTTGTTTTGGTGAAAGCGACGGTTGAAATGATCGCAGTGATTAAAGTTTGACAGTCATTCTCCCCGCTACGAAATGCGCGAACCCCGTGTAAGCTGAACACACAGGCTACACAACTTTCTTAAAATGGTTTTTAAAGCAGCAAAAAAGAAAAAAGAAAATGCGCGCACAGTGCCGGAACATTTCACTGACAGCGCGCTCGACTTTTAGGAATCAGCAATAAAACACACAAGGTGAAAATATCAAGACAACATAGAGCTTGTTGGAAAAAGTGAAGCAAACGTGTTGTTTACCTTGATGATCTGAGCCGTGGAGAAGATATTAATGCGTCCTTTCCCGTGCGTAAAGACTGCTAGACTACTTTATAGAAAATGATCACTGAGCTATCTGTTGAGCGAAAACTTAAGTCTGCTCACACGGGGCCATATGAGGGGATCCCGTATGCTCTTTGTGAAGTTCAGCTGTCCAAAAAACTACAAGTACCTTTTGTTGTTCGCCTATCTGTTCTTTATCTGCTTCTCTCTCTATCTCTCTCTTTCTCTCTCTCACACTCAGACAAGAGAAGACGATGGGTAAAGCTGCTGTCACTCTTGGCAATCAATGCGCGCAGCCATGTCGCAAGTATTCAAAGCATTTCCCGTCGTGCAACATCAGAAAGTGAGTGGCCAGGGCATTGATCTGAGGAAGGCAAAGAGGCAGGACTCCCCCCTCCTCCTCCCAGACAAGAGATGCGAGAGAGAGAGGGGGGAGAGAGAGAGAGAAGAGGAGAGAGAGAGAGAAGAGAGAGAGAGAGAGACAGAGCGAGAGAGAGGGGTTGAGAGAGAGAGAGAGAGAGAGAAAGAGAGAGAGAGAATTTGTGGTGGAATAAAAGTGGAGACAGGGAGGATGGTTGTAACTGCCCACAGTTTAGTCCGTTTAATAAGCTTACCTAAATTGAACATCACTTAGAGGCACTGCAAAGTTAAAGATAACCTTTTCTACACTTTTCCTTTTATTGATGTATTTGAGAAGTTTTCATTTATTTTCTTAGATAGACAAATAACGCACTGACGTGTCCGACTTCAATGAAGTGTTTCTGAATCACAGTTTCTTTAGAGGAAAATAGGTTGAGCTGATATGAGATCAGAAGAGCAGGTGAGCGAAACCCTGTAAGAGGCTCAGGGACTAGTTTAGACTTGTGTGATACAACAGCTTTTATTTGCATAAATTAAATCAGTACATAACCTTGTTGTTTCTTATGATTCCTTTTTTTTTTTAAATGATCTTGTAAGAAACAAGAAATGTTGATTTATACACTACCCAGGGGTCTCCAGCTTGGAGGTCACATCATGCACTTCAGCATTTCTAGATTTTAAAACAATTATTTTGACAGATTATCCTTTAAAAAGTACGTCCAACATAACCATTCTTCGCATCTTGCGGAGCGGTTAACGTTTATTTTTCCACGCCGTCTATTAATCAATTAGACAATTAAAATATCACATTCAGAGAACGTGGCAAAAATAAAAGACGCGTACTCATGACATGGTCACTTTTCACAGTCATAGAATTTAAATTATTATAGCGATTTTAGAAAATAAAACAGATTATTGTGTGTAATTGTTTAAAAATATAAGCAATGTGGGACATGGTATGAGAGAAAATGTTATTTTCCATCATCATATTTAACTTTAAACTTTCATAGACTGGTGCATTTTTATTATCTTTTGCTTTTGCATAAAAATCCATCAGGGTTTTTTACCATATAAGATATAACAAAAATAATAAATATGTTGCATCAAACGTCGATGCATATCAGGTAATATTGTGTCAGACCGGTTTCATTCATTTAAATAAATCCTATATTATGTTTAAAAACAGATCCGGGAACAGTCATTTGACATCTGAAATTAAAGCAAAGGTGGAGCGGCTGCAGGCAACACACAGGTTGGGATTATTTGCCAAAACAGAAGCTTTTCACAATGAGACACTTCTCTGCATTGAATGGACTTATGTTTTAAATTATCAGCTGTGCTTGGGGGGAGGCCCACACATGTCAAACAAACAAAATAAATTACAATAGGGCCGTGCACAAATCAGAGCCCAAATATAAAGACAAGAGCGAGACAACTGACGGGAAAAGTTATACTCTATAAATCAGCAGCAGCCCTTTTGTAGCAGAAAAAAACGACATACCAATACACATGGCAGCACTCATCCACCATGACCCCACCATTCAACATAAGTGCGATAACAGAGCACTGCCATGCATCACATGTATAAGAAATAAGAAAGTTACTTACAAAGAGAAGAGACAGCAGGAGGAAATTCTGATTGTTAACTGCAGAGTCACATAGAGCTAAAAGAAGAGGGAGGGGAAGCAGAGAAAGAGTGACAGAGAGTGAGAAAGAGAGAAGGGGAGAGAGAAGAGAGAGAGAGAGAGAGGGAGAGGGAGAGAGAGAATTGGCAACACAAGTCATCCACAACATGGCATCAGCTCAGACTCCTGTGCGCCTCACTGTCCCTCTCTGTTTTTTGTTTTTTGTTTGTTTTTTTGTTCAAGGTGAAGCAAAACTCGCCAACATCTCCATCAAGGAGCACCACAATGCCGCTGTACCACACTGCACATATTGCCTCAATGCATTTCCTTTTTGGTGTAAGTTTGAATTCTGCCTTATTTTTCCTGTGGTGTGTGTTTGTTTGTGTGTGTGTGTGAGAGAGAGAGAGTGTACATTTACAAGCCCGAAGGAGAGAGAGAGACAGAAAAAAAATAACATAAGAAAGAAAGACTTACCAAAAGAAACTTTTTTTCTGTACTTCTTCGGACACTTTGAACTTGAGCGCTTCCTGACGTTCAACACTGTTAAACTGCAGGAATCTCACACCTTTCAGCTACTTTAACCAACAGAGGACTCACAGACACAGAGACACACAGTGAAACGCCTCGGTATGGGGAAATAAAAGATTCCCCCTGTAAGAATCTAACAGTGTATTTTTTCAGATCCATGCATGATGATTCTTATGTGATATCTCAGTGTGTAGTGGGCTCTTCATGAGCGGTCTTACCGGGACTGAAATGTCTGTTCCACGTGTCTCATACGCCACCTTTTGGACACTTCGGGAAACGCCTACAGATATCTTTTCCACCCCGCAAAATTAAGACTGTAATAGAGACAAAAATCACAAGATTTTTGACTGCCTGTTTTCAGGTTAGCTTTATGCTGCTTTAAATGATGTTTAAATTTGGTCAACAGTATCCTGATATAGGCGCACTGAAAAGCATCTTAGCTGTAAAACAATTTCCCTTTCAAATGTTTGAGCTTGCTGCTTTTGGCCTGCATTGTTACTGCTTTCAAAATGACAATCTTATCTGCATCAGAAGAGGGGAGAAATGATGCACAAAGACTCATTGTATTTGCTTAATGTGGTATTTATTACCAGGCTTTGATCAGTACAGTGAAAGATGATTATTTATGGGTGCAGCTGAGCAGGTGCCAGCGGGTGCCGGATAGTTCTCAAAACACAAATATAGACTACTATTTCTATAGAGGTGACTGTAATGGCTTCCTCTTTATAGCTCAGGTGGCAGTGCGTGAAGCCAGCGTGAAGAGCAAAAGACAGTCCAACTTGTTGGGGGGTAAGGCAGACACATTTGCATACCCTGTGAGTCTTTGATGCATCTTGAAATTCAAGTCTAGCCCATAAATATTTGAAAAGGAGAGTGCATGAAAATCAACATTTTTGTTACATTAAATTAACATGTGTTCTTCTCCTGTTCTGCATGGTTAATTAGAGAACACTATTCAGTCAGTGAGTGTGAGTAAGGGGGGGGGGGGGGGGGGGGGGCGCTGCTTTGATTACAGTTCAGCCAGAGCAGGTTTCAAAGGTGTGCAGCTGATTCATGCTCAGTGATTTGTATTCTCAATGAGGATTCACAATTATCTGCATAATAAAAGGAGAACATTATAAAAGTTCTACTTTAAACCTTTGAGCATCAGATTAACCCAGTTAGGGCTAACATGTGTCAGGACATGGGACAGCCTTTTTAACAGTAGTAGTACTAACCCCACTATTTATTTTTTACAGCCAATAAACAAACAAATGTTTATTACACATTGTAACACACTATGACTCAGTTGTTAGCAGATGTAAGGACATCATATATGAGTCATGTAGTCGTATATTATCATGTTTTAGTAGATTTTAATACACTTGTAAACAGTTCTTGTACATATAAACAAACAGTTGTTTCAGAATTGTTACGAGCCAGTGTATACATATTTTGTAATTGTTATTAATTTAGATAATGTTTAACTCTAACCTACAAAGGATTTATAATATAATATATTATAATACATATTTATTATTAAAACTGAGGGATATCTTGAATTCATATATTTATATTTATATACTCCATATGTAGCGATCCATACTGACTTTAGCTGATATGCAGACATACCTTTGTTTTTCACTTTTATTCAATTATAAAGCATTACTTTATGGACAAGTGATATAATTTTCCTGTTTTTTAACTGCGTAAAGATCTAATGCTGAAGAGAGTAGATCTTGCAGCTGACCTTAGCTCAAGAGGACAGTGGAGCGTTCTGGGGGAAAAACATTTACCCCCATGACAGCGAGCATAATAAGTGAAATTGAAAATGTAAGGATAGATACAGTACATCTAGTTTTAAATGTAAATGTGAATATAAATACAGGCTATGATGATCTTGCACATAGGCACTGTACTGGATATCTATTGTGGGCTCTTTAAAGTGTACTAAAAACTGTAAATGTACTAAAAGAAGATCTTCAATGACAAGAAATGATAAAACCCTACAGAAACTTCTGCTAACACCCTGACGTGCCATCAGTGAGACGATTCTGCCAATGGTCACAACCACTGACATGGTCCAGTTGTAAAAGACCGACATCCACAAATCCAACACAACTTAGTCATTATCGAATGCCAAGTTATGCAATTAACTCAAACACTATTTGCATACATGCAAATTATCTCTCTCCCAATTGGACTTGCAAAGTGGGACGCTCTGTTCTCATTAGTTGACCCAAATCTCTTACTTGTAACTCTGGATTTCATCAAAGTTTAGTCAGGATCTAATATTTCCTTTCAAGTTAACAGAGAACCACTGATTAATCATGTTGAAATAAGGAGTGCAACATGCCAATTCTAATTATATACTTATCAGGGACACCATCACACCGCCTGTGCCAACAGTAATACAAATATCAACCCTGTAGTACTCATGAATACACTTTAGCCAATTATTTATAGTACTATATATGTATGTATTTCTAAATCCATACCTGCACTATGTTATTTGAGGCGCAATCAAGAATCTGTTTAGATGGAAGCATCTTGTTTTTCATGTAAGTAACAATTTCTAGTATGATTTTTGCTCTACTGCTGCAACTTTTGTATTTGTAAGTATTTCATCAAAACACATCTTTTAAAGTTATGGCCTAACTTGACAGTTACAACTTTATTTTCCTGTATTCATTTATCACGTATCATGTATCTAAGAAAGACTGATGGAAAAAGAAAAGACTGATGCATCACCATAATACTGCACTGTGGGTCCGTACAGTAGATGCATTTGTAGCCTTTTCATCTGAGTCGTTAAATATAGTAAATTTCACTTAGATCAGTGTGTGTGTGTGCATGGAGCGGCTGTATTAAAGAGGAGGCCCAGGGGCATTTGGTTCATTTACAAAGCAATTGCTTTTATGTACAAAAGCGCAATCCACTGTAGGTATTGTAAAACCCTTCCGTTTAAGGGAAATGGGATTAATTCATTGTTTAATGTAATACAGCACCTTCTCAACACACTTAATCATTTATGTTGAAGGAATTGTGTTCTCTTGCTGTTTAATATATTAAGCCTGTAAACATATTGTTCATTATTTAATATTTTTACATTTCTATTATCTCCGAAATGATATCACAACTGTAAAACCCAAACATAATGGCATTGAGATAAAAGATTACACAAGACATTGTTTTAGTTAGTGCAAATAGTTAGCTCAATGTAGTGCAGCATGACTGTAATTTAGCCTTCCCCTTATTCTTTTTATAGCATGCACACACGTTGGGAAGAATATTCAGTGATTCCTAACTCTTCAATTATTCAACAAATCACCATTCCATTTCTTACATATTAAAAAATGTACCGTATGTGGAGCTTGAAAATGATAAAACAGCATAAAATACTCTTTTGAAATCAAAGCACCTATTGCATCGGCTTCCTTGGTTTTGTATTTGTACAATTGGACTACAATCTGGATCCCCACAGTGCGCAAAGGAGGCGCCGACTGTGTTTCTACTGTAATCTAATCCTCAGACATTCATGGCAAGTAACAATAATATTTATGTGATGGAAATAGGTATCACTGGGAATCGATGTTGGATCTCTCCTTTCTCTTCCCCTATCAGGGGGAAACTGTGAATATGTTACAAATGCAGTGTGCAATGCAGTGAACAATATAGACTTGAGAACAAGGTCGGGCTCCTCAGCATGGTCTCAATAGGCTTTTCCTTTCAACCATCGACCTGCCAAAGAGAAAACCTGACAAAAAAAAAGCTAAAGTCAAAGCTTTAACATGACCGGTGTCATATCAATCATACTCTAAACTTTGGCATGAGGCACTTTTACTTTTGTGATTTAAAATGAGACATTTTATTTACATAGAATCTTTTATTTACTTCTACAAAAACTACTCTCTAACAAACATCCCTGTCAGGGAACTGAGCAGTATGTCTTAGTCTTAGTAGAAAAAGCATTTCTAAAGCCAGTAAGTATTTAGTAAAGGATTAATGCGGGAGGCCTTGATTGCGTTTAACAGAACAGGACCCAATTAGCATAATAGGCCCTCTTTCATTCTCTTTGAAGTCCAGAGCATAGAATAACAAATGTATATGAACCACCAGCCAAACGTCAATACATGGAAATGCCACAATCCTCAGTGGAGGGTCTTGGGTGAATTTTTGCAGGAGGAGGGAAAAACATCCCATTTTATTGCAAAATAAGCAGAACAGAGGATATGTTGGGTCTTCTAGCCACCAGGGCCAGCAGGCGCTGTGGGGCCCCGAATCCTGGAGGAGAGATGGAGGCAGAGAGGATGTGTCTGCCGAGGGAGGTGGATCCTCCTCTCTCAGGTGTTTTCAAAGCGCACCATGATGCAGACGAGTACAAGTAATTACTCTCCAATTAAAGATAAAGATGTCACTTGGGAGAGAGCCGCATCACAACAGCTCACTGAGATGAGAAGGAAGGCGAGGGCGCCGTATCTGTTAAAAGCATATGCATCATGTCCTATCAACGCATGTATCAGGGCGATTCATGACAAATGTAACATGTTTAATATTTGTGATGAAAACTGCATTATTTGCTAATAACGGCACTGCTGCACTTTCTATTTAAAAACATTTTCTCTATATTCTTCTCTTTTTGAATCAGAAGTTCAATACATGTATTTCTCAGAGGTTTCTTTTACAATTGCAATGGAGACACAGTTCATGATTTAAAGATATGAATTCTGTACTTCAGAATCCAGAGTTATTAGTATCCACCTTCTTGGTTGAAAATACACGGAATTAAAAATGCCCTTTTGAGATGGGAAAAGCTTTGAACTTAAGAAACATTTCAAGAAGCCTTTTTTTTTTTGTATTGAAAGTTCACCTCCTTTGAGCATGCCATAGTCTGGTTCCCTTTTCAAATAATAGAATGAAGTTTAATAGGTCAAGGCAATCAATGTGGAGGTTCAAACAGAATCTTAAAGCTATGATGAGTGCACATTTTGTACTTTTCCTTTGTACATGATTAGAATAAAGATACGGTCAATAAACGTCTCAGTGAAATGTAATAAAGAACAAAGGCTCTTTTAGGTTAAAAGTTAATACTGTAAGTAAAAGTTGCCTTTCTTGGTCTAATTTCTCAGTTAGAGTATAATAAAGCCTAGATCTTTGTATTGGATTTTAACAGTTTGAACATCTGTGTACACTGAACTGTCCAGCTGCTGCTTTGGAAATCAATGGCAAGGACAAGTGAACTTGATGGCTCAAACCATTGAGAGGAGCAGTAAGACTTCACCCTTCATTGGCACACAGCAAGCACAATATAATTATTTTATTTGTTGGCCGAACAACACCAATGATTTCTGTCTGTGAAAATGTGACTAGTACTTAGTCAGTTATAAGGCGGTGTAAGCTGCGTCATAAACAACGTTTTATATCACTAATGTAGGACAACATAAGGTCATAGTTTGTTGTATTTCTCTTTAAATATAACATTTTATACTAGTAATTTGTACTTTTGGCTCATTCAATATTGTCGATGGACAGCTGAGCCTATATGGTACTCAACTCATTCAAATAAAAATAAAATAAATGTAACAAATATGAGATAAAACAATAAAATGATGGCGATGAACCAGATCTTGTGTTAATATCTTTAATATTCACATTTTTATAAATTTCCATTGTGCAACCTTCCCCAGTCACACAGAAAATATGTTAAAGGTTATTTTCATCCTGATGTAAGCAAAAATAAAATTCATTTTGGCAAGCTAAAAGGAGACTGGCAGTGCTACAGGTACATACATATGATATTTCAAGTGGTTTGTTGTAAGAATATTATCTGAGTTTTGACAAAAATACTACCATCATGACACATTTAGTACCTCTTGTTCTTAACATTCTGTACCTGACAAAAAAAAACAAATATGTTCCCAGTTGAGATCACACTGCAAGTAAAAGCAATTCAGTCATACCTCGAAAAACATGATACAGTGTACAATTCAAAGTGCAATGACATGTAGAAAATATTTTTTTATTATTATGAGATTAACATAATAACAATAATTGTTAGACACTTCCATAGTTAATAAGCACAGCAACTCCAAAGTCTTCGCTCTCAGCAACTAGAAATACTTTAACAAGTCACTGCTGCGTGAGCCTCAAAGAGCAGGTTACATGTTTAGTACAATTCTTGTACCGCTGTATGGAAAAATTGTAAATGTCCAAAATCAAACGAGATCCTCTTTTTTTGCAGAATCAAGTTGTTTGTTGTCATCGTGGAATAGCACCTCAGTGTCCAGAAATTGCTTGGGCTGAGAGGTGATGAGAGAGAAAGACAAAGTAAGTCCAAGAACAGTGAATATCAGAAGACAGAATATGATAATGCATTAGTTTTGGAGCCACAAGTGAAAGAATGCTGAATTTCTGTCCATGCACCATGATCAAAAACATGTGCAACATTAACCAAATATTTTTTTTCCTTGACATAGAGAATGTTAAAGTCAACTAAACATATACCCTTAACTTATATCCACTTACCAAATACATGTGCATTACTAAAAGGGGCAGTGATCCTTTTTAAGATATGATCACACAGATGGCAATAAACAGCTGCCACACAGATGTGAAAACCATACAATTAAAACGTACTATATAGGAATGAGGGAACAACTTTCTCCATGATGTACTGAGATGAGTGTTGCTGTGTGCAAATTCTGAGTTAAAATGAAAGTTTTACAGTTTTATCACTTTTGGTGAACAGTTATGCAGACACACTACAACTGCTAACAATAGGGCTATCTATGCGCTGTAGTTCTGAAATATTTTACTTAAAATGAATCCAATTAGTAGAACCTGTGTGTCAATCTGATCTTCAGTGATGGACACGAAACTGTTAAGTGGCGGAGAAACTTTTAAAAACCAACTACCCACCACAGCCCAGCTCTAACAGCAGACTGGAAGACGGGATGAGAACTACTACAGAAACAAAGTTCGGGGAAAATAAGAATCGCACACAGTACAAAAATACACAGTCAAGCATGCAGTCCCACAAGTTCTTAATGAATGAAGGTTCCTCATACAGCTGGAAATGACACATTCAAGTTATGCCAGGCTGACGAGGAAGCAGTTCATGCTTTTACGTCAAGAGGTCAAACACAGCTAGATGGACAGTTTACAACTGTGTGTGTGGGTGTGTGTCCATTTATCAACGTTTGATTCTTTTATTATGTATGTGTGCCCATGTGAAACAATTTATTTCATACACATTAGTCAATGCAAGGCTAATGGTTATATAAATAAATCAAACTAAATTTAGTAATCATATATTTGTCTGTACTGGCTGAGGGATGGAGTTTTTTTAATGAGGCAGTAAAATGACACAAACCCTCTCTTTACAGTAACAACAGTGATATCTACTGTGTTTTTTTCTAACTTATCACTGCCAGGCTACAGATGGGGAGCTAATTGGTGCTGAGGAATGCAGCTGTGCTGACTGCTGAACTGTCAAGGTGCTAAATCAAAAGGTGTCTCCTTTGTTAATTATACACAATGCTACAAACAGTCATGTTCGTTTGAGCCCTTTCTTCCCTCAACCATCCACAAATATTTTGGCAGTGGTACAAAAAGAAAAAAAAAAACAATTTACACACAATTATCACAGTGGGATGAACAGACTGCCTGCAGATGTTTGTTTGGATTATAATAGGAGCAGAGACAGGACTTCCCTACCCCAGACAAGATGTGTTTCCTACAATCACAACAGAGCAGTAAGCATGCAGTGAGGTGCAAAGCACACAGGAGCCCCCTGTTAGAGAGAATTAGTGAGGCTTTCGAAAACATTAGCACTGTAAAACATGCGGTTAGGCCTTACTTTATTTCTCGGATTAGACAAACGTGTAGTGAATCCCGTTGCTTAGAGGAGAGGGAGGCGCCAGAGATACAGGAGGAAGAG
>NW_023339663.1:12889616-12948940 GCF_004916995.1 Morone saxatilis | reverse complement strand
TATATGACAAAGAAAAGCGTGA
Organism: Morone saxatilis; assembly: GCF_004916995.1. Taxonomy (NCBI): domain Eukaryota; kingdom Metazoa; phylum Chordata; class Actinopteri; family Moronidae; genus Morone; species Morone saxatilis. The sequence goes on along the minus strand of NW_023339663.1, from coordinate 12,948,918 downwards.
AATCTTTTTGTTTGCAAATCTTAAACCAGTGAAAGTTTGGTCTTTCTGCTTCTATTCATTTTCCGTCAGTGAAGCTGCCCCTCCCTTATTCAGGAGTGTAAAAACTTCCATGAGTGTAGATACAGTGCACATACAAGAACATCTCAGATGGCCTCATCAAAAGCATCTTTAAATGTGTTTGCTAATAAAAAAAATTCTATGTCGATTTTCATCAACGCAATTTCTAGTGTGTTTTTGCTTGAAAATTCCAAAGAGTAAAGGATTTGAAGGTATTCGATAAGACGAAGGTCATTAGGATGGTAAATGTTTTTAGTTAACATCAGCTGCAACATCAGTCGTTTGAGGCGCATTGTGATCTCTATGCTGTGGTGTGGTGTGTGCTTTATTTCCTCATCATTTGAACATTTCGTCAGCTTAAAAGAAAACAAAGCAATGAATAGCTGAAGAGGCACGACAAGGAGGAAGTTCATTCATGTTTTGTAGATAAATTAGAGGTTCTTACCAAACACAAGTACAAGTAATTACAAAATACTAAATTTAGAATAACAAATTCAACAATCAAAAACACCTTTTTTAATATATACTGTATGTAATTTCAGAGCTGAATATTCCTGCTTTTATGCCAGCATTATTGAAGTCTCTTATGCATAATACTGTGAAAAAAACTCTTCTTTGAATTCAGGGATTTGGAAGTGCACCAGCATACCTTACTTTAACACCAAAGGGAGAGAAAGTCATTGATTCAGTCTCTACTGACAAGATGCCACCAGTTATATTCTCTGACATTTCTCTATGCTGGAAATAATGTTATAATTGTTGACTTTGCCTCACTGTGCATATTAAGCTTCCACACACGCTGACAGCTTGAGTGTTACTGTGTGTGACATATACGTGTGCGTGCGTGTGCATGTGCGTGTGCGCGTGTGTGTGTGAGGCCGACAGACTGACAACCTGCTGCAGCTACAGTGAAAATGAACTTGCTTGTCTGCTGTAGAGTATGAAAGAGATGAAAAGTGAGCGCAGTGTCTTTTATGCAGGTTCAGAGCTACGTTCAAAGCAGCAGCAATGGTATGCAGAAGGAGAGTAGAGTTTGAGAGGGTCATTGATCAGCACACAAAATGGCCTCATCAAGCAATTCCTCCCCCGTCTGAAAGATTCTACACGGATTGCAATTAGAGGCTATCTGCACTCCTAAGAAGGAATAATGTTCAGTTATTAGGAAATGAACAGCCTTATTGCTCGACTCTGCACCTTATGCCCTTCTTATCTCCTCTACATCAATCCAGAATTCTCCCTATTATCCCTTCTTCAACCAAAAGATGTCAATTTGATGCCGGGAAAATTTACTGAAACTGTTAGCACTGGTATGTTTTTTTCTTTCCTGGCAGATTAGATTTGGCAGTAATTATTCCTTTAAGTGTTTCTGTGGAATAATGATTTTTACACTCCTTTATAAAGCAAACCGATAACCTACAGGTTGAAATGAAGAGAAAATCATTTCAAATGAGAGAAATTACCAACCTGCGACTATTTTGCTCTTGAGTGAAGCCTCTGAGGCGAGAGCGTACGACATGGTGATGATCCTCTCCTGCTCCTGCAGAGCCGAGTCAAGTGCCACCAGCCCCACCTCCGGCTTGTCCACAGTCACTGTCGGTGCTAGGTTTTGCACACTATCCCACGCACAAAGAAATAAAACACCAAATTGACAAACCACGATGCATTGGTAGTGATGTGGAAATGCACTGATTGCATTGTCTGTATGGTGAATGCCTGCCAACAATGGGCTTGAATGTGAGTATTTTTCAGTGGTTGTTGGGATGACTACAATGCCTTCTTGAAACCCCAGAATCAGCCATGTATGTGCAACACTTAAATGCAAAATCTGTTTCATTTTATTTTATTTACCTGGACTTTGCCAAGATGCTCTTGATGCGCTCCACCTTCCGATGGCGGTCCTCTACCTCTTGTGGGCTGAGAGGCTCCTCAGGCTCTGAATCTACATAGCGCTCCGGAATCAGGACTTTCTGAGGCTTGGAAAGCTACACAAAATAGACATGATCTGTGTTAAAATCTTAGTTGTCTTTATCATCATCCTTGTTATCAGATCACCCAAAAAATGATCTATCCAGTTGCACAGCTGAAGGATATGCAGACGGACATTAGAGGATATTTTAAATAAGCTAAGCCTACAATTTAGCTACCTGCTTAAAACTGAAAATAATATTTGTAGTTAGATTTAAGTGATAAGTAAGTTACAATAGATGTCTGTTAGTGTTCTTCAACATCATTTGTATGCCTCTCCGAATAAGCATCAGTCAATGCTTTTGCTGTGCGAGAGTTTATTTTTTACACCCCCTACCAAAAGGGGGTGATATCACGCAAAAAAAAAAAAAACAAGCATAAGTTCCAACAGGAAATATGTCCACTACGTAGTCAGCAAACATCTTTTAGCCTCCACTACATGCCTTGGAATAAAACCCCCAATCAAGTTCAGGCTGCTGGTTTAGTTCAGGCACAGTATAGCAGCACTCACACAACTACTCATTGGGACGTATAGTCACTGCAACCAGTGCAACAAGGCATCTTTAAAACTAAAAAAAAATCATCAGCTGTATCTTCACTGAGACAAAGATAACTTACCTCTTTGTTAAGGTCCAGGTCATAGTCTAGTGGCTCCAGGTCAACCTCATGGGTGGGAGGGGTTGTGGCCACTGAGCGGAAGGTCAGCCATTCGTCAGAGTGTGAGCGGGGTCTCTCTTTGTGCTCGGGAGGTCTTTCCTCCCCCTGAACGCTCCTAACTCCCTGTGCCTCCTCCCCCTGAACAGCCCTCTCGAGCAACTGCAGGTCAAAGTCCTGCTCTCTCTTCCACTGGACAACGCACAAAGGAAACAAAATAGACTGTGAAACAAATTACAGGTTGCTGCCATCAAGTTGTCTTGTTCATCAGGTCAATGTGAAAGTTTCACTTGCCTTTACAAGTAATTTAATGTAACAAGTACTGCACAACACTAGTTATTACTGCTTACTGGCTACAGAGAGAGAGAGAGTGAGAGAGAGAGTATGTGTACAGGTGTGAAAAAGAAAAAAAAAGAGGGAGCATGCATTGATATGTATGAGACATAAATGCATGCTTATATGAAATTGGAAACCCTCAAATCACAGTACAACAGTAATAAAGACAGCACAATGACACTCAAACAAAGAGGAAACAGCTCTTCATTCATTCTGATGACACAACCATATTTTATGTATTCAGATAAAAAATATATAACAAAAAAAACATGGCGATATACGTTCATTAGAAAATAATTTTTATTTATTTGCAAACATTCACATTTGAAAAAGGAAGGGTTCTTATAACTAACAATTAATTAGCAGATAAAAACGCTGAGCAAACACTGAAATCACTTAACCTATATGAAATGGCTATCATACACATTAGTATTGTCTAAATAAAAAGCTTTCTCTCACAAAGACTTCAAATTAGTAAATGGGACAAAAGTAGGCCCCAGTCCGTTAACACAACCATCTTTATTTTCATTTAAGTAAAAAAAATAATATCGCAAGAAAAATGCCATGATTAGGTTACGGTGAGTAGGCTGAATAGGCACTGCTGAGTATATGTCAATGTATTTGTCAGTAGAAAATAAGAAGGCACTTTCTTTTTCTTTCTCTCTCACACACACAAACACACACACGGACTGCTTACAGACAGCAACAGCACATCATTAAAGAACAGCGAGCATGAACATCTAAATGAGGGGAAACTGGTAAACAGATATCTGGGTGCTATTCTGAAAGCATGGTAGTATGGTAAAAAAAATATATATATATACTGTGAAAGCCAAGAAATGCAAAGAACATTGAGGAGAAGTGAGGATGGATGGATAAAGCAATGTTAGGGTCTATAACAGAGAATGATGAGGAAAAATACCCAGAGAAATGGATGAAAATGAGGTGTAGATGGCATTAAAGATCTGTCTGAGGTAATTAGTGTGTTATATGTTTGAGAGGCAAGATATACTGTAAAGATTTTAAACAAGAATACATCCCTATTCAATATAAATGTAATTATTTCCACTGCATAACAAACACTTTTTTTGTCAATTATATAAGTATTGTACACACTTTATTGTGTTAAGTGTAATGCAGAAACTGTTATCCACTTATCTGTGTAGGCCTTTTTCACAGAAGAAGTTTTGACATGTCACAGTAGGAAAAGCACAATAAAATGAATGATGGCTGAATTCCATTTAGTTACTTCAGTTTCAGGGTTCTGGTATTCTGCATGTGGGCTCACTCAGTGTTACATTGTCATGACTTAATGGGGCAGCTGAATGAAACAGAGCCATCATTAATGTTATTAGTAACACCTGTGATTTTCCTACTATGACAAGTCAAAACACCTGCTGTGAAAAAGGCTGGTTTAAGTCTTAAAACAACATGCATGATATAAGCACAGTTAGAGCCACACAGTGAATTACCATACTGCACTAATTTAATGTATTACTATCAACTCTGTAATGTCAGGGACAGAGAAAAGACAGACTACTGAGTAAAGGCATGCATGACTACCGTAGATTGCCACTCTCGATTTGGCTGTCGTCATGCATGAGAGTGTGACGTGTGATACTGTTCTAGTAACATACTGATCCCAAGTCTGCTGAAAGCGGGCGCGAGGAGGAGGACGCGGTGCGCGGCGATGGCGAGGCATGGCGGTCACCGTGACTCAGGGTGCGTTTGCGCTGGCGGACGAGAGCCTTCTGGTGCCTCTTCATCCTCTCCAGCTGCTCATCGGCACTCATCTTCCCCCTCTGCTGCTGCTGCGCCGGGTCCCCAGAGTACAGACGCTCCAAGGCACTTTTTGGTCTCTCCTGAGAGAAGTGGGAGGAAAGAGAGTTGATAACATGAGCAAAAAGGTGCAGCAGAAGGCAAAGAAGAGGAGGGGAAATAAAAACAAACCTAGCGAGAGAGTAAAAGCATAGCTAATGTTAACAAGGAGCGAAAAAGGAACACAATACACAATTTAGTTTTCACAACTGAGACATTTATGAGGTTTTATTTGGAGCATATAGAGAATCAGGTGTATAGTGTAAATTATACCACAAATCCTTAGTTTTGTTGTGTATGTTTATTGATGAGGAATTTGAATGCATTGAAGCATAGCTGTTATTTTAAGTTTACACAAAGAGTTTATATTATTGTATGTCGTCTACCTATAAAATTGGAGCTTGACAAAGTTCAGATACATTTTACCAAAATCTGTCAAACTTAAAACATTTTTTTGTAAAATGCCAAAAAAATAAATTGACTGACACAAACATTTTTACTTACTGAATGTGGGTTTTTACCATTTGAGTTTTTCTAATTCTGTAAATATTTTTTTAAATTATACATTTTGTACATTTCATCATTTTTTTCATTGCTAAAAATCTAATGATCTTGTTATAGTGCAAAAAAAACCAAACAGGATGGTCTAACTGTCTTCCCACCTGTAAACACTTCCAGATGGGTTTGATGGAGGTCTTGGGAGAGCCAGAAGTACAAATATGAGCATGAAATATCAAATAATTTAGCTGTGCTTTCATTTATTTGTGAATTGCATTGATATCATGTATCTGTGTCTCTCCTCTGATGTGCTGATGGGTACTCAGTGTTGACTCACTCTTTACTATTTGATCTTAGTTAATTCCGATCCTCACCTTCATGCCGACAGCTGAGGTTGCTCTTCGGAGGGTCACATATGAGGAGATGCTTGAAGACTGATTTAGCCTAAGCGATGAGCCAGCCACTCCTGAGGAAAAGCCAACAACATTAAAATGCTGTACTCAATTTGGCAATACAGCTCAACACTTTTGTAAAATCTTTAACATAATAAATATTCTATAGCTAAATAAATCTCTTTCTACTGGCTCGATCATCCCCGTACCTCTGCTAGGTAACGTCTGGTACCCATCATGTCCAGATGCAACTATGCTGATGTGACTGGAGCCGTCTCCAGCTCCCATAAGCTCTGGATCGCTCAGGAAAGGCCTAAGTTCCACCTGAGATACACAGACACAGACATAGATTAGAAACTGTGGAGTTTTCTGTTTGTGCTGCTTAGATGTCTAAATTTCACACACTGCCTTTACCTTACTGTCTCCATTAGTGTACTGGCCAATCTCTCTGTCCCTTTTACGCTCATCTGACTGTCGTTTGAGGCCGCGTACAGAAGTGTGTCTGATGACCGTTGTCTCCCGGGGCAACGGGGGCACAGCAGGGGGATGCTCGTCAGGACTGTAGAGCTGAGGTAGAGGAGGTCTGGGAGGCACATCATCCTCACCCTGCACACAGAACAACTGTGAATTACTGATACATACTTAAAATGACAAACAAGCAACAACCTCACATTGCCCTGACTGTGACATCAGTCCTTTCTGAAAGACCACTAATAAATACATGACGCTACATATTCACATTAAAGGTTCCTTGTGGAGTCTTTGACCTCTAGTAGTGCTATGGAGTTGTTTGGGTCCTTGTTCCTTGTCATGTGCATGAAGTGATATACTATAACACTGATCAACAGGTGGCAAAGAAAAGGAAGACTGCTAGCTAGTAAACATAGATGTTAACAATGCTGGATTCAAAATACTAAAAAAAGGTTTGATGAGGAAGGAACGTTTTGTCACGTTTGCCTCAAGGATTCACTCAGTAAGTTTTAGTGAGTAACACTGAATGTAAGCTTTTGTTTGTTTACAAGAAACCTCCAAAGGACACCTTTAAGCTATGGAAACTAATAAATACCAGAAAACTATGGAGGTCCTAAGAGCTGAATGGTGTTTATCCAATGAAGGCAAACATGCTAACAGAAGTAATCTTAAAATAATAAAGCTATAAATGGTTTTCTAATAATGATGAAATGATTAGTCGATCAACCAAAAGCGGACAGTTTTAATGTTGAGTATCTTTTTATCTGTTTCATATCATTGTAAAATATAAAGACGTTGCCCTGAAAATGTGTGATGGGCATTTTGTGACATTTTATTAACCAAACAAATAATTTATTAAGTGTCAAAAATAATTGACAGACTTATATATAGACTAATATAATGAAACTAATCAATGGTTGCAACACTTTATCTAGTGCTGAAAAAAGTGTAAATGGAAACATTGACCCAAATGAGAAAAGGTAAGGCCTCTGTTTAAGGCATCATGTGATATTTTTGGCAATTAGAAAAGGCGTATGAAAAATGTGCAAAGCTACACAAACTGCATCGTACAAAGACTTCATGCAGCTTTTCATACAAAGATGTCCTTAGGTTTACTCCTGTGCCAGGGGTCACTCACCCATTTCAGCCCACTGGTGATGGTTGCAGAGTGGCGTAAAGGCTGCTGGCTGGGGCTGGAGGAAAGGGTGGGGGTGTGGCTACTTGGGCTGAGGTGGGGGCTGTGCTGCTGCTGCTGCTGCTGGGACAATCTCATCTCCATAGCAGACGGGCTCCCAGACACAGAAGGCACTGATGATGCCGACACTGAAGGCACAAATTTCCTCTCTGGGGAATTCAATGTATATGAACATGTAACATGAATACACACACGCTGTAAAGACAGTGCTTTCTTTTCCCATGGGAAATGTTCAAGGCATTAGTATTGAGTATATGATTAAGATCTTTAATGGTAACATACTGTAGCGTGACCACACATGGCTTCTACTGCACTGCACATACAGCGAACATCATTTGCTTTGTACACATGAAACCTCCAGGTAGCACCTGTCTCACCTGGGTTGGTGACAGAGGAGATAGTGACTTTGTAGTTGGCTTTACTGGAGCTGAGGCCTGCAATAACATCCTCAATCCTCCACAGCTCTTTTCTGATCTGGACTTTCTCTTGCTGCTCACAGACGAACACAGAAACATGCACCGTAAAATTACTTACATATCACTGTTTAAAAGTCATCTATTTTTACCACAATATGATTTTTAATTTGAGGCTAATACATATCAACCACAACTCCTTGCTTTGTCTGTGCTTATGAAATGAGAAGTCTGTAACTAATTCCCAAGCACATCCATGCATGAGAGTGAATTACTTGTTTGTGTGAGTTAACACGAGCCACAGACCTGAGAGAGATCGCTGCGGTTCATCTGTCCCTGCAGGGCTGACTTCAGCCACTCCACATCTCTCTCCAGCCGGCTGTACTCATTCCACGCGTTCTCCATCTCCTGAAAAACCAAACAGAACCATCTCCATGTTATAATAAGACAAGAAACAGCCTCATCTTAGGAGGTAACACGTACAGTAAAGCCTATCTGTGGTTACACTTTATAATTATAGTAGTAGTGGAGAGCAAGTGTTTTGAGTTGCTTGGGTCTTATTATGCTTTCTCACTTGAAATCAAGTTTTTAATATGATTCACTTGGATTTGATCTGTTATTTCCATTGTTCAGTCAGTCACGTATAAGACCGATATTTCCTGCGACCACTGAGAGCACAACCAATGTGGTTGTCTTTGACACTGAGAGCTAAAGATACTCTGGTGTACTCTTGCGTAATCTGGTGGTTTATTTGTAAATGTTTTATCATTTTAACACTGAATATTTTGAATATCAGTGGACATTTTGACTAAAGCATTTTTCTGAGTGGTGTAGAAATTAACTCATGAGTTTTTTTGTAGCCTCAGGTTTGTCCCCGAGCACTCATTTTGATAGTCACAGTCAACTTGAAACATTGTGCCAGTTGCAGAAACCATCAAAAAGGAACAACTAAAAATAGAAGTGAACATCTTGTTTCCAAGCAATAAAAACATAATGCTGTGGTAGCATGCACTTAGTAATATAGGAGACAGTGAGTAGTGTGATTCAGAGTAGCTTACCAGCCAAAACTCAATTAAACAACATTGGGAGGGGGGGCAAGTTGCATATTTTAACTTTAACATAGAAGTCAAAGAAGCTGTATTTGTCATTATAAGCTTAATGGACTTGAATGGAGTTTGTGTCTTACTGTGGAGACTTGGGATATTTCAGCCCTGATGTGCACCACATCCTCTTGTAGTAATTTCTGCTGATAAGCAATCTTCTCAGCATGGGCCGGCTGATCTCTGTACTGCTCCATCTGCTGGTGGGAAACATCCAGCACAGACTCCAGCTTGTCCTAGATAGAGACATGAAAGACACAGTCGGAAAACAAGAAGCATTTATGGACCACACCAATACAGGCTGACTCACACAAATTTTGTGTATGTATAAGCCAAAAACCTTGTCCTCCTTCAAAGTGCGTATCGTGGCCTCTAGCTCCTGTAGTATCTTGTCTTGTTCACACAGCCGACTTAATTTCACCTGAAGGGAGAACATATTGGAATAATAAAATGCAGGAAAACAAATGATAAAATCTAATCTCTGTTTACCTCTAAACAGTCCACAGAGTGTAGACATAATGCAACAGAAAAAACAGGAAAGAGATAAAACGGTGACTGGGCCAATGAGATACAGTATCTGTTTACAACAGAGGTTGACTGTTCCGTTCTTGTTTTCGTTCAACTTTATTCTAACAACGCAGCCAGATAAGACGAATTGATCGTCTACTGTAGTCTTCGCTGTCTGTAAATATGTCAATAAGGCTCATCTATGTGAAAAGCCCTGAGGAATTCCTTTCAAAAGCGCAGTGAGAAATATCAAAAGGCTCTATACTGTCTGGTTTGGGGGCGAGATCTGGTAATACCCATTATGAGTAATCATAATCAAAAATCCATATTTTCAAATTCACTTTTGGAGAAAACCGTGTTTATTGAGAGTGACAGATTTGTTTTCCCAGAAATGGGTTATGTGTTTATGAAAACAACATAAGACTGCCTAGTTCACAGTCTTTCTCACACAGTGTATTTTTTTCTCAGATCTATTTATCATTCTGTTCAATTAATAATTAAGCTGTTTTTATTTTGCTGCCGTATATTGTTGTTTTTAATTGCATGAAATATTCATTGTTCAGACAAATTTACTGGCAATTTCTTATAAATTGTTAAAGTGGAACAATGCTAATGATGAAAAGCCAGGACATCCATCTTATTTACCTCCATTCAGCAGAAAACAAAGAATGAGAAAAGCAGGATCAGGCAAATCAAACTGAAAAATTTAACAGCTCAACATCTAAAACTCCCATTACATGTATTTTTCCCTTTAAATTGCAGGGAGGAAAATAAAAGCTGTGGTCGATACTCTCAGGCCCTCACTGTGCAGTGTGGATGGGTGTCCCCACAGTGTTGCAACGTACATACGTTCCCTTCCCTCCACAGCCTCTGTTTACCACAACTTAAGAACACACACACACACAAACCACACTAAAACACACAGTAAAGTCAGACTAAAGTCAGCTGCCTCTCTGTAGTGGATTGTAAGAAGTAGGAAATGGAGATCTTAAAGAAAAGGAAGAGACGGATAAACATGGTGCTTATCTTTTCAGTCCTGAGAACATAATAATTCACTTACATCAGCATCACTTTCTGCTATTTTCACAGGCCTTGATGGTCTTTCTGTTTTTAAACTCTCACGTCCAGTAACCTGAAATTCCCAATAGCCACAAATAAAATAAAATGTTTAATATCAGTAATCGGATGGAATATTTTGTACACCCTTACTTTAATGCTTCCAGTAAAGAGATAACAACAACTGCATGGATTTCCAACATACAGTGAGACTGGGACAAGCTGGATGGATCGTAATAAAATAATAAAAACAGAAAAGTTCACACAACCAAAATAAGAAAAAAGCATGAGCTGGTATAACAAAACTTTGTGCAGAAGCTGAGCAAAAACATTTATGCAGAGAGAGCTTCTGCATCTTTGCATTCGGGGAAACCCTAAAAACCCCAAAGCTGCTCTTTCCTCACTGCTTATTACTGCAAGTTAAACAACTGGGTCATTCACATGAACCATTTCATTATTTCTACTTCAAAAAGCTAAATGTGAAACTCTAAGTTATCAAGGCCTCTAGTTTCATGACGGTGTGCTATGGCAGTATGCATATGCTGGCGGAGAGAGCAGTGAGTGTGGGCAAAGCCAGCGGTAAGAGACTGAAAAGGTGTGAATTATTAAAAATAATGAGCTGTGTGTAGCTGCAACAGCCATGGCATTGTTGATACCACAGCACAGTTTAACAAAACTTTGTTTAAGATATATAAAAGTTCAGTTCACCAACGAGATTAATCTGTCTCCAGACAAACAAATCACAACAGCTTTGAAAGAGATCTGCCATCCCTAGAGCGATGCCACAAGAATGGCTAAAAATAAGGACATGTGTCTGCTATGCTGCTAAATTACTTAAATTAGTACTTAGTTTCTTCTCAGTTAACCAATTCCATCTGCATAAAAAGTAACAACTGGCCTATTCTTGAAATGTGTTATTGATTAGGCCTATTGCATTTCTGTGTCATGGAAGTGGCAGAAGATGCATTTAATTATTCAGCAGGATTGCATTGAAGATGTCAGCAATTTTCAGGTGGTAAACATAGTACAACAAGTGAATCATAATCCCCATTATTTTGGGGTCTGTACATTACCATTGTATGGGCCTATTTTATTTTTCTACCTATTTTAGGTCATTTATAACATTAATATCAGAAAATACTATTATGGGAACTTATATATTTCTGTAATCAGTTTTGTGGTAGTTAGAAGTGACTTAATGACATTGTTTTCTTTTGCTATCAGTATAATAACAGAGGGACTGTCAGTCTGTCCTGTTCAGACGTTGTCCAGATAATGGGGCAGAGTCTGCCAGTCAACTGTCACAGTTACTAATGCATGAAGCTGTAAAAATTTTGCGGGAATATTCATAACACACCCACATCAGGATCACCACACCCAACACGGCGGTATGGACTACAGCAAATGGGAAACTCAGTTAAAGGGGCATTCCACCTAATTTAAATGTCAAAGTCAATTACTAGTCATGTGGGGCACTACGCAGCCTGTGAGAACAGTTTTATAATGTATTCTGTGGTGCTGGAGGGAGCTTTGTCAAGTCTGGGAAAATTACTCAAGTAATCACCAGGATCTTTAGGTTGGGCTTGGAAACTACAATTTTTTTAAAAGATCGTCTATGTTACATACTTGGGGCACTGAGTTTGAAAGACATGGAAGTCAGAAAACTAAAGACAATATCAAGCTAAATCTCTGTCTATCAAGTCAAAATAAACAAGTTTTGACCACTTTTTCTGTAATCTGTCCTTCACAAGTTGGCCAACTTTACGTAAGTTAATTTCTTTATATAAGTTTCTGTAGTACTCTTTCAAGACCGTGGTGAATACACACCACCGCACATTATCGTCCGTTTCCACCAGTGACCACAATGAAACTAGAGGCCCTAAGGTTGTCAATGCCATATCACGTTGCTATTATATTTCTTTAAAGAGCACCATTGGGTCATCTCTTATGCTCTAACAAGCAAAACAAAAGCAAAGACAAGATGTAACATACATGAAACACATTCAGAAATGCTTAACAGCATGCAAGGAAGCCCTCTCGCATAACAACTTCCTTTCTATCATCTCAAATCTCATAGCAGTGTTGCGAGCGTCACACAGTGAATGATCGGACCAGGTATCCATGTGCAAAATCCTGCATATTTTCCAGGGATGCATCACATTCCTTTTGAAAAGCAATGGAATGGTCTGTTTCACTTTGTATGCACACCATCCTTACATTCCAACAGTACCCAAAACTCGGAGTGGAGTTTTCAAACACATTGTGTACTGAAACGATCATCGGGTCAATACTTTGGATCTGTTTTGAAACAGGAAATGGAGAGGAGTTACAGGACGTACTGTACTGTATCATTAGATGACCTCCCTCCTTTCCAAAACACAACCCAGATTTCTAATCAATGCATTGTGGTGTTAAACATACAAATTAATTAAGGTCAAATGCTTTGCACAGGTGTAAATGGAATTTATGCCAGTAGCTAGCTAAATGAAACAGACTGATTAAATACTGCAGTAAAAGGCCTTTGCAATTATACTATTTGTAACATGGGAATTGGAGTTAACTTGACTCAGACATTTTAGAAATTCAACCATGTGCTGAAACTTCAATTCCCATCAGGAGGATCAACATGTGTTGGGGTGACATACCTACATCTGAAAGTACAGTAATATCATCCAATAGAAAACTCTGTGACAAACTAAACATCATGACCTCTACTTTAGGAAGAAGCCAAACATTGCTCTTGCACTTTATGTCAGTCACATTGGACTATTTGTTGGATTCAGCAGACTATTAATGCAAAAATTACTTCTTATCCTAAAATGGATAATTTACATAATAGGAAGACAGTTAAGAGACATGTTAATTCCATCATAAGGAAACAGTAGACAAAGCTCAGTGCAGAGGAACAGAGGAAAGACAGGAAAAGGGGAAACAGGGAGGCAGATGTTGGAGGCAGCAGCAGGAGAACAAGATTGCAGTCTACAGAGGGGAGATGGAGAAGAGGATGAAAAGGATAAAGTGGCATTTACTTTGTTGGGGCCCACCTTCAGATCTAGATACTCCAGGTCCTTCTTCAGTTGTATGTAAGTATCATCAGCCTTTAAATGAGCAGTGGAGAGATAAATCATTTGAAATGGAGCTGCAAAGGATAATGGGTGACCAGATGACTCTTAAGGCCTTTATTTGCTGTTCAGGCTCTGCTAACAGAACTTTAATTAACTTGGTCTCAATTACAGTTTACTTCTACCTCTGTATTTTTATCCACAGTAAGTAAAGCCAAACTGTAATTAAGTAATCGTGTAATTTTTGAACTGGTTTAATGTCTCATGTTTGACCTCATACACAACTGAACAACACAGGTCTTGTGCATGACATGTGGTCAAACTGAGTGCAAACATGGAGGATGGCCAGAGAATGGTTTGATGTTGGAAACTGGGTGGGGTTGTCATTACTGAGCACCGTTGCAGCTTCACTGTGGTCTGATAGTCTTACAGCAATGCAGTGTTTGTGAACAGGCTCACAAGGGGGACTGTGGCCTGATGGCTGCTTCAAAATGAAAACACCAAGAGCAAAAAATTTATCAGAGCACACAGACATTTAGATACAAATGTTTTGTATTCATCACATATTCTTTTTGTGTTTGTGCAAGGTTATACATCTATAAAACAAGTATACAATTCAGACACAGTCAACAAGCAACATGCTTCAAATATGACATATTACTTATTAGAAATAGAAAAACACTAGCCTCTGAATGCTTTTTCATGTTTTGAAAAAGGTAGATGAGTGACACTAACTATAAAGAGACTAATGTATATCTTAAAGGCAATCTAGACAGTCTGGAGTGCAACACAGCCCATGCCAAAATGGTTGAATAAACAAGACAACCAAGCAATGCCAACAGACCGCACAGTCTTATGAATGACAGAGAAGTAATGTATGGGATTGGCTGGGGAGAGGGGAACCACAATGCACTGGCAGGGGTTGCAGTGTGCTGTAGAGCGGGTTAGGGAAATACAGCGGCCCCTGACCTGCATGCTGGGGCCTAGAAGACCGTTGTGCTGGTGGTGCTGCAGGTGAGCGAATGCATCGCCGGGGCTATGCACACCAGCCATCTTGGCCTGGTGCCTCCGAAGCTGAATGAGGAGCAGAGTCAGCTCCTCTGGCTGCAGCCAAGCCCGGGTTTAGAGGCCGGAGGCCAGTGAAAGTGCAGAGGGATGAGAGAAAATACTTGAGAACCATCTGGGCAGTACAGTGGCTGAGAGAGAGCCAAGTGGTTGAGAGGCCAGTATACTTTTGCTTAATCAATGTCCTAATAATAACTTAAAATGTACAAGCTTGAGCTGCACTATGAGACTGGGAGGATGACTCATTGTGTTGACTTATTGGCTATCATGGATTGTCTAAAGGTTAAGGGTCAGCAGAACTAATACCACTACAGCGAATCATACAGCATAAAAAAATAAACCAGCATTATAGGGATCAGCTCGCTCAGATTAGATTCTACATCTTGATATTGTCACAGAGATTAGTGATTCCTATTCCTGGCTTGGGTGTCCTAGACTACTGGAGAACTATGTTATACACTATGACAGATATCGTTAACAATGAAACCAAGTAATGTAGTGAATGCAATAAAGAGGATCATACCGTTTTGCCATGCAAGCTGGGTGCACTGACAGTGTGTGTGATATAGCCCATGGCTGGCATGGACCTTCTCTCTATTTGGGAAGTCTGCAGAGAAACAAAGTTCAACACTTGTTATTACAGATCTAATAGAGTCAAATCAAACAGAATGTGTAATTCATTAAATAATCTTCAACAGAGTGTTGAAAGTGAGAGATAGACCACTCTATCACACTGAATCAAAGTTGAACCATAGCCTCAAAGACTGCAAACAAATTTGACTACACAGCAGATTTATTTTTTTCATCTATCCTTTTCTCCCTTTCATCACTCCTACTCTTATTTGAAACAAGGTGTGCCCTGAGTTTTAGACGCTACAGGGCTTGGAAAATCTGACGTTTTTGCTTAACACACAGAATTAGCGAAAACCAGGCCCACTACAGAACCTTAAAAGGACACAAACAACAAGAGATTTAATTAACTACACATAAATTATACTAAACCTGCTTTCTTAAAATAACATTTGTTTGCTACCAGCAAGAGAAGCACTGTAAGCCATTCCCTTTGAGATTCCCATGCCACTATTTTTTGCTGTATAATAGGTTTTTTATTTAAATGCAAGATCAGAAGAAAGAGACCGCTGCTGATGTTTGAGATAGAGTAGAGATGTTTATAGGGTGCTGAGGAGCCCTGGGCAAATTGGATTAGCTGCTAATAAAACATACTCCTTAATGATATTCCACAGAGGTATACAGATCGCTATTACTTCAGCACACTCCAGCCAGAGAGCACTATCAGCCTCAAAGATGCTGGGTGCACCAAAACTTAAGTTCATTGCAGACTAAATTTAGTTCCCATAAAACATCGCTCCCTTGGATCGTCTTGCATAGTCACTGTGGCTCCCTTTGTTAAAAATGTATCTTCTTCTAAAGGGTTTTCCATAATTGTGCGTCATTCTATTTTATGGTTATAATTAGTGTCTTGACACTCGTTTGAATGATAGAGGAAACAGAGCATCTGCGACACTTTGTTTACTTGTGTAAGGCCAACGGGTTGGTTATGAGGCCTGTGTGTGTTGGCAAATGTGGTGATGGTTTGGAGGGAGATGTTTTCACATGTGGAGGGTGTGGTGGGCAGACAGCACAGGGTGTGGATGACAGGACGGCCCCTCGCTCCGTCTCCTGCGGCGGTGGTGGTGCTGTCTGAGCGCTACGACGGTTTGGGGAACGGCGGAGTAGCAAGCTTTCACTCACACATGCTCACACCACCTGTGGAGTGGGCCTGGGTGTGGACTGTGTGAATCTGCAAATGATTCACATGAGCATCAAAGTGTGTGCGCTGAGAAGCCGGATCCTTCTCATGCTCCTCCTGCTAATCTTCCCATGGTGTCCTTGTGAGCTCACGACATCCTTCAAGTCAATAGATACCTCACTATCCAAAACTACCGTGAGAATGAGACCTTTGTCATTTGGCTCACAACATGTGAATCATCAAACTTACATCTACATACTTCAGTCCCATGCCAATGACAGGCTGCTGACACCACTTTGTGCCAGTAATACAGTGTTAAAGCACATAAATTCATCAAGGGTGGACAATCCCTCCATCCATTATCTACACATCTATGGAGAGGGTAATTCACTCCAACCAGTGTTACTATGAGTGTGATAGCAGTATGATAAACACATTGGGAACAAACCTACTTGTGCCCTTTGCTAATCACTGCTCTGCTTTGCTAGTTTGAAGGCATCCACGGGTCAACACACTGAAGAAATGTGAGCCCTAGGGTTAACCATGATAGCCCACCAAAATCCCAATTTTTCAGGGTAAACCTTCTGCACCCCTACTGGCCACTTGGCCAATAGTCATTACATGTAGCTTCAATAAACACAATTGTATTTTTGAGAGTAGTTTTGTGTCAGGTAGATGTTCCGGGCAGGGTTACATGATTGCATTTCTAAGAGGAATAAACTACGCTGACCATGTTCATCATAATGAACGGATATGTCAGCCAGTGCAATGCTATCAGTCTTTAACGTGTTTTAATAATCTTTGGATGACAATGTTCTATACACTGTTATCAGTCTGAGGCTAGATGAACAAATTCCTTGTTGGTTTTGGTATTTTTATGTTACTTATTAACTGATAAAATAAGACTAGCATTATCCTTTATTTTTTTCTTCAAACTGACTTAACATCAAGTTAATCAGTACAACAATATTAGCATTTTTTAGTTTTATAATGAGTACTGCTCTACATGAATAACTTATTCCTAGACTAGGCCATATGTTTACTAACCTAGGCTACAATACATAATGATTCCAACTTAACATCTAAAGCTGACATGAAATATCAAAGGGATTAATATAAAGTTATTCATTCAAATTATTCTTTTATTCACCATTTCTATGTGTATGTAAGACCCTATATTGCATAGTATTTGAGCACTCTGAATCTATTTAGAACTAGATTTACTAGTCTCCATTTCAAAGTTTGATTGGGAAAAAATATTTTTTTATTTTGTACTGCAATGGTGAAGTAAATTGCCGTCTAAACAGTCAACTCTTACTAAAAATATCAGAGGTGCCTGTGTAAGTGTCCTACCTGAGAGAGTTGGGCACAAATATGGCCGGGGGAGCTGGACCGTGTGCTGTCCCCAGGTGTCACTTCATCCAGGGGCCTGACTGTGCGTCTGTCTGAGGGAGTGTGAGGCCTGCGAGGGGACAGGGGTTTGAAGGAAGAGGGGACTGACGGTGGGACTTCACACGGGGACGGAGGGACGGAGATGGAACGTGGCATCTCCACAGTAACTCTAAAAGATGAAGAGTCAGTGAAGTTGGGGCCAGTGTATATCGGAGCGGTGGGGCTGCCATGACGGAACTGCTGCCGCTGCTGCCACTCGTACAGCTGCCATACCATCCCCTCCTTGGTGGCCGTACGCTCATCTGTGGACATGCGGAAGTGGCTGAGCCGGTCATGGGCATACTTGTAGTCACTGGGCAGGTTGCATGTGGCTGCAGGAGAGCTGCTGCCAGATGGGAGACGGGGGGACTTTGGCAACGATTGATAGGTGGCATCCGCTGTGCTGGCTTTGGGCTTTAAGGGAGGAGTCCGCCGAGGGAGGTTATATTCAGCAGAAGGAGCACTGAGACAAAAAAACACAAGAATTTCATATTATTTGTCCACAATGAGAATTATTTCAATATCCTCTATCTCATGGAGCAACTTAAATAAACAAGTCCTCATATTAGCCACTAGAGGGAGGCATTTACTCAAGGTTCCTGTTAAAGAAATATTGGTCAATTCAGACTGACTGTTTAAAGACAAACTGACCTCTTCGGTGGGTCTCCTTTGTGCACTTTGACCCACTGCTCCACCTGAGCCAGTGTATTCTTCCTCTGCACATGTTTCTCAGGGTCTGCCCTCGACACAAAGCCCCTCTGATAGACTAGGTTTCCATTCTGTTCTGGTGGCAGAGCCACTTGGATTACAGTTTGCTGTCCGTTCTTCTGGGCGACACCATCGACAAACTCTGGAGACAGTCTCTCTGCTCTTTCCTCTGTGGCTGACTGGCTGGGCCTCCCTTGGATTTCTAATCCATACCTCACCTCGTCGCCATGAGCCAGTTGGATACCATTATCTTGTGGTTCCTCTCTGTCTGTCCTGCGAAGGCTCTCTGTCTGAGAAGAGTTCTGATTGATGTGGACATGGTTGGCCTGTGGAACTGCCTGCTGCACAGCTTTCTTTGGCTTCTCCACCTCTCTGTGAAAAAGTAAGACAGGATGATTGAATATTTCAACAAAAGTCAATCCTGCCTGTAAATGATACAAATTTCTCTGTATAGCGTATTTTAAACTACAAAAGTAAGACTCTTAAGTGTTACTTTATCTAACTATTACACATGTCTACACTCATAATTACTTTAACCATAATCGAATTTCTCCTCTTATATCGTATATTATGATGAAGTGCAGCACTATTCTTGAAACAAGGGATTACACAGCAATACACACTGGATAAAACCACACAATGGAAACCTTTAGTGACCCTAAAGCAAATTTTTTCAATGACTTTCCATCTGTACGTTTATATATGGAGAGGAGAAAAGGAGAGTAGAGCCCTTGCTGGAGAAAGCAAGCAGAACGAATCCCCAGGGAACAGAAATGACGCACTTTGTCTTCATCAAATAGCTTGGGGTAGCATGCCACTCTTCTTAATGTGTTCAAATGGTACCAGTTTCAATTCATAAGGTTTAACATTTTATTCATTCTTTTCCCACTTAAAGGAATAAGACATGATTTAAAAAGCCTAATTTTCAAACTGTTATTGATTGCTTATTTGGATAGTGACAGGAAAGGCAGGGAGAGAGAGGGGATGACATGGAGCAAAGAGCTGGGGGCTGGATTTGAAGCCAGGCTGCTACAGTAAGGATTCAGCCATAATATGTGTGTGCACGCTACAGCAATCGTTATTGCTTGTTTTACATGCATCAAATGTGGAACTTGAAACAAGGTGCTGCAAAATAAAAAAAATCAGGAGTACTGACTCTAGGTGGCCTCTAGGTGGCATTACTGCACAGACCATTCAAACCATGCAGTACATCCAGCTAATCTCAGATACATGCAGTTTCTAATAAATTTAACAGGGATACAGTAGTCACAGATTTGACTGTAGGCTATTTCTGCCATTGATTGTGAATAAAAAAAAGATTTACTGCTGTAGAAACACATTCTACTGTAGAGCATCTATTTTGTGTGGCCTCTGCTCAGCAATGGTCTGCAATAAGCCTCATCTATCAGACCCAGATGCATTACACACACACACACACACACACACACAAAAACAAAAACTGCAGACATATCAGTGCTCTAGAACAGAAGGACAGGGTTGAACCTGCTGTGGAACACTGCTCATGCTGTTAAAATAAAGCCCATGTAGGCAAGAAAAAGGAGCAGGAGCAAATTTCAGTTATGAAACTGATTAAACCAGTTCAACACTACAGTTCAACTCTGAGGTTGATGCCTAAAAACACATAATATACTAGAAACATTGACCAAAACAGTACTATTTTGTTGAATACTGTGACACCCAGGATCCCTTTAGACATCATCTCAAAAAATATCCAGTTCACAGAGACTGCTGTGCTTTATGGAAGGAGAGATGTTAGTAGTAGAAGTCCAACCAATGGGAGAAGTGAATCCTACTCTGTAAAGTGAGACCAACCTCTTTATAGTGTGACTCTGCTGCATCAGCGCAGCCTGGTTCATGGCCCGGATCCAGCCATTCATGTCCTCCTGCGTGTCCGCACTGAAGAAATATGTCCGCATCCCGCAGTGTTCTGCCTGTGAGCCAATCACAGAGTTCTTATTGTAAATGTAGGAGCGCATTCCTGTATGGCTCGCCTATCAAAGAGAGAGACATCAGGAGGGAGAGAGAGAGGCTGGATGTGAGAACATCTTACTGAAGACAGGAAAAAGCTGCCAGGGAGGCTGATAAGTAGAACAACTTTGCTTTCTTGTTTACTGAGACTGACAGCCGTCAACTCAGTCAGGACAAAGTTTACAGCAACATTTTACTGGGAAAAAAAAAGAACAGGGTGGGAGCAAAGTGCTGCAGCAGAAACAACGTGAACATAGTGCTGTTTCTGGTCACAAAAAAGCACAACACAGTTTTATTTTACAACTGCTTTTCAAAAAAGCTTCAGCAAAACATATACAATCTCTTCAGCACACAGAAATTAGACAGCAACTTCAGCAAACAATCATACAGTAGCAACAAAAAGGCAATTATGGGCATCTGTCATCCCCTTTAGTCAGGATACACATACACATAACCACAGATAATAAACATTAGCTCACCTTTTGTTTTTCTTTGTGGTGGTGTAAATCAGTCCTAATAGCTCAAAACCTAATTCTGATGCAGACAACTAGTTAAACCCCAGTAAAGGAGCATTCAGCACCATTTTGCATAGTTTCATTACTCTCTTCCTTCACAATCATACAGATTACCTTCTCATTTTAGATCTGCAAAATATGTTGTACTGATCTTATCAATACACAGTCAGTGCAAATGATTAGTTAGTAATGTTTAATCATACTGTATAGCTCCATAATCAATACTACAACATGCTAAATAAACATACTTTTATTAGTCTTTTATTAACTGGTCACAATTAATATCACAACTGCACACTGCCAGTGTGTATTTTAAACTTCTGAGTGAATAAACTGTATACAGTCTTTGACATCTTCACTAGCTTACATTCTTTTAGTTTTAACAAAAGTCTTACCATCGAATCACCACCACGATTTATCAGTTCGGAAGACTGTTAACTGAATGCAATCATTCTGCTAAAATGTATTTAATCTTCAGGCAATATGTGAGAAGACGAACACTGCAAAGTAAACCCAAAGGACCTGCTTCAAAACAGATGTAGAGAAACAAGTTAACAGATTATATAGTAATTTCTATTGTAAAACAACATAAAATTAATGTGTGTACAGCAGGGGGCATATTTCTGATGGCAACAAACATCCAAAGAAATGCAATGAAATCAGCAAAGAGTGTGGAAAACCCTGTTGTCCCACCACTCCAATGATGATGACAATGTGATAGGTGATATGCGGCTTGACAAGACAAATACCAGAGCCACTGAGCATAGGCGTATATTAAATTGATTAAACGAGTAACCGTTGTCCTCTCACACTTTCCACAAAATGGGGCACTATATGAGTCCTGCACTGAATGTGCAATATTCTGTTTCATTTCAGATGCAATTTGCTGGAGTACAGTGCCAAAACAATAACAAATGTGTCACCGCCCAAATACTGATGGACTGTGCTGTACACGTTAAGCAAATGCTCTTTTTTTTCTTCAAAAATTTCACAGCAAAGTTGATTAATAAAACTAATGGCACCCCTATGAGCTCTGGCATTGTCCACTGATGACTGTAGTCATGCCTGTACATGATAAGACTTCGATGCACATTTAGAAATGTGCATTCAGCAGCTACTAGCATGATATGAAACAAAATGAGCTGAGGATGGCGGTCCACTGATGAGGCTCAAGTGAAATCAAATACCTATTCATGCAAGACAGGAAGCCTGTGTGATTCAGGACGGCCGCCCCGCAGAGAACAGTACTCACTCCGCCCGCGCACACACACCGGGTCACAATGGGAGGCAATTGACCAACAGGGAATGAGAGAAACACAGTGAAATGAGCGAAAATAAGAGAACAGAAAACAACAGGAAGTTACAGCAGATCAGTGCTGACTCAATAAGAAAGAACAGAAATGGCTCCAGCTGTCATCTCATGGCAGTCATCACAGAAGCAAGAATGAGTAACAGTGGCAGCATCAAAAGGGTT
The DNA here is from genome assembly GCF_004916995.1 of Morone saxatilis. Taxonomy (NCBI): domain Eukaryota; kingdom Metazoa; phylum Chordata; class Actinopteri; family Moronidae; genus Morone; species Morone saxatilis. The sequence goes on along the minus strand of NW_023339663.1, from coordinate 12,926,462 downwards.
TCGGTTCTTTACAATCAGACACATCCTCGTGGCATCGCGGCACAACCTGCAGTGCTTCAAGGAAGGTAAAAAAACAACTCTTAAGTATAAATATTTTAGAGAAGTGCTATACTGACTAGCACAATCTGTATTCTTATATGTTCTCCATTCAAGTGCTAATTGATTTTGAGAAGGACTCTAGTGTCACCATTTCTAGTCCATTATTTCAACTCATTATCAGTCTGTAATTTACTGTCCATGTAAATAGCTCTAACAGTCTGAAACATCCCATTGTTGAACAACACCAGACATCTACTGAGCTGTTGTCATGCTTAGTTAGCAGTAACTGAAATTTCCAAAGCACCTCAGATACACATAATGAAATCTCTTGCTCTTTAATGCATGATGGCTCAGAGAGAGCTGAGGGGAATAGAGATCTCTTAAATACAGGGAGGCACAGCAGAGCCTCATTACATCTAGCCTTACACACACTCCCCAGCAAGTGGTGGGAGGAGACGGTGAATAGGCTGAATGTATAATTAATATTCCCAGCTGCACAATTATCATACAAATTCCATTGTATGTAATATGATCTTTAAAAAGATACGTACCACACACCGATTCATACTCACACATACATGCTCTCACACACATATATACACAGAATCCAAGAACAAAAGCCAAAGTACAAAGGAGCTGAAAGGATTGCAACAGTATGCCCTGAAGCTGCAGTGGTGCATCAAACATTCAGGTACTATTGTTCTTTGCAACAAGCTCTGTGTTTCCACAAAGGAGGAGCTGGATAATGTTAACACTCTTGCTGTAACCAAAAGGCATAATTCCCTTCGCTGTCCTCTGGCAGAATTCACAGAAGGAAAAGAGAAAAAGACTTTGCCGCATGCAAGGAAAAGTTCTATCACACACTTTCAGATAAAAACGACACTATAACCAAATGCCAGCTGTTTCTATTAGGTAAAGTACGACAAGCATGTTATGTGCCATTCAGATTTCAGTGAAAGAACAAAGCAATCGCACTGTGGACAGGCTGCTGCAGCCTCTCTAGCACAGTGGTAGGGCTCCTGTAATACAGCCGCTGCTCACAGTAGGTGAATAAAATCAGACCAGGCACAAGTCTGCTTTATCTGAAATGCTAATATGAACAGATTGTCAGAATACATACAAAGTTTGTCCTGCAGCCACTGTACGACTCATAACTTGACATTTTCTGAGTAACAGTGTAAAAAAAAGACTTACTTTGATTATTTGTTTTTCTACAAACTCTTTTATATAACAAAATAATTCAAACCTCTGAAACACATCTGTGTTTTATTTTTCATATTGTATTACAAGCAGCCCTTGTTTGCATAAACTAAATATATTATTCTATAAAGAGAAATGTCATACTTTAAATCAGTCAATCAAGTAAACAAAGGTATGACTTGATTCCAACTTTAGATACTTCACTGTTTTTGATGCTCTGTGCTATAGACCTGTTTTGGTTGAACTAGTTACTGAAGTTCAATACCCAACCCCAATAGTAAATCACAGACTGCCTTAAACAAAAAGGGGGGAAAAAACATAAAGGAGAGATGAAAATGTGATCAAGGCAGCAGGGAGTACCCAACACGGCTTCCTGTGTTACAGAGACCACAGTAGGGCAAACCAGCATGTGAGGAGTGCTTCCAAATAGTGATGTAACAAAACAAAATTATAAGTCGTGAATGAATTTCACTGGCTACACGTGGACGTGATAACTTCTTTTATAGATCTGATTCAGTGCCACCACAGTGTTACCTTGAAAGCGTATTTGCGGTTTATGTGGTCATCAGGCTCAACTGGTGCAATGACATAACTGGGCAGAGGGATGCTACCAAGCACTGTCTCCTCTCGGCTATCTGTGAAGCAACCACACACAACACACACAGTTAACTGTTAAGGGCACCCAAAACAACAAACTCTTATTTTGCCAGGATATTTTTTTTTACGATGTTTACGAGTGACTGTAGATTTATGAACAGAAGGAAAATTAGTGAGGCATAATTCATAGGTGACTCTTGTCTGGGCGAGGCCATGTGGTATCATGTGGCACAAGGTGGCATGTGGCTTATCTATTATTCAGTGTGATTAATGGAGGAGAGGAGGTAGATGCTCCAGCAACACAAGCACAGATTACATCCCATAATAAAATACTCAAGTTAATAAGGAAGAAGTGGGAGGAAGACAAATACAGTGAGAGTAAGAGATGGCAAGATATTTCATACATCTATTTATAGACTGTCATTAATCAAGAAATGCATCTATCCCTCAGAGGACATCACCAAAGGTTTTTATGTCTGATTTAACAATCAAGGCTATTTTCATTTTTGCCTATTAAACCCTGGCCGAGAGCAATTTTCATAGACTCACCTTTGTAGTAAAACAAGCAGTAGTCTGACAAAACAAACCACTTCCGTTTCCACAGTCGCATTCCAGAGCTGTCCTGGAGGTGAAGGGGGAAAAGCAATACACAGCGTATTTAGAAATCCTCCTCGCAGGAACATATTTTAATCCAAATTTTAATTAAAAAGCGTAATTTGGGAATATAGTGCTCATTAGCAGCAAGTAAGTGTGTGTGTGTGTGTGTGTGTGAATAATTTAATTTAATTTAAATGTACTTTTTTCTTGCAGCATTTGGCACAAAGCTGCCGACTCATTTACCTCAGTACTGTAGGTCTCTGGGTTTGGTTGGTGTCTTTTTGTGTTATACTTTTTCAGATTATGTGATCGCATGAGACACTCAAGTCCAGATTAAAAGGGTTTTGTATGGACAGTCTGGGCATTTATTTTGTAAAGCTTACAGTAAGAAGAACATCAGATTCTATACAGAATGGTTGTTAACAGGTATTAGAAAGACACAGACCATGACATAAACCTTTATGTTTATCCTACTTCTGCTCTACTCCACACAGTTACAGCTGTTGTACAGTGAGGAATCTCACTTTCTGCAAGGAGGGTCATATCTGATTATGTGACTGATATTCCACAGTGTAGCTATGTAAGGGTCTTTCTTTTAGACTCACAATAAGAGCATAGGGACCCCAGCTCACCTGTTTATATAGCCAGCCTCTCACCACCACTGGGATATTGAGGTTTCTTTTAATAGCATGATCCCTCTTTCCAAAACTGTGTACTTTCCCCGTACCTCTGGAGCCCTGCAGAAAGCAAAGAAAAAACAAAAGAGTGCATTATGTGGTGGCTTTGGTGAAGAACTGCAAGCCAATTTACTTTGCTTACCTGAGGTAACATACAGTGATTAATAGAATAGTACTATGTATACCAGTAGTTCTCAAACTGGGAGACGAGCCCCCCTTTGCAGGGGTGCATGCATGGATGACCAGGTCGAAAATGTGGAGTGAAATTAAAGTTGACTCTGGTTTGTGTGAGGACAGTAAACAAGTGCTCTGATGCTAGTAAGGCTATCTTGCTAACTCGAATTCTTTTTACATTCGACGTGCCTTTTTTTTTTTTTTACCAGTAGTTGCTCCAATAATGTAGAAGACTGATAAACATTAAATCTGTTTACGGGGGGGTGGGGGGCATGACAGAAGCTTGAGAACCACTGGTGTATACTCTGGCATTAACCTCCACAGTGCAGAGAATACAAAGGCAAAACTGAGTCAAGTAAAATGGCCTTCTTTCCTGGAAATTCCTTCTTTTAACACCCACAAAGAAAAGAGGAAATACCAACAGGCTATTCCTGTGAACGTGTGCTTCCATTTATAATCAGGTATATTTAGACAGGACCATTTCAGACTACATACTGTCTGTAGGGCTGCACTAAAAACATCATATTGACAGATATTGCGACTGTGATTCACAATTATGTGGGAATCATCATTCATCATTGTTTCCATCACAAATTAAATTTTCATTAAAAAAAATAAAACATTAATATGATGTGAAATTTTTGGGGGTCTGTACAAACAAACTTACTTAAATGTGGAGAACAAGATTTGTAGACCAAGGCACCTCTGCAGCACTACAGTACTTCATTTTAATGCTGATTTGTCACACATTCTACCTTTATCAGAACATTACAGCTTCTGCGATTTGCATATTGGACTTGGCCATATTGCGATTTTGATAATTTGTTTAATTGTGCGGCCCTAATTCTCTGTAAAAATTAAGTCAGACTTTTTCTCGGGGGCTTTTCTACAGAAATACCTGTGGTTGTCGGGTTGACCTGCTGGCTAAAAGAAGAAGAAGTGTTGAGGGGACAAATATGCATACCCAATTCCTTATACATATCTTAAATGTGACACGTTTTAATTAGACAAAATGAAAAACACCAGAGGGACCAAAAGGTAAGGTCAGTTAGTCACACAAAACAATAATCACACAGACAAAGAAGTAGCTTTTACATCATCTGCCAATGATTTTCTCAATCATTTGATATTTAAAAAATCATTAAAACATTCAAGTTCCTTAGAGCAATAGTTGTTTCTAACATTAAGTTGCATTGACATTTATTTCAGTGTTGGCAACTATTAAAGTAAAGGGGGACTTTCAGTCGCTCGAAATTTCAGATTTCTCTGGGATTTTATTACTGTCCTGTGCTTCTGTGCTATGTCACATATTCATTGGCAAAACATGTTTGCAGCAAAAATTTCCAGGACAGCTGTGGAAACAACAGCAAGTCTATCACAGAGATGCATACTGTACGCCGCACCCTTGTCCAGTTCCACAGGATGTGTATTTGAGTTTTATTATGCTTGAAAAATGACTAAATTATCGCTCTCTGTGGTCATTAATCAGAATGAGATAATGTCTTCTAGAGTTGATTAAACCAATTTATCAACACGAGCAGTTACAGTCATCAAGAGAGCTCTCAAAGCAATTCTCTATTTCTTTGGTCAACTACGATCAATGTCCAATAAGAAAACCTGAAAAAACATTTTGATTCTGTTTAAGGATTACTTTTCTCTTCAAACATTAAGTAAAACTAACACATACTCAACATAAACAGTTGCCCTCTCAGAGAAGAGAAACACTGATGCTCACCTTTGACCCTGAGGTTGCATCCACTGCTGCTGAGGTCACAGGCTTGGAGGACTCTGTGACCATGCTGGGGGATCTCTGATTGGCCGCTGACTTGGACATACGGGATTCTAACCTACAGTTGAAAGGCAGCGAAGAAGACGATCAGTAAAACAGACAGGATGAGAAGCCTCGGAGAGTGATATCCCTTCTCTCCTCTGACAAACTAAAAGACACACAGGAAAACAGAGCACAGCCCTGTGCTGAGCTTTCAGATATAAAGGATGTGACTATTTCCTGACACCGCCACGCGACCTGTCACAGCCAATGGCTTTGCAGTGTGGATGTGTTAATAGTGGAAGATTTGTGTTCCAAACACTCCAGTGACACCTGGTCTGACAAACACTTCGGGGCACACATGTTATACACACCCAGAAAACAAGCTGAAACAAAACCGCAAAAAGAAAGAACAAAAAGAACCCAAAACCATATGCACAGATGAGACACACATGCACACTCACACAAACACTGTCTTTGGACAGCTTCAAAGGAATCCAAATCCCACATTTCCACATGACATCATCATATTGCTATGGATCCAGAAAAGGCCTTTTGAGTGGTACTTTCATTATTTATGAATACATTTATATTTATATTAAAATAGTAATACTAATAACATCAGACAGATTAGAGTAATAATATTTAAATATGTAGTGGATGTTTTTCCTGGTGATGTCATGACCAGTAAAGTAAAACATCATTGTTAGTATAATTATCACAAGGGACAAAGAAGCAAAGTCCAGTTGTAAATTAAACACAATCTTGTGTTTCTTCATTTAGACAAGTCATTATTTCTCTAACTTTTTACACCATGTACCACCTCAGAAAATATTTGGCTTTCCAAGTACCACCATTATGGCTGACATTAAAGTGCACTAGCGTAGGCCAACCCTATTCAGCAACAGAAGCAAGAATTAGATTATTATATATTATTTATCATTGACTGTTGTTGAAACTCGAACAGAACCAGCTCAGGAACCAGAGCTAATTTTGTGGAAAATGGTCCACATTTCTCTCCCTAATAGTTCCCATTTGGAGCCACGATTGCACATTGCAGTGTTTTTTAGTCATTAATTTTACCTCTACTATTTGTGTGATGTTCTAAATACACTAACTCCTAAAGGTTAATGTACTGAGATTGTAAACAGCTCCAACCTTTAGCACAGAATTACAAGGAGACAGGTAACAGCTTGGACTATTTCAGTTGACATTGAGATGACTATTGTGATTTATCCTTCGACCAGTTAAAATATAGATATATATATATATACACATATATTTTTCATAGATCATGCATTACATAATTCTACACAGACAATCTGGTTCAAAGGAGAGTACAGAGAGTAAAGTACAGAACAATGTGACAACAAGGTAGCCTGATGCTTACAATTCCCAAAGGCACTGACAAAGCACCCAAAGCCTGATGTCACATTATAGATCTTTCAAGTAGAATGGACATAAACAAATGAAGTGGTCAGGGTTGTACTTTCGCATGGGTTAAGAATCTGACGTAAGAAATCTAGGCTAATACATGAATGTTAAGTAAAGTACACTGGGAATTCAGATTTTTAGGCGGCCATGTTGGCTGGCACTGACAGCAGAGTTGTAGCTTTAAGTATTTTCTCTCCAGTTATCACCTACTATTCACTGCTACAATTTCAAGGACTTTTTTCCAGGCTGCTGCAGTTTTTGATTTTTCATATGTGCTCACGAGGAGATGCATCATAGATAACAGGAAACTGGAGACAGCAAGGATCAATTTGATTTAACAAGGTCCCAGAAACATTTTAGTGCAGTGCTGATTAAGTCCTAACATGTAGTTCCAGCAGATTTTTCTTCCACAAATCCTGCTGTTACATCTCATTCTAAAGGTCCTAGATGCTGTGACTCAACTTTGACAAGTTATGAGTTCAGTGATGCTCTTCTGCTTTATTTGTAGACTTTGTTTTACCTTAAACCAATCTGTCCTTTTTCCACATGGTCAGGCACCAACGGCAAAATCATGTTACACTTACTCCCACTACTCATTTAAAAGAAATTTGTTCATATTCCTATGTATAGTTGAGCAACTGCACAAGTATACTGGCTATTGGAGTCCAGCACTGGTTGTTTTTTTGGGGGGGGCAATTTTTTGGGCAATTTCAGTCATTTTAATTTGCTAATTTAATTGTGTGCCTCCAAAGAATGAGTGAGAGCTGCTGTTCAGTGAGCGACTCTACTACAGCGAGCTAACCCGTAGCATAACCATACTGAACATATTGGCTATACATTTTGAAAACTCATCTGCAGCTAGTCAACCAGTCTAATTGACATGCAACTGTCCAATACTTGGCAGAGCTTCTTCCTGACAGCAGGAGTGAGCTTACAATAGGAAACAATAAATGGCCTGTCTCTCTGACAACACTGCCACTATCCCCCTGCATTGTTCTGCAAAGGGGTTAAAAGCAGCATGAACCAAGGTTGTTTTTTCCTGCTTTTTTTTCAGCACTACAATGAAGCTAAGGAAAGGGAGATAAGCTAGAGATGTGTGTCAGAGACTAAAGCAAAAGATAAAAATGCTGGTAGCACAAGGGGAAAAAGAGAGAGAAACCACAGTGCAACAAAACTTACAGTATCTGCACTCACAGTCTGGACTGAAGCCAGTCTTTTTACAGGATGTTTCTGTCGTATCAAGGGGACTCTGCTGTTTTATGTGAAGCTTTCATACTGTTTACCACCACTGTCATTGGAATGGTTCCCCAGGAGATTTGTTGTGGCATGTGGTGGAGAGGAGCGATATTTCACATCACGAAGTGTAGAAGGGGGAAAGACACTAAGCTTCATCTCTCGCTGCTTCTGCTATGATGGAAATGAGGGCATATTTGACATTTTTAATCCTTTCAGGCAGTGGGAGTACATGGGGAGAGTTGACGAATTGATCATAGTGTGATAATCTATAACAGGCCAGCAAAGCATAGGCTGATCGACCTCTCCGTGGGGAAGGGCCTCCTGAAGCTCTTTTTCCCCTGCTCTGCCCTCAATCCGATATGGGTCCAGGGAACACACTGAGATTCTCCTTACTGGGAAAGGAGTCGGTGATTCATGGAAGAAACCAAATTTCCTTTTCAGATATCAGTATACGCATAGCATGGCCATAACATCACCATGTCAGTGAACAGAAGCAACATTTTGCAGCCACAGCGAGGTAATGCCTGTGTTGCACACATTCAATACCAAGACTTTAACCCAGCTGTCACGCTCTCTCCCTTATGTCTACAAAAGCATTATGAAAAGAAGGGTGGAAGAGAGAGGCACAAAACTACGGCAAAATAAAGTAAAAAGAAACTGCATTAGGATGAAGAGCATCTTTAAAGATCCAGTGTGTAGCATCTAGGAGGATCTATTAGCAGAAATGGAATATAATATTCATAGACTAGATTTCTGAAGCTTGCCCTGTCCATTTCATTAACTGATGCTATTCTTACCATAGCTTAAAAAGATTATTACTGGCATTTCAAAGTAAAAGAATCACTTTTGAAAATATGCAAGTAAGCCCCTTGATGGTATACAAATCCACGGCTCAACAGAACTTAACTAGGGATAATGGAGAGTTTTAGGAAATGAAAGACAGCGCAGGATGCAGATGAATCACAATCAGTTTTGCATTGCTTTAACAGACCGTCTTTTAATTAGTGAGAATGTGGAGGTCACATGCTTGTCTCTTAACCTCCTTCTGGCTATAGTGGAGTCTGTGCTATGCATGATCATCTTACACCGGCCAGCTTAAATACGATCAGACACCTGCTGCCTTATATTATGCTCTAAACCTGCCATGCAGCTTTGATGGCTTTTGCAGGATGAGATTCACACAATGACATAAAACAACAATAAATCCGACTGCCATGCCGTGGCAATATATACTGTAGTAAATGAAAACAATGCAATGTCGCCTCTCTGGTACAATTCCAAATCTCAAAATGTTTGTGACATGTTGCTATTAAATATACTAATATTTATGTCAAAGAAGTGTCATTCTTGAAAAACTAAAGTTAGTTGGCATAAAACCTCACTGCCCATGTCAGAAACACATCGCCAGTTTTCCATTTCTGGACTTAAATTTCATTGAGAAAAAACTGCCCAGATGTACCAGAACAAATAAAGCCAACATAAGCGTAACTTGGCTTATTGATGAGACAGATTCATGACCCCGGACTTCATGACTGTGATATGAACACCGCCAAAAGCATATGTGAGTGTCAGCTATGCCTTTACGATAAATCATATTAAGGCAATAATTTGAAGAATAACACTCAAGAGTCTCTGGGATCCAAATCCACTGACAAGTGAGTGCAGTCAGTTATGAACGTCATGATGATAATGAATATAATAATATATAATTGGATTTTTTTAGTGTTCTGACATCGACTGCAGGTCATTTTCCTGATGTTACTGCAGAATAGACAGCTCCCCTCGTCATATGCTTTATCAGGGAAGGTGACAGGCTATTTCCCTCATGACCTTGAACTAACATGATCTGTACATTTAAGCATACAGCATATTCACTGTTCCAGAAAAAATAAAGACCCACTCACCTGTCTTGCAGTGTGTATTCTGTGTTTTCAGGGGAAATCTGTCCAGTCACAGGGTGCCGAAATGACGTAGCCCTAAGATTGTGGCTGCAGGACAGAGGGAGATGGAAAGAAAACAAAATTTGTATCAAGTCATTAATCATACTCCGGCCTGATCACGTCCCCGTATGACTGAGTTTCATTACTTCTATTTGGCTGCTGGTTGAGGTTACAAAAAAAGTTTGGCTTACACTGAACGCCGTCAACTGTAAAATAATCTATGGTAGCTCTGCAGCCAGGTCGGGAACCAGAGCTCATATTCTTTTACACAAAGTGTTGGGCTCAGCACTCTTTCTTAGCAAGCTCACCAGGTTTTATTGATTTCAGTTAGATGGGGCCATTAATTGCTTTAACTAGAGCATGAACGCATGTTACTGTCACAGGATAGAATAAGAAACAGACAAGTGGATAGAGGTGCTGGTGTTGAGAGGATTGAAATATTACGCCATGACTCTATCTGTTTCTTGTCATCTACTGTAAATTTATATGTGACTAGGCAAAGACAAGATTTGTGCTATTTGATTTTTACAACAAAATGATACAAAATCCCAGAAAAATAGTATCTGTACACGCTGTCTTGCAGTATTGAGCTAAGGCTTCACATTGTCAGGTCTCTGACACATTTGGCGCATCATCACATTGGTCTACTTCTTTCTCATACTGTACTTAGCGGATCGGTCTTACGGTTTATAAAAAAGACAGATTTAATGAGTTTCTAATCAGTAATGTATTTATCCAATCCCCAAGCTTTTCATCTAACCCTCATGGCAGGTTAAACTTTAATCATTCATTGTGTTTAGCTTTCCATTTCATGTAGTTACTCTCACGATTTACAGAAAACCTTACTCTGCAGAAGGCCTTAAGGTGCACGGACATTCAGGATTAGATGCCCCTGGTATTCAATACTGCCATCCATTATCCCCTCAAACTGTGACACATCCCTTGAGATGCTGCCAGCTTTCTGATCCTTAGTGCATCTGAGATTTTTTCCATTTTAATTTGCATGCCCATATAAAATGAGCTTTAGATGCTGGTGTTCTGTAGAGACATCATACAATGTAATGTTATCAAAAAATGTCCAGTTTTGGCAACTCCTCTGAAATTACAAATACAATATAATATATTCTAATATATAAAGGCCTGTGTGTTCTCTCTACTCAGGTGTAGAAAGTAAGGAGACAGCTATTTGTCTGATTATGTGGGCCACAGATATAAAGTGCTGAAGTCCTGTGTACTGAACTGCAATATTATGCTTTCAAGTCTGGCTTGTGTTAGTACTGTATTTTATTCCCCCAAACCCTTTCTTATCTTCTCCCATCACCATCACACACCGTCTATTATAGAAGAAAAAAACACAACACCATTTTCAACAGGAGCAGTGAAATATTGTGCACAAGTGTGCAATAAAACCTTAGAGTATACTGCTGTACAGAAGCTAAATCCATATGCTGCTTTTTCATAAACACTACAGATGAACAAATAGCTAAACATGATTAGACCATCCTAAATTAAAGTGTACCAAGGGTAAATATATGACTATATATCCAGCAGTAAGGGATTAATCCTCTGAGGGACAGCTGCAAAACTTCAGTACTATAAAGATGCAGAATAACACAAACAGAATTTGGTGCTTCACTGCATCACCATGCAGCAAAGGGAGGGGAGACAAACTGAGCAGGGTGGAAAGATTTATGAGTTGACATTTCAGAAAAGTTCAGAGTGTGTACTGACCAGGAATGATGCTGAGTGATTCTGCACACACGAAAAACATGACATCAAATATAAACCTACACAAACACTGTATAAACAGCTCTTCTTGATCATATATACATACACAAACACACATACATACACAGGCTTGGCCAGGCTTGCTCCTGGTAACAACTCATAATTTGCTGAGCTGCACTGGGCACATACAGTACTGCACCAGCATCCCCTGTTAATTAGAAATCTGCATTCTTTGAGGCTTTTGTTTTAGCCGCATTACTTCTGAACTATTTGTCACGGAATTTGCAGCATCCCCTGGTTGGTGTACTAACACTGCAGCACAGTAGGTCTATTTGTTTGCAGAAAACTAGCTTCCATCAACGCTTGTGACAATATTGTCCCAAAGGAGAAAATGAACTCTGTGCTGCAGAAGAGCTGTAGCACACTGCCTTTTACACTGCGTACCGGGGAAACAGCTTTTTTGTCAGTGCTGGTGAGAGTTGCTAGAATTGAATGTCACAAATTATTCTGTGCAGTGACTCTACATAAATCATGGATTGCATAATTCTATAATAATACAATAACATTATTTGAGAAGATGATTAAAATCACATTGATTTGAGTGCAGTCAATCTTGAACTGAATCATTCACAAGCACAGCAGTTCTGATCAATAACCAGTCAAAAACATCTTAAGGGTATGGTGTACACATTACTCACATCTCAACCTCTACAGCAGATGTTTATTTGTTAATGAATACATACATTTAATGAAACTCACATACAGTACCTGTAGTTTTTAGAAGTTATTCAGGTTATCTATCTTCAAATTCAAAATAAGTATGATCATAATAAAGGCAAGTTACTTACACCATACAAAAAGGCTATTAGGTATTACTTTAAACACTAAACATACTGTAATATAACAGTTGTAAAAAGAAGCAAAGTACCCTAATATAGCAATACTGCAATAAGTCACAAGTGTTTTTTGTAATATTAGCTCATTGGTAACATACACGGACAAGGCACTGCCTCACACCATTAGCATGTTACAGGGCCCCACAACACTAACTATCAGGTCAAGTAGAGTTCCTGCTTCCATAAGGCCAGATAAAGAAGAGAAAGAATGACTGGCATCTCTCCTCTAGGGGGATTTTCTCAATGTAGCAGTGTTTACATGTACAGTAGAAGTGTTGCCATAATGCAAACAAGACTGAGTTCAATCTTAGCTGAGACAAGAAGTGTCTGTCAGTTAAAACCTACCACATATCAAGTAAAAATACCACTTTTGTGACCAAATTTGACCAAAATTTTAATGCATAGAATCGTAAAGCAGAAAATTAAGGATTTTCATCAACTGAGTTGACTTTGATGTAAAAGTAGGCAAACTGTGAATAGAGGGTAACCTGAGAATAGAAAGGCAACCTGGTTTTAGGTTCAGCCAAAGCTTCTCCTCAGAGAAGTGTAGCACTGCAGCTCAAATCAGCTCTCTCTCTCTCTCTCTCTCTCTCTCTCTCAATGCTGCAACAACTGGAGTCTACACTTCAGCCGTGGCATGCCATACCAATTTTTTTCAGCAAAACAAGAGGCTCAGAGTAATTCCTGCCCAACACAAGGGCTAAGTCTTGGCAGCGGGGGCACCAGGGGCATGGCTCTCTGGTTTGCACTTCTCTCTCTCTCTCTCTCACACACACACCCACACCCCAATAGAAAGACACAGATCCTCTAAACTGCTCCACAACACACATCAAAGACAGGGATTACACCATCCGCTTACAGTCACAACTCCTGTATCCATTTACACAAAAAGAAAACTTTCCAACTATACCCACTACTGACACAGATCTCTCTGCTTCTGTTTGCTACTTACTATGCTCTGCTGTATCATGCACACAGTGGAGACAGTCTCACCTGCTGTGAGAGAGTGAATCATTGTGGATCAGCTGCTAGACTCGCTGTGGTGCTGCAGGTCATGGAAATCCTCTCGGCATTGTCAGGGCAGGTGGGAAGATGCAGAGAGGGTCTCTCGTAGGCAGCTGGTATCCGCAAAGAGCAGAGTAAAGTGGAGCCAGCAGGATGAGAGCAGGAGGGAGGGGGAGCCCTTTATCTATGCTTTCTCCTGCCCAAGCGTGCTGTCTGAGAGTTTCACCCCACACTTTCTGGGTAGATGGTAGAGATGTAACTCCCTCCCATCAGGGGAATACCTCAGTTGCTTATCAGATCCTCCTCCCTTTCCATTTTCTACTTTCCTCTCACTCCATGTTCTCCAGAATTGAATTTGATAAACATAATATCTTCTAAGGAAAAAGGTAAGTTACGCAGCTGCTGCTGGTATGGACATACATGTGCCTCAGAAAATGTCAAAAGGGTATTTTTACACGGTTCAAATATTGCCAGTTGCTTGGTGTCATGGCTTACTACTCATACATTTAGATTTATCACACAGGTATACCACTGGTACCCTCTGAGTGGCAGCATTGCAGCTAAAGTAATGAAGACGAATGGGCATGTTGTGAAATTTGCTTTTTCTCATTTAGTAACATAACCTCATTAGACATTCACATTATCCAATACAAATTAGTTGCTCCATGTAATGTTTACAGCTAAAAACAGTGAGCAGTGGATAACACACACACACACACACACACACACCTGCAGCATTCACCATCAGCTTTTGCTATATATCTGCTATGCAGTCAGTGGACACGACATTCATATTAAACACAAGACAAACAGAGTGTTGAATATTTAAACCAGGATCCATAAATATATTTTAACTTGTAAAACAGAGAACCTCACAACCTTCTTGGAGCCCCTTGAAAGGGCACCTCAGGGTCATTGGTGTCTACTTTTTGAAACACTGGTTTAACAGTAACATTGACCTGTGACCTACGCTCAGAGGGAATTGAAACTAATCCTGAGGAATGCGCCCCAGAGGAGCAGGTGGTATCAACATACTGTAGGCCTGTGGTAAACATTGAATCAGATGGACGACACACAAGGATTGGGGAGCTAAAAGAGCATCTACTATAGATGATTTAGTTTGCTGTTTCGCACCACTCATTTTTAATTTAGAAGCAGTTTAATTCAATGACACCTCTCTTCAGTTTAAATACGTTCAGACAATGGGATACACTTAAGTTCCAACCCACAGAGAAGTACAGAAACAAGATCTCTTACAGTATTCAGTGCTGTGAACAAAGGCTAGAAGAGCCTATTGTCTCCCCACATGTAGTCTTCATAATACACAACACAGCATCAATGTGGTGACTGAAACTTCAGGAAGGGGGATTAATCATGTGGGGCCAAGAGCTCGCCAGTTAGAGTAGCTGTTACTTCGCACTGGTCACTTAAAGTTTTGACTGCTTAATTGGCACATTTCCTGATATGTATATGTATAGTAAATAATATATATACATTTTTAGGAATCTCAATAGTCAGAGATGGAATATAATATTCAAAGGTATGTTTTCATTAATGTGTAGTCACCTGAAAATAAGGATTGTTTTGTTCTTGTCACCTTAGAACAAGTCGTTTTTATGGGCGCCGGGTACCTCACCTGTATGTCATCACCTGTCTTTCCTGTCACTCTGCAGCTACTCTATCAAATAAAGACAACAAAAATCCCAAAGAAAAAGAAATGAAAGTCACATAGTAGGCTGCAGTTGGCCTTACATTGTAGCTGATTGAAGGAAAACACAAATCAATGTTGTGCAACTACTCACCAGTGAACACACAACAGCAATCATTTACTTTTGCTGGGCTGTAACGGATGTATCATTAATACCAGCAAGCTGTTAGATGCAGATAATATGCTTCTGCATAATCTATAGAATAAGACAAAAGCAAATCAAAGAAGGGCTGCACATATGAACACATGAGAGGTCAAACGAGGTGCCATGAACCAATAGTGAACTCGGTAATAGTCATTTCTGTGTGTACGACACCCCACCCAGGCAGTGTGACAGGACATTACATTGTGAGAGAGAAATATCATGGACCACCAGAAACACCCTGTAGCATCCCCCAGGCCTAGCAGGCAAAATTAATTAAGCCTTAATAGCAATGGTTTGTGCACAGTTCCCAGACACAGGGAGCCATTAAAGAGATAAGCACTCTGCTGCAGGATTTGCACATATTGACTGACCTTTATCAGTTTCATATCAGAGCACTGCAGCAGCAGCCTGGCTCAGCTTCATTTCCTTGACATTTGTGGAGGAATTATCTAGGCTGTCTGCTACATAGAGTTACTGGGGGATTCCACTGTCACTCAGTGTGGAAATGAGGAAGCCAACTTAACACATTTCACACTGACTGGCCTTTCCCTGTCATTGAACTCATTCACTACAATCAGCATCATCATCATCGTCGTCATTGTTTACAACTGCAGGAACTCTGAGCTGACAGTATGATAGTTATTACAACCCTTCCAGATAACAGTTCTCTACGCATATCTGTACAGTAGTCTAAAATAGCATCAATGAAACAGGAAAACCCTGGTCTGCTTTGATGGAACCTGTAGCCATCCAGTGATCCACTCAAGCAGCACTGGGCAAAGTGTGGTAAAGACAGGCTCAAACAGGCCCAGTGAAAAGCAGAAACAGGTGCAAGAACTTGCCAGTGTCTGTAACCCTGTCAGACAGAAGGTTTGGCAAAAATTGAAAGAGCTGTCACCTTATTAACATTCAACACACACAGTTCTGACACAGCACATTTCATTGCAGTCACAATGGTCCTTCAGGCCATGCTGTTCCAAAACATAAGCAAGGCAACAGCTAATTGTATTGCAGTGAATGCCAGAAAGACCTGTGTTGGGCCAATAATACAGAATTAGGATGCAAGCACACTACTCTCCATGCACAGAAGCTAATTCTGAAAAAGAACCAGTAAAAACCTTGATATCTTGGATTCTAGTCCAGGAAATTGTTTTTGTTTTTTTCCAAAATAGGTGTTGCTCATCATGTTCATCTCATTTCATTCCTGCTCAGTTAGAATATATATTTTTCAAACACTAAGGGGAGAGCAAAAAACAAAAACAACTTACTGCACAACATTAGCAAAAACCAAGGAGCTGATTGTTCATTTCAGGAAAAAGGAGACAAAAAGATACAAAGCTGAGGTGGAACAGCTGAACAGTTTTATGTTCCTGGGAATCAACATCACAAAGAACCTGTTATGGTCATCTCACATCTCCACACTGGTAAAGAAAGCTGATAAACAACCGTATTTCTTAAGAGAACTTTGTCTGTGCCAAGTTCTTGTTACCTTTTCCCGAAGAGCAACAGAAAACAAGTCAGGAACTTGAAACATCACAAACTGGCATGGGTTGTGCACAGGAAAGGAGAACTATGTAGTGACTGATTAAAACCGCCAAGAAGATTTGTGGTACTCAACTACCCAGCATCAGTGATGTCGATGAGGTGAGGTGCCTGCGCAGAGCCAAAAGGATTAAAGACAGTTCCCACCTCAGCCACAGCCTGTTCACCCCGCTGCCATCTGGGAAGAGGAACAGAAGCATCCACTGGAAGCAAAGCGTCTTCCCTCAGGCTGTGAGACTGCTAGATTCATCCTCAGCACTCCATTATGTAAAACAGTTATTTATCTTTTCAGTGTACAAACACAGGCTTCACAAAGAATGAAGACATGTTATAAACTGAAATTGTTCTGGCTGCTGCCTGCAGCAAGAGAGAAAAAGGCCTTACCGTGAGATGGATACCTACAGGACTGTGAACACATCAACACTTCCTTTGCTCCACTGGCACAAATTTAGCTGACTGATAAATATTTATAAAGGATGATTTAAAGTAACTCATCAAAGAAATTGTGGTTTTATAATGCCACCAACCATGACAATAAAAATGACTTCCAAAAGCACTTACCTTAGGGATCAATAGCGGCAGGGATATGCTGTGACTAAGAAAAAAGTTTGGTGATTTTCTGGAGCAAGCATTACTTTGGGGAATAAATCAACAAAGGGTCCCTGCAGCTTTAGGTCAATATTTAATATCACAGATTTATCCTGCACCTTACCCACTGAATAATGATGACCCAGAGCTACCAGGAGTCATCTTTATTTCATCTCTTCATTTGTGCTAACAAGAAATGTCAGAATCTGAAGTGTTCGAATGTGTGAGTATGTGTTATGGGGAAAACTCTAAAAGCTGTTTGATACTGTTGCACACTTAATAGAAATCAAAGGTAATCCTAAAGATACTTTCACTGGTTTTTAACCCAGGCACTACCAAAATGTCCCTTTATTTATTAACCAACCTCTCAGTTTTAAGAAACAAACAGTCTGCAAAAGCTTCTCACTGGGCTTAAACACAGTCAACTGTGGAAATCAACAAGACCATTGTGTTTCTGGCCCAGGAGAAATATGTCTGACAAATTGAGTGAAAGTAGAAAGGCTAAAAATTCTTAATAAGGAGGAGCGGGATACTATTTTCTATTGCAGCGCTGCATTTGGAATTAATCTGATAAAACTGATGTACAGGGATTTTATACATAAAAATACTGCCTTGTGTAATTCTAAACATCACAGCAACATTGTTGGTTTAAAAATTCTGATATTTGATCAGACTTGGCTAATCTCTTCTTGGGCAACTGACAAGCTACAGGAAAGAAGATTTTGCAAAGCAAATTATTTCCTACCAAGACAAAAACACACCCTCAGCAAAAGTATCACATACCTGACAGTCTGCAAAGCTCATCAGCTCGTGCTGTTAATCTCAACTGTTGCTTATACATAGATGTTATCAGTGGAGCTCATGCACTGATATCATTTTCTAATAATAAGATGTCTAATCAATCAGACAAAGTGATAAGCTGACATAAAACAAATCAAATATTCCTCTAGCCAACCCTGAAACAAATAAACAAATGAAATGGGAATAGCCAGTGCTTCTTTTCTCTTCTGCCACAGTCAGCACATCAATAGGGGAGGTTTAAAGGCACATTGCTTCCCTTCACTGACACACACACACACACACACAAACATACAGACACACCTCCACAGCACTGAGTCACGCTTTATCATCAAAGGTCCGAGCCAATCTCAGATGAGCTAAAGAACAACATGAGCCACTTGGAAATCAGAAGTTAATGAGAAATAACATGGTGACCTTTGACCTCCATGCTCCCGAGGCTCACTGGGTGCTATGCATAGCTATCAACCTCTGTAGGTCAGAACGAGATGTAAATGACTGACATTAAGGAATTTGACCATGAAAGTTGAGCAAAGGTAGGTCATCACAGTGAACACAGTCACAAAGTGAAAACAATGTGTCAGCACTCAGCAGGAAAACAGTAACAGCTGCATGTCCTCCGTTAATGTCCACACTGGATCTGATAGGCTGCTGTGCGGCTTTACGCTTTGATAGAGCAAAGCATGAGCTATGCACGATGCTGCAAGGACTCACCCATAGTTTTAGTGTGCTGCATAAAAAGGGAACACTATGGCAATAAAAACAAAACTTAACAAAAAATAAAACAAAATTTAAAAAACAGCAAAAAAGAATTGAATCATGTATAAGACAGAATTATACATTTCGTACCTATTATCATGTTGCTGGGTTTTCCTTGTTTGTCTGTCACTTACGGACCATCAAGTACCCAAAATAAGCCTGCGTGCATCATCAGTTTAAAAGCATATTTAGTGTGTAGCACTTTTTCAACAAATATGCTTAACCAAGCATCCTTACTTTCACAAGCAGTGATACCTAACAGGCTCAACTCACTGAAATTATGAGTTTGCAAATTGGATTTGACAGCAAAGACTATGTGATGGTAAATAGGGAATGACAGAGAAAAATCAGAGAGGAGGATCTAGAGGAAGTAGCACATACACATGAAGCATTTATGGCAAAAAAATATGATGTTAATCTTCGGGTTGTTTCTGTCTCCAAGTGGTTTGTGTAGCTCTAGCAACACCTAAACATGAGCAAAACAAACAGTGTTGACTGATCTTGTAGTAAGTGTTGTGTGTATGTAGGTTACATCCCTATTGCCCATGGAATGAATGAAATGACTGGACCATACTTGATGTGTGCAATTTGTTACTTGTATCTGTCTCCACACAGGCAGATAATTAAAGGTTAAAAACAGACATGTTTAACTCTGTATTTTACAGTTACATAGGGCTAATCTTTTATTGTGTTTTTAGAAAATAGTTACCAAGGTCTGGACCTCAGTGAACTCATAGGCCATGATTCTAGGTCAGGTAAAAGGTAGCCAGTCCTGATGAAGGATATCTTGATGCACTCAGTCTTTAAATGGAAACACACACTCAGGGAACCTGACAAGAATGAGGCACAGAGAGCAGCTGCCAGCCAGGACAGCAGGCTGGATGACCAACAAAGGTCCCTAATTAGAATGAATTTAATCAAATGCGTGTAATTATGTTCCATCTTAACCCAAAATTATTTCATGCCTTTCCTGCGCTTACACAGCTCCTCTCTCACTGACATAATGGAATGATGGGCAAGCAGACAGGAAGACATCATAGCTCATTCTGCTGCATCTTGTAAATTTCCAGAATGTAATTGGGATAATTGATATGATGTTGTGATCTTTTTCAGTCAGCCATTCAGATTGACTAAAGCGCAGTTTTCACAGCACAGTCGGATGAGGTCTGAGACTGCTATAGACAATATATATATATATATATATATATATAAACACAATCATTAAACCAAATGACTTTCAAATTTGTTAAAAATAATTCAAACTATTAAGCACCATATGTAAAGTGGCAAACTAGATCAAATCTTTTTCTTTTACAACCTGAGACTGCACACTTTTGCCTTTGGCTACTGAACTGGAGCATCTGTTCGAGTGTCCAACCCACATTGCAAAGCCAAACACAGCTAATCACTTTGCTGTGCAATGTAGGACAGAAGGGGATGTGAAGTGTGGGGGAATGTTAAAGCTGGAAATCTCAGGCAGGAGATAGTCGGAGGGCTTGGAAACTGCAAGCTCCACACAGGAAAGACCAGTGAGAATAGTGTGCAACAAGCGCTGTTGATAGCGCTGTCATCTGTAGCTAAACAAAACGAAACCACTGAGACCTTACTGTAGACAGTCATAACAGAGCACAAGAAATATGTTGAAACACGTAAAATACCTCTTTAAAAGGCAACAGTGTCACCAATATCTAAAAAGAGTCAGTTCCATTTTTAATCAATGTACCAATGAAGACTTTGGTAGTGTGAAATGGTGGTAATAGTACTGGTGGATTAATGTTTTATTACGTCCCCAAGAAAGAGACTGAAGTAGTAATTCATTTGAATCTGACCGACTCACCCTTGAATCGCTTCAGGGAGCTCCACCCATGTGTAGGAGGCTTAACTAAAAAAATTATCATTTCTCAGCAGGATAAAAATTAAGAATATTAGAGAGCTCGAGGTTCTGAACAATAACAAAGAAATAATTCATCAGATAAGATTAAGAGATGTTGGGTCCCCAACTTCTCCTACTTAACCAAAAATGTTTCTTATCCACAAGCTTCCATCTGGGTAAGTTATGAACCAAAACAAAGCAGTGCATAATAGTGACCGAAAGATGCCATTCCTCCCAGGTCAGAGACATCCTGTACACACCCCATATTTCCATATAATATCAGCCAAAAATAACACATCACCACAGTAATCAAGAGCAGCAGAGCACTATAACGCATCAAGCCTGGAAAACCAAAGATCAAGTCAGCACTGGAAGATTTGTTGTGCTCTCAAGTTTTGCTTCTTTATTTTGCTGTAGGTGTTGTAGAGAGAAACTACAGAACATTTCTCGGAATACACTGCAGTTTGTCATCTTATCTCTCTTAAATTATGAGCAAAGGTTAAAAGTCTAGCTCCAGTGACCTTCATAAGATTTGTAAAAGCAGAGATCAGTCTGTAGTCTGAATTACAGTTAATACATCCAAAATGTAGCAGCAACGTATGTAATGTAGGTTGAACTACTATACCCTATAAGAAAAGAAATATATCGAATGAGCATGTTAACATTTGAAGTTGTTACACATTTTTATTTGGATATTGCTCATATTACAGCAGGTTTTTTTTTCTCAAAGTAAATTAGAGGAATGTATAATTACATTCCTCTAATGTACATCAACTAGTTTAAACAGTAGCACTTTGTTCTTATCCTACAACAATCGCCCATTCCCAACCCCCATCATGTCCCTATCTACTCTGGGCAATCATGTGACAGCCACTCACCATCTATGTATATAGTGGAGCAAGATTATTAAACATCCACGTGCACACATACACATGCATTTGAGTTTTCTGCTCATCCTATCCGATTAAATATGTTTTTCTGTTGCATTTCTCTGATGAGTGCAAAAGCAAAATTAGGAGAGGAGAGAATTCTGGGAAAGCCGGCTCTATATCACATCTGCACTTCACTGCATTTATCATTTAATATTCAGACAAAGAACATTGTCACAACTGTCACATCATCCTCCCTGTAATAAGATTGATTCTGCATTCCTAATGAAGATGGTTCATCAATGCACAGCCTGTCTTCCTACAAGGTGTATGTGTACATCCATGTGAAGTGCCTACTTATGCTGCTGCTTAGGGCTTTAAGAGATTTTATGGTGAGGCAGCTTGTCCTGTATTCTGCAGCACAGATGTCAGTCAGAGATGACAGAATAACAAAATAAATCACCCTCAGCTGTCATTAAAAAGTAAAAAAGCCAAGAATGCAGAGTTGAAAAAGTGAGAAATCAGCTTTTTTTTCCGATCAAAGAGAATAATCTTATAATATAATAAGGCCATTTCAAATAAAGCCGACCGACAAAAAGGCCCTCACTGCATCGAACATCTAAGCACTGTGCATCAAAATGGCTCTGAATCTGCAAGTCACATTGTTCCCTAGACTAAGCAATATCTAAATAGCCACGTGCACTTTTCTAATGCAGTCCTATCAATCACAAACAGATATGACACATAGAAAAAGTGTATCAAAACAAAGATGGCCTACCTGCGGGTTTTCAACGCAAATCCCATGCAGCAGCAGTCATCATTTGCTAGACTCACGAACAAGCATTTATCTTTGTCTTCAAGCTCAAAAGAGCTGTCTGCTCCCCAAGGTTTTACTGTACCTATGAATGACCTGCAGCATGACTCTGTCTGATTCAGCCAAAGTTGGGCAATCTGTCATACTATGTACACAGTCCCCTGAGCACACACAGAGACACACACAGAGACACAAATTGCATATGTACGTGGTCAGATTATCTGTCTGATCTCTGATCCCCATAATCCTGCAAAATCAGAAATAAATCAAACATTACAAAAAAAACTGTAACGGACAAGCATGGCAAAAATAGGTTGAGAATCTTTGAGATGTCTAGTCTAAATATGACTGAACATGAAAACTAGTTTAGAGACAGAAACTCCAGTTCACCTGTTGTTGTTATTAAAACAAAAATCCAGTGCTTCATGACTGAGTGACTTCCACAAATAATAACATCATGAAATGGCTCCTGTAGTATGTTTGAACAGAGAATAACAGAATATTGTAATTAATGGAAATGGTGTCCCCATAAAAAAAAGGTTGATAGGTAAGCGGGTAGCTTGGTACAGTAGATAGGTGGGTAACTAGTTAGCTACCTAGGTGACTAGGTAGTTAGTTAAATGACTTTCATGACATCAGATTTGTGAGTGTAATGGCAAAAAGGTAAAAAAGCTGCATGTAAGTTGTCTAATGAGGGCCTGCACACAGAGGAACATGGTAGAGCAGATTACCCTGTTGTTCTGTCGTTATGGGTGGATCAATATTTTTTTGTCCATCATTTACATGCTCTTGGGAAAACACCTCTGTAAGTGCTGGATGTCCAGGTAATTAAGTTCAATAAACTCAAGCACAACTATTCTTTTAAATATAATATAATGTAATAAATTAATATAATAATTAATGGGAGACATGAATCCCAAAGCTTGGAAGTATTAAGATACAGTGTATTCAGTGTAGTCATCCCGTTTACCATACACTGTTTATAATGTAGAGAAACAAAACAGGACAGGCGTAGTTGAATTTGGTTGTATGCTTAAGGATTACATTATCTGAACCAGGGTAATCCCCGTTTCCCAATACCATTTTGTGAAAGCAATGTCACTTGCCAGTGCTTTTGTCCAAAAGCAGAGGGCCAGATAAACACTGGATCCTCTAACAATCCGATTCAGCTAACCTTCATGCTATGAAACATGTCTAAATCCCTTACACAATCATGTCAGAGGCATTATTATGTCATCCCACCACCAAATACCCCCCTCCTACCCCCAACATATACAAACACACACACACACACACACACACACACACGTTTGTCTTAACATTGGGGAGCTTCTGTCAGCAAGATAATGGAGGAATGTATCAACTGCTGAAAAATGCACTCCGAAGAATACTACGAGACCAATCTATTGTTCAGACCCTTGATTGCATTACATTATTTTTTAGATTTGGAACAGTCGTAAATGATAAAGTCATCACATTTAAGCAAACACACAGAAGCTACTGTATGAGAGAAATTTGATTAGTCTGGAAAATTTTGCTGCAGAGAATCTCGGTCCTGGGGGTGTCCAAGCTCTTATAGCGCAGCACACTTTACTGCAGCAGGCCTGTCTTTAAACAGTGTTTGCTTCGGTGCGTACAATGTATCTATAATTTGTTATCAATGGAGGAAAACAAAGACATTTCTGACTTATCATCAAGTCTGGCAAATACTCTTCCTCTCACCATCCCTTCTTTGCAGGACATGCAGACTGAGTCAGCTTTTTGTGTGTGTGTGTGTGCGTGTGCGTGTGTATAATATCTGTTCTCTACTGGGAGCTAACTGTGTCCAGACTGGCTCTAGGCTTAGAGGGACCTCTCTCCTGCAGTTCTCATTACAGAATCTGAGCAGACACACACCGCAGTGCAAAAGCAGCAACTGAACACACTCCCACTGGGGAGCTACATTACAGTGATACACAGGGTTAAGACAACACAACTACTCCATGACTGACATGGCAATGAACAATGCAGACGCCACAGTGGTCCAAAAAACACACAACATCTACGCAAAAGTGATACAGTGTTACAAAAATGATTAAAAAAAAACTGCTCTTATAATTTGGTTGAAGCCCACTCCCATCTGTCTCTCTTGGTTTCTAAAGCATGCAGGCTATCACATTATCATTTTCTCGAGGAAATTAAACAGATGGATTAAATGAATTAGGTGAGGTTCCACTTGGCTGGCAGAGGGTAACTGAATTTAGAGGCTATTTTTAGATCTCTGTATCCTGAGAGTGTGTGGAGAGCTTGTAGAGACTTGTAGAGGCTTATTAAGCCAGGCGTCAGTGGAGGAAGGTAGGCCACATCTGGTGCACACAGCTATAAAACTCTAACTGGCCAGCAGGATCTAGATTTTACCAGAGCAGTGCCTTCACTGGAATTTATATCCCACTCACAGAGGCTCATCTAAATCACAATTTGGGGAATTTAAAAGGTCACTATCTTAATACACAGAGTGTACTCCCTTACCAAATACCTCAACCTTCTGTTAGGTATCATCCCTGTCTATTCTTGGTCGCCCTGGAAATGTGCAGAATGCCTGTGGTTAAGGAGAGGTCTCCTTTGTGCATGGGTTTTATGTCCCCTGCACCAATTTTAGGTGTCATTTTTCAGACTGAAGTGGTCCAGCCATTCAAAGCAGCACTAGATATGACCTCTGTTATCAGCTCAGCATACAAATGAAGTGCTGTGTCTTTTGGCCACATTTCACCCTATGGTCAAGGGATGAAAGGGGAAGGAAGGGCTAGGCTGGGTGTGACTGAGCTCTACTAAACATCAAATCAGATGTTATCCAACACCCTGAGTAGAACCAGACCAAACTAAAGCAGACCATTACATGATGCATTAAAAACAGACCACGAAAGACTGTACAAACCCATAGAGAGAGGCTCATTGGTATTTGTTTAAAAATGTTATAAATATATATCCTGAATGAAAATAATATTGATTCAACGCTGACCCAAACTGTCAAACTCTGTTATCTGTTGTCCATACTGTAGGTGAAATTTTTGCGTTCTGGTGTTTACAGCCCACTGCCACTGTGGTTGGGAGCACAGCAAGAGAGCTGACCAATGAGGGAGCACATACAGGAATGATAAATAGGCTAAGTAACCTTATCACTGCGGCTGACATCGACACCCTGACAGAATGATAATAAGCGTAATATCTTGTGCATGGATCTATGAATGGTTGGCTCTATGGCAATGTTTCAATGTCACAACCCGATTAAAACTGAATCAACCAAAAGTGAAGCTTTAAAATTGCAGATTGCCAGTTCATATAGCTGGAAATCTGACCATTGCTGTATTGGTAGATCCCTGGGTTTCAAACCATGTTAACAAATAGCAAGCCATATACAGTTCAGTTCACTTTAATGCTGATAAGATTCAATTTTTACATCTATGCTAACATAACACTTAAGCTAGAGAGCTCACGGTGGTGTTGATTAAGTGCAAACAACATACAATTTCATCAAAAAGAGAACTAAGTAGTCCCCCAGTGCATGGGAAAGTATAATATGTAGCAGATGTGACCTTGCATGTGTGAGTCTGTATATATACAGTATACCTCTGTGGGACAACAGCTATATATGTGTATACAGGACTGAGAAGCATACCAATGTAAACAAATACATCGCCTTCAAATCTCTGGCTCACTGAGAGGTGAGGAGGACTGCATCAAAGCTATCTACAGTCTAACCTACAGAGACATCCCACATTAACCATGCACATAGAAGACGATCATAATCAGCCTGAGAGATCACAGTTCTGCTGACATCGACACAGTAGTCAGTGACCTGTGATCATGAGGCACTGCAGTGAGCATCTCTCCCTTCCCTTTCCTGTAAAGACTGCTCCATTAGTACACATTGATATATGCTATCCCCAAAGGCAATGCAAAGGTTTGTAAAGGCAAAACAGCCAGCTGCCTCCTCTACCACAAAACAAACGATGGACACTTTTCAGCATGCATGTAAATTCTCCTGCCAGCACATACACTTTAAACAGTTAACGGCATGCGATCCAAAGCACTTTATCTCCTGCAGCTGCTGGAGAGCTTTAGCGGACACACCTCCCGAGTAGCTACGTAGCAATACAATCCCGAATATGTGTTGGTAGAGGGGCTGGGATACACACCTGTGAGTCGCACGATACACTGGCTGCCTCTTGTAAGGGATGTGTAAGGTTGACTGTCCTGGTTGGCCCAACATGTTAGCTGCAGGTCTGTGATTTGCTGTGCTGTGCTCTGCTCTTCTCAGTGGTGCCTGTGTGTGTGTACTCCTCTCAGCTGGTAGTGCTGCTGTTGCTGACGTCCTCTGCTGTGCACCGAGGCGTCGATTCATTCAAAACATCCTCTTTCCCGCTTCTGCTGTGTTGGGGCTGCTGACGTTAAGCTAAAAATACATGCGATCACTGAACTGTCCCTTGTTTCCGAGAGCATTAGGCTTGTGATGGGTATTATTAAAGCCAGTCAACCTCACCAATACATCATGTAAGAGGCCCCAGAGCAGCAAGTAAAACCACAGGTACAAAGCAGAAACCATAACCCATATATTAATATTCTCTTCTCTCTTATTCCCTCCCTCTCTTTCTCTCCTCACCTGCTCTCTTCTAATGTATGTGTTCCTCAGCAGAGCTCTGCCGTCAGAGCTCTTTGCTGAACTGGACGCTCGCTCTGCTCCATTCCCTCTGCAGTCATGCAGGCATTACACAGCATGCACAGCGAGCAAGGAGAGCCAAGATGGGAATGAGGAGGGAGATGGAGGAATTACAGTAGTGCGTAAGATGAGGAAGTGATAGTGAAAGTGAGAGAAGCTGCGTTGAAACTTTTACATTGCACATTATGTAACAATAGATAACTGTATAAAGTATACTACTATATGTGCTGATCTTTATATCCTACTATTTTGACTATTTTATGTAGTTAGTATGCAAGAAATGTTTATACTATATCACTGTAGACCAAATGAAAATTATTGAAGGTATGCACCTCTGACTGTCATTATTTTATGCATAGATAATCTTGGAGGCAACAGCACACAGCAGTGTCTAAATCAACAACATCTCAACTCAAAACTGCAGCAAATTTACTATGCAGGATGACCGTAAATAGTACTAAACAGGAAATGGCGTAACAACTTGATTAGGTGAAAGAGGCAGCGTGTGACTTGGGGAGACATCATTCACGACATGAGAAATAGAAGTGAAGACTGGGCTCTGACCTAACAGCTGAGAAGACTGATGACTATGCCATGCTACAAATGCCTTCTATCAGCTAATAAAGAGAGTGGGTGGGTGGGGGGACAAGTGAAAAATGTTTCCCGCACCAGCTAAGGACTCAGGAAGTCAACTCACAGATTAAACTGACAGTATACCTGACCACACACACACACACACAAACATGCAGGTAATGCATCCCGCTGCTGTTGCCCTCATCCCCTGTGTTTCATCCTCTGCTGCTCTTTCTCATCCATCTACACTCTCCTAGCATCTCGTTAGCATACCCCAGGAGTCGAAGGCACTCGCACTGCAAGTAAAGACCCATTCAACGGTGTGGAGATGATACCAGTCTGACAGATCTCTGGGTCTAACCACCACCAATGGTAATTTGAATTGTGCATTAGTCCTCTCTCCTGCAGTAATTAATTTTATTGCATGGAATAAATTGCAACATACATGCCATTCAAATGTGAAACAGCCCTACACTTGCAAACAAGTGAACTGCCAAAAAGCAGAACAGTTCCCGTCCAGTTCCAAGTGTAAAGTAAAGAAAGAATTCACATAGTAGCTTCTTTAGTCAGTGCAAATAAGGGTTTAAAGAAAACAAAATGTTTTTAATTACGTGTAAAATGACCTAAATGGGAAAGTTAAATGATCTAAGCATGAAAATAACATTACTAAAAAACAACCACACCCACCCATAGCAAACAGTGGAAAGTACATTTACTCAAATACAGTACAGAAGTGCCATTTTAAGGTACTTGCTCATTACTTGAGAAATATTTCACCTTTTACTCCTTCACACTGGAAAGATTTACTGCAGTTACTAGTTCACCTGCATATTTAGGTTTTAGATACAAAATGTCATCAGTTTCTTCAGTTCTCTGTATCCTGAGAGTGTGGGGAGAGCTTGTAGAGGCCTATTAAGCCAGGTGTCAGTGGAGGAAGGTGTATAAGATGTCAAATCTTATAAACTGTTATAGATCAAACTACACAACAATACGTACAGTAGTGTAAAAGTAACACCATATAAATCCAACATGTATACAATAACAGGGAGAGGTCTGATCTGCTGAGTACCTTTGGCATTAATACTTGCATACGTCTACTTAATAGGATTAATATGCACTTGTAACAGAGTATTTTAACATTGTGGTGTTGCTACTTGTACATAAGCAACTGATTTTAATACTTCTTCCACCACTGCCCATTATCAATAGCATGACCTGCAATAAACTGTATGTACTTAAATGAACAAATATTATGAGTAGAAAGTTACTGAAATATAGAAATGGGCTTTTTATCATGCTTCTATGATCACTAAACAATGGAACATTTGAATGCTAATAATAAAAGGGCATATGCACATAATAAAAAAAATACAATGTCTGACGTTGTCTCAGAATAAATATACATTAGATTCATCCTCCTCTTCTTACTCTATTCAGCATACTCCCATTCCTATACTGCATTGCTACTCACCAGTTAATGACCAAATGTGGAAAGCAGTAAGTCCAATTCAAAGATCTCAAATGTCCAAATCTGTCATCATCCGGGATACGACCAATTAGGAGTGTGCCTTTCTTTTCTCTGAATGTACGGTATCTCAGCCTATCTTAACTCTGTGCTCTGTGCTAGGTGGGTGACACATAGAGCCGTGTCAGGCATGTAACTGCTGTTTCAGCCCTCTCTCTTTACTTTTGATCACTCAGTAACTCTGCCAGCACTTACAGTATGTAGCTCCAGTTAGCCTCTCCAGGGAGGAATAAAATGATAACACTCCATTGTTCGTAGGAGGAAAGGAGAACAGCCCTACCTGCAAAGAAACTTTGAAGCCACCACTCTTTCCGGTGACCACCGATGAGCAGTATTCACCTCACCGAGTCGCCCAGTCAACGTAAATGCTGACCTTGGTCTCTGACTGCAACCAGAGCCTTCTGTCTCACCCCGAGTCCTCTTTATCAGATCACATCCCAGTCAGTCAGGGTGAGAGGGATGGGGGATGGAGGGCAGACTACAGCTGAGTGGTTTGCTCAGGGCTACTGCAGTGCCAGTTCAATAATCCACAGACAGACATATAGATAAGAGCAGAGGGCTGGATGAGGGTGGTTTCAGTCGATACGTACAATGGACAGCCAGGTCAACATTCATACCTCACTCTATCACCTACTTCCACTGTTGTCTTCCTTGCTGTTGTGTAATGAAGCTATAATAACACTATCAATCCTAATCTGTTGTGTTAACAAAGGCATTGCAAATATACCACAGGTGTTAAGTCGAT
The DNA here is from genome assembly GCF_004916995.1 of Morone saxatilis. Taxonomy (NCBI): domain Eukaryota; kingdom Metazoa; phylum Chordata; class Actinopteri; family Moronidae; genus Morone; species Morone saxatilis. The sequence continues at coordinate 12,896,536 of NW_023339663.1, read as the reverse complement.
AGACTAAAATTACTCAGAAAGGGAATAGGACGGTAGGGAATATTGTGAAGTATGCAATACAGAACTGACAAAATTTACTTTCCTATAAGTTTAATGAACTTATAGGAAAAAGGCAAGGACATTTATAACTCAAGTCTGAGTTAATCTCAGTTATGAAGGTAATAAGTAATAATAATAAATTTTTAACATGGCAGATAGTAGATATCAGCCTGCACAGTAAGAAAGAATGGCCTGAGTACCAAAAACACATGCATTATGACTTGATAAAATAACTGAATAAAATGTGAAATTGCATTAAACTATATAATAGACAAAGACTCAACAGCAATATCTAGTGGCTACCTTCAGAACAGCAACATACATGGACATTCTCCATCACTTCTCAATGTGGACTGACAGATAAGGGTGTACATCACTTTCATTACAGCGATTTGAAAACTTCCAGATATAAAATATGCTGCCAAAATCCCGCCCACAATCCAAGCTTTATCTCACACAGGCAATGGATAGTTGGAAGTGAAGACTGATCACATCTTAAATGATCAAACTACAAAGATGTAGAATAGTAAAGAGAACCAATTGGCTCATGAATAAGGAATTAGCGTTGCAACTCTGCACTAAAGCAAATTAAATTGGATTGGTTTGTGAGAACTCACACAGCTGTGTGGTCCATGTGTTCAATAATGCTGCAGTGAAATTGCCCTAACCACCAGATCTGCTTTCAGTAGCATTGGCCAGACAGGCCTTTTCATTTATCCTTTTCTCACTCAATATTCCATTAATGGAAACAGTAATATTCAATCAAGTAACCCACAATGAGAAACATTTTTTAGAGCGCCTACACTCAATCTGCTGCTGAACGCAAGCTTATTGAAGTGTTAGGTTATTCAGACTTTAGACAATAGACTTTAAGGAATATGCATAGATTAAAACATGAAGCCCTTTTATCGCTACAAATCCAATGATTAGTCAATACATGTCATATTAATTTGCACAGTTCTTCAAGGTGCTATGGTGAAAAGAAAGCTGATTACAGAGGAGAACTGTCTATTGGTCCCAATAAATATAATTCATTTTCAGGACATGGCACCATTTTCTGCTCAGACCATAAGGCACACGGAAAAATCAGTTAGGTTCGATCTTGTCTTTGATTGTTCTCTCTTGCCAACAGAATTAACATAATAAAAGTTTTGTGCTGAACTTGTTAGCAAACAGTTGCCTATTTAAAAGTTTCAGAAGTTAGCATTCATTTGGAGTTTGTCCAGTCGGTCTGGTCACCTGATGAATTTAAGTCCAATATTCATGCGCCTTGTAGCTATTTTAGGTCCTCAACAATTCCTGAGGGAAATACTCTTCCTCTTAGCCGCTCAATGCAGCGTGCATTCATGCAATACAATGACCTGAAAAACACTCATTACAGCTAAGAATACTGCAGCGTTGGGTGCTATTCTCTGTGGGTTTGTTGAGTGATGCCTTCCACATTACACCTATTCATTTGATCTGCTTCTAATATAAAATATAGGTTATATATTGGTTAACGCTGTTGTTTATTTTATAAATCAGTAATGCAGATAGAAAATGTTCATAGATTCTGCTCTACGTACAGCATCCCTGTGATAGCAAGTGCTTTGTAACAGTTTCATTGTGAACTAAGTGATAAATACTTTTCATACAGTATATTAACTTTTTCCATATGGATACTTTCTCTGAACCTAGGCGCTTTATATCTAAATGCAAATTTTCTATTCTTGCACTTTTGTGTATTCAATTTTCTACTGGTGATGTGAGCTTTTTACATTTAAATTACCTATTTTATTGTTCATCACATTTACGCCAAACACCGGAATCTTTTGGACAAAATAAAAATGAGTACTTCAAGAAAAAGGTTAGGTCTCAAATATACTCTCTAGAAAGTCTTTCTGTTTTTATACGACATCCATCTTCCACCTTTGTGGCCGCTAACCAATCACTTCCCTTCTCACCCGTCTGGTGAGATGAGAACAGTGTGGGGACCTGCTTCTCTCTGCAGTGGCTCCAGTCACACTCAGTCTTTGACAGAATGCGGCAGAAAGAACTGTCATCTGAATTCAATCAGAGGGAGGGTATACAAACTCTTTCTTTCTTCCAGAGAGGAAGCTGAAATGACTCAGGTGCAGTGCTTCTTTCTTTGAAAATAAATGACCAGGAAATAAAAGAAAAAAAGTTTTCAGTTTCTATATAATTAGATTTCTGTTGCCTGTTTGTTGCATGCCAGTTCTACTTTTACATTACAGTAGCATGTTACAGATAATGCAGAGCACTGGTGAACAAAAACAGGCATTTCCTTTACACAAAGCCAAAGACAGCATTTCTCTGTGATAATACCATTAAACCAGTGTTACCTTCTCTCAATCTGCCTCTCCTCCTTCTCCAGACTGGAGAGCTCCAGCTCAGCAACCACCTCTGTTTCAGGACCGGCTGAGTCAGTCCCCTGGCCAAGGGGCAGGCATCTGAAACAGCAGGTCCCCATCCCGGCTCGGGCATCTCCCCTGCCCTGTTTCTGCTCTGACTCCTGCTGCTCCAGCTCTGACTGGTAAACCTGCTCAAGCTTTCTGGACAGTGAATGACTCATTCGAGATAATGTATATCATCACACAGAGCACACCTCAGGCCCGCAGCTCTTAATGTATTCATTCATTGCAGGTTCCCAGGGTTAAATATTGCAAGTCCAAACAAGGCCTGATGGAAAGCTTCCTTTCTATTCTGCAGCACAAACGTCCACTGTACCAGACTCTCAATTTGCCCTTTGTTTTCATCGTCTTCATTCAGTCCGACTCTATTTACAGGCCGAAACAGTACTGTACAGTATGTATATGTATGGTTTAACTGTCACAAGCCTCGTAATAAGTCAACTTGGACATGATATTGACAACACAGCTCTATTTATAAAACACTCTGGCCTTAAGTGAAAGTTCAGGCTGCCTCACAACCAAGGGGAGAAGATAGATGCACTAACATAATAGCTTGACACGATTTAAACATAATACAAGGATCTACTGATAATGACAAATGGTCAACATAAATCATCCTGCAAGACTGAGACGATTTGCTACATCACCAACTTCCCATTTGCAATTCCTTGGCCATGAATCCCGCATCTGCTGCTAAAGAGACGTGTTAGCATGTGCCCTGTTGCCATCTTCACAGGATTAATGATTCGTACTTGAAGGCGAGGTTGTGTGTCTATGTCTGTCTTTTATAGGGTGATTGTGTTTGTAGTTTCTTTGCTCTAACCATCATGTTCTCAAATATTTTGAGCGCTACTTTTATGATGGTGCAAAGACTGGCAAAATAGCACTACATTGTGTTTTTATTCTCTTGACCTTGAAATGAATTTAGCCTGTTCATTCACTAGTTCCATTCCCTGCACAGCCCACATGGTGCAATTGTGGGAAGAGAAGCTCAAGAAGCTCAGAGTTGAATTCAAATAAAGCAGCACAAGCTAATCAAAAAACAGGCTTGTCAAAAACTCTGACTCTGATGCTGCAATAAGAACGACCAAGGGGCCACACGTTTCCAGCTCATCACTCACTTGATAATTAGAGAATTTCATCAGCAAGTACAAATAAAATGTATGATGATAATGCCGCAATCACAGAATAATCAAAATAAGAATGATCAGTATTTAAATCGATTTAAATACATTCACATCAGCATGCATTTTTAAGCATACAGGATAAAAAGGATGTCTGTCTAACTTGACAAAGCATTTCCTGCAACAGGAGTACAGTGTTTTTTTTACCCCCTGGCCCATGTCATATTAATAATGCCCCCAAATGTTTTTATTTTGCAAAGATAAGGCAGGAGTAATCTGATCCATCAGCATTTTGCCTTTCGAGAATGACACGATTTCTATTTTCAGCTGAAGGTCACTGTCACAAACAGCTTGAGGGAAGGCAGAGAAAGAGATTGAACCGTGTTTACACACCACCTCACACAGAGGAGTCTACAGAAGTGATGAGTAATACCATGTCAAGACACTATATTGATATAAAATCATGGAGAAAATGTATCTGATGGAGATGATGAGTGTCCTGGACTAATTCAAAATATAGGTCCACTGTAGTGGAAAACCTGTGAATGTTATACACATTAAGGGCATTTGAATATATTTCCAAGTAAGAAAATGTCATCAAATGATGAAATCAATCTAAATTAAGCCAGGGGGAGATTGATATTGACACCTGGGACAGTGTTAGTCTGAAGTGCATAAATTATACAAGTTGGTACGTGACTGTAAGTCCTTGTGTCCTTGTGTCTCTGCTCACAGAAACAAATGCACAAACAATCACCATGCAGCTTGGTTGCTAATTTGAATGTGTATGCTGATCTTGTGCTAATCAGGTATCTCTGTTGTAATCAACAACAGTAACAGCTCTTCTCTAAAGAGGCATAATGTAAATTTTATAGTCAAAGAACAGATTCAGTATTCAGGATGTATAAAAAAAAGTTTATGTTACAAGGTGCAGTAAGTAAAACAGTTTTAAGATAATTATTCACCCTAGTAATGCTTTGTAAAACAGCTGCGGTTCCTTTGATGCCTTGGTGTGAACATCTTTGCTTTGTGGTGCTGTAGAGTGAGTGAATCTTAAGTGACCCTGCAATTCAAAGTGATGCTAACAGAGTCATCGCTTCAAGAAATATGGTTCCAACACTACTTTGTAAAGCCCCGTAGTGGTAGTTTAACAAGCACAACTTGTGGACAAGAAAATTGCAGAGCAAATGCAACACAGCCTGCAAGCTGTGCCAAAGCAGTTTCTCACAACAACCAGACACAACAAATAAACTGGGAAAGTGTAAGAAAAAGTATAATTCCTTGAGACTGTGTCATCAAGGGCAGAGTTGAGCCTAAGTATGAGAAGTATGAGGGCAGATCTATAAATATGTAATTAATATTGGCTCACTAGAGTACACATGCAGTAGGAAAGCTGCTGGTGGTGTTGGGATCTTATTAAGTTAAACATCTGTTCTAATTGGATGAACCTAATGACATACCCAATTTCATCCTTACCGTCTTGTCTGTAACATCTGAGCACAGTCTATACATGGGCACTATCTCATAAAGCTCCGTAGATTTATAGGTATCAATTAATTTCTATGTTGGTATACACAGAGGTGTCGTACACAGAGCACTGCAGTGTTCATCTTCATCTTCTGTCACCATTACCTCAGCTTTACTGAAACAAAAGCATTTGCACTGATCTTTCTACCACGGCTGCCTGTGGTGAGAGAGGTCTGTCTGATTGGTATTCAGCAATGGGTTTGCAATCTTTCTTCATTACTTCCCGTGGCACTCAAAGATTTCCAAACAATGTCCCATTACATCCACGGTCCTTTGAACAAACATGAAGGTTACTTAGCATATCTAACTGTAGTCAGTCTCATCTACAATTCTCCATGGAATTTTAGATTAATGTTAGTAAATTATGTTGTTAAGCTTAAATTCAAGGACGACGTTTTAGGTTTTGAGTCTTAATGTGAGCACTGACAATCTCTGAAGGATTCTGCTGCTTCTTTGCCTCTTTGAAAAAAAAAAACAACTATCTTGACAGTCTTCTTGCCTAAGCCCAAAAGGGGACCAGTTGGGAAAACACTTTAAAGGTGATGTCAAGCAAAACTGGTATCTTAAATCCACTGTGGCTCACACAAACTGGCCTGAAACACAATGGAAGTTTTGCCTCACTACAAAAGTTTAAGTCTTGACAGCTTTTTAAGACACCATGTTCCCAAATAACTGAGTACTTTTTTGAGTAAATTCTGACATACACAATGTACACATATCTATACAAATATCTTTCATGAAAAAAGAGTCTAAAATCTGGATGGGCAAGGGTTATTAGAAGGATCTTGGGGCTAATTTATGCCCTCTCCTTTTTTGCCAATGATGTTTAGAACTAGGCAATGAGGTATGGATCTGCCGTGTCCGCAAAAAAAGTAAGCTTCATTAAGATAGCCTTAAGATAAGGGCCTGTAGGGATACTAAACTTCATTTTTATCCCCTATTAAAATGCCTTGCATCAAAACTCCCAAAAGGCCTCATGGCTAATTAATGCGAACTGTCCTGATCAAAAATACTCAGCTAGTTACAAGATGCAAGCGCAACCTAAAAACATAACAAGCAGCAGGAGAATGGGAAGATAAACACTCTAAAAAACTAAGATAACAATAAATAATAAAACATTGATGGGGTTATCACATCTGACCAGTAAATGAAGTGGTGTCTTTTTTGGTGTGAAATCTATGTGAATTTTACATCAAACTATTCTTCCTGGACTGTCCCACAGCATTGTAAGCCCATTGAACAATGTGAACTGTGTCCTCAAAAGGACACCATTGTACCTCAGTGGGGTAATTTTTCCCTCAGGGAGCTATAGAATTGCACATTTCCTATGCTCAGTGAGTCCCGGTGGAGGAGAGTACACCTTACTGAACTTAGTTTTCCCAGCTTGGGAATTACTTAACACAAGGTCTTATGAAAATATACAAATATGGCAAAAATTAATCATATTGCAATTAGTACAATAATCCCATTGGCTCTTAGCTCTTGTCCATGTTCATGGATCTGATACTAATGTCTGTAATCATTTACATTGTTTTCAACCACTCTTCCAGTCACGCCATGTCTTCTTTATCTATAAATGGATGTATCTAACCATATGGAGGATGCATTAAGGTGCATGACAGTTGAGAAATCCTACTATTATAACTTAAAAAGGGAGCTTCAAGGACCAGTGTGTAGGTTTCAGTGGCATCCAGCGGTGGAATAGTTCCAGATTACAGCCATTTGAATAAAACTCAGCCTTCCAAGCTTCTAGGAAAAACTACGGTGGCCACAAAACTGTGAAAGGTCCTATCAAGAGCTAATGTTTGGTTTGTCCGTT
>NW_023339663.1:12884994-12889535 GCF_004916995.1 Morone saxatilis | reverse complement strand
CAGGTGATTATACACAAAAACATGTGAATGTTATATCCCATTTCTGCTAACAGATCTTCCTAAATGGTTTTCCTAGCTAATTTAGTTGTACACTACCTAATTATACATTATGTTATACACATCTCATTGCCACACATGTCATTGTCAATATTATGTTGGTGTCCAATGTTGGTGACCTTCTATTGATATGCATCCATTACTCAAGCTTACCTCAACACACAAGCCTGTTTCATCTGCAGCATATCATCTGCAGGGATTGGAATGAGATGATTTTGGAAGATGATTTCCAAATTGGGTCACTTCCTTCGAGATTTTCCATAAGTATGACAGTCAGTGACTCTATTTCAATCTGCTGCCACGGATGACAACTTAGTTTTGACAATTTCCTGTCTACGTTCAGTCTATTGATGGGTTAACATCAGTATATATTAGAACTGTAACTAAAGTGAAGTAGACCTAAACAAAAACTACACACATTAAACATATAGTTCAGGTTGGTCTACAGCGAGGTGTAAATAAATGTGAGTTTTGCCACAGCAGTGGCGTCTGAACAATCCTTCCTTTGTACTCCACCTCGGGTAAATTCCACCATCAACACACAACCCAATCTACTGACCGTTGTCACGGCAGCACCACGTGGACTTCAGTCCTGCTCCAGTTTGTTGCTGTATACTTCCTGGACAGTTAAGTGATTAGGATGGACAGCAGTTTGTTTATATCAAAAAAACTTACTTGCTTTGTTATAAAAATCTGATAATCCACTTTAACAGAGCTCCTGATAACATCTGATGTTTAAGTGAAAATGACGTGAGTCTGAGATGAAATTTCACCAAACAAAAAGAACCGTAATTTGCAACCTGGAGCAAAAAACACTAATCTGGAGGTTGTTCCTGTAAAAATGAAGAGGAATTTAAAAAAAAAAGCTGAGTTGTTGCCAGTTATAAACTAAAGACTAACACTTGGGATAATTTCAATGGTCGGAAATAGGGTCACAGTCCAAGCTGTCCAGTCCCTTTCCAATTTTTCGAATGTGATTGAAAGGATTAATCCCACTGAGTTGGAGCCATATTCGCTGTCTTTAGTGTTTGAATATTGCCAGCTAACATTAATAACCAAAGCATATCTTCCACCAAAATATTCCTGGAGAGTCAGCTCATGTTTTTAAGAACAAAGTAGTAGTAAATTAAGCAGGCTTGTGTATCCACTCATAGCTTAATTAGCTGAGTGCTGGAGTTAAAAGCCAGGTAAGCTTGACACATCGACACTTCCTATAATTACCCTGTAGACACATGGGACTAATACAGAAACCTGCCATCATCCAGGTCTGCATTAAATCAAATAAACCGCCAAAGATACGCTTGATACACAATGACAAAATGACAATACTCCATCATCACCGGAGAACAATAAACTCGCTCGCAACATTAATTTCCGCCACTGAGCTGTACACCAATCATCAGTTTCTCAAAGTAATTATCTGAATACTACACTTCAATATGGGACTTCATAGTCACACTGCTTCAAGAATTAAACAAAGACCAATAAATCTGCCATACAGCAAATCAATGCTGTGTTTTAATAACATTTCAGCTATCTTGATTTACTTATACATTTACACCTGAGGCTCATAATACCGTGATCATTATTACAGCATTATCTCACTATCAATTTGTTACAATTTACTGAGCTCAAATCTCAAATCTAGTTTGTATTAGCATTTTTTTTCACAATGCAATTATATTATAAATGAAATTAATCGCTCAGCAGTTTAATCTACTCTGGCAAACACACAATGATTTTACTTTCTTTCATGCACCAAGAGAACATGGATCTCTACTATGCTTAAGATAAGTTGAATGGTACAACAGAGCAGTCTTGGTGTGTTCTGTTTGACTCCCGGAGAAATTAGCCCTTGAAAACAATGAAACAAGCAGGGAGCGGGAGCAAAAACAGGATCCTTCCACCAAGCTAAATGCGCAACAAGTAGTCGACTCATTTAACAGCCTTGACATTTAGGCTACCATATATCACACAACTTCACTGTTGTATTGTTCTCGCTTCTTGCAGAGAAAAAGTGCGTGAACGAGGGAGACACAACGACCGCCTTTATCCTACACACAGTATAAGTGTCAGCAACAACAAATTTGTTAGCTGAAACCATTTTATGTGTCTTTTTTTCTTGTCTCTTTGAACGCCAGAATGTTTTTTTTCGAAGTGGCTACTGAATGCACGGACATCATTTGTTTCTCAAAACAACTGGTATAGTACCCATTTGATACTTATGTCTGAGTGCAGGTGTTGCTAAAATGAATACCTATTTAGTTAATTCAGTGCTGCAAACTGGTGTCTGCAGAGCATTGCATGCTGTTGAGCAAAGGCCTCTTATTAGTAAAGTATCAACATCAGAAAGACTGCAACTATGGGGATATAAAACCTCACCATACAGGCCTTCTGTCTGGAACAAATGGGGCAAGCTAAAAGGGCCATAACAGGACTACGGGCAGTGGAACTACAAAACCTTAAACAAGCTATTGTGGGAGAAGTAATTGTAATTCACAATGATCCAGCGCCAATAAAGAATTTGTCTCCACTTTGTTTTACACTAAGCTTTCTGTTTGTCATTGTTAGCCTGACTTATGTGATTGCTTTCAGCATAATTTGCTGGTGGCTGTTGTGTCCTGGTTCCTCTCACAGTAACCATCTGATATACACTGACACGCAGACCAGAATCCGCATATAAATCTATGATGTATAGCACTGCAGATGGAAAAATGCAAATATAATGCACATAATCCTTGAGGAACTTAACATAATGGATGAGTCAGTGTGGTACTGATGCTGTGGTGCCTTTCGCTGATGTTCAACCTGAATCCTACAAATGTTAATGTGTGAAGGACATGTGAAAATCTGACCAAAAAAAACAAAAAAAAAACACTTCACACATCTGTGACTTTGTAAATCCTGTCCTTTCTGCTTCAATAATGCAATCATGCTATACATCTCTGTCACCACACGGTCACACCCCTCTCCTGCAACCTTTACAGTCCCTCTATCACACACACACACACACACTCTCTCTCACACACTGCCACACACACCTATCTAATGGAGAGAGTAGAGGTCCTGCATGGAGGATGTGAGGAGAATTTTAATAGCCTTCCTCCTGTCCTGCTAGGCACTGCCACTTTCCATTCACAATGCAGGCAGAGGTAATTGGTTTCACCTATCTGATGGGACCCCCTGTGTGTTAATCCATATGCTGGTGTGTTCATGTGTCATTTGTCACGTGCATACTGTGTTTTTTAGATGACATACTGTGTCTGCGGCACAGCCTTTTAATGTAGTTTGAGTATCAGTGTTTGACTGTAACTCAAACGTGTCAGAACTGCACAGTGACAGAAAGGAAATGAAAGCATTGTACACACACACACACACACACACACACACACGCACAGCACTTTTAAAAAGCAGCTAATGGGATCAAATTTTACACGGTGCAACAATGCAACAGTGCAACAATGCTCTCGAGCCACTCACTTGATGAAGTAGCTCGCTCCTTCGTCCGTGAAGCCCTCTTCCCATCCTCTTGGCAAATCTATAAGACGAACAAGAACCACATTGAACGCCACAGACAGAAAACACATTGCAGCAAAAAAAGGGGGAAAAAAATAGGGGGAAAAAATAGGAAAAGAAGTCCCCTCGGCATCCTACAAATCAGATAGTTTGTCGCGTACCTGACCGTATCATGTGTCCCGAGTTAACAGGTTCACCAGTGCGTGGATGTAGCCAAGTAGTGCTATGACTTTTATCACTGCAAGAAAGACACCTGTTACTGAACGATAATGAAACAACAAAAATCCTTCACGGTTATAACGCCTCGTAAAGAAACAAGCGTTGAGTAGTAAAAACCGCCCGCTCACTTGATAAAGAAGACCCGGCCATCTCTACAAACTCCATACGACCAGTGGTCAGGTAGGGTGTCCCGTCCAAGAGGTGCCGCCATGATCTCTCCGACTCGGCTTGTCCCCCCCCCCGCCTCTTCTCCCTCTCCCTGTCCGCAGACTTTTCCAGGGAGCCCAGATAATAACCACCGCTAGGGCTGCATAGTTTTTAAAGGGGAAGAATACCAAACTCGGACCACTTCCACCACTCTCTTGTAATTGTAATGTAATTCGAGCTGACGAAAAGCGGATAACCGGTTCCCACAAGTAGCAGTCTGGTGTATGATTAAAACAAAGCTCAGAGCTCTACAGAAGAATAATAAATGAAGCCCACTGCGGAGAAAGGTATAGGGTGTTGCCCCGAGGGTGTAGTAGAAGTGCACTGGGTTAAAGCTGAAACTTATGACTACTTAAGACAATTCAATACTATGATGTTTGGCACATACATAAAACAAAAATTTACTAAAACTAAAATAGGAAAAAAGCATGTAGCAATCCTAAAAGTAATTGTAGTAGTGGCTACACATGAAAGCAAAAAAAAGTCATTTAAGGGGTATTAAAGGATTACAGGAATATTTTAATTAAGCCAGTATAAATTAA
>NW_023339663.1:12884598-12884899 GCF_004916995.1 Morone saxatilis | reverse complement strand
ATCACAAGTTTATAGGAGAGACAGGTGGCAGCCATGTGTGAGGAGACATTAAACACATTAAAACATATGAGTTAGGTTTAGTTTTCAGTCATACTTTCAGTCCTTTTATATATAGGTATGTTTGATCATCCAAATGACTAACTAGGAATTGTTGCACAGGGACAAGAAGAAAGTTGGTCTCTATTACAGGGATAAAGTGAGTCGACACAAAATATTTTCAGGCTCAAGGGCAATGGTAAATGGACTGTACTTATATAGCGCCTTTCTAGTCTTTCGACCACTCAATGCGCTTTACACTACA
>NW_023339663.1:12865239-12884498 GCF_004916995.1 Morone saxatilis | reverse complement strand
CAACACTGCAGGCAAATGTATTGATTGTGGTGATTCCATTGGAGTAAGTTAAAACAACCAAGGTGGCATTGGAATACGGCCACTGTATTTTCTAGCTTCTAATACTTTATGCAATTTTCTTTGAATGTCTAAAAGTGTTTTTATGCTTTATATGTGCCCAGTGTCTGTAGTTTAATCTACTACTAAGAATCACCAAATGCATAGCTTCACTGTGTGAATGTCAGTGATGGCAGAAAATAATGACAATTCATGCTAAAAGTCAATTTAAGCTCAATTTGATGACTTAAGAGTAGAGTAGGCAGGAGCCAGCAACCTTAACTGTCCTTACAGAAGCCTTACAACGCCTATTTCTTGCTGCAGATGAAACATGCCTAAGCCAGCAATGTTGGTGGTAAAAGCAAACAAATCTGTCCATTCATTATTATATTCTTTAGTTTTGTCCAACACTTTCATTTTTGGGGGATTTTGAAGCCATAGGTAGTCTAGCTAGGAAGAGTCAAGGCTAGTAGCCATTGAGAGTCAGCAAAATATAAAGGAAAATGCGCCAGGTAAAAACGTATGTGAAGAATGTATGACGCAGATTTTACTTGATGAAATGTTAAAACATTTTTACTACTGGAGAGAAGAATCATCACTTACAACAATATTAAATGAAAATGTTAAAAAATAACATTATTAATTTATTTATTAATTATCTTTTTTTCAGGGCCAGTGAAGAGGGGCTGAAGTGCAGCATGTGGCTCTGGAACCGGAGGTTGCCTACTCTTGACCTTTCTAGTCTTTCGACCACTCAATGCGCTTTACACTACATGCCATGCTCACCCCATTCACTCACACACTGATGGCAGTGGCTGCAATGCAAGGTGCCAACTGCTCACCAGAACGGAGAACTAATCATTCATACACACTCATACACTGAGTGTATATCGGGAGCAATTGCTCAGCGACACTTCAACATGCAGCGAGAGGAGCTGGGGATCGAACCGCCAACCTTCTGAGTAGTGCTCTACCTCTGAGCCACAGCCACCCAACCAGGTGAGATTCTGATCTGGAGGCATATCTGCATTTTAACAGGTGACATCAACCTAAACTGTGTTTGTCTTTGTCCCTGTGAAATTGTTAACAATCACATCCGCAGTAAAAATCCCATAAATCTTATTTAAAACAGACTGAATAAACGATCGAAACAAAGTCATCTACTTCAGCAGAATTTATAACAATTACGGAAATAAATGTCGCAATATACCCTCTTCCACTGATGTAATTTACTTGAAACAGTTTACAATGAACAAAATGTTCCAAGTATTTAAAGTTATCTATTGATTCAGATATTTTAACTTTGCAATAACTGTCCAAAAACCCAATTTATTGCACTGTGATGTTATATGATTTGCCTTTTCCCCTCCAATAAAGAATGACAGAATTACCCATAACCCTTATGTGAGGGTAAGAGTGGAAAATGCACAATCACACAAGACCCAGGGTATGGAAAGCGTTGTGTGTGTGTGTGTGTGTGTGTGCGTGTGTGTGGGAGGGGTGAAGGGGGAGGTAGGCATACACTTTTTCAATTATGGATATTACCTTGAGACGGAGAAATAAAAAGCATCTGAGTGCTACAAGGTCTCTGTAAAAGTGTCAGTGTGTGTGTGCTCAGAGCGGAGCATGCATGCGTGTGTAAATTAATGAATGTATGTCTGTGCATAAATTGTACTGGAAGCTTTAGATTAAGTTTGTCAGCCTCACATCACCTTCACTGCAGTCACGCTTTGAGGACAGAGAGGCTTCCTGTCTATGACATAGTGCAATAGTGCTTACACTGCATCAAACAGACCTGCCCAATTTACCAATGATGCCCATAAATTTCACTTGTGCTCTATGAGGGCAGGCAATTTTCAAAGTCATAGTATTGTTGGCACAGGAGTTATTTCGCTGAGCATTGAGCATCAAGAGACAAGGAGCAAGGTTTCACTTCATCATGCTGTGCTGTCATATATTATTATATCATTAACACAATCCTCTCATGATTTAGCTGGGGATGGTATCCCAATAAACTTGTCAAACAATCTTGAAAAGACGTGCAGAAACACCCGACCATCTTGTGTTTCCTGTGACGTGTAGATGACAGTAATCTTCATGTGTCCTTTGTGAAAGAAAAATACAACTTTATGGGATGCATATCAGTGAGCAGAGAGCAACGTCTGTCAACACTATAAATATTTGATCTGTGATTCCCTTTTGGGGATGCTTTGTTGAAGCTCCAGTGGTTTAAGGCACCGTTCTTCAAAGATTGTGAGAGATAGAACATTTCCTCTAAAAAAAAACATGGTACAGCTGCTGTGCAGAAACTAATTTAATGTAAACCCTCGAAAAAACGTATCTGCTGACTGAAGGGTCAAAGTATAAAGGGATTTTCCCCGGTATTATATGTTTCTAACCTCAGGGTCTCTTTTCATATAGGACACAAAATAAGAAATGAATTATTAAGTAAATGAGATGTAAGCTCAAAAGCTGAATGAATAAGTGACAATAACACATGCTTCTATACAGGGCACAAGGTGAATGATTTATGAGTTTTAACACGATGCATATCATATGCTTGGTCTTTCACTTTCACCAGATCTAATCCCAATTGACAACCTAAGAGTGTTAGACAGTGCCCTCCGTCACCATCAGTCTATGCCAAGGAGCATTAAATCTGTTTTAGCAGCTCGTAGTAACACGGTACCAAGACACCTGTTATGTATGTTGGTTTTTCTTTTAATTTCACACTAATCTTTATTTTACTTCAAAGGAACAAACCAAATTTGTGAATCATAAGATGCAATATTACACCTTTCACAATATGAAAACAGCACCACCCAGTTGCAACAGATTTAAAGAAGAAACTATGCCGCATTTTGGGGAATCAGTGTTCTGCACTGTGAGGTCAAGCAGAAATTCACAGAGATCTGCAACAGGCATAAATACTGTCTAGATAAAACAATAATACTTTGGTATTACTGATATTGCTGCACTTAAATTTGGTGCACAATTAATTTACTGTCTTTTCTGCAACTAGTTTGCAAAAATGAAGCACAGGGTAGCTGGAGCATCATACATACTGCAGTGTAATCATCTGGTGTCTCCACTCAATTGCTGTTATTTGACCTTGCTATGATTAATCATCATCCCCACTACACACACACCCACTTATACATAGTAATTTACACAAAAAATGCACACATAGTTGATGCGCAGTCCAGTGCAGCTCTGCAGTATGGTCTCTGCTGCTGCTGATTCCTGCCTCTCGGCTGCCAGAGGCTCACAA
Source organism: Morone saxatilis (assembly GCF_004916995.1). Lineage (NCBI taxonomy): Eukaryota > Metazoa > Chordata > Actinopteri > Moronidae > Morone > Morone saxatilis. Next base: position 12,881,191 of record NW_023339663.1, on the reverse strand, counting down.
TGCAGCAAGGTGACTCAATGTTATTGTCTTCTCCTTAGAGAGCCTCCTCCTGCTGAATCACAGCTTACTAAAGGTGCTGAGCAGAAAACGTAATAAAGATTCTCTTGTTCTCTTCGGACTTTCAGCTCTTCAGCTTGGAATAGTTTGGGTCCTAATCTATCTGGCAGATGCCCACATAGGAAATCAATAGCATCTTCTCTGACATTTTCTCCCTTAATCTGAGCAGGAGAAGGTATGTAAATGTGTATGTATAAGTGTCTCAGTTGTGTCTAAATTATTAACCACACACAGTTTAGAGTAATATGTAAACAGCAGTCTCCTGTTCATTATGTCTTATGTCTTATGCATTTAATGATGTTTAGTTTAGTTGTTGTTGATTAAAAAGAAGTGCTGATCTTCCCCATATGCTCTAGCTTCCTTTCACTTTCTATGTTAGTTATGATCTAAGACAATGATTAATTGCCTTCCAGCTCATTGAACTATTACACTGACACCTGCAGGGCAGGGATGTTATATTTAGTCATAAGCCAACTGATCCAGATAAAAATTAGATTCATTGTCTTCCTGTACCTGCCAAGGCTCATAAATAGTCTTTTTGGATTTTTATTTTAGCACCCATAGTTCCAGCAGAAAGCCAATGTTTTTACAACTCCTTGGCAATGAATGTATGCCCTCTATCCAAGCTGGTCCAAGTAGCTTTTAAAACAAGAGGGAATCTAATTTGAACACAGATTAAATCTTTTCACATCTGTAATTTTTACTTTTATGTACTGTATAATAAAACTCAATGAACACACTGTACTTTTACAAGCAGTTAAGTTAACCAACTTTCAGTGTCAAAACGCTTGTGCCCCCTAATGACTAACTAGAGAGCAGCATATTGGATTCAGTTCCTTTTACTGTTAGTGTCAGATTTATGTTTACAAATGACTCCTAACAATTGCATTACACACAAAATGCAGATATCATTATCATCACAGATATAACTAATGGATCACTGCGTCGGGGTATTTGCATACAAGGCAAAACATTACATGGAATAATGTATGACTTCTTTAGGATTACTTATAGCACTTGTTATAATTTCTTTGAGTGTCTTCAGAAAGCTCTCAGAGGCTCTAGTTTCATCAGTCTGTGCAGGCTGCAAAGTGCATCAAGAGAAGAAACAAATGTAAGTATAACCAAGAGGTTCTGTGTAAGATCTCCCCGTGCACATTAAGCTGGGCTGGGGTCTAAGGTGAACTTGGACCCATTAATCACAGACTGCTGCTGAGTTGAGGGAAAAATAAGTTTTACTCAACTTTACTCACATTTACTGAAGTACTATACAAGTGTATACAAGTGTAATTTTAAAGTACTTTACTTGAGTATCTTACGCAGTATATTTTCTGGCCTATACGTACTTCCCCTACCAATTATCCTGCCAGTGCGTATCAAGCGCAGTACTGATAGCACATGATGATTAGCGGGTACGACGCAGATATAAGAGTGCGTCGTCTAGTTTGATTAAAAACAGACATTATCTAAATTCAGTAACAACTGTACTTCCAGCTTACCGGCTTTAGCAAATCTAGTATGCTGGCCTAATGCCATAGCTCTCTAGGATAAAATCCAACTAGCCCGTATAAGTGTACATCCTAATATCGACCAATAATACCGAATAAGCAACTTTTAATCGTAATTACATTACATAAATACATTTCACTTCTATTCACAAGTAACATTATTGAATGTACAGGCCGATATCACTATCATTGACTATCTAATGGGAGTTTTAGTTTATAACACTGTGGTCTATTACTATATAATGTATTGGATAGATACATACTTATTTATATAGCACGTATTAACAATGTTACAAAGTGCTGCTTACACCTTTTACCCCCCGCCCGCCCCGGAGGACACAAATAAAAAAACCAAACAAGGCAGATAGAATAACAATAATGAACATGAGTACAGAAGTAATAAAACAATAGAATGAGTAGAACAAATAAACAGGAATAAAAACATTGAAAATAAAAACAAATCCAAATATTTTTAAAAGCTTGAACAAAAAAAAATAGTACGTTATTTAAAAAGCTTACGTTTAGCACCACTACAGTGAAATAATAGTACATGTGTTGCACCTACTTGTAAATCAATTCAAAAGCATCCCTTTACTCACAAATGAAATAATAAACAAACAGATGTGCTTATTATTATTCATTAGATAGGCTACCGGCGAGGAATCCATATAAATCGTACATATAAAATCTGTGCCCATAAAAGAGAGAGCCACATTTTATCACGGAGCATCACTGGCGTTATCCTCCCTGGCTTTAACGACTGTTTCCTGACCTTCACTCTTTCTAATTTGCTGTTCTTTCATTTGACCAGAAACGAGAAAGGACCCGCCCACCTGCTCCGTCGTCATCTCGCCACGTACGACTCAGTGCAACCTAACTTGCTAGTCCGTTTGACAGACAGCGGAACTGACCACTGCGGTCACCGCCACCGCTGCTCACAACCTACCGTGCTGACCAAGGGAGCTGGCCTGCCGACACAACTCCAGCTGAGAGGAAGCGAGGAAAGCAGAGCAGATGAAGTCCAGCAGTCATCATAAAGTGAGTACACCGGTGACACACATACATGGGGCTCTTTAGGGACATTTCTTTAGGGCGTTTAACATTACGTCCAGTGTCCTGAACAAGTAGCGACAGCAACGCAGTTAGACTGACAGCAGATGTGAGTAGCTGAGGTGCTTAATTCTCATTAGCCATTATATGTCAGTGGCAGTGCTAAAGCTAACACCAACAGCTTCCTCTGGAGATTATTAGCTTAGCCACTAATGTACAACCTATGCTGGCTGGACGAGCTGTTCGAAGAAGAGCAAAAAGGGGAAGCTGGCCCACACAGAGGCCTGAATATCCAGAGACACGTTGACTCTCTTCACACACTGTGTAATGTGAATAATGCTGTAATGTTAAACGTTAATTGTTCCCATTTCCAGATGTGTTGGAGCCAGGCCCTTCTCACCAGCTGGGCTCTGCTGCTGGTCCAGCTGCTGTGTTTAGAGGCAGTGCCCATCAGTATGGATAAGACAAAAGTCAAAGAGCCAGAGAAAACACCTGAAGAGCCTCCAGCTAACGTGGTAAGAAGACATAAGATATATATTCACCTCTCTGTGTATACATCACAAAGCCTAATCCTAGTTCCTTTGTGTTACAGCCATGGTAGGTAGCCTTAACATGATTTAAAAATACATCAGAGAGGAGTTAATTATGTCTATTATGTTTTATGTCTATTGCCTCACAATTCTGTCATCTAAATTTAGATCTGTCTTTGATAATAGACACTTTTTAATTAAATACAAATTTTTGCTCATTACAGCTTCTCAAAGAGGGAGATTTCTTTCAATTTTATATTATTTCAAATGGAATACTTCATTTTTTAGGGGCCCGAGGACAGACAGAGTAAACGGACTCAAGAATGTGTGTGTTAACTTGTGATGGCCATTTCCCTTTTTCCATTTTCTAGCGTAAATGATTAAGCAATGTTCAGAAATGAATCGGCATGAATGTCGTGTTAGTTGCAGCCCTGATGCTAGGCAGTTATGTGGCTGTTATCAGCCGCTTCATCGGCAGTAAACAAGAGAGAGTTTGGTAGCAGCACTCAGGCTAATATAAATGAGAGACGGCCTGATGTCTCATTGCACTACAATTAAATTACCTCAGTCAGACACTCCACTCAAAAGTTATGACCTCACAAATCCATGTTATCATCAGTACAACAGCTCCAGATGTTGTAGCTTTGTGAGTGCACATATTGGAGTCTCTGATGTCGGCCTCAGGGGAAAGGTTTGTCCATGTGACACATTGACATATTGACTTAACAGAGCTTTAACAAATAGCATGTAGATTCTGTTTTGGGGTGGGAATGCATACATATGCAACCTTTTTTATTGAAGATAAGTAAGTGTTTTTTAACCACAGGACAGCTGCAGCTTTTGGCAAGTTGCAGAAGGCCTAGTACAGTTTATAGACATTAATGGTTATTCAACAGACACATTGTATCCTATGAAAGTAAAACATTCTGTTACTCACTTACTCAGCCATCAGTACGTCACACCTCTCAAACAAGTGCTGATAATAATGTTATTATGTAGAGTAATGTAATAAAAAATGATAATTGATTGGTGTATTATCTGTAATATATTTTAAGTGACATTTTATTATTACATTTTGTAGGACACTGGACTCCACTATGACCGCTACCTCAGGGAAGTCATTGATTTCCTGGAAAAAGATCAGCATTTCAGAGAAAAGCTCCACAATACAGACATGGAAGACATCAAGGTATCCTGCTCTTATTTAGTTTACACTTCTCAGCATGGTGGGACGTTTCCACCAGCCTTGAGTAAACTGTTAGTAAATCATTACTCTGTGGGGTCACTTGTCCTTTCACATGTTTTTTGAGAAATACTTCCAATCAGCCAATAGATTTTATTATCTTTTTTGGAGTTTTGGTCCACTCCATCATTTATTTAATACTGATACTGATAACCAATGTTGTTTTAGTGAAAGGTTTGAGTCATATCACATATATTTGTTTACATGCACTTCTACAACCCCAATTGTGAAATTACACTAACTCTTGCATCATTCATATATAACACAGCAAGGTAAGCTGGCCAAAGAGCTGGACTTTGTCAGCCATCATGTCAGAACAAAACTGGATGAGCTGAAGAGGCAGGAGGTGAACCGACTCCGAACTCTGATTAAGGCCAAGCAAGACCTTGAAGGAGGGAATGGTATGTTGTGCAACAAAAGTTCAAAATATTTCATTATGATTTATATTCAAAGTAAGATGCTACAACTTAAGTACATTAGAGGTAAATAAGAAAATGCTATGTTGTATCTATATCTGTTTTTATTCATGTCATCTCTAGACATAGCAGTGGACCACCAGGCTCTGCTGAAACAGTTTGAGTACCTAAACCACATGAACCCACATACGTTTGAAGTGGATGACCTGGATCGACTCATCAAATCGGTAAATCTCTTTGCTACTTCATGCTATAACAATGTTAAATTACGGACATGTTCACACTATTGCACTTATTTAATCTGCCATTGACCTATTATTAGTAACTGGGCAGCATACACAAGGCAGATGGAAAGTACACACTTTACAGAAATATTGTATCTTGGCACAGTTAATCAGTTATCTTGGCTAAAGAACAACTACAAGTGTTGTTCAGCTATACATTTTCAACATCCAGGCAGTAAAGGAAGGCTGTTGTAAATGTAGAGAACAGCTGCATCATTAGGCCTGCTCCTGTATCTCAGTTGATGTTTAAAGACAAATTCCATTTCTTATTGATGATTTTAAAATGCACTACATTGCACATATACTTTACATTACCATAACATGTAATAATAATAACAATGTTCAATTTGTACTGACACTGAGTGATGTTTCAGCATTGAGGTCATAGCAAGTGATGGTGGACTGGACTGCATTATATTGTTGTTCTGTGTATGTAAATGAACAACACTCAGTTTGTTTGTTCATTTTTTTTTTCAGTCCACAAACAAGTGAGCATAGTACTACTCACAACCTGGAACCAGAGTACTGTATATGTAGCCTTTTTTTAACTAAACTATATATATATATATATATATAGTTTAGTTTTGGGGGTATTATTTTATATCATAAAAGCACACAAATGCAATGTGGAGTCCCACAAGCACTAAAGAGCTCTAAGAGCTGCAAAATCTTTCAAATCCGTGTGTACACTCATAAAGTGACTTTGATTAATTATTTCAGATAAAATTTGGACTATGATAGATTGCCTATTACATTTGATGTTTTCATACCAAAATGAAACAACAGGAAACTAATGGAGCTTGGGACTGTACAATATACTGAATGCAACAAGTGTAATATATAAGTTTAGTTTCCAGATGGGCTGACAGCATGGAAACATTTTATTGCCCCATAACTATTAATTGGGACATTGCACAATATTACATTAATTATTGGTTTCAATCAAAGTGTTCCCAGCCCTTCTAATTGGTTTTCTCTGCATTAAGGCCACTAACGATCTGGAGAACTATGACAAAGAGAGACACGACGAGTTCAAGAAGTATGAAATGATGAAAGAGCATGACAGACGGGAACACCTGAAAACACTGGACGAGGACGAAAGAAAGAAAGAGGAGGAGCACTACGAGGAGATGAGAAAGAAGCATGCGGACCATCCTAAAGTCAACCACCCGGTAAGTCTGACTGAGGTGGACACGACTGACAACATTACACACAGACGTGATGTGTTTTGTTTTAGCCAATGAAGAGAAACTCTTTCTGTCCCATACCCTGCTGCAGTTTTGAATCTACATGTTGTTCCATGTGTACTGTACCAAAATCTTGAAATTATGTATCCAGCTGTAATTCAAATGTAATTTTGCTTCCATGCTGCAGGGCAGTCATAACCAACTGAAGGAGGTCTGGGAGGAAGCTGATGGTTTGGACCCTGAAGATTTTGACCCCAAGACCTTTTTCAACCTGCATGGTAAGACCTTTACCAACCGGCAACTGCCCATTTATTTAGTTTCTCTGTATTGTACAATATGTGACATAATAATAATTATTATATTATATGTAACATAACAGATAATGGTTCACCACCACTTTGTTTCTTTCTCTATAATGCAGATACCAATGGAGATGGCTTTTTTGATGAACAGGAACTGGAGGCATTGTTCACCAAAGAGGTAAAGCCACAGCATCTGAAAATGTGTAATGTCTCAGTGGATGGTCTTTGCACTGACCGTTGTGTTGTGATTTCAGCTGGAAAAAATTTATGACCCCACCAATGAAGAGGACGATATGGTGGAGATGGAGGAAGAGAGGCTACGTATGAGAGAACACGTTATGAATGAGGTACAGTAAGTCAGCTCTCACGATCCTACGATCATGAAATGTTTTTGCATATGCACATACATACAGCCCTCCATCTGTCATCTATTCCCTAGACTCTGTCAATAAGTAATATCATATTTAATTGTTCTTTGCATAAAGCTCTTTGCTCCTCTCGTTCTCACAGGTGGATTCTAACAAAGACAGGCTGGTCTCTTTAGATGAGTTCCTGGTTGCTACAAAGAAAAAAGAATTCTTGGAGCCAGATAGCTGGGAGGTGAGACACAATATATTTATCACGTTGACATTATTTAAGAGTGATGTAATCCTAAAACCATTTTGTTAAAAAAAAAAAAAGTACAACTGTAATGAATGATGTCACATCTACTTGTGTGTTGCTCAGACCCTGGAGCAGAACCAGGCTTACACAGACGAGGAGATGAGAGAGTTTGAGGAACATCTTGCTCAACAAGAACAGGACCTCAACCTGAAGGCTGTTGACCTCCAGAAACAGAGAGACGAGCTGGAGAGACAACAGGAGCAGCTTAATGCACAGAAAGTTGAACTGCAACAGGTACAGGGTGGTACAGTTATTTGAAATATTTTAATTGCAGACAAAGTTTGCTATTGTTTTCAAATCCAAACCTGATGTTATAGGTTTATTAGGAAGTAGTAGTTCTGTTGAGGTTTTTATCTGAACACATTAAATCACATTTTCTGATAAAAATGTTTTTTCTATGTTACTATATGTTATTTAAGTTATCAAATTTGCCCAATTAGTGTGACTATCCATAGTACTGTGTGCACTTTCCAAAAAACAATGTTTTATTTGAATCTCCATTGTCACAGGCAGTTGAGCATATGGAACGGCTGAAATCACAGAAAGTAGAACCCCCTCCTGAGGTTCACGGTGAGTGTCGCTTGCACCATTTTGTTTGTCTTTTGATAGTTGTTTTATATTACAGGCTCACATCTGAGAATGTAAAACTCTTTCTTTGTCACAGTCGAAGGAAATGCTTTCCCAGAGATCCATGCAGTTGAAAACCAGTTGCATCTTGAACAACTGGCACCCGAAGCTCCTCAAGACACACTTCAGGAACACCATGAACAACAAAATGAAGTCCTGACTCAGCATGGTCTCCCCCAGACACACCAGGATCTGCCACCAGGCCACCAAGAAGCTGCACAGGGCCAGCATAATCTGCCATAACAATGCTGTCAGAACTTGAACCTCCACAACCAGACTTTAGCAGCACCTCCACTCCAGCGTGCAGAGGAGCAGTCCCTCCTGAGTATTAGGCCTCTTTAACCAGCATGACTTAGGGGTTTGGAGGACACTTGAGATGAAGGAGAGCAGCACAAAAGGAATCACTATTGAATGACACCAGTGTTTGATAATAACTGTTATCCTTGGATTACATAACGGAATCTCAATAGTAAAATGACCAACCAACGATGTGCTTACCTGCATTTTCAAGGGGTTGTGTTTGGTTACATTAGAAATTGTCAAGAATGTTTGGTAACACAATCATACAGAAATATACATTTTGGTGAGCTGTCTTGACCTGCTGTTTACTGTTAAAAGTACAGAACCTCTAAAACCTGATGGATATGTACAGTGCAGCTTTTGAGGGGGATATGGTGTAAAATGTAATTTTAATTTGATAATTCTGACTTTGATAATTCTGACTTGACTACTCAAAATACCCCCAAACGTCTTTAGAAAAGAGATTAGTTTATATGTGTGAGTTGTGGTGAAACGTGTTTCACTGAAATGTGTCAAACATTTTAGAACATTTCAAGATTTTATATTGCATTAAGAGCCAAAGAGGCACTATAGTATAATTTTAACCGGAACCATTTCACGTTAAAAGTAAAAGTAAGGAATTCTTGATACAAACCGTCCCTGTATCATATAATCATAATCTACAAGGCTCCGGTCAGATCTTTGTAGAAAACACTTTTCATTTGCTTTAATCAGAAATGCCCTCATGAAGCCATGTTGCTCAGAGAAAGAAAAAAAAAAAAAACAGTACTTTTGCTACTTTCTTAATGTTGATTGTGGTTGCTCTCATAATCTGCCAGCTGCATGTGTAAAGTCAGATTTTTTCAACTGTAGAAAATGTGTGCTCTGCCTAAAAAGACATTGGGTACAGGACTACAGAGACTGGCCACTTTTGGGCCACACTGCAGCTGCTCTCCGCTGACTTTGGTAAAATAAAGGTGCTAGGTTCTTTAAATAAAGATAGGTGTGGAATATCCCCCATTCAACAAACATTTTACCCCACTTCACCCCACAGCCCAAAGTCCTGCAGATGCTTATTATATGGAAGTATAAAGTTTCTTACAGTATGGGTGGCCAAATGTGGCCTCTGAAATAATATATTTACTTTGGTACACTTAAACGGTGTGATGGGCATTTTGATTTCGGTCTATTGTTCACGCACAAAATGTGTGTGACATGTTTATTTATGAGTTAATCATAATTGATCATGATTTTTAACTTGTTTAATAAAACCGCTTTTAAGGTGTTAAGAAGCTCAATTTATCGATGTGTAAACTCTGGTGTCTTTCATCACAATTTTCAAAGTGTTTTGTTGAAGCAGCTGCTGGATTTGTTTAATTAGTTCACTTAATTTAAAGATTTTATCAGAAAAAAAGGGGCAAACCTCTGAGTCAGTAATAGTAAAGTTTGATATTACCAGTGTCTTTATTGTCTGATTGATAGTCTCTTGAAGTTAAAGTGTGATATCATGAAAACCTCTGAATTTTCCTTCAGTTCCCATTATTGTATTTGGCACCAAATGTGTATTACTTTGTCCTTATTTGGAAAACTTAATAGCATGGCATATTTTGTTCCCAGATTACCAGTTTGGTGTTACTTGCTGTGCTATCCAGGTTGCTTTTTTCATGTGGTTTCTTCTAGCTGGCAGACAGGTGTTGACATGACTTTTTTTTTTTTTTACAGAAGAAGGCTTCATTTGCATCCAGTAAAATAACAGGTCTGCCTTATTGTGGTTTTATTTCATACAAAATTCAGATATGGAATACATACTGTTTTTTTTATTGGCAGTGTCATTTGTTTTCTGTGTGCCAAGTGTTCCTTTGAGACAATACTGCATCATAATTTGCACAAAATGTACAGATGGGTGTTTTCCGCTTGCTGACGGATAAAATATTCATTTGACAATACTGTACTCCTCGGTTCAAAACAATAAAACAGTTATGACCTTTCAGTTTGTGTAACAAAATTGATCACTTGAATGACTGTTACAGTACAATGTAAAACAGTTACGTACGGCAATCCATACATACAGTATATAAAAGATGTAAAACAAAGAAATTTGTCCTAATAGAAAGCTTCAGTATGACCGTAGCAAAAAAGTGATGGTTGCCCTCAAAAACTTTATTCATAGGGTTTCATCTTAAAAGGCATGTGCTGTTAATGGTACACGTCGAAGTCTCAGTCTACACAGTCGCTTTAATGACCTGATCACAATGTTCCATATACAGTATGTGACCCAGTGACAGAAGACAGACCACTGGTACTCCGATCTGTCATTGGTTTGAAGGGCTCAGTGATGGGCAGGACCCGCCTCTGCACACCACTACCACCAATCTGACGTGTAAAAAGCACACGGAATTAAAATAGCAGAACTTTAAATGCACACCCAAGCAGGAAAGTAGTATCATTAAACAGAAGGTAATAGAACACAACTTTATTGAAACAGTCTCAACCAATAACATCAGCGTACAAAGAGGTGATGGCGCAAGAGGTGACAGAGGGGTAAAAAAAAAAAAAGAAAAAAGAAATAAACACATTAAATGGCTTTATGAAAATTATAAGATCAAGAGGAAAAAGTGGCTGACAGCACAGGGCAGAAGAAAATTATTCTCATGGAATCAGATCGACAGTGGCAGGGTATTTTTTGCATTTATTTTGTACAAAAAATAAATTAATGAAATCTTTCAAGTTTACAGGAATATCTATTTGTTGTTTTATATCACAGACTTGCTGATAATCCTACATGTGGTGAAGTTCAGCATTTTGTGTTAAAACATTAAGAGGATCTACACAGACCAAAGCAGACTGACTCTGATAAGTAGGCCAGGAGTTAAAAAAATAAGATTACCAATGAGAAAGAAAACATTGTTATAAAAGTGAGTTGGGGCAAACACATTCAAAAATCCTGAATGTTAAACGTGGCGCGACTTGACGGTCTTTAAGATCCTTTAGGATCGCATTGCTTGAGCGTTTCCTCGAGACAAACCTCGAGGTCCTTGGGCAGCTCCCCGCTTGTAGTTTTGTTGATATCCCTCCTAGAAGAAACACCAAGAATTTACAATTTTAAAATAAAGACAGCAGATGCACTGAGTAACAGATAATAACATTTACTTTTTAGTACAGAAGTGTATTAAGGTTAAGAATGAAAGGAACCCTTACCCGCTGGTAGGTGTTGTTGGAATAGTCTCGAGATGTGTTGAACTGGCTTTGACCGTAACCACTGCTGGGAGCATTTGAGAAAGGTGGGCGATAGCCGTCATATCCCCCTGATGACAAACGACATGAGAATGAACAAAGGATTGCCACTAATACTCCAACATGTATTGTGTCAATACAATGAATGTTGTAGCCACATGGCAATTGTATCTCTGTAAAACATAGTTAGATGCTCGTACCTCTAAATCCATTGGACGATCCCCGGTATCCGTTCATCATACCTCGGGGATTCCTGGGTCCACCCCTGGACACAGCCCTGCTGTTGTAAAAGGACTGTCCCGACTGTCCGAACCCTGCGCCTGGTGAGGGCTCTTCATGACCTCCTACTGAGGGCATAACCTGTTCTTGGGGCTGGAACCCACCAACAACTGCACAGACGGCAACGAGATGGAAGACTGTATAAGTGTACGATGCACTGGTGGGTCAGTTATGCAGTTTAGCTGTAAAATACAAAAGAACTTTGTGCAAGCTGAAAAAGCTGCGGTTTCTCTGCCTCACAGCGTGCTGATCGACTCCCATTTCAACTTTATTGTCAACAAAGGGGCCGTTTCTTGCAGCGAGGCAGTACTATGTAGTCCACTGAACTCCCAACACATTTTCTTATTGCACACAAAATATTGTACACAGAAGTATCTATTATCATAACATCTGGTTACATAAGAACATAAAAATATATCTTTAGGAGTTTCAAGGTCTCTATATAATACGCAAAAACAACCTTACATTTTTTAGTTTTTTCCTCTTATTACTTAAAACTGAATGTAGAGGTGACACAAAGTCAACAGCATTCCAGTGTATGCCAAAGAGATATCCTCACCTGACTGTAATGTCTCCTGTGGGATGTCAGGCTGGTCTACGGTACTTTCTGGCTGGCTATTAAAGCCCTGTCCATAGCCACCAGGGAACTGGTTGGGCTGCTTCAGAGGATCTGCTTGGCCATCAGTGACCGGAGGTACAGGCGCATTCATATTAAATACCTGAAGAGGGAAAGAAAGGTTTTCTGTCTGTCCATACCAAAACAGTATCACAATTTCTATACAACAAAGCGTACTGTAGCTTAGAGAACAAACTGTTGCCTGTTTAGATAATAATTTTGCTTCTGCTAAAAAGCTTTGTTAACCGGCCTTCAATATTGGTTTTACTTTGCTAACCAAACCAATACAGAACCTGAAGGTTTCCAATTAACTGTGTTAAACAAGTCCAAACTTGTTCACCGTTATATTGTTTAACTGGACCCAGATAGAAAGCGTACCGCTTGCACTGACTGGAAGGGTGCTGCGTTGACATTGATGCCTCCAGTGTGAGAGGGTTTGGAGGCAGGTGGGAAGGCAGAGGACAAGGAACATGGGGCGGGGGACTGCTCAGACGACAGAGACATCGAGACCTGGGGAGGAAGGAAGGAGGGAATTCAAAAAGCAAGGAAGGAAGGATTGTGGAAAGATCAATGGGAGAGAGGAAATCTCTGATTTGGCTACTTAAACTAACTCCTACGTCATCATCATATTCAAACGAAGCCAATATCTCCCTGTAATACACAGTAGATAACATCATGACACATCAGAGAGCATCACTTTTGATCCACATAACAGTGCTTTTAGAAACACAGCGCACATTATACAAGAAATGACTTGTGCTGCTGTTATTCAATGGATGCACCACCCTTTCAGGCAAATCTAAACAACCACTTCCTGAGGTGCTTCCACTCTACTTACTTGTGAGGATTCCTGTGGTCCAGACACTGAACTTGTTTGAGGGAGTCTGGACTCTGAGAGGGCTGTTTGGAAGAAAAAATTATTGAAAAAAAAAGGAGACATTATAACCCTACTCAATAGAAACTGTGAAGGAATCTGTTCAGAGTCAAGGTAAATGAACTGGCTCTCACTTGAAGGGCAGCCCATCTGCTGCAGGTCAACAGTCTGCCCAGGCTTCATCGGCTGGGCAGACACGATGGCTGGGTCCAGAGCCTGGCCGTCAAACTCCAACATGGAGTCCTTGGAGAAGCAACAAAGAATAGATGTTTGGTTGGGTCATGGATCAGGTTTGGGGGGCGTGCCATAACAAAGTGATATAGGACCCTACCCTTTAAATTTAAGAGTCGGTGTCATCCTTAAAATTCTTTGTAACATTTCCTTTTATTATGGTTTATTCTTAAGTTTGTGGGAGATTACAACATCTTACAACAAGATACCGGTTCACCTGACTTGTGTGACCTCCATTTGAAAGAGTGTCCATCTCTGAGCAGCAATAGCACTGAGCTGGACACTGCAGTATACGTCTGACTGTTTTACCTGCATGAAGTTGTACGTCCCTTGCATCTGCGCCATGAGGTCTTGCACGGCCTGCTTTCTGATCACTGGGTCATTGGTTGGAGTGTGAGTGTCATGGTTCACAGTAACGGTTGGTTCTGAAGCGAGCTGGGCAGGGGGCTGGTGCTGGAGGGAATTCACCATCTATTCAACACAGACACGTGTGACAGGCACATTAGACGACATGCAAATACAAGATGTTGAGAAACATGCACAGTGGCATTAAGGACTGTGGTGCAGCATACCTGAGCCTCCACTGTCCACTCCTCCACTTGGTCTTTGTCTGTATTACTGTACGGTGTTTCTGGAATGAACTGTCTGTTTATGAACTATAACACAGGGAAAAATACATTTCCAAGTAAGAAGATGTAATAAAAACAAAAAAATAAAATAAAATAGCTTTCAACTTCGAACCTGTGATTTGTTATACAGCAGTTATGCAATATTAAAAGAAATCTCACCTCTGTGGTTTCCACTTTAACTGGTTCTGTGTATTTTTCAGTAGCTGTTCCCTCTGGAGAAAACAAGAAAATGTGAGGATAGTTTTTTTTTTTTTCTGGGTCAAAGAAATATCTCACACACATGCTCATGTGTTGTTAGTTACCAGGTTCTGATGGCTGCGTCACAGCCTTAGACTCGGCCACCACAGTCTGCTCCTCTTGTTCCTCTTCCTCCTCGCACATCCCATTCTGATGAGATTGTGCTCTGTCAAAGTAACCACTCAGCAGCACTTTATCCAGAGTGTCCTTCAGTGACTTGTCTGGAACAAAGAAAGCGTGAAAGAAAGTCAGAAAACAAAAGCATGGCTTAATGATATACATGTACATTCACTAACTAATTAATTGTGTTTGTGCGGTGGAAATACTTACATGTGGTCCCTGCCACCGCCTTGTCTCGGCCCTCTAGCAGTTCCCATAAGTGTACTGAGGCCTCTTCATATTGGTCAGTCAACCTGAAAATTAAACAACATGGTGAAACAGAATATGGTAGTATGTTTCCGTATCCTTTCTCACTGAGCAGGTTAAACACGTATGCACACTTAAATATTAGCGGCACTGACAATCACAGATACTGTCATACCTGACGTCGTAGTTCCTATCAGGTCCCACCAGTTTGTAAAACTCATCAAGGGATGTAAGATCAGCGTCGGTGAGCAAAGGGGAACCGGTAGCATCGGGCCGTTTGAGCTCCTGCCTGACACTGTCATCTCCCAACTGGTCCAGTAAGAACTGAAGCTCCAACACTGTCTTGAGCCGCCGTTGTTCCATCTCCTCCCGCTGCAGCTGTTCCCGTCTTGCAGTTTTCTTCACTGCCTTTTGAACCTGAACACATGTAGTCACACATGTTTTGGCGCATTTGGTCTCACGAGGTTTCCCAAACAAGTAACAACCCCATTAAGTTCCAACCTGCACATGGCTGCACTAGTAAAATCTAAAAGGTCAGAGAGCAGAGACAAGTATTGCTGATATGCCAATCACTCTCCTGTTCTCTCGTGACCTCTGATATTTCAAGCTTTACTGAGGCAGTCTGTATTCAGTAAATTCTTTTTTTATAAACTGGTGACCGAGATGGAATATCGGGTTTCCTGATGTGGCCACTCAATGTTACTAAACATCATACTGATAAAGCCTTAAAAATTAACCTTAACAAGCAAGTTATGAGAACAATAGTAACCCACCTCTTGGCCCAATGCCAGGAAGCTCTTCTGCAATTCTCGAGCAAACTCAAGGTTGTTGATGATCTCTTGGTACTTCGTCAAGGCCTCCTTCAGGTGCATCATGGGAAGAAAATTGAGATGTGTTTTAAAAAAATATTTTCCTCTAAAAGAACAGGATACAGTCACAGATAAAGATGCATGGTTTTCCAGAACATTTGATAACACTGATGGGATTCTGATACAGGTAATTATTATTTGTAATTTACTATTATATGGGTTAATAAGATTTTATAGCATTTATATTGTAGCACATTGCAATGAAAAGGTTGTTTAAAAGTTGTCTTACCAGTTGATCCTGATTCAGTCTTTCACCCTTGTTCTTCTTGTCCTGATAGTCATCCAGTTTGGACTGTAAGAATATTGAGAAACACAAAATGTGAAATTTATGTTTAGATAAAATACAAGACAACAGATAAAAAAAGTCACATCCTTGCTTAACAGAAATTGATTTCTCAAACAGGTCTTGTACAGTGTTTATATTATATTATTTTTTCATACTCTTACTGTTTTTATACTGTTTTTTTTTTT
>NW_023339663.1:12831814-12865223 GCF_004916995.1 Morone saxatilis | reverse complement strand
CCATTGTGGGACTATTAAAGGAATATCTTATCGTATCTTATCTAAGAGAGGATTAATCATACATTTGTTGTTATATGTGAAGGAGGATCTAGTCTGAAAAGATCCATTATTTTTCAGACAGAAGTTATGGCAGTAAGAACAAACTTGGACCAAATCCTTGGACTGTAACCAAGACAAAAAATAGGCTGCGGCTGTTGGGCAAATTCTGTTAATCTTGAAAATATGAAAACAGAGTGTTTAGATAAAATAGAAATAAAAGACAGTTTCAGACCAAACTGTTTTGCCAGCATAAAAACCAGGGACAGGCTAAATTCTGTTCACGGATGGGAAGTTACCACTGGTTGCCATTCAAGAGAGCCACTTAACAAATCCAGTGACATACAGTACCTACTAAAATACTTTAGACAGTGCTATGGAAAGAAAGTCTGAGGACATCAACAATAGCAAATTTGTAAAAACAAAACACAATCTAGCTCCCTGCTTATGGTTAAACAAAAGAAAATACAAGACATTGATACTGAAATAGAAATACCTTTTTCTTTTCCATGTTGCGAACCTTCTTGTCAATCACACCAAGAACTTGCTTCATGGCCTCACAATGATTTCCATTTCCCAGGTCTGGAGTGGCAGACTGGACAGCACTGTTGCCAACCATCGCTGAAGGCATCTGCGGAGAGAGCATTTATTATACGCAGTAAATAACATTTTAGAACTTTTGGGCCCAAATGGATGAACAAACACAGTAACTTCAGTCCTGAGCACAAGCAGACATGATAGCGATGTGGTGGTCCATCTTTTGTAAGAAGTCTAAACTGCATGGGCTACATTATTCTGCAACCGGTGACAAGTCCGACAAATTTGGATTGAGTACTGCAGTTTATTGACACCCACTACTTTTAAACATCTAGGGTGAAAACTGAGAAAATGATGGCTGTACATCTTCCTGCAAATAATTTAGTTGGTGTGGGAAGTGGAGAAATTAGGAATAGGTTTGCTAAACCAGGTCTCTCATTTCATTTGGATGTTTATTACTGGTACGTACACAGACATGTCCGAGTTATTTATATTAGAAAGTTAAAAGTATCCCTGCTTTATAAGCTGTTTGTAGCACCCATACAAGGTAACAATGAGATAATCTGATTTTCAGATGAACACATTTACATTGGAGGTAACTTATCGTTGGATATGTGTGTTTATATGTGCGTCGACGCTACGGAAACATTGATTAAAACAGATTTCTTTACATCGGAAACAGCTACTCACATTAACATTTAACCAGAAATTAACTATTTCCATTTTTGTACGTTACACACAAAATTATTTCCTCTATTAACTGGGTCGGACTGCCACCTGAGGATAAGCTGAGGATTCATATTAGCATTAGTTATCTAACGTTAAACAGATCCGACATGGAGGTTACCAGGGATGATATTCACTTTGAGTAACGTTGGTATGTCACGAAGCAACTTAACACAACGTCGTCTACTAGTGTTAACATCAGGATATCGTTAGAGGCTAGACTCAAACCCACAATACAAACCACACAGTGATAACGACGTGACCGAGCTGATCAAACCCGTCTTTGATTTGGGCTATGGCACGAATAAAACCGATTATGTTTAACGTTATTAAGAGACATAACCTATGTTATCCGCTCAGTATTTACATAATTAGTTAGGGTCAGATACACGTAAGGACCTTGAACTAAATTAGGAGTTTGACAGAGGAAGTTAATACAAGTTAAAATGTAGGCCAAAGTTAAAAACCTTAGCTCCCTTGGAGACACCGGCTAACCCCCACCGACAGATGCTAGCAATCTTAGCTATTTAGTTAACGCTAAGTCACGTAGAGTCAGTGAACGTTATAACTTAAAACTCGTCTTTTCGGCCTCGTTGGCGAGCTACACTTTCACTTCTGCGGGGGAATCGTTAGCTAGCTACATAAAACCAGTGTAGTAAGCCGGGAACACTGGTCCTAATCTCCTCGTCCCATTGTTAGCACAGATGCTAGCATGCTAGGTAACGTTCTGCGCCGAATGCCTCAAGTTAAACGGATGTCAGTTAAAACCAACGGTAGATCAACCACCGACCGTTATTTTACGTTCATACAACGGGAATGTCGTTCCACGGCGGTTATAACTTAAAACAAAACAAAGAGCAGGTCGGGACGCTGCGACAACTCGGTGTGTGCAGTCCTCTCGAGTAAAGACGACTAAAGACGATTTATTAAACAAATACAGGTTCAACCGACAGGTTTTTTTTTTGTTGTTTTTAGTGATGGCATGAATCCCATACCTTTATACTCTTTGTCTTCAAAGAGATTTTCTTTGTCGGATTTAACGTTAGCTGTATGAGAGCAGTCCGTGTCTTTTACTTTCAGTGGTATTTTTCTAGAAGGATGCTCAGGTTCACTGCTGCTGAGCTAACAGTAGCGGCTACAAGGACCCCTCTGCTAGCCTCAAGATTGCCTGACAGTAAAATATATATTAAAAATAAATAGAGGAGTCATCGACCTGCTGTTAGATCCGATTGTGTTTATTATTAAATGTGTCCACTATGTTCGTAGTAATTAGTTTTATATATTTGTTTTTCTATAACCGACACAAATATGATGTGAAACCAACTTTGTGTTGCATAATTGTAAAATCATGCCATGATTAAGCTCCCCTTCCCCTACAAAAAAATATAAAGAATGATTTATTTATCAATTTAATTTTATTAATTTCACAGTTTTTTTGTGAAATAAATTCTGTAAATAGTTTGTCCCCATTTGAACGTCTAAATACTGTTTCAAAGCCTTCTCCACGCTGCCAGGAATATAATCTTGATGGAGAAGATCCTTTATTAATTACTTTTTTGATCATTTATCCTGATTTAAATATATTCAGTCCACACAACTGGAATCATCCTATACGACACCCACCAAGTTTTATATGTATACTAAATGTATAATAAAAACAAAAACAAAAACGCATTAATTCTCAGAAAAAATACAGAGGACACAACCTCAGTCAAATAATCTCATAATCTCGCATAATCTCTGCTTGAGCACAACTCTTAGTTTACATATACAGCAACTGTGAAAAGTTGGTGTTGGATGACAAAGATGGCCAGACTGAGATTTAAAATAATTACTTCCAGCAATAGCAAAAAATGAACAGAAGATGGCGCAGGTGACCCATATACTGGAAGGTGTTGAGAAACCATCTCCAAGCCAAATCCTGTAGCTGCTGTCTCAGATGGTCCTCTGCTGTGTGTTCACCACGGTGTTGTCGAACATTTAAATTGATTTACCTTGGACTTTCTGTGGTTTTTAGGGGTTACAGAGGGTACCGTGAATCAGCAACCATGTCGTGATGTGCACAGTAGTATCAACTGGTGAAATGAAATACTTTAAAGCGGCAAGTAAAATATAGGAGTGGAACGGCAAAGACCAGAGGAGTTAGGTCAGATTTTCGGGTAATATACAGACTGTATGGCCAGGTTGTACCACATAAATACAACCAAGCTAAAACACATTCCAGTACAAGTGTACTAACAGTAGTTGTGCTGATTTAATAGGCATGTCTTAAAATCCACACCACCAGTGATTCTAATATGGGCTGCTTACCGACTAAATGTGTGCAATTAACAAACATTTAGACATTTCTTTTGTTGGCATGAGCAAATAACTTTTTACAACTCAAATTTGATCCAGTTTTATTACATTATGGCCGTATAATAAAGGATTCAGAAACATATTTATATTTTATAAGTTTAGATCTCTCATACTTTGCATCATATGGTAAAATAACAGCATACAAGAGCATCAATATTATCAAACCTTCAGAGTTTCAGACCTTTTTCAATGAACTTTCACACTCAATTTTCACACCTCCTTTATGATCCCAGTGTCTGGCTCTCTGTCTTATGATGGGCATGTCTATAACTAGTGCGGTGGGGGTGTATGGATATCTAGCTCCGCTCTCTGATGTGGGCTGTTGAGTAATGGCCGTACATCCTTCAGTGCTCCTCTCCTGCAGCCCATCTGACTGGATTAAATATGTGCAGAGGATTTATTGGCTGAAAAACCACAAGAGCCCCACAAAAACTTCGGCCCCAGACCACTTGTAGTGTAGCCCAGGCAAGCACAGGAATTCATCTGCAACCTCTCTGGCTTCCCCTTTCTTCTATTTCTACTCTAAACTATATGTATCTTTACACATTTTCATCTGTGACCTTTTCTCACACTCTTATTTATCTTTACTATGCCATTATCCCATTTTTATTATATGATAAGTCACCAAAAACACAGAGGTGAAATCAGGATCTTGGGTGTTTCCAGACTTTTTTTGGGGGGGTTGAGGGGCTTTTTCCACTCACAGCCCCTCTTCAGTTAGTTGGGCAACATTAATAATTCATGGCCCACATGTGTTACAGACAGATTACAAGCATCTCCACTTAACTACCATCATTATCGTTATTACAGCCGGAGAATTTTATTCACCATCTTGCAATTTGCGACTCATGCCATTGAGGTTTGATTTTGGAGTGTGGTTTAAGGGTGTATTTGTTTACAGTGCCGTCCTTTGAGACATTTTAAAAACTAATGCACTGTTTTCTCACTGCAGTGCATTTACATGACCATACCAGTGGTGCCTTTGGTGATCTGACTATTTTCTGCCACAGACAGCTGCTGTGAAAATGCAATGCGTTCATCACATATTTTTTATGTGATGTGTGTTATTTTATATGGTAATATTGGCTGCAAGCCTCATGATCTTTAAGATTGTGAACGTCATGTTTTGTATGTTTCGTGTGTAGATTTAAAAGCTGTAATTTACAGTCAAGTGTCAACAAGTGTCACAGCAGCTGCGGAGGAGCCTGGTGATCCTGCTGGTAATGACCATAGACATACATCAAGATACACATCCATCCATTTGCTGTCTGACACTGGGCCTGATGCTGGATGCATTCTTTATCAATTCTTCTTTCTTATAGTTTGAGTCCCTCACAGCAGGTCCAGCCCCGACCTAACCCTAATCTTTGTATCTCTGTCGGTACCTCAAACCTAAAACCTAAACGAAACACAGTATCACAAAAGTGAGAGCAGCTCATAATGAGCCTCTTGACACTCACACTGACCAGAAAACAAACAGATACTCCTGGTATAAAAAAAAAGACGTAGACAACATTCAGGTGCATGTAACAGGTGATATGACTTATGATTAATATAATTAACCTAGATATTAACAGGCAGTTTTTCCTTGCCCCCGTCGCCAAGTGCTTGCTCATGGTGGTACTGTTAGGTCTCTGTAAATGTTATAAGAGTTTCGGCTAGACCTGTTCTATTTGAAAAGTGTTCCTGAGTATATACTTCTGTTATGGAATTGGCGCTATACAAATAAAATAAAATTGAATTTACATTTACCGTTTTGGCACATTCAGAGCAACACACACTGTATTTATGTGTGTAGACAGTAGATGAGTACATGATCATGATCATTGTCCACAGCTGGTAGGTCACATATTATGATGAATGTTGACACAAAAGTATTTATTAGCATGATCAAGAAAAACTATATATACATCTCACAAATTAATATATAATAAAAGTATATTTTTTGCTATTTTTTTTAACTTACGAAGTGAAGCATGATCATAAAAAAGACTAAATTTTTATTTCAAAGTAAATGTTGGTAACTTGTATCCACAACAACAAAACAAAGTTGGTAACTTGTATAACTTATAAGTTTCAGGTTTCATTTCCAAGCTGCAAGTGTTCCCAGTTTCCACTTATTGGCATGTTTAGGTTTTCTTTCATCACAAGTTCTTAATCTGCATCAGAAAGCCACACAGAAGTCATTGAATTCAGTCAACCCATTAAAGACATCAGTGTTTGATTAATGTGACAGCTGGTTAAAAAGTGATGATCTTGAGCTTCAACTCAAAACATCTGCTTTGTATATTATATTGTTCAAGAAGAGTTTGCATATTTTAAATCTTATTGCTATCAACAAACCAGAGTGTGTACTTGATATAAATAAAGTGAGATCCAGGGTAAAGGCAAAACTGACAGTAAAACATACATTGTGGCCATTCGTTTATATATGAGACAAATGAAAGAAATGATGAGTGAAATATTTTTTTTAAGTGGAAGACACAAGTTATCAGTAGCAGTGACACACTTAATTAGACTTACAGTGATTCAAGCTATAGGACAAATGTTTTCCTCTACTTATTATACCAAAAATTCACACATGAAAAGAGCAAACAGCTTTTTAACTCATTTCCAACACAGTCTTTGTCAAGTGTCCACAACTATATTTACATATTAGAAATATTGCAAAAAGGTGTGTGTGCACAACATCAATTACATACTGAGTTGTCATCATTTTTTTGTTACAATTTTTCCACACAACATAACATCTCAGTTAAAATATGTGACAGCTGGTAATTCGGCTGTAATTCAGTGCATTTGATCAGAATCTCAACTCAAAAGACCTTTGAGGCCTCAAAAGCATGCTACTGGATAAAAAGTGACATGATTTCTCGATCACAAACTACTCTTTCTTTCCTATATAATACTGTGCCCATGCACAAAGAGAAGTTCAGGCATTTTTGTCTTGCTGTTGTTAGATGGTCAGCGATCACTGTGAGGAATGAAGTCAGTGAGAAGGTGGAGGAAAGGTAAACTATGACCTTTGACTTCCTGTTCTGCATTGCGTGACTTGTGTTGGCTCCTGAAGCCCAAACCTTAGTACTGGGTCAGCACTAACCTGGCCTGCTCAGTGACAGGAATCCAACACACAAACTGATCTTATCTGACAGCATGAAACCAGAGCAGACTTGGCACCTCTGTCCTACAGAGTCTGGCCCAGAGGGCATCATGGGAACTCTTGTGAGGCCAGCTCAGGGATGAAACACCAACAGAGATTCATAGACTTTCGACCACCTCTGAAACTAGGTTTAGAAATAACATCTGTCCATCATGGTCAGCTCTCCAGTTCCAGCTTTATAAATTGGTAGAAAATGTTAGAAGGTTTACCATTGTATCAATTCATGCATGACAGATTAAGACAAATATTATTTATCAACTGATTTTCTATTTCCTTTACCATTTTCCTGGAATAATATTGCTTTAAATGAATTACAAGTGCTTATTAATGTAATTATGTATGTGTTTTGTTTATAATATCTAAGGGTAATATTCAAGAGCAAGCATGTTAATGTTAATAAATGTTGAAGAATGAATAACAATAAATGACACAGAACAACTTCTTAGCCATTATCTTTGTGCGACATACACAAGATGAGGGCAAGATGGGAAATAAGTTGACAAATACATTTTTAGATTGGTAGCAGATCAGATTAAAGGGGTATTTCAGAACGCCATATCATTATATACATGTACATACATGTCATATATATTTATATATAGGCTACATACTACACACAGTCAGAATAGTCAAAGTCAAAATAGACATATTCTTAATTCTAGTAGATCCTCACCAGAGATGACAGGAGATGAGTTAAGTGAAATACATTGTGCACCGCTTTAAAACATTTTGTGTTTTTTTGTTAAAACTCCATCCATTTTGCTGTAAAGCAGATGGAATGTGTCATGTTTACTCTGCGTTCAGATTCAAATCAATTTGGATGAAAATCTAAACCTAAACTCTGTGCCAAATAACCTCCACTGTCGGTCTGTGTATTTCAAAGTTATGGAAGACTCTTGGACTTCCACTGTTACTTCAGGCGAAATCTATCCCCGCTGAAAACCAAAACAAAAGCGATGTGGAGATAATAATACAGCAGGTTTCATCCAAGCAAGTCAAACCAGAAACATACTTGGATGTAGCCTGACCGTGAAGATGGTATCAACCACCAACTGTGAATGGCCACAAAAATGTCTGACCTCCTCGAATATTAGCTAAAATTAAACAGTTTGTGTTGCAACAGTAGAAATTCAGTTTATCAAACCTTAAATCAAGTTATTACTTTTCAGAACCATAACTTTAAGGTCATGAAAAGTGAAAGCTCTTATAAACAGATCCTCAATAGCAGCAGCTTAAATAAAATGTCTATATAAATAAAAGGGCAGGCAGGCCAGGAGGACAAGCCCACACGAATGGCCTGGAAACAGAGTGCCTAAATGAGAAATGTAATACACATTCATCATATGCCAAGTCAGAGCTTAAACAAACAAGTACAGACCTGGACAATGACAAATGCACAACTGTTTTAAATGAGTATGCACAGAGCTCTGATATATGCATGATTGTTTCCTATAAGCATTCATGAAACATCAGGACTCACAGGCGGTTGACGTCTGGTTTACATCCTCAACAAAAGTCTCTGTCATGACTCCCCTGTATCCCACAATTCCATGTGCTTCTGGTGAGACGTTTGCACAGAAAGAGAGAGTATCTGGACCCTGTCAGCATTTCCCTAAAGACTTCAATTATACAGACTGGCTTAATTAGATCAGCTTTGATTGCTATTTCAAATGACGGGAATAACATGAAGCTGTGTGTTTGCCATCCCCACCCATCTCTCGCTGTCATAGTGCTGTTGGAGCACTGTGTACAATTCTGTCCAGCTCCACGTCTGTCATGTCTGGAGCTGGTGAGTGAGTGGGCGTTGTGACAGTGATGAAGAGCTGACGTGGTAGGTGCTCTGTGGATGATCTGGGGTCAGACTTTGGATTGAACCTGAAGAGATTTAGGGAAAGGCAGACTTTTAACATTACGCACCATGTCGTTACAGACACACACACAAACACTGGCACGCAAAGAGTGACATCCATTTAAGAAGAGTACCAGAAGCAAAAAGAGTACACCACAGTGACCAGGACTGAGTTTAGTCATCTAGAGTTCCACAACAGGTCTCCATTTGTGTTATATTTGTGTGTATGTATGAAGAGGAGGTCAATAGTTTGTTATGCCTATACTGCCTTATATATGCCTTGGTAAAATTGCATGGTAAGAAAAACGGCACCTTGTGGAAACAACTCACACTAGTTGATCACTCGTCATTTTTGGTTTGGTTTTGAGTCGCAGGCATTGAGATTATTTGCACTGAGAAATATTTCATAATTTACATAATAAAATTCTTGTTAATTCATATGTATGAAACATAAAAAACATAAAAAAAACCCTTTTCAGTTACCACCATAATTATTTTGCTTTAAAAAGTGTTCTAATGGCAGCTCAAGGAGAGACTGTGGAGAGAAACAGCGAGAGAGAAAGAGGGGGAGACTGTGTGTGACTGACATCTGAAGCGCAACAGTTCATTATGTAGTTAAAGCTGCAGATCAAGTGGTATTGGTGGTGGTGTGACTGTGCATTCATTGTGAAGCAGCCTTCTGTTACATCAGGTAGAGAAAAACAGACCACAGAAAATTGAGCTTGGCTACTTTCCCATTTTCAACCATTTAATAAAGTTGGTTTATTAAATCTGAGGTCAAAATACCATGAGCATATAGTTGTAAAACTGATAACAGAGCAGAACTCAATCAGGACAGCCCCATCCCTGACACTACCTCTAATGCAAACGCTCTTGCACTTTTAAACGAACTTGTGTGAGCGGTAACTGTCTCAAATTTGTACTGAATTAAACAGTGGAGTTGAAAATTGACTTCTGAATTTCCCAACTTGTTTTCATTAAGAAAATGACCAAAACTCTAAAATTATTCTCAGTCTGGTGAGTAATTTTTGGAATTGGAATTTTTAGACTGTGGACTTTTTTGGACTGGACTTTTTCACTAATTTAGCCCACTGCAGGCATTAACCATCTAACCAAGGATAAGTACTGTCTCCTGCCCACGCAAGAAAAAATACATACATTGCTGAATAAATAAATGAACAAACAAACTCTTTATGTTTTAATGATAAGTGGCTTATTCTCTATTAAAGTTAATAACAAAACCGTATACAAAAAAAGTCTTTTAATGTTGAACCGTGCGGTCCACCTGATGTGCTGCTACTTTCTGGCTCGCTAATCTGTTGGCTGTGTTACTAACAAGACTAATAAGCCAGTAGTACGGCAGTAGCCTCCATATGTGCTAACCGTATGTATCTTGGTCAAACATGACATCTGTTTGGCTTGTCTTGCTTTGACTTATGTCAAGCTGTGGCTAATCCGTCCTGTTGCTCTGTATCTGCATGGTAAAGAGGAGACTGCAGTGATGCTTGGATTCCGTGCACAAGCTGAGGCCTTTGATGTCGCAGTTCATGTGTCCTTAAAATAATTATTTATTGCTTGTTCAGTAATGCAGTGTTTTTGCTTGATTCTGGTTTGAACCGTTAGTTTTCTTGGCTTGACTATTTTCTTTGCAAAATATGACAAAACCTCCATCATGCCCATTCAGTTCATATCAGTGAACACTTTTGGGGGTCAGGGGGTACACGTCTGGGTTCCTCGGGATATGAACAGAGTTGTGGTTCTGGTTTTAAACACTGTAACTACCACAGGAGGAACAGAGAGGGCCTCAGAGAATGCGGACTCTCCTGTCAGTGAAACAAGGCCAAGCCGTGCAGATCGCCAGCAGGGCTTGTTTCCCCCTGTCAGTGAAGAGAGAAGACCATGAACAGCGTAAATACAGCACTTCCTCCTCCTCATGGTTTTCATTCTCAGCAGCGTTCTCCTTCCACTCTGTGCAACTCCTCCTAGATCTTACACCAACAAAAACACACGCAGAAATATACCCACACTCCCAATTAGGCACTGACAGCATGTCCACTTATGGACAACCACTTTATGACAAGAAACACAATCCAGTCACATGCTGACAGAACTAAACAAGCATTAATTAACTTTACATATTTGATGTTTCTGTTCTGACAAAGAAACAAAGAAATCTCATCTATAGTTTTTCCTGACATAATTCTGCCACAGTGTACTTCAGGACAAAAGTATGCAGGACAAAGTAATTACAGTGACCTTACAGATGCAATCAAGAATTCAGTGTCCTCAAGCAGTTCCCTTTGTTCCACAGAACCATCTTAAGTGGTTGTGTTTGCTGCTTGTTCTACAAAACAAACAAAGACAAGCAGAGCTCGAACAGTGATTAGAGAAATCAACAAATCCTCAACAGGACATGAGCACATGGGCCTCTAGGCCAGATCAGGTTCTTTGGAAAGGGTGAGTCAATGAGGTTAAAGGACGACGGGTGAATGTGAGGGGTTCGGGGGGAACAGAGGTGTGAACTCCGAGCCGACATAGCAGCCTCTTTCAATTTAGTTTACCATATCCGTCATGGGAACATCACTTCTATTTTCTTTTCATTACAAGACCAATCTCTTCACAATCCTTCCAAACAACAGTGGAATAACAGCTTATTTGCTCTGTGTGGCCTCGGTCCGCAGGATCCCCTTTGTTGTTGTTCTCAGTGCTTGGTGAAGGTGGAAATAATCTTTTCACTCATTGTAAAATGTAATTTTCCCCAACAGCCCTTTTGATTTTTTTTTCTGCATCTCCATTGAGCGATCTTACAGGTGCAGCACTCATAAGCATGTGCATAATAAACAAATTAACAGGTAAAATCTACCAAACAAAATAATAATTAGAGAGATAAATGTGATGGCAGTGATTTCAAATAGAAAGCAACCAATCAAAAACAAAAAATATTGATATCATGACCTTATTTTTGTGAATTTAGTGATGCGATGTTGCAACAAAAATCTAAAATAGACCATGTTTTTGCTGCACAGTTTCAAAACTCCCAGAGAACAAAATGGGACAGACATTTTTGCCCAGTTTGAAAACATGACCAGATGTTTCCTTGTCTCAATTTATTTGGCAAGACAGGTGAGTGATGCATAATGCCATGGCTTGGCACGGTTGTGCATGGCTCAGCTCTGTCTCTGCCTAATTGTATTTCCCACACATAGCCTGGTTCAGATCAGATCTGACAAGAGTGTGCACAGCAGGCATACAGAATCACTCTCTGCGTACGTGTGAAACACTTTAGGGTCTGTTTAGAGTTTCCCTGAGGACTGTCTTTTTTAAGATGTGTTTAACTGTACAGATGGCCCTGGCTTTGAGGCTGGGTGGGGTGGTTACTAGCATATCAAAAGAAGATAAAGATGATGATGGCAGGATTTCAGTTGCAAGACAAATGGCGCCACTGGAGGAGTCAGTGAAGTTGTCAAGGTAAAACAGGATTGATTGGTAAATGTGATGACTATAATACTGAATCGAGATTGTATCAAACAAAGTAATCTGTCAAATTCTTCTGTTGGTCAAACTCTCCAGAGATCCACTGAAATTTGTTGCTTCCGCAATGAAACGAGTTAAGTGAAGAAGACAGGCAGTCAAATCTGTATAGCTATATCCACATAACCAAAAGCTAGTTTTCTCCAGCAAAGTGTGGTCTGAGAAAGTCAATAAATCAATGCAGTGGAAATAAAATAATGGTTAAGTATGGCTATGCACTACGATATACTTTAGAAACCTTGTTTGCTGAAATGTGTATGGCACATCTCTGCCAGGAGTCTTTGAGATGGTTTCCTGCCATGAACTGCTCATTTCGAAAATCACGTTAACACCAGAGTGGAACTGGAAAATGTCTGTTTTGAAAAATAAATCCAGGACTTATCTTATGAGTGAATCAAAGGCATGTCTTGAACATTATGTTCGCAATTATTGTCTGCGGACTGTGGTGCTATCCAGCTATTCAGCATGCTTTTTTGAAACAGCCAGACACTCTGTATACCCCTCTTTTTGTCTGGGCTTAGCTTTTAATGTAGCTGCAATCAACCACAACAAGATTTTTGAGGCCCAGCGTTCATCCCTCAGAAATCCCACCAAACGTGAGTAGTATTGGAATTCCGGAGCACCATGCCAACCGTGAAGCCTCCCTGCCTCTCACAAGCACTGCACGGAGGGGCAATTTTCCTCCGGCTGAACTTCCCAAAGCTGCCTCACCTGGAACCAATCTGTAACACAATCGAAGGGTCCTAACTTGAAAGCCCATTCCTTCCCTTTGATAGTCTCTTCTTGGTAGCCTGCACGGCGCTGGAAACAGGCCTTTTGTAATCTGCAGATACAAAAGAGCCAGGGATTGAGATGAGTATCCACCCATCAAAGTGCATTATGCAAATAATTGAGAAACAAAGCTCAGATACTCTCTGTTTTTTTCTGTTTTTTTTTTCTGGGATGAGGATGAAATTGGACTGGCGTTTGGAAATTTTAACTGTTGTTGTCCACTATTTTCCTCTGGATTGTGTTTTGTTATTTTTTTTCTTTTTACTTAACTTCTGAGATAATGAGACACAGTTGAGATGTACAGTATGTCAGTGCTTCTCTTCGCTAACCTTTTTAGTGACAAGTGTGAGTCGAGCACTGAACCCCTTTAACTTGACTTGCTACCCACAGTAGCTCTAACATTTACTCCACCAGGGCTCTCACAGCTCTTCCAATTGGCAAGGAGAGCAATTAAACTTTAATAGCTGTCCATTTAGGGCTCCTGGGAAATTTAGTCTTGAGTCAACATGCCAAACCTTATTTCCTTCCTTCACTTCTTCCTGTGTAAGCGAAAGCTCCCACAAGCAAAACTGTATCAAAGGCCTTTCCACACTGATGTAGTTTGCGGCTGTCCTGTGGTCTATGAAAAAACGTATATGAAATAACAATGATAAGGTATTAGACATGACTAACAACAAACTAACTCTTATACAATAAGCACCATAAAACGCACCCGAATCCACTTCTTTCTCAGACATCGAAAGGCAGAAAAAGTTATTTTTGTGTTCAGTCCTTTGAATAGGTTATTTACTTGCTCATACATGTGATTGCAATTGAGTGATTAGCTACAATTGAATCAGCAGCAGAGGAGCAGGGTGTATGGGTGTAAAAGCATGAAATGAAAAGGACATTTGTTCAGCGAGCCATCCTTCTACACAGTCACAGTCACTAACTTTGACAGTCAGTAAGTCACAAGCTGATGTCGACAGTCGGCCAACAGTCTGCCCTTTTCTGCTCTACCCAGAGAGAAGTCCGGCCAAATTGTACACTGCTTTGTTCATTCTACATAATTAACTTATCCTGTCTGCCTTTCATGTTCCTTATTCTCACATGCAAAGCTTTTTTATTCAGTATCTGTCATTTTGTTTCATACCCAAAGGTCTCAGACTCAATAAAACTATTTTGGACATTAAGTTAAACTTTTGTTAAACCTCTAGTTTTGTAACAGTCAACGGCGTCACCTCCCTGTGAGTAAACTTAGTGTTAATTTGATATGTTGAGAAAAAAAAATCCTTACTGTTGAAAATGAACATCACAGAGTTCATATGAAGACCAGTAACCCATGATGATACAATATGCTTTTTTCACAGCAGACATGTTGACTTGTCATAGTAGGAAAAGCACAGGTGGTGCTAATAACATTAACAGTTCAAGTGACAGTGCGACAGTAAGTCAACATGCACAATACCAGGACCCTGAAACTGAAGTGCAATTCGGCCATCATTCATTTTATTATTTACACCTTTGCTTTTCCTACTGTGAAATGTCAAACTGTTTCCTGTAAAACAAGCCTGTACTGTTTTTCTCTTGACCTGCAACTATGAAATGAAAGACAAAATGGCACTTAAAGAAAACGAAATGCCAAGGAATGGTTGACCTACTGTTGGAATATGATAACTTTTGTAAACATGCAAACTCTGTACAGAAAGGTCCCAGAGGTCTTTGTGGGAGCTGGATTTTTGGACTTTTTTGTTTTGCTGCAACTGGGCAAACCACTGACCCACCATGCCATTCATATTTTAGTGTTATAATGTCGGAGGTTAGACTGCCAACATAAGAAAACAAGCCTTGAGAAAGTCTTTTATGATGAGCATCAGTGCTGTAATATGTCTAGAAAATCCTTAAAATGTATGTTTCAAGATAACCATAGCCTATTTTGGGGGAAATCTGCAGTACAGCACAACCAAACTCATAGTGACATTCACTCTTTCTGAATTGAAACAGCACATTGTCATTGCACTTCCCTGCACACTATTTGCACATATGAACATTTCACTTAAAATATGAAGGCATATGTATATTGTTTTATATTACTTTAACCGTTTTTTTCCTTCATTGTATTGCATTTGTGTATGTGACAATTAAACCTTCTGAAAATCTGAAAATCCTTGAATTTCTCTGTAGCTCAAACACAAAACTCTCAGCTCTTACTTTGTCATTTATATATTGTTAATCCATGACAATGATAATATTATGTTATCCATTTGAAAGTTATACAATTCAAACTTAATTAATTTAAATTGTATTCATCATCCTACTGTCTGAATGGTTTCAAAAAGTAACTTCATAAGTGTTAGTTCAAGTTAAGCTTGGACAACAGAGCATGATGATAAAACTGTGGCATTACAAGATTCAGCCAGAGCATCTGTAAGCGCGTATGTTGTTTTTCCTCAGGCACTTCAGACTCCCTCATTTATCTTCTCCTTCCTCTGCCCTCTTAGGCTGGTCACCTCTCTCTTTCAGTCAACGGAAGTCATATTACTACTACTAAAACAAATTGATTTGTCTTGCTTTTTTCCTACTGGCCTTCGATTTGATCTGATGAATTTGCTGATAATGTTTGAGTTCAGATTATCTGTTCAGTCTTATTCTCTGTATTTCAGAGAAATTGCTGTTGTCTGTCAAGCATGATTGTTTGTATTGGGTGCTGTTATTATAAGCTGTAGCTCTTCAAACATACTGCAAACATTTAAAAAGTAAGACAATGGATCTCAATGTATGTCTGAACAGACTCAGGTCAGAGAGATCTAAGGTTCTGCTCTCTACTCAGACTCCTTCATATTTGACTTACACGACCCCAGCCTCAGTAAACAACACATGCAGCTTTAATTGGAATCACTTGGTCACCCTGAAGCAGGATGAACGAGCCTTTGTTGTCAGCATGGCAGCTCCCAGAACCTGTCATACACATCTCCAGAAAGGTGGCTGGACCACAGAAACCATATGAATGTCCCACGTTTCCAAACATCCTAACCTGTAGCAGCTTATAGAACTGCTAGTACTTTTACTGCTTATTATAATGATATCATGAATAATGATAGCATTACTGACAGTATTAATGTCAGTGCTGATGAAAAACGACACAGGCAAATACAATTAATTAATGTAATTTGTATTACATTTATATAATAGTTTTACTTTACAGTGTCAAATGACTATTTAAAGTCAATTGCCCTATTTTGGGCTCTGATCTGAAATATGTTACTGAATTATAAAAGAAATTAACAGGAGAAAAATACGACTGTTGCTGAGTTATTGCTCAGGAATTTCCTGTGTTTCGATACACACTAAAAATACTTATTTAATCATTAATTAGAATTTCAGTTAAACATTGTTTTAATGGGCTATATGACAAAGGCCAGGAAAAGCAACGTAAGATTCATAAAAAAACAAAAGAACAAATGTCCATGACTACGTGCACAGAGCGAGGTTTTTAATTTACACAACACTTGTTTGTAATTTTCGAGTGGACTTTTACTTTAAAATGTTTCCTTATTGAACTAATGTCACATATTCATAAGTAACAGATGCAACAGTATTTTTAAACACAATTTAAAGATTTAATTTATATTGTTTTAGCTGTACTTTTAATTTAATGAATTTAATGTAAAATATGATGCAATATAACTGTGAAAGCAATAGTATGTTTAAACTTTTGTTGAGACTGTCGAAATGATTACAATTGAACACATCGGGTCAACTCTGTACATTGGATGTGATCTAATGCAGTCTGGTGTTTACATGCGCTGATGTATGTGTAACAGCTGTGTGACATGCACAAAAGTGATGAATACCTCATGCATTAGTCTTCCCCAACCTTTCAGCACCAACCCATTCAGCTTTGGCACGTGTTTGATCAGCATAATTTGTTATAATTTGTTTAATGCTTTGGTTTACTTGTTTGAATAGACTGTTTCTTATTTTCCTACTGTCTAGGCATCCCATAATGCTCAGTTCTTTAAGAGTTTGGATCAAAAACAAACTCTCTGCAGAGGTCCAGTTCAGTTTGGAGGCTGCCATTTTCTGGAAGTGGAGACACATATGTCCCCACACATTTACTTCATGATGGAGGGCATGCACAGAAAAAACACACCCAGAAAGTAATCAGTTTAAATTGTTTACAATTGGTTATGAAAAGGTTCTAACTACCCCTCTGCAACCAATTTAAAATTCAATTGGTTTGGGCCTGTTTATTCTGATTGACGTGTTTATATGGAGCATTCTTATTCTGTTTGGCCCTATTGTTAGGTTCCATGTAAATGTAGATATTGTCGCAGTACATGTACATAGTGTGAACACAATAACATAGGCTGGGTTAAATAGTAAATGTACATAATAAATCAATAAGTATACCATTGTGCTCATATGTTCATGACAAAACGAACAACCAAACTCTGAACGATGTCTTGTCTTGTCTTTGTCTTGCACTTATTTTTTCTCATAGTTTCATGTAGCCAACCATAGAATAAAAACACAACACAAACACAAATACAGATTAATGAAGATGTACAGGTTGTGATATATGGACAACATATCTATTTTGTCAGCCCTGAGCGATTTCACATCTTTCTTATGAATTAATTGAACATTTGGATCCACTGTCAGGGAATAAATGAATAGGAGGAAAGGCCTTAGGACTTACTTATGAACACTGAGCCAGTAATAGTATAACACTGTGGCAGAAATAGTAACCATTCATTCTTGAATGATTCCTTAAACTTCCTTAAGTGAACAAATGACCATCTGAAGAAAGGGGCATCTGCGTCTGTGCGAATATCCTCTCAAATTAAATAAAAAACATGACTCTGATTAAGATCCTGTTTGAAAGGACTTTTTTCCCCCCTCGCAGCTTCCAGGACATTCCAGGATATTAGACCAGTGAGGGAGCTCTCTGTTTTCTCTTGCTGCTGACCTTTGCTAAAAAGGTCACTTGGGTTTCAATGCTGGTCATCGATGCTGTTTCACTACTTGATGTCTCAGTAGCTTCATGACGCATGATCACCCATTCCCGTGATAGACTCTTGTTACAAACGAGCAGATGCAGCTGGGGCTCAAGGCTGACGGCTGGAAACATTAACTCTAGTGTTTAATTAATGTTAACTTCTTAGGTTTGGTAGTTTTGTGCTTTTTTCCCTGTTTCTAAGTGTTTCTAAAAAGTTAATTTATGCTATATTTATTTATTGTTTGTTTGTTCATTCTTGTGACAGAGCAGATCCAAATACCCTCTTAACAACTTAACAACTTAGCCTGAAGTGTACACAGACACACAGACTTTGTGAGGTAATTTTAAACTTTTATCTGTTAACATTAAGAAAATTTGTATTATTGTTACTAACTTGCAAAATAGTTCCTTACCCTGTAAGGATGACTCTGTGTGGCGTTCATGTCATTTTTTGTGGCTCTTATTCATCTTGTTAGAGTTGACTACAAACATACAAAACATACAAAAATAAAACTAATTTAAAGCATTCAGGGCTGCAGTCCAGTGCCTCTTATCAAATGCTTGTTTTCTCTAGAACATGATAAAAGGTAAAGATAAAACCTGCAGCTAACATGAGGATTTCCTGAAACAGCTGTACGCAGAGTTTCTAAACTGACATTTTTACGAGACAACATAAGCATTACTTACTGCTATACAGTATCTGCCTTTGGGGAAAATAAACCTTCAGTTTGTCCACTTATCAGAAGGTTGGCGGTTCAATGCCCAGCTCCTCCTGCTGCATGTCGAAATGTCCTTGAGCAAGATACTGAACCCCAATCAGTTGCTCCCAATACTGTGCGTCGGTGTATGAATGTGACTTAGTTTCTGTTTGTGATGGCCTTTGCCATTCGTGTATGAATGGGTGAATGTGGCATGTATGTACAAGGCTTTGAGTGGCGTTACTAGAAAGGCGCTATATTACCATTTGTTCTTCCATGGCTTATCAGAGATTGTTGTGGTTTTTTTTTACTTTAGATTAAGCCGTTTTTATCTACAGAGGAAGCAGGTCCTCTCCTATGGAGGCTACCACGTTGAACTGCCATGTTTCTACAGTAGCCCAGAAGGGACAAACCAAACATTGGCTCTAGATGGGGCTTTTTTACATTTTACTTACGTTTTGTGGCAGCCATAGTTCTATACACACTTGGAAGGGGAGAGGTATTCAGTTGGTGGCAATCTGCAACTTCACCCCCAGATGCCACTAAATCCTCGTCCATTAAATGTTGTAGTGTCCTGGGATACCTAATATCCTGGGAATGACATTTCAGAAAACTGATTAAATTGTATTGTTAAAAGTTCATCATCCACTCACATAGAGACTATTCCACAGATAAAGGCTTCCCCTGTAGTCGTATACTGAAATCAAGCACTCATGTAGTTGCCACATAAAATGTTTAATGTGCCTTCATGCTTGTTACACCAAAGTGAACAGACACAGACAAAAAAGTTAGCCTAGTCAGAGCCACCATGTCAAAGCCTTTGATAAACAGGGAGTATACTCTGTGTGTTTCATGTGGAAACGCATGTGTTTTTCCAAAGAAAGAATGTATTTTTCTGTTTGTTGTATTATGCAAATAACAAATAAATCAACTTCAATGCAACACTGGTTC
Organism: Morone saxatilis; assembly: GCF_004916995.1. Lineage (NCBI taxonomy): Eukaryota > Metazoa > Chordata > Actinopteri > Moronidae > Morone > Morone saxatilis. The sequence goes on along the minus strand of NW_023339663.1, from coordinate 12,845,625 downwards.
TGTGAGTTTATTTTCTTGTGTTAAAATGCACAGTGGTTTTAAAAGCCTCCTGGCAGGCTACCTTTTTCAATTAGCTGGCTACTCAAATCAAAGAAAGTCAAAAGAAAATTCAGTGAGGTTATTTCTTGACATCTGTGCACATGTTCAGCAGCAGCCCTGCCCTTTGACCTCTTCACTGAGCATCCCACATGCTGCTGTGGCCCTGTTCTCTGGATTCTTGGGGATGTCCGGCGGCCCGAGTTCGTAGGTCACAGCGATGACAGCAAGCACCTTGCTGCGAGACTCCCATCTGCCCACCAAAATAAACACAGCAGGGTCTGCTCCAGCCCTCCCACAACACCCCCTGTCTCGCTCTGACTGAGTCTCAGAAATTAACGCAAAGGATGCACAGGATCCTGCCTTCTCTAATCCAAATACTGTCAGAATCAAAGGTCGAGTTTGAAGATCACAGCCAACTTTTATCCCAACGACACTGTGCCAGAGAATGTGACTTTTGTCTGTTGTGCTTTGCTGGACTCCTGTTTGAGGAGTTTTTCATCACAACTCTTGTCTTTCTCCTTTCCCTGTCTAACACATTAACAACCATTGTACCTTAGTGAAAGAGTTAAATATACATATAAGCTCAGGTGAAGTACACAACAGTCCACATCTGTCACTCTTAGAGAACACAAAAACTAGAATTATTACCCTGGGACTAGGACTGTATCAAATGTCTAATATTTGTCACCAAACTCGCACAAGGATTGATCTCACAAAAGATACAGTAACTGGATAGAGGTTAAAAAAACACACACAAAAAACTTCAGGAACACCTGAGAAATGACCTGGCCTGCTCTTGCTATAAATATGGCAGTCAAGTCTTTTTATTTGTGCCTAATTTTCTTTACGAGTGCTTCCATATGGCGGTCATATACAAGAGAAAAATGGGAGGATTGCAGGAACATGAAAGACAACTTTGCTCCCCTCCATGCATTCCACACTCCTCACATGCTGCTGCACGTTGTGAATCTCAAAAAGGTAAAGCCTGTGAGAATATATCCATTTTTATTTTGAAACAACTAAACGATTACCTGTATCTAGTCGGCTTCTTCAATAGATGCACCATGTTTTTAAGCCAATTGAATGTATGACATTTTATTAACAATGAAATCAATATTTTATATGTGACTGTGTTGCTAGTTCTACCAATCCCACTGAGAATGAACATCTGTGTCAATTTGTTTCCCATATCGATGAGATCCTCCAGCTATCACCAGCATTCCCACATTAAACTGTAGGTAGCCATAGCAACCCTGTCTCCAACAAATGTATAACTAAATTACTTCACAAAAGACATTTTTGAGAAAACATAATTGCTACCCAGATTTCATTCACAGGCAATATTCAATCCAATCTAGGATTTATGACATTCTTATGCTGCACCAAAGTGATAAGGGTGAGGTTGGGATGATTGGTTGGGCATGTAAAGCCCAGGACTTTGACAATATAGACTAAGGTTTGAGCCCCACATATTTTTTTGATTAGGTAAAGACTCTTGTTGCCTGAAAAAGTCAACATGTCTGACATGTTTGAGTTGCCTAAAGAATCATAAAAATGTTACTTATGCTTTAGTGACCAATTCAATATAAACCTCAAAATAGATGAAAACCTTAACAGCCAGAATTATATTTCCTACAAAATGTTTAATGTATTATTCACGGAGTGGGGCTGGGGGAATTGCAACAAGCTAGCTGATACTGGTTGTAACTTTCCATAAGATGGTGCAGAGCGGAAATAAACTGTGTCTAGTGAAGAAAATCAAACTAGCAAAACAAAGAGATGCCGATATTTATATCATACCAGTGCTAAAAGTGTCATTTTGGACAAGTATTCAATAGAGGACTCAGGTCCAAGTTTCTGTGCTTGATAGGTAAAATACTAAATAATATTATCTAATAATGATAACTAAATCATAGTTTTTTTTAACACATTAGTCGTAAACATAGTCAGAAATAATACATCACAACACAAGACTGTGAGTTCATCTACTTTGTGTCCTGCAGTGCCAAAAAAAAAACCACAGTACAACTTTAAAAAATATGAAAATCAGTGGTTAATCTCAATCTAAATACATTGTGTCTCATATGATTAGACTAAACCAATAAGGTTTTCTGATATAATAAGCTATTTGCTATTCAAACAAATCAGTTGGAAAGCCTCATAAAACCAGCCCAGATACATTATGGTTTTATATCAACTTTCATTTTTGAGTTTCATGGTGGGATACTGAAATTTTAGAAACAGGGCTGAGGTTTGTATGAGGCAGGAGATCTTTAGTTAGCAACCTTGAAAATATCTAAATTGGAGACAGTTGGACTCATTGACTGTCAGTGAAAGTCAATCTCAGCTATAAAAAAGTGATAGAAGTTTAACTCTTTTTGGCAGCAACTGCCCTTGAGTGGTTTTCCAAAACTTAACATAGCACAAGAGACTCTGGGTTTAACAAAGCTGTCAGCTTTGTAGACTTTCAGCATTCTTGTCTATCTAGAAAGTCCTGACCAAAACGGTTTTCTTTTACAAGTTTACATTTGGAAGAATGAAAAAGAGGAAGAAGATGTGTGAAACAGCAAACTGCATAATAAAAGAGATTCAACAGAAACTAAATAGGTGACAGCATCAACCAACACTTCAGCATCTGGACATTTACAAAGACAGGGTGGTAGGGAGGGAGACAACAAATTGCTGGACATTTGTGTAATTTATTCAGAATACAGTGCCCTCTTGATTGCAGCCTGCAACCTATTTGCACAGCATTATCTCTCAGAAGTGGTTGGAGTCAGATGAGGTGCCAGTGCAGTGTTTCTGAAGTATCTTCATACTGGTACACTTTAGTATCACATGTATCTGCTGCTTGTTTTTTTACTTACCATACAGTGGAACTTAAACATGTGTATTACTTCTGTTGTATTGGCAGCACTTTGGCTTATTTGACACTGAAAAGTATTAAGAGCATCTTTTTGATTTATGTATCCCACAAACAATGGAAAGAGTAACTGAAAAACACATTTTCAGTATTAAAATGCCTCCAAATTATTCTTCAAAGCACTGCTTGTTCTTTTCTCTGCAAGTTGGCCTCCATTTTGGATTAATGAAAGTGACAGAAAGTGAATTTATTGTTGTTCTCAGCAACCTACAGTACATACGTTGGCCTAGCCTTGAAAGTACATAGCACATTTTGAAATGCTGTGCTATCGCATTTGTTGCTGTTAGCTGTGCAATCACCATGTTCAAGTGTCATTATCCTCTGTGGAGTCCTGCGGACATATTTGTGGCTGTGGTTTCTAGAGATTGTAAAGCCAAGTGAAAAACTCCCTAAAAGCTTTCTGCCCAGTAGAGTCAGTACGGTTGCTCTTGGGAAATAAATTATAGGTAGGGGCACACACTAGGCAAGAGATGTTACCAAACATGCCAAGCATTAGCCATTTAAATACCAGTGGGTGATTACCAAATAGTCAAGAATCTGATTAATGGCAACAACTGTTTTTGTCGCATACATTCTTAATAGCTTTTTGTTAAGTATGTATTCAGAGAGAGCAATCACAAACAACTGTGCGTATACTGCAGCATGAGGGCTGCCTGCCTCTGTTTCTGTTTTCCTCTGACTAAAACACTACTACTGCTTCACTACTGTGAAGGCAGCTTTAGCTCAGGTGGAGGATTCAATCCCAGCTCCTCCTGTCCTAATGTCAGCGTACTTAGGCAGGTACTAAACCCTAAATTGCTCCCATTGAGTAGGGAGAAACATGTATGATGCTTTAGACAAAAACATCTGCTGAGTGTAATGTGAGCATGACGTGAAAGTTGGGTAAGTATGTAAGTATGTTTGCTTGGTTTTAGTCAAATGCAAATGGCTCATGGCTCTTATGTGTCACATCCAACTGCAAATTAACACAGAAACAGTGCAGGATGGACACACTCTCCCTAAATCTGCTATCTCTAAGTTTAACCCTTCTCCTCAGAAAAGAACACACACACCTCCCTGCACTGCATGTTGTGTGTGCCAGCTGGATGTGCTCTGAATTTGATGAAGCGGGATAATTCTCTCAACTGATCATATCAGTAAAGGAGGAATCCCAACATCAACACCAGATTCTGGAGGTAGTCACATATGGAAAACATTTTTCCAGATCCTAATAAACTTTCATGTGTGGATTTTGTGTATGCAGAGGGTCTGGATGGGCTGGGCACCATCTCAGGCCTCCTGTAAGTTCTGCAGAGCCTGAAAGTCAAGATGTTTTAAAGAAGGCTGATGGAAAATAATAACCCTGAGCTGAATCCACACTGTACTGCACTAACATGCACATACTTAAAAATAAATGCTTGCACGCACATTAAATACACTATGCATGGGGCACACAAAGACATGCCCAAACATATAAGACAGAGACTGCATGAAAAGTACTAAAATGATTACCTTTGAAATAAAAATTGTAAATCACATTTTGTGCTTATGAACCAGAAACACTGAGGTCCACTGGGAGTTTACCTGTTTTAACTTTGAACCTGCCATACATAAGGTACCAGATGTTTAAAGCTCCTCCACAGGAAGTCAAACAGATGTTTCACTGGCACTGTGAGCAGTGGAGGTGCAGACTGTTACTCTGACTGTGTACACCAAGATTACACACCAACCCAAACTCGAAGTGAAGACGAAGAAAGCGAGAACAGATGATTTTTCTATCTTTACCTCCTTGGGCCTTTTTTTATTAAATTCAAGATAAGTACAGCCACTGGGTCCTCTTTTGCTTTTCCGTCTTTCTTCATTTAATTTGATCAGAAAATCTGCTGACGCAGTTCGGTCCCCTACTCATGTGAAACCAATTTCAGCAGCACATAAAAGTCTGCTGCAGCTTTTCAAACAGGCAGAGGCTCATCTCACCCTTGCCTAGAAGACCCTCGGTCAGATTGGGCATATGTGTGAACCTACAGGTGTGTTCTTACCACTGTTCAATGGAGGGTCAAAGAGAGGGAGGAGAAGCTGTTTCACACATTCAGCAAACTCAGCAGAGGGCTGACTATTACACAACATGACACGCACAACAAAGCAACAGTAAAGTCAGTATGTCTTGTGTCATGCAGTCAGGGCCACAGAAAGACGATACGGTGGCAGAAAAAAAAATCTTTGTACCACTGTGAAGGAGAGACAAACCAGAGCACCAACCAGATATACACAACATACAGACACACACACATACACCAGCACTGGTTTACCACACAGCACTATAGATCTCAAAATTAAAACATGATTATGACCAACTTACTGTTACTGATGGAGACCTGGTGATGGAAAATAAAATAACGAGACTTAATCTGAACCAATAGTCTGCATGTTGGACTTCAATGCGATTTCAATATAACACATTAATTGGTGCAAACGTATCACTAAGCTCATTTTTGGCTTTTTTTATGAAAACCATGTGTGAGACCGTGAAGAACATATATGGCAGCTCAACTTTTATCCCATGCACCAGAAAACTATGGTTTAGTCCTTTAGCTTATTTAAGTACAGAAAACACACAAAGAAGGTGACTGAACATGACTGTCTTTACAATTTGTAATAAACACATTTCTGCTACACTGTAGTATGTTTATCTAACAACTGGTATGTTTGTAGCTTTATATTGTAATTTGGATTTGGCTACATTAACCACCAAATAACATGTTACAGCCCACAAATTAAAAATATAAAACAAAAATTTGAATATAATACCTAAGGTCTCTTTTACAGTGTTGCTATAGCATTTTTGATTTACTCATTATTATCATGTAGGATAATTTCAATGTTTTACCATGAATCATTTAGTAAAAATCATATTCCCATATCTGTTTGACTTTATAAATCAGACAGCATTTATTGTGATCTACTGTTCACAACCATTTACAGCATTCACACATCTGTGTAGAATTGTGATCTACTTCTCTGACATTCATCAGCACACACATTGTGTTATCACTGTCCTCTGTGCCAAAATCCACAGTAAGAAGCCTGGTTCAGAGTCAATCTGAACCATATCAATGCGACACAAATATGAGCACTATTGCAGAAATGTATTCACATGCCAATAAAGATTTAGTTTTACCATAAGTGAAGTGCAACTTCTGACATCAGCTGCAGTGTGTAACTACAGTATATCTAATGTACTGATATTTAGTTGGAGCTAAGTTCCCCTGATGCCTCAATGATGTGAGTTAACTGAATTAAATTTGAATAATTATAGTTCCAAATGAGTTATTGAAAAGTGAAACCGACTTTGTCAGCTTCAGTAAACCTTGTCACACTAACATGTTACAGTCAGATTTGCCTTCCAAAAAATGTATCGTCATACCTTAAAGAATAAGTTGTTTAGTTTCTGCAGATGCCTTACAGCTGTGACTACTCCTATCAAAGCTACTTTTGTATCAGAGCTCCACGCATACAAGGACGACATGTATGGCTGCTCCCAAGAAATTTGTCAATTTGCTGTGCTGTTAGGGACTAAAGTGGTTCCTAACCTTCATCATCAGCATGGTTTTCATTATTCTCAGAGTAAACCCCTATGACTTAATTGGTATTAAAGAAACACAGCAAAATGTTCTTCATGGTTTCTTTAAAGAACAAAAAGAAGCGTCACTTAAGAGTTTTAATGCTGTGAAGTCTGTTGCTGTGCTAATGTTTCTTTAGAAAATTAATTTGATGAGTTAAGTGAACACTCAGAACAGTCAGCAGTTGACTTAACTTGAAAAGAAACTTTTGTATTTACATGAAGTTGATGATAAAATATTTAGTTGATTCCACTAATTTCTTGCATTAAGTAAAAAATATATATTGGCACTATTTACTATAGAACGTTTCTTTTGATCACATTTACCACAAGAAGAAGTTGGTGAAGCATTGAAGTCCAAGTTTTGTTTGTTCTTGTGTCATTAAATCTGAGATTCAAAGATCTTCACTCATAATCTCCAAATCACTGCAACCGACTCAGCTGACTCCTTCAGAACTTCGCCCACTAACACACTGTACTTTACTTCTGGCTTTGTTAAAGTAAAAATAATTAGCAATTCACGGGATATGATACATACAATGACACAACAGGCCAAAGCATAGTAAGAAATACAAGTTTGAAGTGCCATTATATAAGTAGAATGAATAATAATACACAGTGATACATGTTAAAAAACAGAAGATTGTAAAAAGAAGCGTGAGTCTACATTGAAAATACATGAACTGGGTTGAGTCAAGTAGCCATCAAAGAGTCCAGCACACCACTGGTGCAGTGCTGTTGTTCCACACTGAAAACACTGTAATAGGATATGACATGAGGGCAATCTTGATTCAGTCAGATACACTGCAGATATTTGCATGTCACAAAGATGAAACAGTTAAGCTCAGTTTAGCTCATTTTTTACACTGTAAAAGACAGACAATATGGTCAAGACTAATTTACAGATGTTTTGCCTGTGGGCAGGGCCGCCCGTCATTATGCCAGGTAGTGGCTCCAAACATTCGTTGATGCTGATTTGGCCAGTGCCACTGAAATGTTATTACAATCCGTTTTAATTTTCCTGCCATGTGTGATGTGTTCAAAATGGCCCAGACTGTGCTGTTTTTTGGTTCCAGAAATGCTCAACAAATCTCTGCTGTGCACACACACACACACACACACATTGCGTATGATCCCCAGTATGTTAAAAGTCTGTGTTTTTGTACACTGAGATGCCTAAACAGGCTCTGTGAAGATGGAATGTCTCTTTTATGTGAAATTAAATAAGATCAGCTTGTGGGCCCCTCTCCTTCCTTTTCCGCTTTCCGTTTTATGTTCATTTCCATTCCCGAACAAAGCCGTCTCTCCACGGTGTATTAATGCCCATCAAAGGCCTCAATCAAGTTGCTTTGCCACAGGCTAAAGCCAAACTGGAGAGGCTAAAGTTTAATGTTGTCAGTGCAGCGAGGATGTGGGCTCATGTCTCTTCCGTGTCCTTATGTTTTCTTTTAACCCCCACATTCGCAAATATCTTGCAAGTCCGATTAGTGGAACAAGGCATCTGAAAACAGCACACACTAAAGGGCCATTTTAAGGTCACTGGCTGTGACAACAGTCTTACTCATTGTGCCATTAGGACAATGTCTTTATGTATTTCACTGAGAGAGAAAAACTCAGAAAATAAAACATAATTACACAGGGCTTCCTAAAAAATTAGTCATGGCTGATGAGTCAATAAACTCTTAGTTTAGAAGTATCCGGCAATGAGAAATATTTAAGAAGAACCTGTCAACTGTCTGCTGACATTTTCTCCACCAATTAACCCCATGTACTATGTGCTCTAACCAGCATCTTTAAGTAGTGCATATACAGTGTATGTAACTGACAAAAGGGATGGATATTACACCAATATATTCTCTTTATTTCCCCAGCTATTAAACTTAGAATCTCAGTTTAAGGTGATACAAAAATAATCTATAATTTATTCATATAAAAATGCGTAAGTAAAGAATAAGTTAGTCCTCATCCCAAGAAGTTTGTCTTTCTGCTCCCAATAAATAAATGTATATAGATATAGATTTAATCAAATTAATGTTTTATCATCTAGAGGACTGCCATCACATGGTCCCTATAAACTAATAGATTTACACGAGTTCTCTCTCCACAGGAAAATAAAAACAGTCAAATCAAATGTATGATTTTATTTGACTTTGAATCACTGAAATGCACATTTTTATTTAAGGTCTGTCATTAGTGGGGGACTTCTGTCTAAAGGAATTTAGCTAAATATTGTCCTTTATAGAGACAGACTAACCCTAACCCTAACCCTTTCTGAAAGTAAAATATGATGCCAGTGCTTTTTTTTTCATGTTTGAGTGTGTATATGCATGCATGAATGCACTTGGTGTGAGAGTGGATGTCTATATGTGTGTGTGTGCATGTGTGTGTGTGTGTTTTAATGCTCCCTTATTCACTGCAGGTGGGCCTACTGTTAAGGGGAAGCTTTCACTCGCTTTGCCAGAAAACTGACACGTAAATAATTTTCAAATAGTGAGGAACACAGTCTCTCTCGCTCTCACTCTGACCATTCAGGGATGTAAAAAGAAAAAAGAAAAAAAAAGAAAATAAAGAGAGAGAGAGAGAGACTGCATGGTTCTTATAACAAAGCAATTACAGTTAGTAAAATTGGGGACACTTTTCCCTGTGAAATAAAAGGAGATCACATCATGCTTGTGGCCAAAGCATGAACCGCACTCTAAACATGCCAATGGAAATATAAAACACATTATATTCCATCTTTATTTACAGCGGTTGCAGACTTCCTGGAGCTACACTACAGATAAAAACAGATTAGACAATATTCAGGCACATATAGTGTTTCAGAATCCTGCTGGTGTTCATTGTGCTTCCCGCTGAATATCACAAATACAACTTTTTATCTATAAGATGACTAATGACCTTTCAGTTCTGGTGCCTGTTGCTGAACATAAAGTCCTGAAATATGTAGAACCCCACCAGGAAGCATAAGTATTATTGATTTGCATTGTAGAAATCATAAGAGTAATACACACCCTATCACTGAAAATCTGTAAAAGCTGTAACATAATTACATTACAAGATCATTACCTAACATCCGCTCACTGCTAAGAATAGCACAGACAGAAGTGTACTGTTTCAACAGGTTGAAAATTCAGCTAAGTAATCATCCTGTCTGGTTCACTGCCATAAAACACTCTGCTGACATATGGACAGAGAGTTCAGAGCAATTATATATTTGTTTGACTGTATTAGATGAAACATAAACTGTTGTAAAGTCATTTCATCTTCCCCCCCCCTTGAGACAGTCAGTTCACAGCTGAGTGTGAGCCAGACTTTTTCAGAGAGTGAACATTGCATCAGATGTACGAGTATGGACACCTTTCAGCCTGATGGACATGAAATCCAATCTTGTAAATGGAGCATATTTCTACTTCTTTTTCTCTCAGTTGCTTTCTTTTCTGTCTCACACATGTGCTTGTACGTGTTCACATGTCCACCATGTGTGGATGACTGCATGAATATGTTTGTGTGTTTGTTTCAGTATATGTGCACTCTATATTTAGCTTATAGCTTACTTTCTTTTGTACATAGTGTTTATATTATATTATATTATTTCCCTACTCTTACTGTTTTTTATACTGTTTTTTCTCTATCCACTTTGTTGCTGTAACATTGGAATTTCCCCATTGTGGGACAAATAAAGGAATATCTTATCCTATCTTTTAGCTGAGTTGCTTTTAAGCTCATTGAGTGTGTCCTGTTCATTCTGGATCAACATAAAAAGCTCTGCTACTGAAGAGTTACAGTGTGACGGAGGAGTAACAAACACCTGCACAACTGCTGCCGCAGAAGATGGACCGAAGCCGTGTGTTGTTTGTCTCTTACTTTGTCAATCCAGAATTTTAAAAAGTTCAAGAACAATTAACAGAAACAATTGTGAACATGTTTCTCAAAAACACATTCAAAGTTAGCTCAGGTTACATACGTATTTATATGAGATTGTGCATGGTTAAAGATAGATTTCTTTGTCAGCATGAAATTTTCTCTTCTAAATACATTCAGTAAAAACAGAGTCTGTCTGTACTAATTTATAGGGTAATATTTTAAACAAATAGCTTGTACATATTTTTTTCATTGATCCCACTGTTTTATCTTGTGTATTCCTGTGAATGATTCAAGTGTGCAAATTTCATGATATCCCAGCTCATATGTAGTATTGTCCCATAATTGGGCTAATATTATGTAATAACAATATCAAAACTGGACAATAAGGAAATTGTAATATTGGGAAGTAATTTAGATGTCCTCCTTAATTTTACTGACATGAAACTGCTTTTACAAACAAAAAAATATAAATAAAGATAAATACTCAAAACACAATATTGTGTTGAATTAAATTGTAGGCTTCTGTATTAAACAACACTGAAAATAAACTGTATTTTAAAATTATTATTTTAAGGGTTTGTTAAGGACTTACATGATTCATAAAGGGGATGGCAGATAATTAAATGTAATGTATCAGGCAGAAAAACGCAACATGTTTTTACAGAGGGATTCAGCAATAAACGACAACACAGTGGGATTTTCGTGCATGTTTAAAATGTAAAATCTGAATTTCAATATTGTCAAAACAGCAAATACCGTGGCGGTAAAGAATTAATAATGCAATATAAGCGACACAATACAGGTTCTCTAAAAAATGACATCATTGTTATCATCAACGGGTTTAAGCAGCGTGCTGTGGACTGACCTGCAATATTGTGATTTTTCGTTGCAGGGTGCACAACTTGTCCACAGTCTGCGCAATGTTTAGGCTCTAAACAACTTATTGCATAGATTAGGTGGCCTTTCCTAAATGGCTGCATACTAAAAGGGGATTTACAAATAACTCACTACTACTACCCTAAATAATATATATCTTCTAACCTCACAAAGATGGCTGTAAGCACAATTTAAAGATATTGAAATATTTGCAGTCAGTTTAAGTAGGCTGTGTTTATTAAACCAAATCGGTTGGAAAAAACAAAGAGGCAAAATTGACAAACGAAGTCTGAAATAATTTTGAATATAATTATATAATATAATAACGACGCCAATACACATAATCTTACATTATTATGTCATATATGTTTTGCGTCCACCTTTATTTATGTTTACTTATATATAGGCTTTTTAATATTTCCCATCCAAAGAATCACCAGAAATTTAAAACAAAGTCACATAAACGCTTTTTGTGACGTATCGAAATGTTTTCATGGCTGAAATAAATAATTAGTTTGATGTGACTTTTAAAAAATTCGTTTCAAGTCATAATTGAAGTATTAAAACGCTCTTATAAACTAACTCAGTTGTATTCCGAAGCCGCAGAGTTGGCTGTAAGAACACAATCGCCTGCGTATGGATGATTTGCCCTTGATGAACCATTGCGAATGAAGCGTAAAATTGTGCCCTCTCCGCCCCAGTGCCATCACTCATGGGCTATATTCATATCCAAATCGCATTAATGTCATGTGTTAAAGCCCCCCGCCCCTAATTTTGCAAACGTTTTTTTTTTCTTCTTTTTTTTCAGCTAATAAGCGACCTAACTCGTTCATGTCATCAGCATAATCACTTGGGAAGCCAGGAGATCTGCGTCCCATCCTCTGAGGAAAGACGGGTTTGTGTAACTGTGCTCAAACCTGAGGGGGAGTTCGGAGTGTTTGGTCAACGACAGTGGTTCCTGGAAAAGATCTGAATCGTTTTATAACCAAACCCAGCTGCGGTCTGGTGTGCTTTGCAGTCTCTGCGTGCATGTGTGTGTGTGTGTGTATGTTCATCTGTATGAGGTAGAGGAGGGGGTGTCTGTGCTTCCCTTTCCCAGAGAGAGAGAGAGAGAGAGAGAGAGAGAGAGAGAGAAAAGTTTGGTCTTTTTCTCCCCTTGACTCTTTTTTAGGTATGAACGCCGAGACCTGCGTTTCATACAGCGATATGACATCCATGGATTCATATTATAGCCCATCCGCAGCGCAAGGTAGGGATCACCAGACGGACCACTTTAGGACATTCCCAACCACTGACACCAAATACAGCCCCACTGCCTTCCTGCCCAACAAAGGTCAGGCTTACGGAGAAAAGTCCCGGAGCCCCTTCCAGCAGGAGTGCCAGTCATTGGATGCCGCCGCAGCTGGGCAAGGCACTTTCAGCAAATACCACCTCTTCATGCAGAGGTCTTCTTGCAAAACACCCCCCGAGGAGGGCAAACTGCACCAGGAGAGCGGACACAACGGAGGGATCATCCCGTGTTATGGTGAGTGAGGGGGGGGGGGGAGGTGTTTAAGGTGATTAAGTTATAGGCGTTCACTTGGCAAAGTGCAGAGTTTAATTTGTTAAGCTGTTTTCCTCACAACTTATCTACAGAAATGTACCATAAGGATGTTTTCTCCAAGCAGTTGTGTGTGTTAAAGTTTCCTATATACCTGTGCAGATTATTTTTGACATGTCAGTCATCGCTCATCGAAATTATGAGTGTAGTGAGTGGTTTCGAGATTTCGATCGCAATTAATGGCGCAGATGCGTAAAGTGGCCATTGTGGTTCTGCCTGTGAACTGACACAACTGAGATAATTATGTCGCGCTTGATTCCACATTGTCTCTTTACTGTCTGACTGATAACATAACATATCCACAACTATTCCAACGGGCCTGGTGCTTCTTCTTATTTATTTTTTTTTTTTGCTCCTTTGTTTTCTTCTCCCTGTCTCCTATAAGACGGGAAACCAGCAAACTTTTCCCAGTGGACATCCCAGCTCGCAACGCCAAGACCCAGCAGTGTGTGTAACACAGTTAAGAAGAGTCATAATCTTCCCGACTATCAAATTGTCCCTTTGGCCATCAGAATTAAATTAGGGCTCATTTAATGCGATAATCTGCATTACAATCCTTAATATTGGAGCTGAGTCGGACAATTGAATTAACAGGTTTTCAGATGGTACAAATAGTGAGCCCCAAACTGATAATATTTTCATTTCATTGCTCTGCCTGATTGGTTCCAATTAGATTTAATTGCGTGGGGACACTGTTGTAATGAGTGAATGATGAGGGTGTAAATAAAACTTTGACCCTCGTTAGGCAGGCGGCCACTGTGAAGCTGCGTTCATTCCTGTCTTTTTTTCCTCACCAGAAAACCTTTTCTCCCCAACCTGAAACACACATGATACAATGAAAGGTGGAGAAACTGAATTCAGCTGGTTTGCCCTCAACAGCATCTCCTGCCTACACACACACACACACAGAG
>NW_023339663.1:12750192-12831797 GCF_004916995.1 Morone saxatilis | reverse complement strand
AGAGAGAGAGAGAGAGAATAAAAGTAATATTTGATATCATGACAGTAAATCTTCTATATTTGAATCCAGATTTAATTGTTGTTTTCAGTTTTGGGGCGCAACTTGAAAAGAATAAAGGAACAGAAATCAGAAGAAACAAAAACTCGTTTTTTCAGAATGACTCAAGCTGCTGTGTAAATGCTGAGGATGAACGTACCTCATTATCATGTCTAAGGCATCTTCCGGACCTCAGAGATCAAACACGGACACATTTTTATTAAATTCTGCCAAACGCACTTATGCATTTTAAGAGTAAACTCTTATTTACGCTGAGCTGGAAACAGACTGAACGTGTTTTGAGGTTGTGTGCACAATAGAAGCAGAGTCTTGAGGAAAGTCAAAAAACCTTCAGGGCGCTTTCTGTCTCTCTTATGCACACACTCACACACTCTCTCTCTCTCTTCTCTCTCCCCCTGCTCTACGATCTCTACTCTCTCTTGTCTTATAAGCATGTATAAAATATACTGAATACAAAAAACATTTTAAGATAATCCACTGAGGGGTATTGTTAAAAACGGCTGATTCAAATAATTGTGTTCAAAATATCCTCAGAATAAATGCAGATCAAATTCAAATTTTATGACGAGATAAAAACCTGTATATAAATGTTGTATGTAACCCCCCGATAATAATAATTTTAATAATAATAATAATAATAATAATAATAATAATGGAAGGCCAACATTATTTAACTGTCGCTTTTAAGAGATTTATCTCATGTTCTTTGTTGTGTACGAGCTGTGAGTCCATCAGTTTTACACTGAAATGTTTAGTCGAAGAGGTTTAAGGAAGTTTCTAGAAATCGGTCTGCAGGAAAAAAACAAACAAAAAAAACTTTCATAGCTCCGAAATGTCATGAACGGAGATCAAACTTTGCAAAAAAAAACTCATACTGGTCTTTTATAATGGCTGTTAAGTTTTTATTACCTATTAACCTTGACATCCGGTAAATCTAGATGAAATAAAATTTTTATATTATGTTGTAAATAAACCGCAGTTATTAGGCTGCAAGTAAACTGCAGTTTTAGCCCAAACTATGTAGAAAGACAGGAAGCAAACGAATTATTTTATTCGTTATTCGTTCATTATTTTTAAATATAGGTTCCTTCTGATATCCCTACAATTCCTACAGTTTTTAATTTTTTTAGTTTTACACTGAACCTGGAGAGTGAAATGCTGAGATCAGGTTCGAGCACCAAGGGGTGAGTTAGTTCAATTACATGGCATTTTATTACAATTCTTTAATTCTTTTTTGCCATTTTACCACCACGGTTGGACTTTTGGGTGGATTGTGTGCAGGTTGCCATGTTTGCTCCCACTCTTCTTTTACAACAAAGAGCCTTAAATATAATGACCGGATTCACAGTGAACAAAACATCTCGGCGCTATTAGAGAAGAGCAGCTCTGGGATTAATGCGACTCAGATGCCCACTTCTCTGTTCGCCTTAATTTCTTACTCAGAGACAAACCTCTTTTAACTCAGGAGAGATGCTGTTTTTATATTTGTAGAATTAATGTTTTCACCCCATTATCTCAAACATATATATTTAAAAAAAAAAACAGAAATTAAATTCGTTTTGATGTGTAAATTATGCAAAGATTGAGTTGTTTGGCTGTTTTGTGACTGAAGGTTCGAGTTAACCCATCTTTTTACTGACTGGACATAAACTGAAGGCAATAAAATATGCTGAACTTACTAGCTGAGGAGAAAAATGATAAATGATTCCTGATGTGTTTATTGGAAAATGCTGTATTTCACTTCCTGCCTCATTTCTTTTATCAGACCTGTGTTTTACACAATCACTGAGTAGTTTCAAATTGTCTGAGAGCGGCTTTGTTGTTATAATTTGTGGCTTGATCCATTCAGTCAAAGGTGATGTGATGACTGGTCTCAGAGATGTCTGAAGCTGCCAAATGTAACTGAGACATTTTCTGGCCGATGGAAAACAGCATGTCTGTCTAATAAACATTTACATACATTAGAGTCACTGAACACAGTTATAGGCTATTGTTTCTGCTCAAAACATTTCCAATCATGTTGTTACACCAACAAGGCAGCTCTTGGATCGTGAAAAGCTTTCAGCCCAGCTGACAGATCTGACTGCATCTGACTGACTGAGGCTGAAAGAAAATGTGTGAATAGAGGCAGCAGCGTGGCTCAAAAACACTGATTGTAGGCTGGCTTACAACCAAAAGCAGCACAAATTACAGGCAGATATAAAATGACAAAATAAAAAAATAAATAGTGGTGGAATGTGAAACATAAAACTACTTTATTACGAATAAAAGTCCTGCGTTTAACATTTGACTTCATCAAAAGTACAGAAATATTATCAGCAAAATAGTATCAAAGTATCAAAAGTAAAAGTAGTTATTATGCTGTGTTAGTACATATATTATTGGATTATTATGACTGAGGCACATACCTTTTTACTACATATTTTATCTTTTGCATGGGAAATCTTAATCTGTAAAGTCTCTAGTAACTACAGCTGTAAAATAAATGCAGTAAAAAGTACAATATTTCTCTCCTAAATGTAGAACATTAACGTAAATGGAAATACTCAAGGGAAGTAAATGCCTCAAAAGTCTATATAAGTTAGAGACATGTTTCTAGGTCTATAAAAAATAAAAGCTAGCCACCAAACCTTAATTGAAAAAAATAGGGCCCTGGGGATGATTCAGTCAGCCTTAAAGCAGCCACCTACACCTCTTTGTGATCCTCAAGAGACAACACACTTCCTCCTTTGATGTGTCCGTGTCTTCTCTCAGTGTCTGAGGGCGCTGACCTTTAGCTCGGCTTTCCTGCAGTCGTCTGTTTGGAGAGCAGGGCGAGTTTCCCTGCATGCACACAGCAGAGAAAATCCATTCGCAACCCCTTATTTGAAACTCACTGGTGTCAAAAAGCACATTGCAACATTTGGAATCCAGTTTGCATAGTAAACACTAAGCTACACCAGTAAGACAACAGATGTGACTTTTTTGTAGGCCTAATTAGAGTGGGATTGTGCTTTTTAGCACTTTTTTGTCTTTTACGGCAACTGGGATGTGCAGGATAATGACATTTTAACACCAATAACACGCTGCTGGTGTAATTAGAAGACAAAAGTCTGTAGTTTATTGCAGCTTAAACCATAATTAGCTTTTGGGAGGGAAATTGAGAATTCGATGCAGTTCTGCTGTCCTACGAGTGTAAATATTTCATTGCATCTAGAGGCAGTTTTAAGGGCCAACATTCACGGTGCGACTGCACTTGCTTGTAAGATTGTGTCATTCCAATCTCCTGCCCTTTTTGTTCTTGCATCTTTAACCCAGCACAGCCATTTCAGCCCTTCGTAATGGCCATCTGCGCTGATTGGTTTGAGCAGGGAGTAATGGGAACCAGCCATGCAGCCCAGACAACTGAGGCACACTTCAACAAGTCAATGACATGAGTGGAGGTGACAAGGACTCAGGATCATTTTACCATTTAGCTTTAAGTTTGGCAGGGCAATTTACATTAGGCTCATTTTGCATGGCCCAGTGAGAGCAGCAGGGCAAAAAGCCTCATGCAGTCCAGGACTTCCTTTGGTCTCTTTGTCACCGCGTCATGTAAACTGAACACTGAGACAGAAATCAAGCGTGGAGGACTGCATCAAGACTACAGATCAGAGATTCAGTTATTTTTTTTACCTGTGGTGTGTGGCTATAGTAAGGTGATTTTTTTTTACTGCACTGAACTCACTTGACTTGATTTGATTTAAACTTCTATATTATATGTTTTGCATATCGTCATCAGTGATGGCCGACCTTTTTGAGACAATATCAACGATTTGCTGCTGAATTTCTTCTCTTTAGGAGAGAAAAAAAAATATTGAAGGGAGTTGTTTTTTTAAACCCTGATGGCTTAAAGTTGAATTGTAACTTCTTGATCATTTAAAGCTGGATCTTAACATATGTTTCAACTAACAACATACATAAATACAGTAAAAATCAGTTTTACTTTCAACAGCAGAAAAATAGTTTCCCGTGGCTTTTTTACTTTCTTTTTTTTGTTTTGTTACAATATTCATTATGCGATACCGGCAGCACGTGGTGTTTGTAAGTTTAATTGCACCACTACGCCTACAAAAAAAATTAATATGTTATGTTTTGCCAGTAGTAGTATTCAGTGTTTGTTTGTCTGTCTCAGTGTCCTAAAACTTTTTAAACCTTCTGTATTTACATGGTGGATCATTTAATTAGGATTTTGTTGGTGACTGAACTGTTGTATTTCTGCTGTTAGAAAACTATAATTTCTTATCCATACCTACCTACCAGATTCCAAAGTTGTGAGCAGTGATTCCAAAACCTACAGGACTGTTTCAGAGAACATTGTTGGGATCGATGTGTTTTAAGCTTTTTGGAAGTTTACTGGTGGAAATCTTTTGTTGCATTTTGTTCTACTTGAACATTCAGATTTTCAGTCCATGACTCCTCAAAGAAGTGATCATGCATTTGTGCAGTGAGTTTCCCAGAAAAGTACTTTTCATTTTATGTGCGTGCACACAAAAATGTACTCTACCAAGTTTTTCCCACTCTGATGGAATGTTCTCTTTCGATCAGACAACAAAAACATAAGATTAAGGAAATTCTGTTTTGCTCCAAGGTCTGAGAGAAACATTTGGAAGAGAGCTGGTGGGAGGGAGAGAGACACAGAGGGGGAGAGTGCGAGGGAGACAAAGAGTGCGTGAGAGGTGATTTATCAGTCTTAAGCTTTATGGATTTTTTTTTCACAGTCTGTAAATTTTGCACAGCCTGCTGAGACCAACCATCGCTATGCTCAGCCAGCAGAGTTGAATTTTAAAGTGAATGGTTACCCTATCACATGATCACAAAAGAAAACTTTTTGTTAGGAAAAAAAACAAAATCATAGTGAGCTGATGTTTGCAGAGATATCTCAGGGTGATGTTTGTTCGTGTGTGTGAGTGTGGAGTTTGTGAGTGTGTGTATTGTCACAAAATGTTTTGATGAATGCACCTGACACCACACAGTGTCAAGCTATTCATAGTCGTGTTATTTGTACTTCCAAAAGAGACACGGTTAGATTTCAAGAACACGAGGTCATAGAAACTTTGACTGCATCTTCAGCAGTGGTGGAATTAAGTTTGTTTGCTTTAAGCAGCTCTTATGTATTTTTAATGTACCATGACACTGTGACAATGTGAACGATGAACCTACAGAAAATGACCACCTGAATCTGCAGCTCCCCTCAGCTTTACGGAGCTTTGTAGCAAGTTTCAGCTCATGGTTTAACTGTGCAACCCACAGCTTCCCTGTTTTGATTCAGTCTCACCGATCTCATAGTGTCAGTTTCTACGTACTCAGCACCATACAGCGTCCTGACAATGATAATGTTAACCAGAGTGGAGCATCTAGCAGCTAAAGAGTCAGATATTTCCCTCAGGAGTTGGTGGAGACCAAAAACAGAGCTAAAAGAGAGTGATTATTGGACTTCCATTCACAAGATAGCCAGAAACTCTCAATGAATGATAATGTTGCTCGGTAATTGCTGGATATGTAAGCTGTAGCTGTTTGCAAATACGTTCACCATATCAACTCAAAAAGTGGTGACATGACATTAAAATGTGTTCACAACCTGTGTCCACTGCCCCCAATGTACTTAAGGCATCAAAAGTGAAACTATGTATGCAGCAGAATGGGTCGTCAGTCCAATATTATAAATTATTTTATTGGATTATTCTGCATTAAATATGCATTAATGTATAAGCAGAATTTCAATGTTGTAGCGGGTGAAGATAAAGCTACTTTTATCTACTTTATATAATGGTTAGTGTTGGGTAGCTTAATTTATAATTTGTAAAAAAAATTTAATTTGCAAAATAACCACTAACTACAGCTGTCAGATAATACTGGAGTGAAGTACAATATTTAAATAGTAAAGCATAAAATAAAAACAATTATGTACAAGTAGCTCAAAAAAAGTGCAGAATTTGAGTAAATGTACGTAGTGACAAAAAAGGGACTCACTTCATACAGTAAATGTATTTGATAATTCTTGCATTGGTTTGAGTGTCCAGCCCACACAGCATTGGGCATCAGTGTCTCAGCCTGTCTCTGTCTTTTCAGCCTAACAAGACGTTAAGAGTTAGACACCGCTAAAGGCTTCATGTTACGTCAGAGTTAGTTTGACAAAGTGTACTTTCTCTGTCCTTTTCTCTTTCTCTCTACTGTTTACGTTTCCCTCTGTTTCGGATATTTCTTTTTCAGTTTGAGCAACATGTTGTTAATCTCTCTCAGTCGCCGTGTGGTGTGTAATTTATAGTGTTTCCTCTTAACACTGTGAGCTGACCTCAGTCACCTCAGTCAATAAAGAGGCAGGGAAGGTGCCCTGTCGCTTTACAGCCAGTTAAATTACACTTTGATGTTGCTCCCTCGTTCTCAACTGTGAATTAATAGCTGTCCACGTTGCCTGTCTGACCCAAAAGAGTGTAATTTTGGTGCTGATAATCCAAGCAGGAAGCGGCATACAATATTAAAAATAAGGCGCGGTGGAGGGTCTTAAATAAATCATTATTTTGATTTTGATGTCAATGCCAACAATGACACCATGATGCAAGAATAAATACTAAACTGTGGTGTACGTTGCATGTGAAAATTTGTACACAAACTCATGTCTTGTTCTGTACTCAGGTGGAAATATTCAGATTAACTGAAAATTACTGCTCAGTTTTTTCTGAAGCACTTTCTGTGTATTTAATTTCTGCAGAACTTTCTTTGTGCCCACCACACAGAGTTGCACACTTCACAGTACTTGGAACAGATGCTGACTGTTGGATCCACTGCAGTTAAAATAGAACATTCTGTGGTTGCAACTCAAAACACTGTGCATGGCATATTCATCCCAAAAGAGAAAAATAATTCTGGTTTGTGAGTTTGCTGAATTATTGTTGGAACACTTGTGTTAAAGACAGTAGATGCAGAAGTGCAGGTGTAAGTTGAAATAGTCTTTTGTCAGGGGTGGATCTAGAGAAATATTCATGGGGTGGCAGAAATCTATTGTGATTTTAATTGATCACTTATATCAATATGTGCTTTATTTCCAAATTTTATTTCCACATCAAAGCCTATCATTAAAATGTGGCCATAACATATTATTAAATTGATTTCTTTTTTAATCATGTTATTTTAAAAAATTATTCTAAATTAATGTCTTAAAATTGACAGCATTTCACACCACACTGGGGTGGCAGTTTAAGGGGGCCAGGCATTTGTTTTCATGCCATGTAATGGGAAAAAAAAGCCAACTGTACTTATGAACATTAAGACAAAAGTTTTGATGCAGCGCACAGTCAATTATTTCCTGCCTCTTTCCACAGAGATGACATCCTGACATGTTTGCAATAAGACTTTCTTATGTTCTTCATACTTATGGCGTTCCCTGCAGGAGGGCCCACTGCTGTTCACCTTGGGCAGTGTTGGAAAGCCTCACAGCTACAGCAGATCACATGGATAACAAGGAGGAGATTGTCACAATATCCAACTCTTGCCAAAAAAACATCAGTGACATGCGATACAAACAATGGCCTTTGATCAGAGAGAGGCCTCATGGTTTCAAACCGCCTGACAGCTCTTGCCTTGTGGGGACTGTGGGTGCAGGCCAGGGAAATATGATGAAATAACTAGAGAGTATTTATGCAGGGATAAAACACATTTCCCCCCTCAAACCTAACAGGATGTGTTTGTCATGGACAGCGAGGCAATGTTGCAGGCGTTAGACCCCCAGTGAGCACCCTGCCACCAAAACATGGCCCCTCAGCCCGAGTTAGTTTCCAGCACGGCAGTGGCACCGCCAAAGGGGGTAAGGGGGACCGCGACCCCCCGATACAGTCGCTGGTCCCCCCACTGGCCCCCCCTTACATGTTTCATATGCATAACAGGCTTCCAAGTGATAGTTTACATTAGGTATAAATTCATTTAATAGTACTATTTGTTCGTCACTGTGTCATACTCCAATCTTCAGCCCGATACTACAGAATGGAGACTGTTCAGCAAGACAAGTTTTACCATCTTTTTGCAAAGCTGGATCAAATAAAACAAAACCATTACAACAACTTTATTTGACAATTGACATCTGCATGCAGCTCTCGTCAACAAGGCTTCAGTTGGAGTGAATGAAAACAAAGGCTGCGGCCCATTACTAGATCTGGCCATCAAATCTCAATACAGTTTTGGTACTGACCCAAACCCTAACCCTCTTTTTACAAAAAAACGTACAATGGTAGAACAAAACAAATCTGCAAAACAAAAACTGGGGTTTACATACCTGAAAAGAATAAAAGTAGAGCACATTGGCACTGGGTCTCTGCAAGCATACCTTCAGAGGGTCAAAGGTCACATATGATGATAAAATGAAATAAAATAAAAGCTCTCCCAAACATAATAGCATAATATGCACTAAAATAGTTAAGGGATGTTTGGTAAAATGTATCCATATGGATAAATCCCACAACCTTCTGACCCTTTTAAACATCCTTGTGCCTACATTTTGGTACTATAATTTATCCTACTAAGACTTGTAGAAGATGCACTTGAAATATACACTTTAGTGTATGTGTCGGTGTAGGAGAGAGTCAGTCTATGATAAGCTATCCATTCACCTCACCTTGCAGCACATTACCCAACATGGCAGTAAGATGAGGGTCACTGGGTGTGTGTGTGAGAGAGAGATCTTCTGTGCTGACTGAGTGCTGAGATTTGCACACAGAGCTCACATGAACGCACACACCTCCTGGTTCTAACCTGACAAATCGTTGGATGGGCAGATGACTAGAGACGTCCTCCATCCTGAAAATAACTTCACCTCAGATGGTATCGAGGTGCAGGAAGGTGCAGCACTGCTTGTCGCCACTAGACTCAGCCAGACTGCACGCAGACGTCATTAAACCAACCGCCTTCACCTATTACATCCTTTATGATGTGTATATAAACTGGATAGTTAGGCGAAGGGCAGCGGCAGGGTGAAAAAGAGCCTGCCAGCTTACACAGGAACACTGGCATAGACAAGCTGTGGAAATTTATGATCAGAAAGGTTTAATAGTTAAGCTACAGCCATGAAAAAAGCAAGTATGTATGTGACAGAGAAAGAAAGAGAGAAAGATGGGCCGTTCTCTTTTTTCATGTGGCTACAAATTACTTACCAGCAAATTAACTGCGACAGTCTTGCTGCCAGGTGACTTTGCAGCCACAAGATAGACGTCAGCCATGTGCAGGACTGATAAACAGAGTCTGAGTGAAAGAGAGAGAGAGAGTGTGTGTGTGTCTTGGAGCAGAGGGTGTGGGTGATTGGGGAGGGTACGCAGTAAAAAAAAGCTGCAACTTTTTGTCAGTCTCAAATTATGGCCAGGGTGTCTGTTCCCCAGCACATCACAGAATGATCTACGAACTACAACTGGATCCTGTAAGAAGCCAGTGATCCAGGCCATCCATTAAACAGGCACATAGACAAACAAATCGACACATACTCGGCACTGTGTGCCAACAGATTTCACAACTGTCACAGAATTTCCTCACAAAGAGTGAGAAATTCCTTTGTTCCACCCTTCAAACCCCATGAATTATTATACTGATCCTACAAATAAATCACAAGTTATGAATATTCTGCCAAAGGCAAGATACTGACTATTAGAGTTGAATAGAGTAGAGGCTCATTAAAAATGTTTTTAATCTGTTTGCTTTCTGAAGGTACTAACAGAAATGAACAATGTTTGTCCCAATTGGTGATTAAAATATATATAATTTATGACAATAATCCTTCTATAAAGGTGAAAAAAAACTAGTAAATCCTTTTTTACCATTTGACTCATGTATTCACATTTTATGAATTAAAGACATTTGTATTTTGACTAAAAAACGAAATGTCCAATAAACATTTTAGACAGATGTTGGATAGACAATATTGCAAAAATACCGGCTTCAGTATTTTGAATGAGGCACCAGAAAGAGGGAGATGGGGATGAGGGGGAAGTTTTAATATTAACAGCTTTTCCTGTGTACTTTATCATCTTATTCTTCGGAAGAATCCACATCCAAAACACATGACTTAAATCAGTTAACTCTGCTTTGTCTTTACAAATAGCAGTAGAACATAATGCATTACATGTACATCTATCTTAGTATACTTTTATATGTTGTACACTGAAAGTGACAGATTGTGCCTATAATAGCCAAGTTATAACACTCCTTTCTGCTCGACATAATGTAATGATCTTACTTTCTCACACTTTCCTTCATTTTCAGATCATTCAAAAAGATCAGATTCTATCTTGATAAAATCATAAAAACATCAATCTTTTAACAGTTTTCATCTCCTTCCTGTGTCTGCAGGTAAAGATAGTTCAGGCCTGACAGACTCTGACTTGGCCCCGGACTCCGACCCACCTGGAATGGACACCAGCTACCTGACTGTGAAGGATCAGGGCGTGAAGGCGGCCTCTGATCGACCACCAGGCACAGACTTGTCAAGCCCTCTGGACAAGGGTGATGGCGGCGAAAGCAACAAGGGCAAGAAGAGGCGCAACCGCACAACCTTTACAAGCTACCAGCTGGAGGAGCTGGAGAAGGTTTTCCAGAAGACGCACTATCCTGATGTTTACGCCCGGGAGCAGCTGGCACTGAGAACCGACCTGACTGAAGCCCGTGTGCAGGTAATACAGGACACTAAACTATTTGGTAATCTCATATGCAGCTATAGAGGCAAAAAAAAAAAAAGAAACACACTGAGGTTAAAAAACGCCACACTTGTCTAATCAATCTAATCGTGGCAACATTACATGTAACTAAATGCCTCTCCTATCAATAAGTAAAAGAGAGCTCTTCGTCACAGCAGAACAGACAATGTTTAAATAACACAACCTCATGGATCCCTCAACATCTGCAGCTCTGCAGAGATAACGTCACTCACAGAACAACATGAGAGATTTATCTGGTAATGTGGGAGTCGAGGGGAGAGAGTGGGGGAGTGGGAGCTAACAGAGGCCAGGGGGCCCATGGGGCTGAGGTTTGAGCTGCCTGGGCCTCATATGTGCAGTTTTAGGAGAGCCGACTTTCATCAACATATACTCATGCTGTGTGGGATGGATGGGATTGTCTCAGTGGTCTTTTTTTTCTGTACCTGTAGCTGCTTGGTTTCCTGAATTTGTGAGTTCAGTTCAGCTGTTATTAGTAGAGCCTGAGGCATACAGCACCTCTGTGACCGAAACCCTTCTAGTGACCTTCTGGCCTGATTAACATACAATCTGGTCATGACTGCTGTAATGCATTCCAACACTGGAGAAAGAGACCTCCACCATTCCTGTACATATGCGTAGTGTATATGTCTGTCTGTGTGTGTGTGTGTATGTGCACTACGGACCATCAAAGCCCCTGGATTTTCTGTGTTTTTCTTTCATTAACATCCTGTTCAGACAAGAATGTGTCCCTGCTGTGGTGTCCAGGGTAGGTGTGAAATGCTTCCCATGAGCTCTGAGCAAGTTAGCAACTTACATTTCAAGTCATATCTGAATTTTGAGCAATTTTTAAGGCATATGTCATATTCCAGTCTTTGTTAAAACAAATGCAATGATACAATACTCTGGCTTCATTTTTATTGTGTGGCAGCGCCGTACATGGGATGAGATAAGAGCTCAATTAAAACCAATCTTTTACATGACGAGCTGGAACGGTGACCAGAAAAGCTTTGCAGTGAAACACAGGAAGTCTGTGCAGCCGCAGGGTTATAACTCAACCCTGAGGCTCTGAGGGTATGCTGCTCTGCTCTGCACTGCTGCTCATACTATCACAGACCTGACTGCTTCAGATGGATGCAGCTTTACAGCCCTCGGCTCTCCCAGCGGCCCTCTTAAACACTCAAGTTAAAAAGATAAAAGACACGAGATGCCTAGTCTGTCAGAGAACAGGGCTCTGCGCTCCATTCAGGTCATTCACACGCAAAAGGACTCACAGCTCATGAATTCTGTCTCTGGAGTGAAAAAAATGTCAAGAAAAAAACATTACCGCTGCCGAAAAGTTTACTCCAAGTTTATAAATTTACAAGCATTTTTGTTAAAATACAAAAACTTAAAAATCCCTGAAGGATGTGAGTATAATTCTGAGGAGGGTGATAATACACCTCATTGACTGATGGTTCTCACACAGAAAAAACAAGGGATTTTCAGTTAAAAAAACGTCAGTGTCTGGAGTTGTTTGCTTTTTCAGTCTCAGTCTTTCAAAGGGAGAAAGTAAGTTCAGATCCGAGTCATATGCACTACAGATACATGGGAAGGTCAGGGGTCAAGGGTCGGGGTTTCAACAACATCACATCACTTCTCAGATTTGCCGTTCTGTTAGCCCAGAGAGCTCAGAGAGCCGAGATGGCATCTGACATGTGGAGTTCACCAGGCAAACACAGGTGTCCATATGAGTTTATAGATCCAAACAGTTAATGGAAGATGAAACCTCAGGAAAGCCTGATTGACAGATTAGGAAGGAGACGATGGCTCCTTCAAACACAGGGTCACTCCAACTTGCAGATATGCTTTTTAGAAAATAAAATGTTTTTAACCCAAAAAGAGAGAGAAGAGAGAAATCCCGACAAAGATCACTTTTTACTGACATGAATTTAAAATACGTCAGGGATTAAATTAGAGGAATACTTTAGTCAGTCAGTCGGCTACTATTTTGATAATCAATTATTCAATCAATCAAGTCCCTGGTTTCCAGCTTCTTAATTGTGAGGATGTTTCTTGTGTGATTTTAAAAATAATTAATTTTGAACTGGATAAAAAGATGATGAAACATCACTTTTGCTTAATGAAATTGTTAAATTGAAATTGGTAATTTATTTATCATGTTTGGATTTTATGGACTTATTAATGAACTATTATTGATGAATCGAGAAAGTAATCTTCAGTTTAATCAGTAATCAAAATAATTGTGAGGTTCAGCTCTCGTCAGATTGATAATAAACAACTTAGTTCAGAGAGGACTGGGACGCATAATGCTTGAGCGGTTAACTAAAGTTTGAAATGACAACAAGGCCAGTATTATATGAAAACATAAAGTTGATTAAAGTAGTAGAGTCTTGGTACAACACATCACTAATCAGCAAAGTAAAGACAATCAAATTCAAATTGCACCATATAAATCTTGTGTATCACTCCACTGTTGTCCTGGACTTACCTTTAATTGACATGGGAAATAAGAAATTATGTGGTTGAGGATTTGGGGGAAAACTGAATAAACTTACATTTAATGAACAACAACACTGGTTCAGAGGTGTTTCCATGATATTATTAGTGCTTTGGGGGTGTTGGGAAACTGAAGCCAGGCTCAGCCTTGGATTTCTTTTTACTTTGGTATGGAAGCTGACATGAGTGACAGCAGAGGCGGGTTATCAATCCTCTGAGCCGGTCTCTCACTTCAAAGTGTTTTCGGCCCCATACAGCTCTCCTGCTGGGGCCAGTTTGGCATTTCTCTGCTCTTTCTCTCTGGGGCTGTAACATAAATAAAGCCTCATTGAAAGTCCACCAGCTACTTAAGCTGTCATGGTCTTTACCAATTACTGTCACAACGCCGTGTGTGCAACACAAAAATATGTTCTCCCTGTATAATAGCCAACAGACTGGGCACAAAGCAGACAGAAAGCGCATGAGAGCTGGCAGTGACACTGTATATTAGGACGTGGAGATACATTACAAGCATCTTTTAATGTCTAATAATCATAAAGCAACATTCTTTTAGAGAAACACAGTAATCTTGTGCGATGGTGTAGATCCTGAGTGAGACAGAGCAGAGGAAGATGTATGAAAACATCAAGGAAAGGATTACGTACTCTGCTCCGTGTGCTTCTCTAACTTAGGAGGAGACAGCATCTCAAAGCCAGGAGCTTCAGGCTTCAGGAAATTAAAAAGGAAAATGCAAACAAACCCCAGTTATAATCCCATCTCGCTTTTCAATTTCCCATATTGCCTCCTTAAATTTGTAGCGATGCGTCCGGGCAAAGAGCTGATACGTGAAATAGGAGAGAGTAGGTCAGAAAAACAAAAAGTTGTGTGGTAATCAGTCCAGTCAGGGAGTAACAATCAGATAGTTAAAGGTTGTATAACAAAGGATAAAATTATGACATTGAGTTTTGAATTAGTGCATGTTAGGTCTAAAGCCCATCAAAGACAAATGTATTTAGATTACTTTCACACACTGATGGAGATTCAAACACAGTAATTCTTTCAATAATCAACGGTGTCAGATTTACATGTCAGAGATGATTGAGTCATGAGAAAAAGTCCTGCTCTTGTTAAACAACAAATAAGCCAAGGTGATGGGAATGAGATCTGTTTACATTTTGTTTTGAGGACCTAAGTGGAGTGAAGGCTGCAGCACACTGTTTACAGTGGCTGTTTTCCCGTTCCTCTTTTTCTTTACAATTTCCTGTTCCTTTACACCTTGAGCTCAGCCTACGCAGACTTACACCTTTACTACTTCCACTGCCTCTGAATTGCGTTTGTAGGCTCCATCAGCTCTGCAAGTTCACACTAGAGTTTGAAAAGAAGTTTGCATATTTGATGTGCTGCCGATACCGTTTTTTGATATTCAGCCCTTCAGCCTTCTGGCAGTACTGCATGAGATCATTTCAGAAGGGGAACTTAGATTTGTATCTATAGAAAAGTATTTCCTTCAGATTTGGGGAAACGTCCTGTTGAACGGGTTTAAGTGAACAAGTCACTACACTCCATTGTCCCTTTTTTTAATTTTAAACCTCACATTGACTCAAGACCAAGACTGGATACTTGGCAAGATGAAAGTAAAGATCCCTTGTTCTCTCAGACAAAAACGTTCAGACATTTTCTCTCTGCAGGTTTGGTTCCAGAACCGAAGGGCGAAATGGAGGAAAAGGGAGCGTTTTGGTCAAATGCAGCAGGTCCGAACACATTTCTCAACAGCTTACGAGCTGCCTCTTCTGACGCGTCCTGAGAACTATGCACAGGTACAAAATGAATTTACAGATTTGACTTTTTCAGCCAATTAACTTAAAATCTCATGTATTTTTCTCAGAACTGTGATTTCTATGAGACAGGGTCGATTGTTCATTGCTACTCATTTCTTACTCGACTGGAAACTTGCTTAGATTCATGGCAACAGACATTTAAGTCTTCATATTTTTTTTTTCAAAGAAAGTTATGTGATGTTGTGGTGATGCAAAAGCTGTTATGTTTATACCCTAAACATGAAGCTAGAGCCAGCAGGCAATTAGCTTAGCTTAGCATAAAGACTGGAAACATAGGGAAACAGCTAGCCTGGCTCTGTCCAAAGGTAACAAAATCTGCCTATACGAGAAACTCTTAACTCATTATACTGCGTTTTCCTAATCTGTACAAGAACACAATTGTAAAAGAGACTGTGTTTTTCTGAAATTACGTGCTGGAACTTCGCTGGTTGCCTTACCTAGTAATCTAATGCTCACCAAAAAATCTAATAACCATATATTCCAAAAATCAAACAATTCTTAACATTGCCCATCTTTTCTTATTTGCTTTTCGTGTCGGATTTTCTAACAACTTAACTACATGCAATGCTTTTTGGCTGTTTTTGAATACACTAATAAGAAAGGTTTTCAAAACAGTTTTTGCCTATAACTATAACAACAATAACTTAACTATGACAAAAGGTAAGTAAATACTGTCAGGGATTGCCTTTCTAAAGCAAGATTCAAGACAAATATGAACTGAAACCAAATGAAAACTGATGGCCTGGGAAGCAGGAAATAATCATAACATGCTGCCAGCAGTAATTTTTGTATACACAAGTTGAATTTAATGGGATACACAGCCAGTACAGTGTTTTAATGCATTGGACAACTAATGAGATCATATATATGAAAGGTCATTTGATATATAATAAGAAAGACGTCATTGGGGTTAATGCCACAGTTCTGCCACCCTTTAACAATATTGATTTCTCATCAATATTTCAGATTCAGAATCCCTCTTGGATCGGTGGCAGCAGTGCAGCATCTCCCGTGCCAGGCTGTGTTGTGCCCTGCGACACTGTGACTCCCTGTATGACACCTCACCCCCACTCTGCCAGCGGGGTGTCCGATTTTCTGGGCGTGCCGAGCCCTGGAGGTCATATGGGACAGGCTCACATGGGCAGCCTGTTTGGTGGATCTCCTGGCATGCCCACAGGCATCAACACGTACGATCTCAACATGGACCCTGACCGCAAGTCCTCCAGTATCGCCGCTTTGCGCATGAAAGCCAAAGAGCACAGTGCAGCCATATCTTGGGCCACATGATGTGTTGATACCTGCTGGATGGGGGGACCTTGTTCACCCATGAAATGTCTACACAAACCCAGCATGGGGTGAGGGGGCACTAAAATTGAAAACTCTAAAGGCAACAGTGACTACCTTCATAAATGTTGCAATAAAATAATTATGCAAATACAAGGATGGGTGAAGATTACTCAAAGAGAAAACAAGATATTTGATAGGTGACGTGGCACTGCCATGTTTCTCAACCCCTCTGGGGGGAGAAAGCAACCACAGTGGGAGGGTGAGCTTTTGTGGAAAGCCTGGTGGGAGATGATGCTGTACTGTATAACAGGAGTTGCAGTGTAGTACTGATGATAGGCGAAGGAAAACGTTAGGAAAAGTTTAATATTTTCAAACAAATCCATGCACTTATTTGCTCAAATACAGGAAATTCTGTTTGTACAGTGCTTTCAGTGTCATTGTAGTTCTCTGTTCAGGGGCTGTATTCCTACCTTATTATTTAAATTTTGAGTGTTATTGTTTTTTCCCTTCAGTCATTTTGTTATGCAAGCATCCTTAAAAAACTGAAATTAAAGTTTAGTTGTTATATATGCCATGTACATATTATTCTAAGGCAATCTTTATCAGCATTAGCACATGCAAAAAGGTGTAACTTAAGTCACGCTGTTGCTATGATAATGCTATAGAAAACTGTTTATATCTGTCACATTATGAAGCTTCTCAGATTCAACACAAACATTTCAGTTGCTAAAAAGGTCAGAAGTGGTTCTGCCCTCCAGCATTTAAAAGTCAAACAGATGAAATGTGGTTTGTTTTAGTGCGGTCAGGGTGAGAGATCCACCTGCCGCACTGACTCAGCCTGCTGATGGCCAGCGAGAGGAAGGGATGGAGGAGGAAGTGGTGTGTGGGAGTATGAGAGGGGCACAGCAGGCCTGCTGCTCTCAGGGCTGAAGAGCCTGGGAGCGCCAGCCTCCAAACAGACCCAGCTCTGTTTTCAGGAGGACAGACTCCAAGTGGACATGACTGTGCCCCTTGCATTTCCAGTCTCAGGAGTTTCAGAGAGAGAAGTGCCTACTAGCCAGTCATTCTGCCAGAAATAACAACGAAACCAGCAGCAGCCACCTTTGAAACAGAGGAGGCTGGTGGAGATTACACAGAGTGTGTTGACACTTTTAAACACTGAAAGGATGTCAGTGTTCAACAGCGTTTTTCTGGACTTTAACGCAGCTGTATTTGGCTGTTGTAGAATGGCGAATGGTCATGAAGCAGTGCTGGCAATTGTTATTGTATTTCTTTCTCTACTTTTCCGTTATTTCGTTATTTCTGTCAAAACCAAATGAAGAAGCCATCGACAAGATTACCGCAGAGTTACCTCTACTGTCTTCAGTAAGGTTTTTAATTACATCTCAGCTCGATGTGGCACCTTGAAACACTCAGCACAGGCTTGAGTAAATATCATCTTCATCCTCCAGCTATAGACACCTTGAAGTCCTATTTCACCACAAACAGCATGTCTCTGTTCATCACATACACATCTAACAAATCTTTTAAATGAGGATGGAAGACAGTATTTAATTTTAGTGAGTGAGGCAACAGGTAGAGTCGAAGGGATTTCTGTGGGAATGATGGTATGGCTGAGGTACTAGCAGAGACTTTACCAGAGATCCAAACTCCTAGATTCTCTGTGTGTTGGGTGTTTTTTTGGTAATTGGATTACTTGCAAATTTGTTTGTGAATTTGCACTGCTTAAGTGCAATATCAACTGGGTCCTGCATTATTGTGGCTTTATCTTGTACAGAGAGGCCATGTATGAAAGTCTAGTTCTAAAACCAGAATTATTTTAATTTATATTGTCCTCACATGGCGTATGATCTTACATAAAGTGGTGTTTAAACAAATGACTTGACATACAGAAAACCTGGGATCTACTGAACTGTAGTATTCCAGTGTAGGTGCACTGGTTGGTTTTGGGGTCTCTGGGTAAGCAACATGGGCCCAACAGCAAACATATCAATCCTGCCATGGTTACAGATTCAAATAGTCAAAAAGGTTAGTGTGTAGAGTAATAGAAGACGCCATAACTACGCAGGTACTGTCCCAAAGTTTGGGGGTGTGGATCAAGTCTGAAGTTTGAGCCCAGCTTCATTCGTTTTTTTGGCATTACATCTGAGCAGGACCTGTTTTAGTAAAACCACTAAATTGTCAGGGTAAAGCGCCAAAAGGAGTTGTGTTCCTTGTCTCCACTCTGATTACTCCCTGTTTACTTCTATCTAGGTTTGGAACAATAAGTCCAAGTTTGTTTTTGTTTCTCTGTGGAAAGAGACAGAAGAGGGACAGCAACGTAGAGGTTAAATTGAGCTGGAACCAGCCAGAGATGAGATCTCTCAGAGCCCAAATCATATCCATATATCCATATGCTCGTATCATTCAAATATTTAAATAGTGAACTTTGTTTTTCCCCTGGTAACTGCCAGTGACATAAATAGCAGATGAGGGTTCAACAATGAGGTTATGCATGTTCTTCCTTTGTTTCCAAGGCCTGATTTAGGCCTTAAGCATAACAAAGGCTTTTATGGTTTTGAAAAGCAAACCTGATACCTTGTTGTACACCTTCAGGCAGAGCAACCATTGCTAATTCTCTAAACTGAACCACATTCACTGTCCTTCTGGGCAGGTAAGAGAATCGGGGTGCAGGCTATGACCTGTCAGTGGAGCAGATCTCCCTGGAGTCCTCCAAATTACATCCAGTTTTAGTCTCCGGCCCAAATCTAAGGCGTACGCATAATCCTGATTATAGAGTGCGTATCTCAAAACTGAAAGGGTCTCCTTGTAAATGTGGACATGGGCCCCCCTGTGCTCTAGCTGTGGGGTTGGACGGAGGGCGAGCCGTGAGGGCGTCTGCTGTGTTCCGGTGTTCTGGGAAAAGGACAGTGCACACAGCTGCGCTCAGGGGGTAAATGCAAAACAAACATGCCTCACACATGCTTCCCCCTCAGCTGTCATGGCTCTGCTTTCAAAGATCCCCCCCCCCCCCNNCCCCCCCCCATGACCCACCTCTATACACACATACGCATTGCACTGCGCCTCTCCCTTCGCTCACTTCCACTATATCCACTGGCTGAAAGCAGCAGCCCCCCCATCGCAGGGTCCGAGGCACAGCCGCACGGCCAACCCAGGCAGGCTTTTTAATTAACACTGAGCCATGTGGAGGCTGTGGATTGCAGTATTGTGTGTCAGGACAGACAGGACTGTCTGTCTTCTAGTTGGTTTAATGTAGACTGTTCCTCTGCACAGTGCACACAGACGTACTGGCATTCAGTAGCTCAGGTTTACACAAAACATACGCATTGTTTTCACTATTTTCTGTGTATTTAACGTTCATCATTCTTTGAAACATCTCCAGTGATGCCCTACAATCTCATAAGAACTGTAAATGCAAGATTAGCTTAACATAAAAAGCCTCTTCTCTTCTGTATGCTGCATAACTCCATCCCTGAGTGATGAAACCATCATCCACTTTTCTCATTTTCTAATACTACTGAAGTCAGGCAATCAGTATAGGAGTAGATATATGATAAATATGTGTGCTGTTGTGTGCATGCAAATGGATTTAAGTGTTATAAGACTCTTGGAAATATTACTAATTAGATTTTGTGTTTTATTTTGTGAGACAATTTATCGAGTATTTGAGTGTATGACATTTTTTAATTTGGTGTTACATGGCAAAACTGTATTTCCAGAGTTGTGTTTGAACATTGTTTTTCTCTCAATATGTAATTCTTGCAAGTTTCAAAAGATTTTTTTTTTCAGTTTTTGTGGCTTTAAGCTGTCTTTTGAAATGAGTGTATGAATTTACTAATGCTTGTTACGTTTTGCGTGTGATTAAAGTACAATAAGTTATTGCACTTCTATTCAGAATCAGTGTTTGTCATTTAGTTTGTTATGAAATATAGTACATGACTGACAATGTTTATACAGCAAAAGCCACAGTATATAGAGGATAGAATTTCTTGCAAGGTAATGGTGGTTCCCTGAAACCACTGTTTCCACACACTACAGAGAAAAATCAAGACAACTATTCTCTGATTTGTATTTAGAGGTCACTCAAGTCACTCGCAGTTTGAAGACAAGCCTTTTCAAGTCATCGACTAACATATATGGTTGGCCACAACTTGTGAATAAGTTGTCTGCTGATAAGAACCAATGAATGTGCAGTGTTATTGCTTTGCACCACCCTGCCAAAATATTGTGTCATCCCTGTAGTCACATTCTGAAATCCCCACGCATTTCAGTCCCTTTGAAGGGACTTGAGTGCTGAAATGAGATCGCACAACCCGCAAGAGTATCACAGTAATTGAAGTTGACAAAAATACGAACTGCGCCCTTTTGAACTGCTGACATTGAACAGGGTGGATTAGGCAGCGTATATTAACAACAGGTGACAGGCTGGAGGGAACAGTGGATCGTCCGTGTCACGGAGGGTCTGCTCTGAACGTTTTGAGGTTTGAGTTTGGAATAAAGACAGACATGAAAAAGTCTTATTTCATCCTCTTCCCACCTCACTTGCACATAAATGGAAAGAACACTAAAACTGTGAGATATTAGTGTGATCTTTACTTGTGCATTACAAAGTCATATATACACTTAGATACATAAACAGTCAAAAAATTTAAAACAATTTCACTGACCTTATGAAAATAAAAATAAAAAAGGCAAATAAAAACATAACAAGGTAATGTTAACATTTTACAGACTGTGCTGCGCTTAATGTTAAAGCCTAAATACTGGAGCTGGGACACGTTGTGATAAAAAGGATAAAAATATAAAAACGTACACAACAGGTTTAATGGAAGAATAAAAAACAAAGCATTGCATCAACAACTTATACACATCCGTTCTCAATAGGGTGTATTTGGATATTCTCTCTTCACTATATAGTATGTCTTCATTGCATTGCATTGTTCATACACACAACTAATGAAACTGTTTAGTGAATGCTTCAATTAGCAACCACTGCTTTTCTTATATATTTAAATCAGAAAAGTCTTGCTCAGGCAGTATGAAATTACAATTCAAGATGTTCCAGTAGCTCAGCATCAATATTTTAAAATCAGCAGTTATTCACTCTAAATATCAGATTTATGGTACCAGCTTGGCCCAATCTGATTGTGTAAAACAGACCGTATGTGAAACATTTATTGTACATTATCTGTTAGCCACCATGCTGTGTGCGCTCATCACATTCAATTAACCACTGGATAAAGCCTACATAGATATGTCATTTAATTATTTACTATATATCATGTAAATTAAACATTTATTACTTTTCCTTTACAGTACGGCTAAAAGAATCAGGTCCATGTCAGCTTTTGAAAGAAGAAGAAAATAACTAGTTGGAGCATCATAAATTATGACTACTATACAGCACTGCTGCAAAATACAAATATATATACACTGTATACACCGATTCCAGAGCAGCTGGAGCCCAAAGCTTCCAGCTCCAAAACAGTAACAGTGAGGGACTGCGAGCATCTAATCAATCAGCCTGTCCATCAAATATCACACTCAGGGTGTCCAAAAGAAGTTCATGTAACATTAGTCTAGGCATTAGGACTGCTAAACCTTTATAATAATATCTTTTACTTCAGACACAAAAATCACACTTTCCTAGATTTCAGTGTCACCTGTCATTCAAGATGTTAACTTAATGTCCTGTACAATTTCGTGTTTAAAATGTAAAAATCAAAGCAAGTCACTTGAACTGAGAAGTGACAGGAGCATGAACCGCTTTAGTCTGAATATTGACGTCTTGATATAAAAGACGATGTTGGTGATAAATCTTGAAGTGTTGAGGCTGTGACGAGGTCCAAACATCTGTTACCGGATGGTCAGAGGCTGCCGATGTTGGGGAAGCTCTTGAGCTTCTCTGGAAAGTCGTCTTTGTAGAGCACTGGGTCTGCACGGTGTTCCACCACCTTCAGAGGCATCGTACCAAAAACTGAAGCAAACTTGTTGATGCACTCAGATCTAGGGATGAAAACATTTACTTTAAAAACAGGCTAAAAATGTAGAACAAGCACGCAAAAATGCTGACAGAAGAAGTCAAAAAACAAACAAAAACATTTCTACGGTGCTCATTTCATCAAGATTTCCAAAACAAAGTGCCATACCTCTCCACCATGTGTGTCTGATCCAGGGACAGTCCATCAATGGCAGTACACTCAGGGCACTTGAACTTTTTCCTGGGGGTCACCTAAAAAGAAGCAGAACAAAGTCACACCAGTTCAACTACACTACATCCTACTAGAACTTTTGTCAAGCACAGCGTGGGGAAAACATTTCTGAATTCTCATCAGTGGAGTTGGAGAGAGATGAAGTATGGCTTTCCTCTGTCTAACCTCCATCACATCGACACCCCTGACACATGCCTGTACCACATGCTCTGAACCTGTGAATGTATCTGTGTGTAGAAGAAAGTGAGAGACACAGAGAGGAAGACAGACAAGACTGGTTGGAGAGGGTGAGTGTTTTCTGAAGGAACCTGTGGGAGATGTGCTGGGAGGTGGGAGTGCGGGTGCAGGCGTAAGGAAGTGTGCAGCTTGTGATTTGTTGGCAGGGTGTGCGTGAGCCCCGGTGAGCTTAGGAAAACATACTCCAAGGGGGAGTGCCAGTGAGTGACACCCTGATAAGGGAGGTTAAGGCCGAGCTTTAGCTCGGGCCCCCGCACCTGGGCACAGTCAGTGTGATGGGGAGGGGGGGAGAGGCAGAGAAGCCGAAGGGTGAGAGCTGATCAAACCCAGAAATGCTGGTGTGCTCTGTCAGGCTTCAGCCTCCCCCTGCGAGCTTAAAGCACCCAGGTCAGTCAGGGCTATGAATGTACCTTTATGGGGGCTTTGCCTGTGATGTTAGCCACCAGGAAGTTCATGGCAATATCTTCACAGTTCATGTGAGCATCCACCCAGTTCTTGATGTCTCCTGGCATCTTGTATGTGTACAAATAGTTGAAGTACTGGAATGGAAACAAATGATTACAAGGTGTCGTATAGATATACTGCAGACACAAATAATGCAGACGCTGTTTGACCCAAGAGTATGTAGGAGGAACCATTGCACTAGAATCTGCTTTGAACTTAAGTGCGTGTGTGAGGTTTAAGTAGAAGTAGAGATAACCTTGCTCTACCTATGGTACTCAGCTCATCTATCACTGTAATCTTCTTGTCTACGCATACCCAAAACAGGTCTACTTGAAATTCTCTAATCCTTTGGGCAAATATTCATTTTTCTATATGATCTCCTGATATAATGGACAATTTCCTTTTCAAATTGGTTCTGTGTGCATCATTACTAAGCAAAAGTTCTAACATCCATGAGTAGCTCTAAGGGACACTGCTTAATTTTAACCAGGCTTTCCCAGGTCACCTTGTGGTAGAAAGCAGCTCCAGTTAGGACCATGGAGACCTCATTGGTCCACTCGGACTCATACTTCCACTTCCCCATTTCATGGTCCCAGAGGTGCAGCCGGCCTGGGTAGCCCACCAGCCTGTCTGGGAACTCCCTCCACACCTGGAGCAGAACAGAAGACAGATTGTCAGACATTTTCAGGTGATTTAAACTAAGGTGAGAACTTTTGGCTTACACTAATGGATGAATGATTAGACAGTATTCAAAAGAATATTTAAGAATTAACAATTTAGTCCTAAGTTTCAAAATACCTTTGAATGTTTCTGTCTGAGCCACAAAAATCAAATTATTTTCAGCAGTATCAGTATCACTTTTCAGTGTCTTTACGATTAGGTGAATATCTCAGGCTTGACACCAGCAGTCAGTCTGATCCTTCTACTGCGAGCTGGAAGTACTGTCATCTAGTCAGACAGGCAGCTCGCCTGTCCTGCTTGCAATTCTATGTAATTATCCTTAAATTGAGCATAATTTTATTAAATAGCTTCTAAATGGATTCAGGTGAGTGTGCCAGGCTAAGTGGGGCCTGGGCAGGTATGTGGGCATGGAAAGCATCAGCCTTAGACCTGTCATCATTCTTCACACATCAAACACATTCAGCAGGCAGTCAAATCCCCAACTAGTGGAGACTGAGACTGTAATCTCCCTGAATGACTTTAAACACTGGGATCAACTTGAAATGGTTCCCTGCAATACCTGCCACCAGAGGAAGGATGAGAAAGTATGTCAAGGTTTTCTGAACGGGGGCTGTTTTTCCCACCTCGTAGCCAAACTGCAGTTCATCAGATGTCAGCATGATGATGTCATCATCAATCGCTAGCACAGCTTCTGTTTCGATCTCGTCGTAGGGGAAGAAGCGATTACTCAGCTTGTTCTCTTTGGTTCGCACGACTTTGAGAGGAACACCGACCTTTGGCCAAAGAGACTCTGCCAAACAAACAATACAACAGCATTGCAACAACATTTCTAGTTCTATACACATAGATATAGAGCTGCAATGATCTTGTAAGTCTATAGAAATTCAGTTAATTAATGATGATTATTTGGGAACTATTTCGATAATGTTAATTAATTAGAATCAAGCAAATTACTTAATAATTAAACATTTTTAATAAAAAACATAAATATAATTGTTAACTGTAGCCCCTTAAATAGATATAGATACATTATGTGGCGTTATCCTTTTTCATACATTTTAACGTGTTGAACATCATTTTATCAGTGTCTAAAGATGGGTGAGGAATTATGATGTCATTTACCACTGACAGAGATATTTGAAGTCTGTCCTGGCAGTGGAAAATAGTGCTCTGGGAGTTTAACTTAACTCACTGACTCGTATCGCTACGCTAACCTCAAGCACGTGCAAATCTAACCACACTACGATTCTTCATGAGGCAGTGTTTTTTTTCAGGGGAGCGTTTCAAAGATCTTGGGCAGTGTCCATGGCACGGACTATGGCACAGACAGATCACATGTGTGAGAATGTGTCCCCTCATTAATGGGGTAAAACTGGGGCCTGGCAGCCTATAAGAAGAGCTCCAGGTCCTCCTAACCACGTCTGAGGTCTCCTGTCAAAAGCTATTGTCAGGAAAAGTGCTATGTTAAACGTCTGGAGTTTCTTCTTTCACTTTGGCCATGTTGCTGTCATCCCTTCTTTTATTTCCAAGGTTGGAAAGAGACAGTAGGAGTGAGGGAATTATAGGTTATTATCTGAATTTTAAAACATTAGCTCCACCTTGGCATGGGTCAAAATGCAGCTACTGGTAATTCTTCTTTGACTTCTTTAACTGTATTCAAGAACGAATTAACCTAAATTCCACATTCTGAAGTTATGGCTTTTATACATGCCTTAATACGTGATCTTCAGACTCAAACAGAAAAAGGCAATAATGCTAGATTGTGTAAAAACATCAAACAAACACATTCAAACAAACAACGCATCTTCTTAAAAAAAAACACAAGAGGAAGCAAAAATAGGAGCCTGTAAACACATCAGATCAAGGGTTGGTGTGAATGGGGAAGAAATCTGCCTTCATATTGGACTGAGCCCCATGAGTCTGACCCGTCAATGGCCCCTTGTTAATTCTAATGGGTCACAAAGCTCCAGCCAGGCGCCGCTGATGCCTCTAATGAAAAGGCAACTCACAGCCACGAGGGAGCACTTCAAAGTCCTCTCATTACTTCATTACATTAGCTAACTCTTACAGCAGCAGGACCGA
The DNA here is from genome assembly GCF_004916995.1 of Morone saxatilis. Lineage (NCBI taxonomy): Eukaryota > Metazoa > Chordata > Actinopteri > Moronidae > Morone > Morone saxatilis. The sequence continues at coordinate 12,805,793 of NW_023339663.1, read as the reverse complement.
TTTAATTCCTTGTTCAGTACAGTCTGAGTCTGAGTTAAGCCGTCAGTGGGTTAAGGCACGATTAACTGTTGTGTTCTTGATTGCCATATTAAGGGAAATAATTAGAGCTCAAGGTGCAATAAATAACAACTAATACGAGCTTACTATGACACATCTTTGATGGACTACAACTGATGATTAACAGTAATGAAAGACAGTGCAGGCCTGTTGCATTGACTGCATTGGTTTAAGTTAGTTAAATTAGTTAATTTTACCAAATAAACTTGAAACCAAGTGCAACTATATCTTTTGAAAAGCTTCATGAACTTATCTCTTATTTCTGATGATAATCTCTTATACTCACCCTCAGGTGGACTCTTGTTCTGGTTATTCCACACCACCAGCAGCTTAGCCAAGCTAGGCACCTTTGAGATTTCCGTGATGACCCGGAAAAGACTTTCAACGCGATCATAGGTCAGCACCACTGCTGTGAACCCAGGTGCCCTTGGTGGGATAAGTGGCAAGAACAGAGGGCTGTTCACGCTGGTCCACTTCTACACAAGGACGGAAACAAAGAAAAGAATATAGTTTAGGCCACAAACATATTTTTTTATCTTCTTTCATTAATTCATTTTCATTTCCATGAAAAGCTACTGTAGAGCTAGGCTTGTCTTCTGTGTCAACCCGGTCGGTCATGTTTTCCATGATTTAATACACTATAATAGTGCTTCACTGGACAGTGAGGTCACCTGCAGTAATTTCCAGATGATGGTTTTTATTATGGAGCAAAAACCATCCAATAATGTCTCTCAGGGGCTAACAGAAGCAGAGCACAAAGTGCCAAAAGCTTCCAGTCTGAATGCCAAGTAAACACTACAGAAGGACAAGAAAGACGAGGAAGAAGTTTCCAAACAAGACAGGTTGGCTACCCTCTTTTATCTACTGCTCTTGTGATGTTATTATGGCGGGTCTCCTGGGATGTGGGAGAAACAGGGACAGAGAGTAGGAAGCTGCAGAGCAGAGAAAGAGTGGAGTTTGCCAGGCAGTGAATAGTGAATCTATCGTCAATGTGGAACTTGGCTTTTCTTTTCTGTCATTGCTTCCCTTTAAAATGGCTCGTAAACCCTGGGAGCCGCACTGACTTCAGGTTAGATCAAGTGACGTTGTTAAATGCAGGAAGCCACAGGAGAGTTTTCTGATGGTTTGTGTGTGCTAAATACTAAACTTTAAAAGTTGGGACACCAAAAGAAGAGCCAACTGGTGTCAGGGTTGAGTCTTGATAAACTTCATCAAAGCTTCCAAAAATATTCCACCCTGGTTACAGTCACAATCAGTCTAAGAAAGGCAAAGAGAGCGTATCTAACACAGTAAACCTGTGGGCTTCTTGAAGTACATATAAACCCTGTTTCTCTTCTGGTCCCAGGTGGCCACACAGTGATTATGTGGCTCCTTCCATAGCATCAACACAAGTCTGTCAACAGAGACACAGCCACTGCCTTTTACACAACATTAGTCACTCCTCCACCAATAAAAAGTCACTTTACTGGCAAGTGGAAAATTCACTGTGGTCATTCTCACATTGTCAAACAAGTAGGGAGGAAAATAATTAAACTAACACATATACGCTGCAAAGATGCAGTAAAACAGAATAAAAGAGGCAGAGACCACTTAAATCATTTGTAGAACAGAATAAATTAAATTAAAAAGAAAGCCACAGCTCAACATGTCACCAACAGATCTGAAGGAGTAAATACTTTATATTTGCACTTAAAAAGAAGAATCTTATCTGGTTATTTGAAGTGCTTGAATGGTTTTTCATTCATCTTACACACTTGGACTCTCAAACATATGTAGATTAAGATAAAATGAAGAAGTATTTAAAATGCCTTCAAATACAGAACATAGAAGTATATTAACATGATGAGAAATGGCGTCTGAACCACGCAGGAGCCCTGAGATCTGGCTAAAATAGGTTATTATTTTTAGTCAAATAATGCATGATGCAGTTTTATGGCTAGTAAAAAAATACTTTTTACTTTTCTCAGTTGACCTGCCATTGGTAGATAAGCCAATAAGTGAATTTTGGACCCTGGGTAGATTAATCTACTCTTTCAGTTTATTACTAAATGATGCAAACAATAATGGTGCAACAAAAAATAAAGAACAATTCATTGGTATTAGGATAGTGACGTGTTACTTCAGCCAAGACTGTATTGTAATTTTAAAACAAGATAGATCACATAAGACTTTCATATGTGCCGGTGCCAACCACCACAAACTTGTTTTAAACTCTGGCATCTTTGAAAGTCTAAGATGCCTCAATTCTTGTAATGTATAACGAGTATGCCCACTACCTACAGCTCCCAAACAAAAAACAGCTTGTCCTTTATTCTAAAACCCCCCTTCCAAAGGCACCAGCAATCCTGGGAAATGTGCTTTCAATTACCAGCCTAAAGACTACAGGAGGAGAGGGGGAAAAATGTCTGCCTGATTTATTTAGTGCTCTGCGCAAGTTCTTCTCACCATCCATTCACTGAATCTATCAAGAAAACACTTCATCTCCTATCTCAGGCAGGAATGGCCAAAGGTCTGTACCCTGACACAATTAACCTCCTCTGGGTCTGGACAACCCTTGAGACCTGAGTGATACTGATAGATTGGACTGGGGGTTGGATGCCCTGACAAAACATTCTGACATAAGTGGGCTATGTCAAGTCTAACTGCTGATTAACAAGCTACCTGCTTAGAAGAAAAAGGCAACCATGGCCAAGAGTGAGCCACTGCTTCACTGTACACCTATTAATCCTGAATGACTGTACAAACACGGCTCGTTGCTCGCTGTTGACTGCCACCTCTCTAATCTTAGAATTTCAGTGGATCTACTTATACTGAGATACTTTTGACAGATGCAAAGACACATTATAATGCATCAACACACGCTCACATGCACACGCCTCTACCCCACAGGCTGAGGATGGAGGAGACTAGATCAGACCGGGCTGATTAACAACTCCTGAGAGTTGGTTGCCCAGCCAAGCTGTCTGCAGCCACAAACTCCCACAACCACAGGGATGCTAAACACACACACACACACACCATTCTTCACATCCAGCGTACTCGCTACAAACACAATGACTCAGACATGGAGGAACTTATTTTTCACCACAACCGAGGCATCCTCCTAGCGCAGAACTGCTGACACAAACTGGCTGCCTCAGAGTTAGCTGGGTGTATACCAAACTGTGAAGTGCTGCATGTGTGGCGCTTCACAAAAAGCAAAAGCATCTTCTGTCACTCTGCCACAGAAACTTTGATTTACAAGGCACAGGAGAGTGAGGAAGATTATGTGGCACTGTGAACGTCTGTTGGGTCAAAGCTCCATTGTGGATGGCCATCATTCAGATAACTGCAATAAAAATACTTCTAGGAATACTACTGAGTGGCTCAGCATAGTCGAGCACACACATTGTATAGATTATGCAGCTGAATGATGGAAGAGAACAGCCTTCAAAGTATAGACATGGCTAAACAGCAGATACTATTAAAAAGTAAACGATAATGGATGGTTAAGACACAATAATAATAATACAATAATCTTGAATGGCTAAAAGTTTTGAATATTTGAAAAATACACATCAACATTAAGGCTACACGGTTACATACCACCACAGGTGGATTGTTCCACTGCTCGTAAGTGCGAGCAGCATATGGGTAGATGCGGTCATTGATGATCTGGAGTGTAGTCAGGCCAATAGCCTTCATGGAGCTGAAGTAGGCTTCCCAGAACCAGCGTGCCTATGAACAAATGGAACAGAATTATTAAAATGCTGCACTGCACATTATCAAGTTAAACATTAACCAAATACACTCTCTCTATTGGATATTTGCATTGATTAATGAAAAAAAAAGGAAATGTCAATTTAGGAGTAACACACAATTATGGCACTTTCTACATCTGTACTGAAGACTATGATTATGTTCATGTAAACTACAATAATTGACCTTGAATAAGATAAGATTACATGATATGGCCAATACATGACAGAAGATAACACACCAGTGTGAAGTCATAACTGTAAAATCCAGATTTTCCCCCTCCGGTCCAAGTTTTAAAAGAACATTTTGCAGCGCTCTCCAGCCTCTTGACCTTCAACAACTCTTCTTCTGAAGCTCTCTAAAATCTCTTTTGACTGTGCCTGTTTTACTTCAACAGATCTCTGATGTGAAAAGCAGACTTTAATGATAACTGAACTCTTAACCCATAACTTAATGTTATCACGTTGGCTGCTGGAATACCCAACTCAAACTGCCCTCATTCACAGTTCACTTCACATAGTCTTTCACCCAAGACGGCAAAGATGAAAGAGAATACCTGTACATTGAATTTCTTTATTCAGATAGTTTGTTTAAGCTCTCAAAGTGTTATGGTCGAGATGTAGAGAAGAAGACATTTAAAGAAAAATCAATGCCACAGACCTGAAAAAAGGGTTCACCAACTCTTTTTCACTTTTTATACCATAAAACATAAAAATTAAAAGAGAATTTATTAATCTAGAGTAGTGCTACTGACCATGACATATGTGTCTAGCCTTCTTGCCTCCTGCTGGCCCCTACTCTATTAAGCAACTTCAAGGGACAGTCCAGAGGCAAGAGAACCCTATAAGAGTTAATGAAGCTTCAAACAACACTGTCTCCTGCTCCTGCCAGGAGGCACCCACAAGCTCCTCACTGACCCACAGTTCTGGGTAGAGGATGTGGATATTTGAGTGTTTGTGTGTGAAGCACTGAGCTATATCTTTATCTAGTCCTCCTACTGCAGTGCACCAGTGTGTATTATTGGCACCCCATGTTAAACAAAGACAGTCCATAGTGGCACGTGAACATGAGACCATTGCCTAAATCATTCATGTCTGAGTATGAGACGTAGGTTTGAAGATTTACAACAACACAAAAACAGTGCTTATTTTTATAGAGGGGCTGAGGAGAATCCAAAAAGACTTTCTAATCTCAGGGGGGAATCCCAACGGCCCATAAATCAGCCAGTGATGAAAGTTTCTTTTCTGACCGGGAGGAGGCAGAAAGCAAACTGTGCTGGCCCGAGGGCCCGTCCCACCACCCTCTCCCAGCGCCTGCAGGAATTTTTATGAGAAGGGAAGAAGAGACAACGTTGCAAGAGAAGAGAAATCCTTACTCCATCTTCTAACTGCAGCATCTACCCTATAGTCTACATTTTGTTTCTTTCTTCTACAAAAATGAACAAAGCTGTGAAGCAGTACAAATATAGCAACTGACTTACTCAGTCCATGAGCTAACCAAATTCATTTCACTAATAAAAAGAAAATTAAGTGTAATGTAAACTGTACCTATAAATCTGTTGCAAATTTTGAGAAATAAGGCAAACAATCCCAAGAGAGTCAAGTCCAAAATATATTCCTCTGTAAGTCAAATGTAACAGTCATCCGATGTAACGCTTGGTTAAAACTGAATGATCTTCTCATTTCCTTCTAGTTCAGAGCTACCCAGCAGCTCCCACTCTTATTTAAAATCGTAAAAATAAAGGCCAAAAGAGATAACCAGAACCAGTTTAGATTACATTAGTCAGCATAACTTTGTCAGTGCCTGACAGATGATTCAACGTATAGACCAGAATTGGCAGCCAGTGAGCTGTGGACAGAACCGGGCATTCATTAGTGTTTTTGACATAATCAAAAACAGCAGTGAAACCAAGTCTGTTTCATTCATGTGAGCTGCTCACTGAGAATATTGTTTTGCTCAAGATTTATTAGCACTTTACTTTTAACTGTGATCAAAACATTTTCGCACACACACAACACATTAATAACAATTACCTCGTATTCAGGTGTAAATCAGTCCTGATTAGAATGGGAAAAATAGAACTTTGGGTCTAGGGGATAAAGATCACTACTAAGCAGCCGGTTTCATGTTGTATTACACAGCCTTGGTGCTAGTGAGCCCCACGGTTCCCTGGTTTCCTACAGACTACCCCACTGACGGACCATAGTTTGTGTCGCTCTAAACATTCTACATCATCCTTTGTTCAAAATTTACACTTCAGATTTTATATTCAACTCTCGGCTGTAAAGTTTGTGACTGTGAGAAACGAGAAAAGGAATCTGATGGAAGACCTTGGCTGATCAGATCAAATCTGCAACTCTACATTGGTAAGACTCAGGAGATGTTTGATGAAATTTTGGCTGACCAGAAAGCAACTCACAACTTATCATCATCCCAGCTGGTATGAGGGGATGTATGTAAAAAAGAAGACTGGACTGAAGAAAATCAGACAGCATATAAGGTTGAGGAAAGTAGACTGACTTGACATATTCTATAAATCAACTACAGCCAGTGTACTGCTCTGCTCTGATGGTTGCCAGGTTGACAATACCAAGGCAATAGTAGAGGAAAGGATGATGATTAAGTTGAACTCCATCTTGGGCAACTCCTTTCTCCCATGTTATGTATTCTAATTTAATAACAGAATGGATTTGGTTGTGATAATCTAATAAAGGTCTGTAGTGTATGTGTCATATTTTGAGGCTATGACCCAAACAAGGCTCATGGAAGACAGTACACAAACATGGGCTCAGTGGTCTCACTTGAACAATGTTATCTCGCAGCTGTTTAGTATTTGGCCTTTTAAAATGTGACCTAAACGAATGCCATTACATCATCTCAAATTTGAAAATGAGTTCTACTGTCGGAACTGAGTCTGCTGACTACTGAGGGAAGCTCAACAGTAGTCTATCCAATTTGACCTTGCTCCTCAAGTTAACCAAATGTTGTGTGTAGATGTAAACTATTAGTATTTGTGTGAAATAAAAACACACTTGAGCTGCCAGAAAGAAAAGTGGTGAGTAATAATGACAACTAATTTTAAGGGCTTGGAGCAGCTGTTTTTTGTTTATATTTGGCCTCTGACTCTCAAAAGGACTAACCATAATTTATGTTGACAGAACATTAAACTATACTCAAGAAGTATAATATGCCTCTTTCATTATATGATATTTCCTTCAGGGTCAGTTTGCATTGTCTTTTCCTATTTATACATTTGTAAGCACAAAAGTCAAACAACATGGGATCATAGACAGACACACTATGAACGTAAAGGCTACTGAGCCCTCTGCTGGAAAAACTAATGAAATACATCAGCTCAATAACAAAAAAATAAATTATTTTCTTTCTGAGAATATCTGTTTTCTCAGGCTCTCAGCAAGCATAACATGTTTTTATTCAACTCGAGATTTATGCAGGTAAATCGACACTGAATGGACCCTTCCTACATATATCCATATCAAATTTTAATTCATTATTACATTTGTGTTCCTGGCCTGCAGTGTGCTCCAGTACTAGACATGTGTGTCCCACATCTGGAAAATACCAACACACAGTGCACTTAATCCACACTTGATGCACACTTTTCCTAATACTGCTTTGAAGCGGCATTCAGAGCTAAGTCTATCCCACAATTTACCATGATCTAGCGTGCCACACCTATTGGCACAATGAGCCTCTCAAAGTAGTTGGGAGATGCATTTTTGCCATCAGCCATCTGACCGCACAACGCCACAGCCCCCAGTATCTCCCACTTCTGCTGACTGAGACTGTTAACTATTAACCTGTTAAGCACAACTTTTTTTTTTTTTTGCACAATACCTTGAAACACTGCACATGCGCAGTTATCCATCCCCTTATCCAAACATCTTATCTTACCAGTGCATAGTTTGGTAGGACTGATAATAAGCAGCAGACATGAAGAAGTTAAAGTTCATCATATGTTTGATTCAGCTTGAATATTATTTTTTGTGTTCAAACACTCCAAAGTTATGGCTAAACACCCAGAGATGGTTATCACGTAAGATTAATCAGAATGATAAGAATAATATCACATATCTTACACTGTCAACATCAATATTAAATATCATATCCTTTAATTGAAGATTCTAAAAATATGTTCTGTGACTCAGACAAAAAACATTGAAATTAACATTATCATGTTATATTTCTTTTATGTACATTAGACCTACATCATTCTAGATAACTCAATTTTACAGTCATCTGATAAATGTAAATGTAAATGTAATACTGTATTGTTGATCCTATTTATTTGTTCCAACATATAACCTGAGCTTGATTGAATCATGTACAGTACTTGTATATGTATGAGTGATGAGATGTTCTTATAAATCCAGTGTGTCCCGTTGAGCTCTGATAAACGTCCACACGCTTGCCATCTCAACAGGGGGCACTATGGCAGTTTCTGGGAAAAAGGTCACACATGTGGGCACTTGACTTAACTAATTGCAAATACCGCAAGTGGAGACATTGGGACCGACCCATTATCTTCAAGAGCTAAATCCATAATGTGGCGTAAACAAGCCATTAACGTTTTTAGGTATTAAGTGCTCTGTAGGCCCATTAGGTACATTACTTTGCTCCTAGTAAAAATCCCCATAAACACAATCTATTTTATGCAGCATACTTATCAAATCGATCATCTAATGAGTGAGAAACCAAATACAAAAATGTGACAATTGATACAAATATGGTACTTGTGGCCAATCTCCCTTTCTGTGTTTACCAAGATAGGAGACAAGACAATACAGGATTTCTTCAAGATTCAATATGAAGTATTAAATGAAACATTTTTTTTAGCATTTAAAATTTTGAGAATACATTTTAGACGAGATTATTTGGACACAATTTTGATCCCCATTATGTTCCTACAATCGTTAACCATTGCTTATTGACAAAGTATGATTATTTCAATAATCATCAATTATTTTCACCAAATACATAGTAAAATTTACTTCAGCAGAGACATGTCTCAGACAAGAATCAACTTGCAACCAATTCAATTCATCTGTAGACCATCAGAGCAGAGCACTGTGGAGTGGACTATACACCCAACCCTCCCACCTCACAAGTCAGCCATGTTTTTGAGCTCGTCTGGTGAAATCCAACCCCAAGCCTGTCTCTGAGCCCTTGGCCTTTGTTTGGCCAGTATAATTAGTAAATGGACTAGAGTTGATACAAGGGAATGAGGAGCAGCTGAACCGGTGCACTTCTCTCATAGCTGCTTTCACTTTTGTTTATTGTGGCTCAATGTAGATATCAAATGGAAAGAGAGAAAGAGAGCTGTCTTCCATGCATTTCACTCAAGCTAAAATCAACATAGTTGAGTATTCCGAAAGCTTTTTAAAATCTAGACTGAGCATCGGAGGAAATTCAAACTTAGAAGAGTGAGGGTGGTGTCCAAATTTCTGTCTTTTGCACGTCACATAAAATTTGTTTTGGCTCCCATAGACTTGATTGATTGGTTGGTACAGGCAATGCTCTAACCCCAATGACGGCACCTCTGACCACCATGTCAATCTGAGTTCTAAGACCGCAACTACATTTTTAATAAGTTGCTCTGAACAAAGTTTTCTCTTCAGTTAGACAATGTGAACTTTACCTGTCTCTGCATCTCTTCAACTTGTCTGTGAGGAATGCTCTTTAGGATGGTGTACATCTCTGATAGCTTCTCCTCTGGAATAACAACAGATGCCCTGTGCAGAAACAGAAACATTAAATTTCTCAGCTGAAAAGAGCGTCAAACCAGTTACATGTTTTTCCAACTGCTCCGTGACTTAGGCAGACCTTTTCCAGTCAAGTACTTCGGAGAATGGCAGAATGTAGGAGTCAGCGAGGATGACGGGGACACAGCCAGCCTGCAGCACATCACTGAGGGCAGCCTGACCCAATCGTGCTCCCCGCAAAACCACACAGAATGAAGACTCCTGTAAAGAGATATTGGGAGCAAACTGTTAACAAACTAACTGAGACCAGGCAAGTAAGATGCTGAATGATAAAACACAAGCCTGTAGATCACAAGTCTCCAACATGGTGCCCGAGAGCACCTGGTAGTGAGCGAGTAGCCTATGAGGTCTCCATAGAGCATGCTCTGTAACATCAATCTTAATAATAAATAATATTTCTTTCCATAAAACTTACAAGGAAGCGTACTTGGGTTCCATTGTGTCAAAACACTGAAATAATTACTCATATATTTTTAATAATCTGAAAGTATATTAAGACTTTAATACATGTTCTGAGTTGAAACCATGCTTCCTTATTCTGTCCTCCTGCATTTGGCATTTATTCTGTGTCCCCCCATGTTCTTATGTCGAAGTGACTAATGGGGAAAACGAGTTTTGAATTTGCTCCAGTATTGAGTGACAAACCTGCAGGCTGCAGCTGCAAAATGGACTACAACGTAATCCTTACTCTCATACTCTACTGGACCAGATTCAAAACTTTAATCACTTTGACACAAAAACATGGGAAAATAAGGTCCAGGTTGACAAATACTAAAATTACCCTCTTAAGATAGTCTTTTTAAATAATTTGTTTTTAATGCAGTTGTGCTTCCCACCTGCAAAATCTGAGGGTAGTCATACACCTGCCCCTTGTAGCAGCGTTTTCGTGCAGAGGCGGCACCCTGGGAGAGGTTGCTACACTTGTCCAGGAGGAGCAGTGCCTCTCCATTTTCTTCCTTCAAGCGCTCCAGTTCAGCACGGTACTCTCGATGGATGGCAGTTTGAGATGACAGGATAAAGTAGCGCCGTGGCCTGAGGGAAGAGAAGGGAGATGTGCGACGGGCACACTTAATATCGTTGACTATAAGTAAATCCTTAATCAAGACTAACCTAAAGAGTGCTGATAAAGAGTATTGATAAGAGTCTTGTCTGTTTTATTTAGAAATCCATTCTAAATATCACATTTCATTATGTTCCCTTTGAGCAATGTCTGTGGATAAAGTGTTAATGGATAAATGAGATAAACTGACTGTAATTTGGTCAGGATGTGATACTCAAACAAGATAATGAGAGTTAATGTGTGAGATGTGCTCACCCAGGCTGTCTCTCAGGCAGCTCAACATCCGCAGAGAGGGGGCTGTACACTGGGATGCTGACATCATAACCTTGCCTGTAAGTCCATGTAGAGAAACCGCCTCCAGCCAGCAGCGCTCTGAAACAAATGGCCCTGGATTGTAACAATGCTTCAACACACTGGGGATTTCAACAGACATGAGCTACAGAGACACACTTTAAAAAACAAAATGTAATTCATTTGTTCTTTTGCTTCCTCTTAGCACTTTTGCGACCGACAATGCTGTGAGGCATGAAGTGACATCAAACAAGGCTTAGTGCACTGCTTAATAGATCCCATATAGTTCAAAAAAGTGATAAAATGTATTTCAGATTCTGTTATATTCTCAGGCAAGGTGAATATAAAGTGGAAACACACCGTCAGTCACACACACCTGGTTCTGATGAGGCGCCATGCCAAATGCACTCCAGCTGGATGAGCCCAGGAAATTCCTTGCGGCTAAAGATAGCGTTCATTGTCTCAAGGCTGCGTGTTCATAAACCCTACCTCTTCCATCCTCAACCATCACTCTAGCCTACAAGACATCTTGAGACACACAGGCTCTTTGCTGGTAAATACAACCAGATTTGAATCGTCTCCTCAAGGCCTCTTGAAAATATCTCCCAATTTGCTTGTAAATATATCTTTCATCCTCATCAAATGATCCATCTTAACACTTTGTGAGTGACTGCACTTATGGTAAATGCTACTCAAGGTTGCATCATCCATTGTAGCATGAAAGTGATTTTCCTCTGTTCCAGAAACAGAATATACATAAACAAGAAATGATGTATACTTTTGATTTGTGCCCACTAGAGGAAGGTTGCTGACATGAATCTTGACAACATGCTTCCCTCCTGTCTGGTTTTATATGAAGCAATTTTAGATTTTTAGGCAGTAGATGTCTAACGATGACTTTTACCTTTTATCTACATTTCCAGCCTGATAACTACAAAGAACCAGCCATGTACTTAAATCAACTGTGTCATTTAAACATTATTGGTAAATTTAGGTTTCACAATGTTTCAGATTACCATTAACTCATTCTTAAACATTAAAATGGCTTGTAAGATGTAGCTACCTGTCTCTGGGCACATCCAAGGCAGTATTGTAGTCTGGAGGGCCTCCAGGTAACATGTTGAAAAGTAGGTGATTCATCCCTTTGTCCCATCTAACAAAACATATATAGGATTAGTGATTGAACAACAGAAAATCCAATAATCTCAATGCCATACCACTAAAAGTTTTTAAGTTGGCCACACAGGCTCTTGTGAAATGTCTATCTATGGTGGCCACTGGTCGTTATTTCTTCCATTTTAGGACGGAAATGATTCATCAATATATTATTTGGTATTTAAACATTAAGTGTTAGTTTCCAATCAACACGACATAAATGGTTAAGTGACCACATTTGTGCTTTAACATCAATATCAGATACTGTATGACAGCAATGTGAGAAGAAAAAAAAACAGCCGAGTGACAAAGCAAACTCTACTACACAGTTAATGATGATAAAGGTTTACCTGGGTAGCATTGCCAGAGCCTGGGCAGTCTCTCTAATACGAAGTGAGTTCTGATTCAGCACGTCAACAGACGGGATGAACAGACACGCTCTGGTGACGTCATCAGTGTAAAAGTCACTGTCAGAGATGGCACTGAGCAGATCATTGTATTCTCGAGACAGCCCAGTGCTGCTGATAGGAACCCCCAGTTCATCCACAAACTTCTGCAGAGGGTAGATGTAAACCTAGAAAAGCAACCAGTCCAACAAGGGGTCATAATTTCAACGAGGAACGCTGAAAAAACATTGAGAGGACTTGCTCAGCGATGTGAGGGGACGCTATGAGAGGCAGTTACCTTGATTCTGTTTTTAGGATTGTAGCCACATCTGTACACATCAAAACAGGTGTGCATGCGACAGCTGAGGTCACCCCTCTCAGGAATGGGGCTGGAGACGGGCAGGCGGACCACAGGTGCATCGTGGACACTGCGTTTGTCAAGGGTCCAGTCAGCTGCGGACTCAATGGAGTGGGGCCAGAACTGAAACATCCCGGTGGCAATGAGTCCAAGCAGAACCACAGAGAAGAGGGTGATGTAGTATATACGGTGCTTGGTCTTCATCCGCGGGATAAGAGCGGGGCCCCGAGAGCTGTATTTCCCAGAGGCATACATGCCTGACACCTCTCTCTCTCTCTCTCTCTGCAACCAGCCACTGTAAAGACAGATTTCTGATCAATGACAGCTCTGGGTACTGTTTATACACACTGAAGTACAGTCACAACCTTACTGCAGAGGATAACACACAGGTCACAGGTCGCCCAAATGTCAGTATTTTAATTGTAAAGAGTGCAGTGAATAGGTTAGCCTTTATAAACACTCGTGATACTGATAACATGATACTGATAAATTGCATACTGAATAATATGATGACTGAAATAATATGATACTGATAACATGATACTGATCTGTTAACTTAACGAGCCAAGTTGTCAACCACCTACAAAACAGACAAAAAGACATGAAAGCGAGCGAGGAAATTCAAATGTTGAGCTAGATAACAACGTCAACATGCACTGCCACAGAGCTGCGAGGTGAGTTACAGCTGTTTCGTCTTAAAAATGAATTGGAAAGATACCAATAAACTGATATAGTTACATCCCAGCTGTGAAACCACTGAGCCCTACCGTTAGCTCCGCTAAGTCAGTCGGCATCGTAAAGGTTATAAAACCATTATATAACATGTTCAAAGTTATATTGTATTGTTTTGACCCACCGAGACGTTTAACAGGTAGCGGGGAAATCGACGTTCGGTCTTAATTCCATGGCAAAGTTTAAGACAACAGCCCTTACACCTTCCTAGGTACACTCTATGTGACCTACGCACCAAGCTAACGTCTACTGCTCCGGGAAGTCATGATTTCCCGGAAAGTCATTCTTCTTTGTGTGTGACATTTGTGACTCAGGAGGTAATAAGATCTTGCCCTTCTCTCTGGTGGGCTGCAGGTACACTGGCACGACTCCTTAAGCAATACAAACATTTTAGGTACCAATGTTTAATTCATGGACTAAGCCCTACACATTCATTCTTGAGATGTAAATCCTGAAATCCTTGAGCAAAAAAAAAAAATCTTAATCTACTAATCTACTACTTTCTCTTGAGCTCACCACGTTCTTCTGCACAGCTTTCCTCTTATCTTAATCAAACATGTCATATCTAATTTTTATTAATTAGTTGGAAAGTTACATTTTATTAATAGCTATATGTTTTTATCATTCGTTGTGTGATTTGAATAACTTGTATTATTATCTTAAAGGCTTAGTATACTTGGCTGGTATAGGAGGAGGGTTATCTACACAAACTGCAAACCAGGTCCATTCCTCGTAGGCGTAAAAAACTACTTGGCAATAAACAAAATTCTGATTCTGATTCTTTTGAAATCGTCAACTACCCACTGATTTTGTAATTTTTAGAATAAGAATGATCAGTTGTACATTTATTCTAAACTTTAAGGATAACTTTTGATAATAACCTTTGAGGTGAACCATCTTGTTTTTGAGGCGGTCATTCATAAAATCCTTTTCCTGTGTTATTTTATTGGAAGTCAGCCAGTGTATATTGTCAGTATATATTAAGTGTATTACGTATAAATAACTCCAAATACAGCATACATTAGCTGCAGTAAAACTTGGTACCGCAGTATAAATCATATAACATCATTATAGTTTAAGTAGGTATTACTAAACAGCACTGTCTTAGGTTGGGGAGTGAGCACAGATTTCACAAATAGCCTATGGTTGGTATGAAAGTACTTAAACGCAACAATTATCTACACAATACAATAAATACATTAATAAAATGCCCACAGGCTATTTTGAGTTTTTAGTGTATATTTGCTTAAATTATACATTTTAGAGCTCAGTGTACTTCACTGGCCAACTCTAGGTAGTTTAACTTTGTGAGACAGATCCAAGGTGCGTCACTGGTGTTATCAGACACCTCCCGTCCACACAATGTCATTTAACTCATGACACCTCCATAAGGCTCAACAGTAGATTCTGATCTCCATCCAACCTACCGTACACTCATCATACACTGCACCTACACTTAGGCTTAAATATAGCTCCAAACAACTCATGCCATCTTCACTCAAAATCCATCTGCACTCAGCAGTTCCAAAACTGATGACACATGCTTTACATCAAATTTAAAGGCTTAACTTTTTCAGGATGGGTTCATCTGGCATGTATTCAGGGAATTTGGCATCAAAAGTCATTAGCTTAAAAGTATTAGCTTTCACAAACAGCCAAGTCTGTTAATCTGAGTAATTCTTTGCCTAAATGTCCCTACAACATACATTATCTTTTAGGAGAAAGTCAACAGAGCCTTGATTGCTCTCGTTTATACTCCAATTATGCTCTTCATAATATACTGATCCTAAACTGTTTCATAAAATGTTGCAGCAGTAAAAAGGAAAACAAGCTGAAAACTTGGACATGAACTACAATTTGTGGCTCATTTAAATAAAAGTAATCAAAACACTGACAACGGTAAAGCAGTGATACATGCTGAAAGAAATGTAACAGGAACTCAGTTATTTTCATAGTTTGCAGTTTATTCCATTACAGGCAGGGCAGTGAGGGGGAGGGATTAAATACATTCTCATTGTGGGACAGGAGAGGAAGGGAAGCAAACCAGGTAAACATGGACAAGACATAGTTGAATTATTCCTTTCAATATAGACCAATTTGTAAATCTGCCAATAGTTTGAATAAATAACTTTCAGATGAAATATCTTTTTTCTATATGTCAATACTGATATCTTTTAATATAGTCATTATCTCCTTATTGTTATATAGTTTCTACATGACTCTATTGGAATCATTTTTTTTAGACATCTGCATAAATAGTTACACATAGAAGATGGTGCTGTACACATCATGGTGGAAAGTATTATAGTGCTTACCTTCAGCAGTGTTTAGTGTATGACCGGCTGCAAGCAAAGCTACTGAACGTAGGAAATTGCTGGCCCAACCTTGGTGTATTTTGTGAGAGACTACTGGGACTGGCAGCAACATTTGAGTAGTGTCAGACTGTAAACTGGCTGGAACAATCTGCTGTGAGTAACCACAGCAAATCTTATTCCAAATAGAGAGAGTGTGCAGATCACTATGGTGACTCCGGGCATGATGGTGGCGCTGCACCAAAGGTCATTGTGAGCAGGCTGTCACTCTGCAGCATGTCTCACCACTATGAAACGTTTGTAAAAAGAGCATATTGTCACCATGCCATGGCAGAATGTCAAATACTTTTCCACTCGGACAGAAAAAAAGCTGAAATATATAACTCCTTACGTTTGGGAAGGTCTAAAAAGTTCTCCACACTGTCCCAAAAACTGAGATAAAAACCACTGACATCAAACCAATCTGTTGCAAGAGCAATAAGGATAATAATACCATCAAATATAGCAATAAAAGTGATAACAACATTAACGGTAATAAATAATGCAAATTGTGAGCCACCTGTTAACACCCAGAGTGATATGGAAGATCGTATGCCCCATACAGTATTTAGAATTGGCATACGTAATGTTCCAGCCCATTTATTCATTCAGTCCAACCTCAAGGATGTTTCAGATGAACCACATTAAAGGGAAGCAAACACCTTGACGTCCAAGATGACTGAGAGCACCTTGAGAACAAGAGAAATTATATCTTGGGACACTTTTAGAATACACAGTTTGGTCCTGTCTGATGACCTGGGCCTTTAAAAAAAGCCTCTAAAAAGGTTTGAGTTTACATATGCTATCATTTCTGGACATGTTTAGAGCTTATTTACTGTGACTTAATGACAAGACTTGTTCTATACCAGCCATGCTACTCTGAAATGCATTAAGCATGCAGACCCTGACCTGGGCACATTGCTAAGAGCTCTCCAAAGAGGAAAGGTACAGTAGTTATGAGACTAGGACAACTATTAGCAAGTTCATTATTGGTTCAAACCCAAGGTACAGAGGTTGAGATGAAAGCCATGGCAGTGTTTTAAGGTCAGGATGACATCTTTTCTGTGGTGTTGCTGTGTAACAGTCGATATGGGAACCAACAGAATGGCTAGGGAAGGAGATAATGAACTTAGCTTATGTTTAAATAAAGCAATATCCATATACATATACAAAATTACATCTCATAAATACATTTGGCAATACAATTTATTAAATTTTTTGGCAAGGGGGGGAGGGGGGGGGGGATAAATTGAGCAATATAATGATGTGTGCAAGAGTATCCAAATGTCAATCTAAGTGGCTTATTGACAAATTCTCTTTAAAAATAAAGAAAAAAAAACTTCTTCATGCACTATAAAGAGTAACCAAAAGACTCAAAAACATCCATAGGCGTCAGTAATAACTTTGTCACAATCACTACATTTTTAAGACACATGAATTCTTACCAATGTAACACACTTACTCTCTTTCTGAAAGTCAATTCTTTATAGACCTGAGGAACATTTGGTAATGTCTTCTCACCTCTATTGATTGACGAATATGTCCATCTTCACATTCCTGATTTTTAAAAATAAAAATAAAATAAAAGCTGGAGCTGCTGAGGGTGCAGGAAGTTGTACAGTACATCAACCCAGATGATGTGCCTATGCTAACCTCTTCTACAGTGTTTTTGAATCCCTGCTCAGTTAACTGTTCTCCCTTTGATTTTGTTAAGTCAAGGAATTGGTGTAATGCTGACGCGTCCCTACGTGGGTGAGACGACATTGTTTTGGAATGGCATTGTGAAGCTACAGTTTATTTATATTCACCCAAAAGCAGTACAGCCCCCTGGCATGCAGAGAGAGGTATCTTTTTTTTTTCTTAGTCATTGCAATAGTGTGAAAATGCTATAAACAGCGTTCGAGGGAGACACCTGAAGAATGGAAATAGTTTGCGAGTTGGTCCGTCAAGTTCTGTTATTGGATCTCTGATGAGTGACTGCATTCCATCGCATGCATGTACTGTGATATGTTTTAAAATTTTGATGACTGCACCTCTCAATTTAGAGCAAAGGACCATTGGAGTCTTGGCAACACACTACACCATAGACGATAGTGTGTTCTCTTCAGGACAGTGGCATGGGGGAGATGTTCGTAGGGAGTGTATGGCTGGCAGGGCACCCTCACCGGGGGAAAGGTCGTTGAGCTCCTCAGACGACGAGAGAGGGAAGGAGGGTGACAAAGAGATGCCCGAAGAGGGGTCAGCAGATCCAGCAAAAGTGCGTGGGGGCTTTGGGACTAGGTTAGGCTCTAGTGTTGCTCTGGCCAGAAGTTGTTTGTCATCCAACTGCTGTCCATCTCCGAGACATTCACCCTGCCCAAAAGAGCCCCGGCCTGACTCTGACTCCCCGTCGGAAAGCTCCAGAGGCGGTGAGCTGCTGCCGTCCAATCTGAATAGAGAGTCTAAGTACTGGGCAAACTCCAGCACTGCCTGGCTGGGATTCCCATTGGATAGTTGGGGTGGAGGAGTAGAAGCTGCCGGTCTGGTCTCTTCGCTTAACTGGTTCTCTGCTGTGTCCAGCTCCCAATCTTCCTTTTCTCTATCCATTGGTCTAGAACCAATTTGCGGACTGAGGGGAGCATTGGGAGTGCTCCCTGGGCTGTAGACACCAGGCATCTCTTGGTGTTCCCCATCAGGAAGCATTTTTGGGTTGGCGTTAAGCTCTGGTTTGAAAGGCTGAGCCAAGACGCTCTGATTTAGCAGAGCTGGGGAATGGTGTCCACTGTAACGAGGTGTGGCGGGAGAAAGCCGCATGGGGTAATCCGGGGTGGATCTGGATTCCAGTGGGGTAAAGAAGGGCCCAACCTCACCCAGGTGCTCTGGCGTTGCCTGGCAGAGGCAGTCGGCAGCCAGCAGTTCAGTGCGAGAGCTGAGAGACGGGTTCTCCTCTGGGATCGGGGCATCCAAAGGGAACGGGAGGCTACTCAGCATTGGTGAACCCCTTAGCGCAGCCGAGGAGCGCCGGGAATCCAGACTATAGAGGGATTCGGCATCTGAGAGACTCTCCATGACGGCCAGAGGTGCTTTGCGGTCCCTCAGCTCCACTGCCAGGCGCTCCCGTGCGCCACGCAGCACTACAGGCACTGGGGGAGGAGGGCACTCAGAGAAACCATCCAGAGATATTTCAGACTGGGCACATGAACTAGAGGAAAGGAGAAGAAGGGGTTGGAGAGTAGTGACAGGGAAATGAGGGGGGAGGGGATCCAAAACACAAGACAGACGTGAAAAACGGGTCAAAATAACTTACGGAGGGTTAAAGAAGGGCAAAATGGGAACGTGTTAGTATTTAAGTTTAGTATTTCTAGAATCTACAGACTACGTGAACACTAGCAAAACATAACATAGATGGAAGAAAGAACAGAGAAAAGGAGAGACTGGAAGGCCAGGAGTGAATCCTAGTGGCATATATGGTCTTGTATTATCATCCAATACAGGAAAGGTAATATCATTTTCAACCATCACTACCAGGAGTTCACACTGACTTTGGACAGGGGCTAAACCAGAGAGGGCGAGGTGGGAACTGAATACTACCATACGTTGCCCCTGCTCTGTGGTCAGACAGCGTGCATGCGTGCATGAGAGAAGGGAGCACATTATGCAAAATTAGTATTGGCATGCTTTGCTTACCGTAACAATGTTTTTTGTCTTGTTTTTAAACAAACGGAACAGACAGAAATGATGATTTTGAGAAAACAATAAAGTAGCAATTAGTAGCAGTAGTATTGTTTAGTACTGGCTAGATAGTAAAAATTGTCTAATTAAAAATTAGACATGTCCCCATGATTATCCCTACAGTTTAGGAAGAAGTTTGCTCCATTATGTATCAAGTAAGAGGGGGAACTGAATGTACAGAGGATCAAACAAAATGTTTTGTATATTCTTTTAGGCTCCAACACACCCACAGTGGTGCCTGGTGTACTAACCGAACACTACTGTTCCTGCGGTGGTGGGTTGTAGGCGTCGGCTGCTGAGAAGTTGTTGATGCATCCATAAATATGGACTCTGGGTTCAAGTCCACTTCTGTGGGGCTCACCATGATCTTGGCTGCTGACAGCAAAGCAGTTTTCCCTTTGTTGTAGTTCTCCAGCACCTGTCACAAGCACAGAGGTAGACACAGACACATGACTTGACAGATAAAAGGTACGATGAGAGCAAGAGTGGTGGGAAGATGAACAAAATAACAACTGCATACAGAAAGATACAGAAGCTTACAAATGGAAAAAATGTCCTAAATTTAGCTGCTGTATTAAACAAATAAACTTCACTTGCTTATTTCTGCAGACCAAACAAATATACAAACTCTACTGACTTATTTAGTTTCAATGTTTTCTACTCCATTCTCAAAATTATTCATTCACATTTTGCCTTTAAATATATGCCAATTCCACTTCTATGTCAACAGTTTAGATATCTGAATGGATCGATAATCTACTGGCCATCAGTAGTTTGGGAATGTATCGTCAACACAGTCAGTTTTCATCAATAGGTGAATGTCATTTATCAGGTATGTGAAGAATAAATACGAGGTCACATGTTTAGTTACGCATTTGATTCATCCCTGAGAAGATTCTAATGGTTTTCAATGACATTATCCAAGAACCCACTACATCTATATTCAGCTGCAGATATGATTACATCTATTACACTATTAGAGCACACTGTAGTTCAGATAAATGCAAGTGCAATCTAAAGGTGAGTTTACACCTACTCCAACTGACATTAAACACCCACAATGGAGTCATAATGCTTCAGCAAGAACTATGCAAGACCTACAGTACAATAAGGAACAGTAAACCATAAGCTAACTGTGTGTGCAACTCCAAAAACATTCAAGAAAACCCTGTCCCACAAACGCTGTTGTGTTAATGGTTAATGATGCGAGGAGAACAAACACTAACGGCAAATCACATCAACACACAATAACATATATTTGGTTAACTTTAATGAGTAAAACACTTGGTGGAAGCAGAGGACACGAAACAAACCCAAATAAAAACATACAATTCATGTGACAATGGAACATAAAATGTTAAAACTAAATGGAAATGAATGTAAACAAAGATCTTAGAGACACAAGTTCAGGTACGTTAAAAATGGCATTAAACAAACATGTTTATTATGTTTGGGTTATGCAAATGGTTATGGATCACAAATGAAAACATGACAATGTTACATGGGTGAGTGTGACCAGTGATACACGAGGAGATGGTTGCTGCAGGTGATGAACTACAGCAAACATTTGGCACCAGCAATATCAAACATATCACCTGCAGTTGTAGGCACAACCACAAAAACTAAACACTAAAGAAACAGAGCATGACTCTGCAGACTCTGCGCCCAGAGAGATAAATTTATACTTGGACAGTATATATATTATGCATTATGCAATAATGCACTGCAATACAGCCCTACAGCCATAGATTCATATAAAATATATAATTTACGAAAACACATTTTGAAATGCACGATGGAGGACATAAAAATACAATTCCAGTTCTCAGAGTCTTCTTAATGATAGGCCTCCATTGTAGCAACTCAGTAATAATAAGAAATTAGAAATTTGTTAGACTCAGTGAGTAGCAATATTACAGCAGAGCAGTGGAGCTGAGCATAGTACTCCATATTTACACATTTCCCCCCCCCCTTGCTTCTCCCATCTGCTGCTGATGAGTAATTGACAATTCCTTGAAGGGATTATGATTGAGGAAAAGCTAAATATGCTCTTTCAAACAAGGCAAAAAAAGGCAGAAGATATCCAGAGAGAAGAGCTGCAGCTACTGAAAAAAAAGGGGAAAAAAGACAGCCAAGAGGGAAGAAAGAGCAGTTAATGTGGAAGAAATTAGGTTACCATGGAAACTTTGTGAATACAAAAAAAACTTGTTAGCTCAAGGAACAGGGTTAGCAAGTTCATGCCACAACACTTGACCAAATGTAACGTAGCTGTGAGAGGAATGGAAAAGAATGAAGGTTTGATATGAGGAGAGCTGGATGAATCTCATTAACGAGAGAGGGTGCAGGCGGACTCACCATGCAGGATTACTCTACTCTAAGGTTTAAAAGAATTGCATGTACTTGTACTATTATATATGCCATTGACCTGTGATGAGCTATTTAGCAAAAAAACTGACCACATCATCTTGTTGTCGTGTAAACACATCTGTTGCCTGAACTTGTTTTGTCTATTCATCGCATTCTTTTCCCTTTCCTGTTTCCTAGAACGCCTTTTGACGGCATCCAGTGAACTCGTCTGGACTTGAATCCAACCACCAGTTTTATGTGCGAGTGGAAAGAAAGCTAGTAGGAGGTCTTAATGCCAAGAGAGAACGTTTTTCCAGTTTTCCTCAACTGCTATACCAGTTGAGCTGCTCTGCATCCCGGCCTTTCATGGCTTCTTTCAGTGGAGGAAATGGCCGGCTGTCTCCACATCGTCTCCGCTGACTTTTTATATGCGAGTTTTAAGTCAGACAAAAAATATTTTTTAATTAAACTTCACTGTCATGACGTCACAGCATCATCACCATTTAATCACAGGATTAAGGGTAACAATGACAAGCTTATGACAACTAACAATTGATAATCGTGTTGTGCAAAGAGGTTAATGAAGGATAATACTGAGTGTCATAAAGTCTATACAACAGAATCAGAAGAACTGTTTGGCACATTTTGCGAAGAACTAGGTGATGTTACTATCTTGGCAGGAGGATTTTCTATTAGAGTGCAGTTTGACTCCTCAGATGGGATTTCCGAAAGAGGAGCATCTACACAAGGGTGAGAGTTGGGTGGATCTGATTGTGTTTGCGGTGGAATGCATGAATCATCTTCAACTGAAAGCTGAGGGTCAGAAGGACTGTTCAACAGTGGGGGGACAGACACCAAACACAGCTGTGAGGCGGAAGTACAGTCTGACAGAGAAGGAGGAGGAAGAGGAAGAACAGACTCTGCATCTGAAAGAGAGAGAGAAGCAACGACAGTCAAGGGGACAGGGACAGCCTCCGTCTCTGTGAGGGAGACAGTGCAAGACAGGTCTTTGTGTGTGGGAGGGGAGGCATCAGAGGGAAGAGGGCTACAGTTTAATTCTGTTTGTGGGGTTATGAACACAGCGGTACTGCTGGTAGGTTGATTGACTTCCACTTCCTCTGGTTCCAGGCTTTCCTGCTCAGACAGGGGACAAAATGGTTCCAGTACCTGCAGAAACACCAGAGGTATCATACTACAGACTAGGCACAGCAGACGTTCACACACACACACACAATACAGAACCTTAACATCCATCCAGACATATTGACACAGGGACAGCAAACAAACACATAAAACCAAGTCCCAACACATTGTACGTAGAGAGGGACAAACTTACAACTTTAACTCTTCAGCCATAAGACACGTGCAATACCCCAAAGTGGATCCGTCACATGCAAACATACACATTAATACCCGGCAATCTAAGGAGATGTTCAGCGCTCGTGATTCATAAACTCACTAAGACCAGAGGACACCATACAACCAACCCGGAGTGAACAGTTTGCATGCTTTGAAACTGGAGCAATGTGAAGAGAAAAAAAAGGAGTGGTAAGTTGTAGGTTAATGGATCACATGCATACATTGACCTTATATAAACAGTACTCAGATTTAACCCTCGAAATCTCTCAAAAATTATTTTAACTGAACACTTACGGGGCATACCACTGAAAACCCAAAGACTTTCTAGTGTGTTTTTAACAGCAGAACAAAATAAATCACTGCAATGTATTTGATGAATGTATTTATGATTGCTGCAATGTGTAATCCTGAGAGAGATGATAAATGCATCACTCATCTTCAAATTAATTTTCTTTAAAAATGTTCTTTGCCAGGCATAAATGACAGAAGACCTTTCCTTCTATTACAACGTTGTTCTAGAAAAACACATTTATATGTGGCTAGATAACTACTGGAAGTTTTTACAACATATAAATGGATTAGTATTACATCTAGGACTTGTTGGTTTTTCCACACTTCTCTAGTCCACCGTGGAGCTGACTACAGTCATTTAATGTAGGCAGAGTTATTAATCACAGCACGACAGAGAGTGAAACATCAGCAATTATGTTGTAAAATCTGTAATCTTGTAAAAGAAGAAGGGATTTAACAAAGATGGGCACTATCTCCAGAAAGATTGTATTACAACTGAAACCAGTGATCTCTAGCTTTAGTTAAAAATGTCTAAATTAGTTTCTATGTCACACAGTATAAGATGTTATTTTTAAAAAGTGGTATCCCCCTTTATGAACAATTGTTAAAAGTATTTGTGAATGCATCTGTATTTTTTCACATATTCGTCATCCATCAATTAAATTATCCAGTGTTGGAAAATTAGGAACAACAATTAAAAACCATTTCACCACCATTTTAAATTCATCTGCATGCGCACAGATAAAACCGACCTTGTTTAGACCCTCTATCACCATGTGGGGCATGTGCTCATTAAGCATGGCGGGCGATATGATGACCTCATCAAAGGCCTTGTTGTCCCCCCACAGAGCTGAGTAGGTGGGCTCCTCCTGGCCACAGCTACAAAGAGGGAGAAGAGAGAGCCTGTCAATCATGGTGAAAGACAAAGTGAACACACATGTTGATTTAGCAGCAGCCTGCCTCTGTATCCTTCACTTACAATACAGTACAGTACATGTGGGAGAAGCACAATCTAGGCTATCACACCATTTAGAGGAATAGTTTGTGACAGACTTTACAAATGAGCTCATTTTAGAAAACAGGGCAGACACATAAGATGGGGCAAAAAGCTACTATAGAATGACAAAATGAGGAAGAACAAATAACTAAAAAGTCTGTTTTTTATTCCATTATCAGACATAGCAAACAGATGGGGTGATCTTCTTGTGAGTGTTTGGAGAACATGGCCAAACCATTGCTGTCTCGTGGTTTTGCACCAGCTTGCAGAGGGTGGTTAAAGATTGCAAAGCTACTTGCTTCTGTGTAATGGCTAGACACACACAGCAGCAGTGAACTACCACAGGCCAGAGATCAGATTGTTGCACCTTCAATCGACTTCCTTTGAGGTAATTGGCTTCCAGTGGTGGTCCGCAATACAACCATCAGCTACAACAGGGTTATCTAACCTGACAGGTGAATAAAGATAACAAAATTTCCTTTCTTCCAGATGTTTAACAACTGCTATTGCTATCTCATATCAGAGACATATAGAATGACAACCACCTGTTATAAGATCACTGAAATGTATTCTGGCCTTGGATTGACGTGTGTTTGATAGCAGTGTCTAACAGAATTTGGATCAAAATGTTATTATCTTTAAACAGTAATGCTACTGATTTGTGTTTTACCTTTCCAAATAACCTCACAATGTACCACATTAAACCTGTGTGGAGAAAACAGGTAGAAGAGGCAGGAAGATTATAAAATAAAATGTGATATTAGATTGCAGAGTGCAGATAGAAGAACAGGAGAGTGCCTCGTGATACAGTAAACCCACACTGTCCAAAGTATGCAGTGTATACCTTTTCCCAGTGAGCTGCCAGTTCTTTTATGTCACAGGTGTGAAACAAATATAAATATTTGCTTTCAACAACACAACACAATTGATCTCACTTCTTCAGAAAACGGAGAGTTAAAAGAGAAACCGTGAAGAACAACAGCTTTTAAATCAATTTCTCACCATGTCTCTGGAGGATGGTTGTGCACCACATGGATGATCTTGCCAGGAGGGTAGAGGGGGGTGGAGGCTGAAAGGGCAATGCTGAGGTCACTGGGGTGGAGCCACAGGCGACTGCTGGGGGGCGCTGCTGGCTGAGACTGAGGATCATCGTCCTCTAGTGGAAGCTCTGATTTCGGGATGCATTTGGTGCCTCCCGCAATGATCCTCCACTGTTGCAAAGAAAAATGCATTTAGGTTATGCAACATCTGAATCTAAATTTATCTTCTGTATATATGTATGTTTGTTTGTATGTGTTACTAAATGATGCTTTAATTACAGCAGAGATACTGTTACTGCAGTGTTCTGAGAAGCTGTTTGGAAACCTGTAGTTTATTCTAATCAAGCACTGCAAAAAGAGTGTGCTGCTACTGGATTTTGATAACGCAAATATTTTGTGAATCTGATAACCATTTAATCATTCATTAGTATTTGTACAGTAGAAATATGTTTTTTGTCCATTACAAAGCATTCCCGCAAATTACTGCAAGACCAGGGGATAGCATATTGTGAAAGTTTCTTATATCTTTCATTTTTATGTTTTCTAATTGACTGTCATCTTCTACAGTGTCAAGAGATTGAGTCACCTTTGGCTTGTTACTTTTCTGTAAGACTTCCAGAAGGTGGCGTCGAAAACCCTCCAGTTGTGACAGGCCAAGTCTAGGAGAGACCAGATGCAGTTATGTCTATCGTAGTAATACTGCAGCAAAGTGAAGTTAACCACAGTAGACTGGATACAGTAGAAAAAAATACCTTGGTACCAGGTCTTTTCCTAATACCACAGATGTGACAAACTCTTTGGAGTACTCCATGGCATCCCCACTGGGTAAATAAAAGAAAAAATTTAATTATGTCAACAGGAAATGTGGAGAGGTTTAAGGGTGTGACCTGAGAGGAGACTAAGTTTGCTGCACACACTTCATACAAACATTTGTTTTAATCCAAAGTTATTCAAAACAACCAAAGCAAATAATGGTATGTAAGACACTGTTCTACAAACATCTAGGGAATCAATATCTGACCATATCCACAGGGAATGATACAATACTGGAAATGATGAGAAAAAGAGAAAATTAAAAGAAGAAGTGGAACATTTTCTCATTTGCCTGTGTCACAACATAAACAGATGCAACCAACAGCAAGCTCATTTCCACATTTGATCTGTATGTGAACTTATTTCCAAAAAAAGGGGGCATGATCAAGGGTGCCTGGAAAAAAGGTTTAGGCGTTAATGTTTTCTGAATGGGGCAATCAAGGAAGGAATTAAGGAACGTACTTGAACACAAAAAAAAAAGTATCAAAGCTTTTGCCATGGGTAATGGCTCTTGATTGATGTATATGGGAGAGAGTAAGCAGCACAGTGTAATTATACAATAACAGCGACTGTCAATGAAAGGAAAAAGGTTGCCTGGTCTGATGAATCGAGGTTGCAACTGTACCACTACATTACAGTCAGGTGGTGGAATGTAATGGATAATTTGGGGCATTCATAATGCATTCAGGGCTGGCATTAATAACTATAGATTTAAATTTTTTATGTCAGAGTATACCTTAACATCATAGCATACAATGTTCATCATTTGTAGCTAGTGTGCACCCACATGAAGAAGGGCATTTTCAGTAGAATAGTGCTCTCTGTCTTGTAGAACTGTAGGAACATTCAGGTGAAAGGCTGTTCCTCGTCAGCCACAATCAGACTTTTGAGATAAAAAAGATTCAGCATATTCTATACATATAAAGATGGGTGACAAATTAAAGGAAAAACCTATATTAAGTGGTTACTATGAGAGCTTCAGTACTCTTTGGCATATATTCTACAATCTCTCAAACTCTACTGGAGCAGTGAAATGCCATTTTTTAAAAATATATTCCTTTCTTTTTTCATCTGATGATAGATCCGATTATAGTGGTGGAGAGGGTTGTATAGGTGTTCAATAGGTTGAGATCTGGTGACTGTGAAAACGATAACATACAACATAATTTGCATACTTAAACCCTTTAGTGACCCCTTGTGTCCTGTATGGAAGCATCTGAATTTATTATACATGTATTGCTTATTTTGTGACCCATCTTGTATCGTCTGAACAAAGTATGATAAATTACCTTGTCTTAACTTCAATGAAACACCAAAAGGTGCACTGCAGCATTTAGTAATCTCTTGGTAGCGACTCTTTTCAAGCATGATTTGCATAGCAAACAGTTAACTACTGCAGCCAGCTGTATGGCAGGGTGTTGGATAGTGTTCAAGTGTAGACAGACAAAATGCTAATGAACTCCACTGGACCAAAAATAAAAAACCATAAAAGAGAACAAAAAAAAAAGGCAAATGAAAGTGAAAACTACAGGTTGTGGGTACACGTTTCAAACACTTTTCCGGTATCTTGTAAATTACAACACCTGGGTTTTTCCTAAACGTACGATTCATTTTGCAAACCAATTCTGTGTGACACTTCGGATAGTCTCCTTTCTGACTGATCTAATAGTTGAAAAAAACTTGTTTTTAAATAAATCAATATGTTTTGGCTCTATGGCCCTCCTTCCAACCTGGCTGTCTGACTGGTCTGTCACTGCTTGGCTATGTCATGAAACAATGTGAACATAAATATCTAGAATAATTTTAGTATTACAATTCACTTATTATGAAATTATTTTAGGATTACGATCATTGTGTGAAATATTTTGGTGGTGACTTCTAGCTACCTTTGTTGCATTTTGCACATTTGTTGTTCATACCCTGCCCCCTCTCTTCCCTCATTTCCCGTCTGCCTCTACTGTCAAATGAAGTAAAAAAATTTAAAATTAAAACGTACGCCACACTAATCACACTGTCGTGTTTAATCTCCAGCATAAACACTGCAGGGACCATTTCTTAGGAACTGAAAATTCTCATCTGTATGGAGCAACAATATTTATATAGGTCTGGTATAATTCTTAGGTTTAGCAGTGCTGGTATTGAACAACAGCTACAAATTCAGGTCTTAAGTAAACAGTGGTGGCCAGGGTTTAACCTGTGACAGCAGTCTGGTATGAAACAGTTAAACTTACGTGTAATTTATAAACATAAACATGGGATTTATGTGTGGAACTGGCAAAGAGTTTAATAACTCACAGTGTACTCCAACAGAATGACTGATTGAATAGTCTTTTGTATATCGGATACTATAAACACATTGACTCACCTAAGAAGGCCACCAGGTGGAGAGTAAGAGTAGCAGTGAAGTGTGGGGTACTGAGGTCTCAGCAGGAAGGAGAGGATAGCAGCAGTGCCTGCACCAAGAGAGTGCCCGACTATCACCAGCCCATAGTGCATGGTGCCCTTGTTCTGTGAGACACAGAGTCATTACATTACAGCACACTTGTGTGTCACCCCAGCGAAGATAATCACTTCAACAAATTACTTATACTGCTAATTGTAGAATTATTTGTATACTGTAGGGTAAGTGTGGTTAATTTAATAAAAAGGAATAAAGTTTAGATCTGCTCTATTTGAAAAGTATCCTGAGAAAACGTCTGTTATTATTTGGTGCAATACAAATTAAATTGAATTTAAGAAGATTGAATTAATACAAATTCCCAGTGCAAATTACAGAAAATTATCATTATTGAGCACCATTCTTTATAAAGTATACTGAGACGTGTACCAAATCTCTTCCAAAGGCTTGTGACAAGATCATTTCCTGCTCCAGTTTCTTCTTAATGTATTCTGCTGAGTAAACCATCCCCTGAGAGTGGAAAGAAAGAGAAGTCAGTAGAGGGGAAGATGGCAAGTGAGAAAGAAATATGGACAGGAAGTCTGCACCATTAATCTCTTATTAAAAATATCCACTGCAATTACTCTCCTATTAACAACTGAAATGACCTTTGGAGTCTGGGATTATGTTACTTGTTGAAACTGCACTATGGAGAACAAAGAAACTCAGAGGAGGCTGTACAGTGGAGCATACTGTGGGTAATGTAGGTGAGCGATTTAAAACAGTAATGTCTGACCTTGTGGCCAAGCCAGGTCCCGTGTTGCTCCTCTACAGGCAAACGTTCAGAATCTCCCGTTAGATCCGTCAAGGCGTCCTGACACACACAAGACACATTTTTAAAAAATTCTACAAAAGACAGTCTAAGGCAGAGAACAAAAGTGAGTGAAATTTAATAATAATAATAAAATAAATAAAAAATAATAAAAGTGCACAGATCAGGCACATGAATTAAAAGCACCATTCATAACCAAATGAATTGAATTGAATGAATTTGACTATTTGTTCTATTGCATTAACTCTACCTAAGGGGCTGCGCCAAGAACTATAACATGACAAAATAATGGTATATGCTCATGTCAGTCGTACCTGCATTCTGATTTGCTACATACATAAACTGGCTGTTTTGACTGATTAGGAGCTAAGCAACAGAGATCAATGGGATGAGTAGTTATTGTCCTCTCAAAAGACATTTGGCCTTTATAATAAGGCTATGATTCAATTCTTAGCTGTTGGTTCAGTTCAGGTATTAAAATACAACAGGATTTTTCTCATATTCCTATGTAAAAAAACTGGATAGTACATTTATTTCTAAAAGTGGAAAGTCACGTTTCTGCTCTATGCATGAAGGGTGTAGGAGTTTGAGAACACTGCATTCAACTATGAGAACTTCACCTGCTCTGTAGGTGTTGGTGGTCTGAGGTACGGATGGAAACAAGGTCAGCTAATGTTTAGATAGAGATTGAAATATTACTGTAAACACAAGACGAGAAAGCTAAAATTCACCTTTGGTGATAGGGTTCCTCTGATACTGATGACAACCTTCTTTTTTGCATGATCCACTGCCACAAAAAACGGAGTCTCATAAACCTGGGAGATGCAGAATGGACAGTAAACAGTGGTGAGATAGTGAGAGGAAGAGGAGGAGGACGAGGAGGAGGAGGCAAATACTACTGCATCATAGTTCCACTTTCATCCCAGCAAACTGAACACTTCTTAAGTATTCGTCATCAAACCTTTCTCCACTTGGCTCAGTACACAGTCATATAAGTCACTTCATGAGAGAGATTTATATATGGAAACTCACGTTAACCTCACTAAGAACTTCTCTGCTTTAGAAATCGTCAACATCGTGGCTCAAGTGCTAGTGTGAAGGCTATGGAAATTCTACATAAAAACTAAAAAAAGACAGTTAATTAAATATCTAATGTCATAAGGAAACTATTACAACAATTATTTCATTTACTGTCTGAGCTTGTTTCATTTGAAAGGATTAATTGGGAATATAAGTGCCCATTTGGATGGGAAAGTGATTGGAATGAAATTATGTTGACTTTCAAAGCTACACTTACAGTGGGTTAAACTGTAACTAAGTTTTTTTGATGACTTCAACCACTACACTTTATCTTTGTTTGACAACTTGGGACTTTTTGTATTTGTAACCATCATGCCAATCAGTTCAATCAGCCATTTTTACTCAGCAACTTATTGCCTTAACATTGGGATGCAGCAGTTTTACTACATAGAGCTATCAAACAAAAGTGAACAAGGGAACGCCCAGGCAGTGACTAATCATACAAGTCTCCAACATTACCTACTGTACCAACTCACCAGAGAGTGAAACCAAACTGTATGAAAAATGCTTGCCCCCGTCTACACAGGAGAGAGATTTCCTCCAAATCATCTCAACTGGAATTTAGTTTGACAAGAGAACTGAGTAAATTACTCAGTATAATATTGTCATGACTGTGGACAACATACCGAAAGCCTGCATCATATTTTGTGACCAGAAATGTACTTATATATATATAGGCCCCTCAAAGTCAGACACTCTCCCCTCTTCGGCTGACCTTAAGATTCAGCCCATGATGATCACAAACAGCCTTGGCGCAGTACAACACCTACTGACAACACACTTGACTTACTGCCGAGGATGTGGACACGGCAACTTGGCTCCCCATATCTCAACAACTAAACTGGTGCATAAAGTGTTATCAAAACAGATACAAATGATGGCCAAAACTACAAAATAAAGCTACTGAATGATCAGGCTGGGTTCTAGTTTGTGGATGTGCAATGCACAGCTGCCCTGTGTTAAGTGATCTTTGATTTGCATGTCTATTTTGCAAGCACAGCATCATATGTTGGGTTCTGGGGCAGAACTGCCTTAAAAGGCATAATTTACATGTAATTGAGTGTATTTTGCAAAGAGTAATGAGCATTAACGTTAAAAACAAAAGGATGGGCAAATGAAAACATTTTCCTGGCACTTCTCCACACAAAGGAAGTAAAGTGCAAACACCTCTGACTGCTTGTTAGCTGGCTGTCGGAGTACTCACAGCATCGTGGCAGGAAGTGTAGACAATGTGAACCTGCTTGAGGTCCCTGTCCAGGAAGTGTCTGCGTATGGCAAGGACATTACAGCCGCAACAATTGTCCTCCTCCACTGTCACAGACTGAGACAACCGAGAGCCAGACACTGATGTACAGCTGGGATGCGAGAGAGAAAGAAAACAGGAAACACAGAGACAAAAAAAAATTAATAAATGGCAGATTTTTTGCAAAAATGTAGGTCAAATGAGAAATACAGTAAACAGTTAAGATTACAGAGCTATAATCTAATATCCTAATGCAGGAAATCTGGATGAAAATATGTGATTAATTCAACGCTCCTAGTGTTAGGGAGTCTGACTAGAGTGGTATTGTCTCAGTGGATTACCACTTGGCAAGTGTTGACGCATGTGAAATTTGATCTGCACTGAAGAGGCTCAAGAGACACAGAAGGCAAATAGATCAAAACTGTGCGGGAGTATGTTTGAGTGCTTACGGGCAGGAGCTGGCAAGGCGGCACAGCCCACAGGCAGGCTTCCTCATTAGGTACATGGGCCAACCATATGCAGCCAGGGCAAAGAGCATGTAATAACACACATCCTTGTACATGTTCATCTCGGTCTGGAAGAAAGAAAGGCAGACAGACGGACGCACACATGTGTCAGGACAACTGAAGAATTCAGAAATGCTTAGATACTCAAATATGTAATGTATTTTAGATAAATACATCATCAGTTCTCATCAAATCAACTGGTGGCTCTGGTTCAATACCATGGTTTTTATATTTGTGAAATATAAACTAAACTAAACTATGAACTTACTTGTCATTGTCATATTGTAATTTGTGTCTATTGTTTGCCATCATTTATTTGACTTTAAGCAAATAAAATTCTTTCTAAGAGCCTGAGCTAAAATGCATGTTGTATTTTTGTATTTCATTGTTAGCTTATTTTCTAAACATTTTAACTTTCACAACAGTCCACTGTTTGTGTGGTTTAGCATGTGACATAAACACTAATCAACCATGACTTTGTCAGTTCATCACACAGAGAGAAACTCACCGAGTTCTTAAGGTCCAGGTATCTAGTATTACGAGTGACAGGCATTCCAGATAAGAAGGCTAAAATGTCATTGTTGGCCTTAGGAAGAGAAAACAGAATAAAGGAAGTTATTTTCATTACAGCACATTCCTACAAAAGCACAAAAATAGATACATTAACATATTTCTTTACAGACAGTAATACCTGGTCCAGGATAGAAGATCTCTTAGACCTCTGTCTCTGGCGCAGAAGTACCAGGCCAGCAATAATATCACTAGGCACAATATCCAGGTCTCTGAAGAACTCTGCAAAAAGGCTGGCCACTTCTGAATACGCATCCTGGACAGGAGAGCAGCAGACATCAGGACATGGTGGTAAAGCACAGTAAAAAAACAGGATTGGACTATAGGAGATTTGCCACAAAATAGACATAATCATCAACCTTTATACTGCCCATTCTCCCAACCCCAACTGCAGTTTTGTAGGATTATAAATTAGGTAGCATAGCTTCAGCCCAAAGGTGAGACCACTTTGTTTTCTCAAATTTACTAGCAATATTATTTGCCAAAAAAATCTTGTTTATTACTGTAAATACAAACTGGGACACCACATTACATTGGATTGTTGTCTAAAAGCTGATTGCAATCTTACTTTCATGACTTTTCTGTAGACAGTTCTGCAGTCTAGTCTAGTGAAGGGTAGTTCCTGAAAGTTCTGCGACTACATAGTCATAGAAATTGTGCTTTACTTTTTTTTGCAGACAGCTTGTAAATTGATTTAGCCAGAAATAATATAATTTTTTACATTCAGATTTTATTTGACATTCTTTATGTTGCCAGTAAGTAGCTGAGCAATGAGCTCCTTTGTGTCACAGTCTTGATTCATCCTGTCAGGGCTTATTTTAATGACTAGCTCAATGGACGTTATGCCTGACATATTTCTGGTTTCACTCCTTTCGGTTTTTACTTTCAGCGGAGAGAGGAAACGAATAAGTGTCTGTTGTGACTCACGGATTGTGTATCCTGGGCTCTTGTGCAGCACATGAAGAATTTTAGTCTCCTGCTCCAGCTGCTGGCTTGGCCTTCCTCTAGCCTGTGTCTAATGGGTAAAGTAAAGAACAGTATTAAGATGGATGCTGTGTTTGGTTGGTTTTGTGTCAAACAATGTAGAGAGAGAAAAAAAAAAGAGAAAACTTGAGAATCTAAGAGCCTGTTAATACCTGAGTGTGTACGTAGTGAGGTTGCGCTGACGCCGACGGGTGGCTTTCAGTTTGACAAAAGTCCGACCCGTAGGATCAAAGGTGCACATGAGGGTAATGCAAACGCTGAATATCACTAGCCAGTTGCATGCAACAATCCCTGCAGAAAATATTCAAACATTATTCACATTCAAGCATAACAAACCTCTTTCAACTTAAATTGTCCATTGCCATTCTCCTGTATATACTCTTTCACTCACCCAAAGCCAGGTTTTTGGCAGTGACATCAGAGCATGGCTGGTAATACTGGACAAGCCAGGCAATTCCTACCACAGCATATACTAGCTCGACCAGCAGAATAGCTAGAGAGAGAAAGAGAGCAAAAGAGAGTGAGGGAGTGAGGAGAATAATGATCAATATCTGCCCAATTAATATAAACGGTGTTTAAATCTTAACTTGGAAACCACAAGTAATCCTTGCAACCACCTCTAATTCTCACAAGCATCAAGAGGTAATCCTGTTTAAAAGATAAAAGAAGAACGTTTCTTACCTAGTCGTATATAGAGGACGTACTGCACAGCTTCCCTGGGCTGTGTGTACAGAATGCTGCCTCTCATGCTCAACCACATGATGGCGCTCTCACAGATGAGGCAGCTGACCAGGATGCCCAGGTACCCTCTGCCATGGTCTACCAACGTTACAGAACAGGACTGATCTGAGCCATACGGGAGGCCGAACAGAACCACGGAGAGAACCACCAACCTGAAGGTGAAGATACACTGACAGATTAAAAATCAAGTGTTTATATGCAAAAAGAAATTAATATAGTCTTAGAAACTCACCAGACGCAGTGCAATAGAAACAGGAAGAGGGCGGGCAGCACCAGGTCATCACTGCCAACTGACCAGCGCCGCCGAAACATCACCATGCCAGGCATCACTGCCCTGTGGGGAGACCGAAGGGAGATCGAAAACTTCAGGGACATCCTTTGTCTGAAAAGTTATTATGCCTCGATTCTCCACAGGTATATGTCCTACATACTGTACATCATGATCTCACAATATGTCAAGCTTCAAACAACTAAAGAAGGACAAACCAATGATGAACGAACATGCAGAACACTTATACTAGCATGGATGCGTCAACAGGTCAGACCACGCTCAAAGCTCGGAATCATTAGCACAAAAATTGTAGTGATTTACTTTGTGTTTCTTCAAAACTCTATATCAAAACAGAGAGGGCTGCAGGGATTATAACGGAAATAGACATGCACCGAGGAGATGAGTGAAAGATAACGGTAGGAGCAGAAGATGAGACTAAGCGGGTGGAGGGATGCAGAGAAAATGAACAAAAGGAGGGGAACTAGCTTTAAAATTTGATGGCACCACGCTGGTTATGGCCACGTGAAAAAGCAAATTTTACATCACTCTGTCCATTCTCTTTCTGAAAAAGCATTGTGAGTTCACACAAGTTGCCTCTGGGCGAAAATGAAATGAACTGTAAAAGGCATGGTAGAGAGGAAACAGTAGGGAGAGAAGGAGCCACAGAGAGGCTGATGCAGGCCTTAGGTTGCTGATACGGGCTGATACAGCCTTTATCGTGTGCTGTTCCTGCATATTTGCTGAAGGCTAAAGGATAGCCTTTTCAGTTTGTCAAAAAAAGTATGCCATCCATCATTCCAAAAACCACTGACTATATATACTGTATCTAAAAACATCTAGCTATAAGGCAGAGATGAGCTTAGCAGCAGATAAAGCAGCACAACTTCATCTCAAAATTTCTTGTTGGTCACTATCCAGCACTCCTCTGCTTTTTAGTATTGTTTCAGAACATTTCTTCACATTTTTTTAGTTATTAAGAAATTGGCAGCCCCCTCCTTGTTTCACCCTTAAATACCAGTCATCACAGTTGTTAAAGTCTCACTTTGCATCGTGCCTGCGTAAAATATCACAAGGGACAGTTGCATCATTCCTTAGTCAAAAGGTTGCATATGCAGTATTATACAACTTCCTGTTTCAAATTAATAAACACAGTCAAGATGCAGTGTTGTGTATTTTCACAATGTGTGTAACTGCAGAACAATTTGGTGGGGTCATAAACAAGCAAAACGTAGGGGTTGCTAATTTCACTGAATCAAAAAGAGACAGTGATGTGCAATTGCGCTTCAAAGTGAAGCAGTGGCAACTGGTCAGAGTGGAACAACACTTGGTAAAAAAAAAAAAAAAAAAACCTTCATTTGGTATCCCTTGGCTAGATATTTTCCAAGTTTGTTCACACTTCTCCTTTCTGACATTATTATTATCATTAGTATCTTTTTCATGTTGCGAGTCTTACACCAGTCTGTTGAAATGTGGAGTGGAATGTATTATAATGTTTTCTTTGTGCACGTCAAGTAGTTCCAAGACAACATGCATGCAGCATTCCTTTCAGAGTATGGCCATTGACATACTGTGTGCAAGGTACAAATCCAGTTGAACAACTGTAGGAAACAAAGCTGTCTGTCTGCAGAACCTGTGGTTCTTATGGTTTGTGTTTCACAATGTCCTGTGAAGAGCATCCTTTTTACTGTAAACAGTAAAGAAGTACACTAAGAGTTTCTTGGGTAATTCCATTCCCTAATAATGAGAACAGATGCATAGATGATAGACAGTCTCTGAAAGGACTTAAGATAAATAACAAGTGTGCTTGTTGTCCTGCAATACGAGTAAGGATTTGAAAATAAAAAGCACCTGTACTGCTGATCATGAATCATAGCCTAACTCATCAGTTAAATGTAAAAGATCAGATCTTGGACAGACCACAGGAAGTTTCCCCCTTAGGACAACAAACATCTAATGTTCTCTACCAAAAGATGTATTATATCTCAGCTATTCATTATACTAGCTTAGCACATTATAATGAATTCAAGAGGGGTCTAAGGTTTCTTAGACTAAGAGGAACAAGAAAGGATCATCATCCAGCTTCGCTAATCGTGAGAAATAACCTGAAAATATAAACAAACAATTCTTGCACAGAGAATACTCTTCCTGGTTTGTACTTTAACAAGAATGCCCATAATTACCTCTGAAGGAAGAAATCAGGCAAAGAAATAAAAACAGTCATTGAGGCATTTGTGCTACCACCTACATAGCTCTCAGTAGGGATGTGTAGAATATAACAGAAAAACAGTGGCATTTCCCTCGTAGAGAAGTACCTTTTTTTTTTTTTTTTTTTTTTTTTTACAAAGCCTTCTACTTGCTTTTTACTACACACACAGAAACACTGGAGACCTTGTTGTCATAATGGATTCCCATGCCCCCCTACAGGTTCACTGTACTTTTAATAAACTTACGTAAACATTATTTAGGATGTCCTATCGTGTCTTCATGCCAAGTCTGTAAAAATGTTAAAACATGTCTTCTCTGTATCTTTTTTATCCCCTATGTTTTGTCGTGTGCCAGTTCCCTCCTTTATTTCTCCTGTGGCTGCTTATTAAGCCTAAACACCTGCGCTGATTTGCATTTTGTCTAAATAAAGATCAAAGGTTTCCCCCTATTGTTGGGGGCCAACATGAAATTTGGGCTCCTATACTTTTTAGCAGGATTGTGATGATCACTTCTCCCTGTCAGAGCTTTTATTTGGATTGACTACGACCGACTACAATTATTTCACTACACAAATGTTGAATTGAAAAATTCACCTACTCCTGCTTTACATCAGTATATGTGCAAACACTGGGTGATACAGGGTATAATACACTACACTACACTTTAAAGTATGCCACAGACATTGTTATCAAATGGCAGTGTTTTTTTTTTTTCTTTTATGAGCGTACATTTTGGAAAAGAGGAGAATAAGCCAAGTTTTCTATGTTCTGCTTATTGATAATTTGATTTGATGATTTCAGTGTTGGTCATAACAGTGGCTTGTTGTATTTTGTAGTGCAGTCACTGATCAACAACTTGATGCTATGGAATAGTGTTTGAATGGATGAGACTACAGGATGTGGTGATACACCAAGACCCACAGCAAGGTGCAAAGGCAAGAAAAAGGAATTAAACGATGAAGGTTTCAAATGTTTCATGAGGAATAAAATGCATTCAACACAGTTGTTAGGTCTCAAGGTTACACAAAGTCTTTTGGTGAGTAACACTGACTGAATGTAAACAGGGTACCTTAAACATATAAAATATGGAGATTATTTTCTTTTAGCCGTATTACCCAGCTTTACTATTGAGCTGGAAATGAGCGATGGACTTCATACGCACACATGCATCATGGGCCTGGATGGGTATTGTGACAAAATAACAAGCACAGTCGTCACATAAAAGTGAATCACGTATAATAGGGTGACAGGACATGGCGATAATTAACTTCTTCTCTATTCTATTGAGAGGAAGAAATGACTGGTGGAACTAGTTTTGCTTTGTGAATGACCTTAATCCAGCAGACATTCACCTGACTGCTTGAAAATGAACAGTACATTCAGAAGCAAAGAGGTCAACTCTTCTCCTTTTCTTCAATGAAAAATATTAACTGCTCACCTCCCGACAGGGGTCACATCAAAATTAAATACTTTTAATGCTATGTTTTCGTAACAGCACAATAAACTACAGACTCAAACCATAGCTATAAAACTGGATCTACACACGACAGTCTTGTGAGTGTTATGACTCTGGTATATAAGGTTTCATTTGAAGAGGTTTCTGTTATTTCACGCATGCCCATTTTCAAACTTTGATATGTAGCTGTATGAAAAAGGGGCTCATACCACTGGAAACCCCACAGACAGCACAGCATTTGCCACACGGAGGCTGCCATATTCGGATGGTAAAAGCTCAAGAATAATATGAAATATGAAACTCTTCGACTTTGGATAATACACCGTACGGATATAAAAACACCAACACCGAGAAACTGTGATTGCACGGAGTGGGCACAAATATTACAGGACAATTTATGCTCAGTAACGGCTAATTCCTTCAATGTTTTAGTGACATAAAAAATTGTTTTCACTGCAAATGAGCCTGGGCTGTGTTGGCAGGTGGTTACAACTGGCTAACTGCATCAAAGGCAGAGGGGTTAAACCATGAGCGGTGGAATGACAGTATGAAGGTTTTCTTTCCAATCAAAGCACTACAGCAGGTGGTCTCATTGATTGGCAGACCTTCAACCAAAGAGGACAGACAACAGAGAGAAATCAGTTGCAGTAGTGTTTGGTTGAAAGACAAAACCTGTTCAGTGTGAGCCCTGCACAGCAAATGGTCAGATGCCCCTGATACAAAGCTTGGGACAACATGACACATCCCTTCAGATTCCAGTTCTTCATGTTTACCCTACTATGCGGCTCCTCGGCTTTGACGTAATGCAAGAGAGTGAAAGAAACAAGGGCGTGTGAATGGGTTCATGTGACTGAAGCCACTTCGCAGCTACTTGTAAAACTCTATCTGGAGTAACATTAAAGAGGACAGTGGAAGGAGGGAGGGAGGAAAGAAAGAGGGGGGAAAAGAAACATCTGAACTTCCCCCAAATCTCATTTAGGCCAAAACAATCAGGCCGGTGAAATCAAGCAGATCTCTTAAATGCAGAAGGCGCACACTAGACCGCCAGGGACACTGTTATCAGCACTTTCCTTCAGGCCTGTTGTTACGATATGGCTTGAACTCCCAGCAGAGACCTCAACAGTGGAAAAAACACTGTGACATAATTATAAATTAAATTGGATTGGAAAGTAACAGTACGACCTTGTTGTAGTGCAAAAGAGTAGATCTACTCAGTAAAGTAAGAAGTGCAATTACCTAGCGCCAGTTCTTTCCATCTATCCACGCATACATCCGCTTTCTTAACTGTTTTTCCCGATCAGCGTCACAGGGGATGGAGCACTTCAAACTACCTTGTGGTTAACTGTTGCCTTGATCCCTAAACCAAACGCTGTTTTAAATTAATATAAATGTTAGCTTATATTATTAGCAAATAAGATGTGGATGTGTCCAATAAATCAGGGTGTATTATGTTAAAAGAAAGACTTCATGACCACCATTTTGAAATGATTTTACATTTACATTATTATTTTGACTGTTACTTACCTATTCGTGTTATTGACAGTCTTTCATTGTTTTGGGAATTATTTGATTAATGCTCAAATATTAAATAAAAATAAATAATGAAAATGCCACTCACAATTACCCAGAGCCCTATGTGATGGCTTTCATTTTTTGTCCCTGCCTCAGTTTGCCAACACAGATATCCATGGATTTTGGGGTCAATCATTTTTTCTGATTGATCACTTCCGAGGTTCTGAAGAGATCAATGCACCAAGAACACCTCAGAAAAATGTCTCTCTGACTATCAACTACTATCCAAGTCCAGCTGCATAACACTTGGACAAGTATAACTGTGACTAGTCCTCAAGATCAGATTTTAATCTTCAAATTTCAGTTTGTTTGTGATAAAGATTTTTAAAATCAAATATACATAGAGTCAAAACCTTACAGTAGAGCATATATATATAAAATTTATTTATTTATTGGTAATTTACAATGTTAGTTATTTATATATCTCAATGTGCTTAAGAATTCACATAGATAACGATTAGTTACATTTAAATGTCATCATGACTCATCCTCGGGTAGAAACCATGGTGTTTTGCCACTGTTCCCCAATGACACAAAATTGATCGATTTTTTAATTGAAAAAGTGATGTGGGAGATGATCCTGCACCAACCGAACCTCAAAAGCATGTGGTGAGGAAACATGACCCCTATTACATTAAACTAGTTTGGTTTCAGAATCCCTGCAGTCAAGAATACACTAGCCCAATAATCTTGTATAGACAATCTATCAAGACGCACTGTGACATTCACAAATTCCAGCCTATGACTCTTGTAATCAGTGCTGTGTACAACTAATCAGCACTGACCTCCGACAAGACCACCTCTGCTAGCCTCATTTCATGGAAGAAGACTCTGACCATCAGTACGTGTCTCAACCCGACATCCTCACTAATAGCAGCTGCCTCCTCAAGGGCTTTCCAATCCATCAACCTGGGGGATGTTAGCCTATTAGTGGTTCTGTTTAGCTTCTACTGTAGACATTAGCGGATGCACTTAGACTTTTTTCACCACAGTGAATGCTAACTGCTCATACTCCCATTAACAGCAGTGCTCTGATAAAACACACTTAAGCATGCGTTAAGTGTGTTTTGTGCATAACTTCCTTACCCAATTGAGAATTTGTGACATGAGCAAACTGGGTTTTAAAGGGTAAAATATCACATTCTTTTGACAACGAGGGCTTATATACCTAATCTTACCAATTCATAAAAAAGACCAATACACACAAATACCGCAAAATCCTATCCCTTATCCCAAAAAGGATTACGGCTAATATACACTTATACACTATAATACACAAACATACACTTTTTTAAGGCCTTACTGGACACATTTAGACTGTTAAGCTAAATAATCAGCTTAACAGTCTATTAGTCTATTCTTATCGATTACTATATTATATGGTTATTTCAAAACCAGCGCACAGCAAAAATACACACTTTCATTCATAGCTGACTAAGTTTCAGAGCATGCATCCCCTTCACTCAAAAAGCCCTCATTCAAGCCGATAAAATCCTTGCAAATCCAATCAAGTATCTGGCCAAAAATCCGTAACACTATCAGGACAAATCACAGCATATTTAAAGATAAAGCAACTGCTACTTATCATATTTTCACTTTCCTAGACATAGTCTACATAAGTCTTATGGTTCCGACTATGTTTACTATAAAGCATATGAAAACAATAAATTAAAAAATTACTTTGGACCATGGTGCAGAAAAACACAATTGAAGTTGAAATGGCCTTTTAAAAACATTTTATGTGTAGACATTCTGTGGGTTCTTAGATTTAAAAAAAAAAAAAGATCTTTGTTTCAAGCAACCCTTTCCTGTCATACATGTAAATACATAACACTTAAGCTCTGACACAAATTGAAAACATGTTTTATATACTGGACATGTGCACTCACTAATGTAAAATCAATCAATCAATCAGTTGTGGGTAGGACCTTTTACATATAAGTGCAGTAGATCGACTGTTTTTCTAACTATAAAGTAAAACACTGATCTGTGACAAACTGCCATGCCCTCGTAACCACAATTATTTTAGATTTTTAAAGCATACTGTACCCCTCAGCAAAGAAAGTCTTCATAGCCTGTATGACTATTTATTGTAATTAGGAATATGACAGCAAATCATTATTTCACTATCCAACTATGCGCAACGTCTATATTACTGCAGATACCAATTGAACTAACATATGCTTTGCTTGTATAATTTAAGCCATATCCTCCATGTTTTTCTTGGTGATGATGCACAGTCAGGATAAAAGCAAATGCCAAGCCAATCCCTTATTGATGCTGAGGGAATAGGAGAGAAACTTCCTGATGTCGTCATGGAGGTGACGAAAAGGTTTGTATTTTTAAACCTCCTCTTAAGCAATAAATACACCGAGTTCCAGCACGTGAGGCTGTCACACACCCTGCTGTGTGTTTGTAACCTGAGATCAAAAGAGCATCTAAATGTCTAAAACCTGACCTTTAGGGCAAATCTACTACACAGACAACTCCGGGCTGAGCTGTTGTCCCTGGCTCCCCTATTATGGCGCTTTCTGCATACGGCATGAGTCATGCACACTTTTGACTCTCATCCTGATTCCGTCTGAATCCAAAATGACATGTGTTTTGTGGAAAGACTGTGACATATTCCTGCATGTGAGCAATGCTTTTGTGCTCCGCACAGCGTGCTACTGTGTGCCAGGACCAGGCCTATAACCACGTGATGCAACAACAATGATGTAACAACAATGACAGGGCTCCCCGTCCGTCATTGCGGCTTTGTCTTTGACATGGACTCATTGAAACAAACAGGAGGCACAGGCATGCAGCACAGTATCTGTAATGTTTTACTATAAGAAAGATTGCTTTTGAACTGTCCGCTGCATCTCCTATGCATGCGATCATCTAGTGAAATCCACAATTATGTTCTATTTAATTAAACAAGGCCTATATGCTGGCTGTTTTCTATCTCTTTCTTTCGCTTAGTGCATATGAGTGTGCACCATTACTAATAAAAAGTAAAATTCAAAACTCACCTGGTCTCACAGTTCAAAAGATTACACAGAACACTGTCACTGTATCAATAAATCGTTCTTGAGGTGGATCCAGATACTGGACCTGAGTCTAAAATTGGCACAAACCACAAACAGTTGATCTGGTATGACTAGCAGCAGGTGTTTTAGTATCCCACTCTTCCATCTCACTCGCAGTGAGTCTGCAGCAGAAACCGCAGCATCAAGCCAAGCTGTGGCAGCCTATTGGTTATAGCCTCTTTATTTTCTATCACATTCTCTCCCTGTGAAACCTCTGTCACCACTGTAACCACACTCAAGAAAAAGAACATTTACTTTGTGTAGCAAACATCTCTCTCTACCTTTCAAAGTGATAATCCCACCATAATCTGCACTATATTCTATATATTATATATAGTATAGTGTCAAACAATCACCCTCTATATGCTTAATATGCCATTCTACACAGTTAATTGTTTCCTCGTTCTCAACTTGACTTCTGTTTGTCACAATGGATTTCAACAGTTCCAAAAAAGTCAATGTAAATAAATCTCTGGAAACAATGAAAAGCGTAGAACACATTTTCTCCCTAAACTCGCTTAATACAAAGCTCCCCCCATCAAAACTCTGAAGCTGTGCTGACAGTATTCATACTGAGCACTTGCATGGACAGCAGAGAAGAGTAGATTATGCTGCAACTGTGGTTTAAGAAGATTCTATGGATGTTTTAAGACTTTTCTGCCTTTTCTGCCCATTTATGATGGTACAGCCACCAACCTGCTCTGGTGACAACTTTTCTTGTCAAACCATGCGTTTTTCTATGGTGTGCTTCAACATAACATCACAATGACGAGTGACCTCACCTCTTCAGTAATTACACTGGATCAAAATGTTTTGACAGAACATTTCACAAACATCTATCCATTTCTAAAGCGTATTCCCTTGCAAACGCTGCTGAGCAAGACAGATACAAATACTACAGAACTACTTTTCTGAACTGTATCCATCTTTAGCCAACAGATACAGTAAAACACAATAATAATAACACTCTTTACTTGTTCCCGGTTATAAGTGCCACTCTTCACACATTCTGACTCTAAATGTCAGCATGGAGTACAGCAGATTTCACTCACAACACAATGAGCGAGTAGCATATCAATGTAAACTAAGGTGTGTCTGACAAAATACAGACGAATAGACTCTAGCTTTCACTTGAGCATCTGAACACATCCTGGTACAGAATACATTTAGTTTTAGCAGTAAGTATGGATGTCCTGTGCTGATCCATGAGGTGTGAATACTCACTTGGCGCTTCTATTTGCTGAAAGAAAAATTACTTTCTTTTAAAGTAGCTAGGAGGATTGTAGTATTGTGTATTTTTTATATTACATGTCCAAGATGATTTAGGAGGAACTACTGTCAGAAATGGAATATAATATTCACAGGTATGTTTTTATCAGTGTATAATCACCTGAAAATAAGAATCACCTTTTTTCGTTACGTTAAAATGAGCCTTTATTAACCAACTAACCAAACAGTGGCTCTAGATAGGGCCGTTCATGGCCACCGTAGTTTTTCCCCCACGCTTGAAAAGGGATGGTGAAGCGAGTCAGTTGCAATTTGCTACTACACTGCTAGATGCGACCATCACACTGGACCTTTAACAGACCTTAAATGCAATGCAAACACAAAAGGAT
This sequence comes from Morone saxatilis, assembly GCF_004916995.1. Lineage (NCBI taxonomy): Eukaryota > Metazoa > Chordata > Actinopteri > Moronidae > Morone > Morone saxatilis. Next base: position 12,760,802 of record NW_023339663.1, on the reverse strand, counting down.
AAAGCATGTGGCTTTGGTGACAAAGTTGACAAACCATATGCAGATGTGGTCTGTGTGTTGGGCGTGTAATGAAATTCTTATATACACAAGGTTCAACCAGGGTTGACTCATCAATCAGTAGCATGTGATATTCAAGGGGTTATGTGTGTTAAAGTGTTTTTCATCAGGTATGCAATGACTTCGCTGTCTTGCAGGTGGCTGGTTATGATGTCAAAACCACTAAGAAAGGAAAAATATTTGCTTGGGGGGGGGACTGTCTACAGAAAATGATGAGGTTATGCCGGGTTGGCGCGACTGCGGCGCAGTCCCAAATCTCTCCGTCTCCTGCTCTCTGTCATACGTCCATCTGTTCCAGTCTCTCTCTTTTTCTGCCTGGGTCAGTGTGTTACACTCTGCTCGGATCAAGATTGTCTCCAGCATTTGTCACATCCCTGGCTCTGCTCCTGCATTCTCCACAGATCCTGTCTCTCCCCATTCTGTCACACTAAAGCAGCGTTCTGTCCATCCTAAGGAATCTCACCCTCTCCCATATCCATCTCACCTTCCGCCTTTCTCATCTTCCGTCTTCCCATCCTCATGCTCTCTCCTTCTTCTCCTCCTACCCACACACTCATTCAGTATTCATATTTTAGAGGACATTTATGAGCATGAAACCGAGCGTGTGCATCTGCACCATTTTCGGTGCAGAGGAAACCTACATTTTCTACTCGAGCCTTCCCCTGTACCCCTCCTCTTCCTTATCTAGCTAATCCAGATTCTGGTTTTGGTTTCGTGTTGCTTATCTTTTTTTAGACTGAAAGCCATGTGCCACTCACTCCTACTCTCCCTCTGCCTCTTTCTCCATCTTTTTCTCCCACTGCCACCCACTCAATCCCTTTCACCTCTTCCCACTCCATTTTCTTTCTTTCAGTTGATGTGATAGTATGTGCACTGCCGATTGCATGTGTGTTTGTGTATACATGAATGTTTTTTGTGTTGGGGTGGCAACATATGTGCTTGGGCAACCTGTCTGTGGCTTGCTGCCATAAACCAATCTGTATCTGGTAAGGTACTGAGAATAACTGCACCAGATTTACCCTTGCAACACTCTACTGCAGCTATAGTTTTTTAGCAGTGTGCTGAATGTATCGTGGTACTTTAAATTGCTGGTTTTTTTTCTCTCTCTCTCTCTCTCACACACACACACACACTTGTATTGACCAGCTGTCTATTAATGGCTTTACCGCAAAATCACATGATTTCAGTTTTGCAGCTTATGGATTTTGCAATACATGCAGGTCTGTCAGGGAGGGGACACACACAAACCCGCCTGCGAAGCACCTGCCACACCATCAATACTGTCTCATAGATATTAACACAGAGCAATGGCCTTTTTTTAAATGTGGCTTATTTGGATCACCTGTCCCATGATGGACTGCTAAAAAGAGAAAGTCCAGAATTAAGGTGCATGCTATAACATCTACTTATACACAAGACATAGCAAAGACCATGCATAAATCAAAGTCTTGTACATGCACTGGATACAACTGCAATTATAATCGCCTGGTTGTTTATAACTTGCATTTCCAATTTTTTTTTATTTTTTTTTACAAATTTTAGGAATAAACAATTTTCAGTCGAAAAGACAAATTAAAACGGTTACTTTTTTGCTGACATCTACTCTGCACACAGACAACAAAATTAACTTCAAACTCAGGGTCTGTGGAATTATTGTTTTTAACTACAAGAGCATAATACTTTGACTGGGTTCATTATCTCAGACAAAGAGTGAAATGTATGCCTGAGCGTAATAGTTGCAGTTTAAGTGTAAAGTTTCACTCCAATCACTCCTTAGTTTGGCGGATCCTAATACAGTACATCAATGAATGGAAAGGAGTTTTCCCTAAATGAGTGAGAACAAGTGTCTTGGCAGTTTTAAAAAAAAATAAGAATTTCCTATGTCCATTCCTCTCTCACGGGCCCTCACCTACACATCATCACGACAGAACAGATAGGCTGTCGAGACTACACAGGCCTACAACGAACATATGCCCATCATAAGTCTATAGTCTGTAATATCTGTCTGTTATTTGTTTTATATATTCATTTTACATGGTGTTTGTTACAGCACAGAATTACTATAATAAATGGATTTCTGATTATTGTGGATTAATATACACAAAAACAACATACACATGGAATTTACATTTATACCTTGATCATTGAAAATGGGGGGAGGGTGTGCATTATTTCTAGAAAGCTGCATATAGTGTGAATATTGTTCTAAATAAACAACACAATGTACTTGTGAGCATTGCCTTCAAGGTAACGGCTACAAATCCTAAAGCCTTACTATGGATTTTTACATAAAGCCTTAAGCCTTTTAGGGTTACTATTTGCGGAAGGTACTACGGTAATACAAGAAAAACCCGAAAAACATCAAACGGTTTAGGCAATTATATCTCACAGGACTTCCTTCTGTTTAAAATTGCAGACCAAAAAATGTAACTGTATCTTTAGCCATGGTGTGGTCATGTTAAATTCCCGCCCAAGCTGACCATACTGTGTGTCTTTCCTATTCTTAATCCAACTTCAGACATCCATTTAAAGCAGTTGTCCGAATTATGAACAGGCACAAATTTGAGAAACTGGCAATCATTTCTTTGCAGTCCTGCAAAAGCAACGCTGGAACATCATGAAAGATTTGTTCCATCATTAATGACAGTGGTTACTGCAGGACCGAAACAATCAAATATAGAAAAATGAGCTACTTTCTGCTGCAGTGTGAGTCCTTAAATACCTGTGAACACCCAAACACCAGCATTATGCCCTGCTAAGTCAAATAATATGTAATAATTAATCAATACCAGAGCAGAAGAGAAAATTTTCTGGCACAAGGAGAGGTCATACACACACAATGCTCTGGAAAACAGAGACAACATACTGTATGTGCCAGGACTCCCTGGAGGTACTGGGTTTCCACTAGGGTTGAAGCCTACCAGGATACCAGAGAACCAAGTGTAAACACTGGTGTTGATGAAGCCTTACATGGTTTGGCATGGATTGATTTTTTATTTAACTGGAATTACGTGCGAAATATGTACCGTATAATCTATACCCGATAGGCTTGTAAGAGACAGGAGGACGCAGTGCAGAGATCAGTATAAAATAATAAAGATGTAAATAGTAATACCTGGGTTGAGTCCAGTTCTCATATAAGTGCCATAAACACGCAGCGTCATTGCTCACAAAACTAACAAACTTATCTAGTCCCTTAGCAGAAAACAGTAAACTACAACGGGTCTGCGCTGCTCGACTGAAACATTGCTTAGAGAAGGCATTTGTACTTTGACAATACAGGAAAAAAAAACAGTATCTACTGACTGGAAGTCGTGAGGAAAGCAGGGCCCAAATGATCAGTGAAATATTCTCAGTGTGAATGATAAAGAGGTGTGACATTCCCCTTACTGTCGCTGTGCCAGGTCCTTTTTTTAAAAAGGGAAGCATGTCATCTACTGCACTCCCACCAGCAAAGAGTCCTGATGATACATGTTAGGCTTTAAGTCTGGTTAGACAAGTCTCTAGTTAAAGAAAAGACAGGTGGAGCGATGAGCTGATTAAAGCATCAAAATAAATCAATAACAATACAGGTACATTTACAACAGAGTACTTTGGGGTACTGGCAAGTCACCATAGGCTAAGAAACACATCACTTTGGCTTCTTGTGAACTGTAGGTTGCCATTCTGTCATTAATTCTGGCTTTGTGTTTTTGTTTTTTTTTGTCTTTTTACTATAAAATTCACAAACACACAACAACTCAAGCAGTGAACCCACAGTCACCTGCAAGCCTTTGCTGTTTATATGTGCAACAGCATCCAAATGAGTGATTCCAACAAGTCGATTAGCAGCAGCGGCAGTAGCCTCTAATCCCATTTAAATCAGGACAGCTGCTTAAGGTGGCATCCTGTGGGCCTAGCTAACGTGGATGTGGCCTAAGAAATGTGTCTCTTAAAAAAAAAAAAAAAAAAAGTAACATGCACTGCAAGCCGATCACGCGTCGCTCTTGCATTGTACAGCCTAAAAGTCATGGTTAAATACGTCAGAATTTCAGTCTCTCATCCGCTAGCTGCGCTCACCTGAATTTGACGATCCTGCAAGACCTACGGCATCGTTCCGGGCTCGCTCTCCCATATCCTTCCGACGCGACCCGCCTCGCTCCCCGACACCGCTCAGGTTTTGTTGTGTATAGTATATAATATATAGATATATATGTGTGTGTGTGTGAGGAGGGTGAAATCACAAATGTCTCACCGACTGAATTATAATAACCGTACAGACGTCATTACAACAGCAGGATGAATGGACCCAGAGACATCAAAGAGCCGGAGCGTCCTCGGTTATGTGCCGGGTGTCAGGCGAACCCCGGTACATGCCGTCAAAAGAGCGCTATCAACGTAACACGGTCGTTTTCAAACCCGACCGACGGACTCGGTCCTCGGTTGCTTTAATTGCAACACGTCGTCGGTTGTGGCAGTCGTTCAGAGTCCTTTCTCACGTCCCTCCGTCGGGGCTCGGCATGATGATTTCTATCCACAGAAGGTTTGACGAACAAGACGGCAGCCCTTCGGTTCTCACGTTGTTAGTCAGTTAGTGTGTGTGTGAGCCATCAGCCGGACACCTCCCGAACCCCGGCACGGACGGCAGCTACACGGAGGGAGCATTTCCCGGGAATTTGGCCCAACCCCTCGGACACAGCTCCCCCCCAAAAAAATAAAAAAAATATATACGTACGAATTCACTATTCCCCTATTCCGTGTTTGGCTGCGCAAATCCCATACAACGTTGTGTTTACGCCAATGGTTTACGCACAACCGAGGCGTTTCAGTTAATGGCAGACAGTTTGGAGATCCTGCGGAGAAAGGGCGCCACTGGTGGTTTGTGAATATCAAGGAATAAGGCGAAGGATTCAAAGAGAGCAGTGTTTGAGAGAGGTAGCCGCTCCCCTTTGTGAAGTCACTCAAAAGGGCCCCTGGGGGAGATTTGAGACTCTTTAGTTGGTTCAGTTTGTTGTATAGTTTGTTTAATGTTTGTTTAATGTATAGACATTTAGACATGTCTGTTTTTAACGCGAATTGTTTTTTTTTTTTTAAATAGCTTTATTTATTATTATTAGGCTTACTATTAATCAGGAATGTTATTAGCGTATTTGATTGAGACGGTTGTGCCACCACGCATGCGCAGTTACTATTTACCCACAGCATAGTTTTGAGTTACCGTGGTGATGAAACCGCGATGCAAGCGAAGCTTGACTCGTGTGGTAAATAAACATGAATTTTAAGCAACATTTTGTCGTTAACGTATACAAACCTACACTTAATACCATGAAAAAAAGAGAAATTTAGCATAGCCCTATACGTGTTACATTTTTAACCATTATCAAATGTATTTAGTGAACGTTTTGTTTCTTGTCTTTCATTTGCGTCAGATCAACGGACCCAACTGAAAACAACATAACGTTATATTCTCATTGATTACACTATTTCAATTACATATGATGACATTAAAAAAGTTCGACCTTTTAAATAAATGTAACAGTTCCTGTTTTTTTTTTTGTTTTTTTTTGTTTTTTTTTGTCTTGTGTTGCTATCTGACTCGTTTTACGTCAACCAGTACGCATATGACCGACAACTCCGTATTGTACCGATTACAATCTTGACATACTATAATCTTTGGACCGACGTATACTGGGCGTGGAACCCATGAAAATAGGTGTATTGTCATCTGTCAAAAATGCAGGCTAACGAGCGAAAGCTATGCCAACAATTTATTAAAAATACATTAAATGAATGAGAAAAACCTCATCAGGACACTAGGCCTCGTACAGTCACAGGGATTTATCACAGGCTGCTGCCAAGAGTGCTGACCTCAAGGCTCGGGTTTATTTGGCAGACATCTGCTGTCTGAAAAAAGATTAAAAGCTGCCTGTAATTGATGTGTCCATTGCAACAGGATTCATTTTGAAAATACCTAAGAAATAATTGTTTTTATACAGACTATAATGTGAGAAACAGGTACTGCTCTGCATATTTGCAATCAAGATTTTTCACATTATATATATATATAACATTTGCATACACAGGGGCAAACGTGATGCAAGATGAGAAGAAAACACAACTAATTTCCTAATCTAATTGACTGAATAAGTGTCCACCTGTTTATGGCAACTGACAGATTAAGATGGAAGTGGTCACTGCAGTTTGTGCTGCGAGGGCAAAATGCAGAAAAAGTCCAACAATTTTATCTGTCCTTGTATTGTATTTGTTTCCTCTCTGTCTTGTGTCCGTGTGAATACCTTCTGCTATTTTGTCAATCAGTGGTATGCTCCTCTGACATTGTTTTCAGTTATAGGTTAAAGACAGCTCTTGCTAAATGTGTGCTGAATAGGGCTGAGCCTGCAGGTATAGAAAATGCATGGATGGGAGAGAGTTTTTGCTTTGTTTTGGCTCTATACTCCCCTTTAAGCTTTAATTTGGAGGTTTACATAGATGTATGAACAGTGTATGATTTGTGGCCCTGTCCTGTTTCAGAAAAAGGTTTGTGATTACAGACTGTCAACAAAATGGACAAATAAACGCCATCAAACACACTCAAAGGTGGAAATCTGCATTTTACCCTCAGTAATTGTTAAATCTAAGCGTACAGCGCTAAAACAATTAAAATGTCACATACTTCTACTGCATGGTACCTGAAAAATGACTACAGAAGATTATTGTCACATAAACCTTTGTGTAACATGTATTATATCTTATCATTGTAGAGATAATCAAACACTAAACTCTGCCATAGTGAAATAACTCTTATTGTAGCCATAAAAACTCACTGGATTAAGATTTGTTTTAGGCTCTAAAACCAAGGACGTAATCAAAGAATAGTCCCCCCCCATTTTGAGGACCAGATGGTACATCCCAGTCTCTCCTCCTCTCCCTCTCCCATTCTCCTCCCTCCTGCTTTCAGTGTCCTCCATCTCTCCGCTTTCTCTCATTTTCTTATATTAAGGACATTATCACTTCCAGAGACTGCTGCATTTCCTCCTCATCTGTTTTCCTTGTTATCTCCACAGAGCTGTTGGAGAGGTATGTAATATCCAATATTTACTCTCATCACATCACTGCAGGATTTTATATGGAAGCATTTTTGTAAAGATGTCTCCAGCCTATATTCTGTAAAGTGCAAGCTGCTGCGATTTGTTTATTCAATTTCAGCAGCATTTGTTCCTCTTCATTATTTTTCCTCATTTGCATTTTCACTAATTTCCTCGCAGTCACAGTGGTTCTTATTTCTCTCCTCCATCTTGTCCTCCATTTATAGCACACATGACTCATGCAGTTTTACAGTGAGAACAGAGAGCAAGAGAGAGGAAGAGCTCTCTCTTGCTCTATATGCGTTATTGCATCTGGATTAGGCTCGTGTCGGAGTCAAAGAAATAGATTCCATCCTTGACTATGAATAAGCTTTGCAGTTGCAGTACCATTTTCTTATTCTTCTGTTACAAAACTAGCAAATTGTCCCATGAAAAAGCTTTACACAGTGGAAAATTATATCACAGCTGCTGTGACCAAAATAAACAATTTCCTGTCCTCTGAGCACTGGAGTGTTCCCATCAATGTCATCTTTTTCCAAGGTCACATTTAAGGCCTCACTACCACATTACTGCTTCACTGCTGTACAGTGAATCATGGATTTTAACGGCTCTTTTGTATGTCAGTGTCTCTACATTCAGCAGAGCAGATAACATGATGTCTGAGCCTAATTTAGAAGGATAATCCGGCTGTGTGTGTTTGCTGTTTTTTCTCAGTGAAGCAGCACAGAGCTGACCTTATCAAAACTCCTCCGAACCAGACCACACCTCTGTCCCTGAGTCCATGGAAGCCAAAGCCAAGACCGGGGCTCCAGCGCCCAAAGCAGCATCTAAAGCAGAGAAGAAGGAGCCAGCAGCCCCCCCACGCAAGGCTGAGCCTGCCCCTGCAGCCCCTGAGCCTGAGAATCCGCCTCCCCAGGATGGGGCAGCAGAAGCTGAACCAGCAGCGGCAGGTGACGAGGCTGCGGCCTCCGGCACAGACTCTCTGGAGCACCTGAAACCTTTTCTCATTGGTGGTGCCGTTATTGCTGCAGGAGCCATCTTGTTGGGAGTGTTGCTACTGGCAAGGAGAAATTAAAACCAAATCATTATCAAGTATCTATTGGTTGATGAGTTAGAGCATTGTTGCTGAGTGGTTCACGGACTATGACGGGGAATGGGGAGTCACTGTGCATCCAATGTTTTTTTTGGTTTTTTTGTTCTGCTTTCACTTGTCGTGAATCAAACCATTCAAGTTTTGATCAAGGCTGTATATGGAGCATAGTTACGCATAGTATATGCATGAAGTTGCTTAAATACTGCATCGGAACTGTAATAATCTATTTCTTAAAAGAACTCACACTGTAGTACTGAGCTTAAATGCATAAACTCTCTAAAGGTATCTTATTCAACTGCTTTATCTTGTTTAATCCAGTTTGCACAAATATTGACAAAAGCTTGCAATATTTGTACATTCCTGCACTGGAAATGAGCTTGGTTCACTTTGCTTAAAGATCATTGAAAATTGTAATACTGTTGAAACGTATTAATACTGGCTATGAGAGTTGGTTTAGGTTTTCTTTTACTTACTAATAAGACAACTGAAACAGTGGGTCTGAAAGGAGGTGGACATATGCATTGTGATGTATTGCACATTTTGGCTAAATCAATGCTAAAGTGAAGGGATTCAGTTTCTCTTTCTTCAGGTTACAGGGAGAGGGACACTGAATCCCTGCATGTCCAAAATATGTCAAAAAGAGAGCAGCAAAGTGCAATAAAACATATAAATCAACAAGAAAATATAAGCATAAGGTGGTTTAGAAATTAGATGTAGGGGATTGTTGGATATAAAACATGTACAGTATGTGGCAGAGAATAATAGTAAAGTTACTTCTTGCTGTAGAATAAGAGTTTTATTTTACTGTCAAATGATGTCATAAATCAATAACCTTTCATGTCTTACAACAGCCACAGTTGTGCTAGTTCAATCTGTTTACATCCTACAGTAGCTGAAGCAGGATGAACAGCCATTCATGTTGCAGTATCAGGTTTAAAGCCTGCTGCCAATACATTTGAGTCGCTGTTGTCTTCACCATGTTCCCCTTATGTGGCTTTTGGAAAAAAAACTCATTAATAACTAAGAACAACTGTAATGTGATGAGAAAATCCTAGGCTGCTCATACAGTGAAACTGGGGTGTAGATGAAGTGCTGTTGTATAGTTTACTCAAAGGAAAAAAAATATCAAGCAGTCACAGTTTTGTCGCTGCACATACTCACACTCTGTACAGCTGTACACAATATTGTCCACTCACATGTAAAGCTCATGGGGATGTTGCATAAGTAGATAGCAGAAAGACAGTTCTGACACACACCATTTCTTGATTTTAGTTGTAAGGGTATATATGAATTTTACCTCACATTACTGGCCAAAAATATTGTACGAACATACGACATTCACCACAGTCAACACCCCAACCACATCCAAAAGAAAGTACGCCAACACCAAAACAAACGTCACCTTACATTGTATAATACAGTGTACCAAAAAAAAGAAAAATCCTATTTTCATAATTTCAACAGCGTATAAATGCAATAATTCAGATAGGACTCCTCATTTAGCACACGTGCTGTAGCAAGTTAAATTACATTAAATGATGATGTACGGTAATAATATTGTTGGTGATAATTATGTATGATGTAATTGATGGCAATGACGGTGATATTACAGACAATGATGACAATAATGATGATCATGATGGTTATGATATATATTTTTGATATATTTCTAACATATTTTCCGTATGCACATTCCCCTCTGCCCCCAAACTCCTAAATGTAAAGAAGAAAAAGGTTGTAATCTAAGCTTTATTAAAGTCAGTGAACCAGCCCAAGGGAGTATTTCTTTGAGAACAATTGCACTCTTTATTTAATATTATTCAAAATTAGGAAACCTATAGTTGCAAACAGAGCTTCAGCCCTGCTAATTATTTAGAGTATGGTGTACCTGTCTTTCCATTAAACTGATCATTAATTTGTGTTTGTGTGATTCATTTGAAATCTCAGACAATATAATAATAATAATAAGGATTTCTTTTTTCATGTAAGCATGGTGGAGCAGTTAGCGTTTCAGTTAACTTTTTACAAAATGTTTGTAAAGCTGACAATTTGGAGGTACACACTTTGCATTTGACAAGTCAGTACATGTCCTTAATTACTCTTTAATAAACACATTTGAGGGATACTTACTAAAATATTTATGTATTTTGGTCAGTGTGTATTGTAATGTGGTTATTTTTGCTTTTAGTTATCAATATCTATACTGGCCCACAGAAGCCATTATGGGTCAGCTCTACTGTGCTCTACTTGTACCCACCACACCCGCAAAGATATTTCTTCATGGTGGCGGAATAGACCTCTTCTCGGGACCCAGATATAGGCTGCGTAACTATGCTGGGAGTATGCTGAGGTCACCAAGAAATCAGAAAGTTATAGGCCTAGACTAGAGCAACAGG
>NW_023339663.1:12743289-12750148 GCF_004916995.1 Morone saxatilis | reverse complement strand
AAGAGGGTCAGGGAGATGTCAATAAGCATGCATGGTCTGTAGTGAAAACTATTGAAGCTCTGTGGTCTTCATAACCAAAATAAAGGAATACACCATTGTACAAATGTTTTACTTTGGGGCGCCTGCTATTTGTTTTTTTACATAGTACCAGTGTGGCAGCTTTTGCTACATAATGTGTGCGGCTTCTATACTGAATTTACACTCAGTTTCCATTTTATTAGGTACACATTGTTAAAACTAATGCAGTCGTATACAACATTATGCAGGTTATAATATTTGTAAATAAAATCAGTTGTGGTTCAGACTGTTGAACAAAACTGTTCAACGTTATTTTAGAGGCTGTAATTTGTGGTGCTGTTGAAATGTACAGCGTTACACTGAGAGATTCTTCGAATATTTAGGGTAAGGATATATCTTCTTACTGTCCATGTTTATTATCAGTAAACCAATGCGGAAATTGTGCTTTTATTGTGAAGGATTGTGTCCGGAAGTCTCCCTGTTGTTGCTGCTGGAGAGAACGAGGGACGCTTCATCCTTTTGGCGCAACTAGAATAATATAACGTTAACATTTAAGTTTTAGGTCAACTAGATTCGTTACGGTGAGTAAATACAAATCGAAGTTCTTTTAGACTTTATGTTTTGACAGGTTAATAACTAACATTATGTCAACTCGTGGCAGCATGTTACTCGATGCTAACGTTGGCTAACAGTTTCCTAGCTAACCTTGCACATTAACTAATCCGCCATCTGACTCTGAGAAAACTGTACTAAAATTAACACTTCTAGGTATTATTCGTGATAATCATTTCGGTGAACGTCCAGTGAAGTTTTGTAGCTATTTAAAAGGTTACCAAAACATTGAAGTTGAAGAACTAGCAGCTTGATTTCGCATTTGTTTTACACTAAACTTATCATTCATGTTGTCAGATCGCGTAAACTAATGAACACGCTAACCACAGTTGTATTTGTATAAAAATAAATACTAACCGAGTTAATTGACGCTTGCTAGCACTGGTTACATTGTACACTCAGGTGTGTCTCTGTCCCCAGGTGTCCAACAATGATCATCCCTGTCCGGTGCTTCACGTGTGGGAAGATTGTGGGTAACAAGTGGGAGGCATACCTCGGCCTACTTCAAGCAGAGTACACTGAGGGGTGAGATAAATACCTGCTGGTTTGTGTTGTTTGTATAACGTTACATCTCCAGGTTCTTGGCAGTGTGTCATTTAATATGTAAGGCTTAAGTCAAAACCAAAACTGTTTAGATATACAACTTGCATGTAAGCGGCTGTGCCAACTTTATTTTCTGGGAGCAGTCAAGTGGAAATACAACATAGTAAAACCTCTGTAGACTGTTCAGTTGTCATGGGCTGTGCTAATGTCCTCAAGGTTTGGTGTGGTCTACATTCAGACTTGAATGCAATGATGGACTGAATAATAGCAGTTTCCCGAGGCCATTTATGCTGCTGCCATGACTATTGTGTGCAATAATGTCCATGTAGTTTATTCATTCATCTGGTGATCTGTATACCATGCGTTAGGACTAACATTACCTCCTTACTCCTTTATAAGGGATGCTCTTGATGCCCTGGGCCTGAAGAGATACTGCTGTCGGAGGATGCTCCTTTCTCACGTGGATCTTATTGAGAAATTGTTGAATTATGCTCCACTGGAGAAGTGATTGGAAATGGTCACCTTCAAGAACTGCAAAGACTTTGTGAGGCTGTGGCATGGACAGACTCATATTATATTGATTTGTAACAACAAATGCCAACCACAGTGAAGATTTCTGGAACATTAATTTGTGCGCTGATGTGATAATTTTTTTTTAATAAAGTTGTTAAAATGACATTGCTACCTTTTTATTACTGGCTTATCTAGTTACCTAGATGAACCTGTCTTTCTACGGGACTAAAAAGGTGAAAATGAGTTCTTACATTTGTGCGCTGTGTCACTGTGTTGTGCATTCAAGCAAAACAGCACCTGAAATGGAGAAAAATTACTATTAACTTTAATTTCTGTAATTTTTTTTCCAAATTAAAGAGACCCAGAGAAGTGCATGTGAATCACAGCTTCCGTGTTAAGGTGTCAGTTATCAGTAAATAGCAATAAAAGTACTTGTTTAATGTTCTAAAAATACAACTATAGGTAATTATTCGGTTATCCTTAGTGCGCAGATGTAATATGACCTAAATGCCTGAGAAGAAAAAACAAATTTTTTGGGGAATGTTTTTTTAATTTGTAGATTTAATACAAAAGAAAGTGAAAACATTACACTGCATTACATTTACACGGTTTTAAGAGGTGTTCCTGCGCATGCGAGCATTGGAATCTCATGTTCCAGCAACAAATCTACAACCACATTTATTTTTTTTTTCTATAGCAGGTAAAAGTCCCAGTATGTACAGACGACTGGAGAACAAAAAAGTACACCGACTTTAGGAGATACAGCTTCAGTCCCACCTTAGAATTCTCCAGGTTTTTATACAGCTTGGTGCAGAAATAAAAAAAAAAAAGAAGTCCTGTCTTCGTTCTGCTACACTCCGACAGTCTGGGGAGAAAAAAAGCATACTTTTCAAAGCCACATTTAAACAAATTAAATATGGGCTGTACAGTACTACCAGGTGGCTTTTTGTCCTTTCAGACTTAACAGTTCATTGCACAGAAATAACTCAACTAAAAATAACTACTTTACTGACCTTTACTCCATGAACCATTTTCTGTCTAAAAGGATTTAGGTGTGCTAAAATAGTACTAAGAACCAGAGGCATGTGCCTAGCAATGTGCACTCCTTAACTATATAAATATGGAAAAATCTAGGATCTTTATTGAAATTATTGTTATATATCTTTAAACAAAATTATGTGCTGAAGATTATTGTAAGATTATGTTCACTGACTTAATGAAATACAGTATGAAGAAAGTTTTGTATTGTGTTGGTTATATATATATAAAAAAACCTTTATTGAATCGGGTATTCTCATTTAGGTAAAGGTCTGTTTTACAAGACACCTCAGCAGAAGCAACAGAAGAAACAGAACAGATCAGACACATTGAAGCACACAAACAGCATCAGAAACAATCAGACATCTCTTAGGAGGTCCAAAATTAAAAGTTGAAATTCATCCAATAGTATGAGACTTTAAAGTTCATTCCATTCATATGGTGCAGAGTACCAGAACAATAATGGAACGGTCTGATGGGTGAAAAGTATGTAAGTTAAGTGTATAAATTAGAGGGAAGCTTACCAAGTTAGCGGTATCTGTCTCTGTGGTCTCTGTGCCTTTCTCGTTCCCGTGAGCGTTCCCTATCCCTATCCCCGCGATCTCTGCGTCTTCGAGACATTCCCGCACCGTCCCAACCGGAAGAATCTTCTCTGTCACGTTCTCTGTCACGATCTCGCTCTCTGTCCCGACCCCTGTCCCGGTCTCTTTCTTCGTCCCCAGAACGACTGCTACTCCTGCACAGAAATGTGTGTATTTGTGTGATACTGACTGATAAGAAAAGCTTATGCTAGTTCCATACTTCAGAAGTTCTACCTTCTTTATGGACTGCAAGATGCATCGTGTCTTAGAGTCCTGAAGCATAATTGGACAAACCTGTAGCCGTAGTTGCCCTGGATAGAGACTAGACAGTCTTTGAGTGAGGTGACCAGGGCTTGGCAGCGTTCATCTCCATACACTCTGGACTGCTTAATGATGGCAATGGCAGTTAATAGAGTCTCCATGGCCACCCGCAAGTCTCCTGTATTAACAATAAAAGTAAAGTTATGTATTTAAGCACTTCTCTTAAGTTTACGGTAAATAAAGTATGACATTTAACGCACTCGCATCCTTTAGAATTAAGTTACAAAAAGACTGGAAATCAGTATAATCAGTTGGTTGTGACTGACCGTATTCCAGGAGAACCTTTGGCAGCCAACGACAACTTTAACCATGATTAGATTAAACTACACCTTTGGAGTTACACTATCGTACTCTAAGTCACATACAGCATTCATAACAAAATCAGTCAGTCACTCTCTTATGCTCGCAATAGTGTGACTAACCTGAAATGATTTGGCCATAATCTATCCACACCCAACAGCATGTTGTGCATATAATTGTAATAATTATGCACATGATGAAATGACAAAAAACACAGCAGATTAGCTTTGGTTTTGAGTGTTAGATAAATTACAACTAAGGCTAATTATTTCCAAACTTTACATTGTTATTGTTGCTTGTGTAGTCATCAATATTTTATGTTGCAGAGAAATATTTCAGATTTGAAACCAACTTTCCAGAGACTTAAAATAGGTACAGGAGAAGTGCTCTGAATAAAGGGTGTGAATACTTTTGTTAAAACATTAACTATTAAAAAAAGGAAAATGTAAAAATAAATGTCTACATTGTCATGAGGAAGGTACTGTGACAAAAAAATGTTTAGTCAGTTTTATCTATAAAATAAAAAGGTTATAAAATAACAACAAAATACCTAATAAGGGCATCTGTTTCCTTTCTACTTTGAGCTTTCTGTTTTGATTTAGTTTTTCATATGTCTGTCAGTCAAAGGTAGTGACCAGTTCTTTCTTTAAAGGACTTAACAAGTTCTGGGTTCTTTCTTCCACTTCACAGACTCTGACCAGCTGTACTCACCAGCTGTTGCTCCAGACACAGCCTTGGTGATGGCACTGCTGGCAACAGCTCTGTTTCTGTTCATCAGCTCCTCGAAATCTCTGTCTGTACTTTGAGGTGTGTGTCTGAAAAATACAGATTGTTGTCATACATCTTAATTTGTTGTACCACACTAAATATGTACCATTATTTTGTAATCCCCTCTGCGTCCTAGCCTTTTGCTGCTTTTAAAGATCCACTTTCCACAACAGTATTATCAAGTTTCATTTTAATCACTAGGAAAAAAACATATAGTTAGAAATATAAAACTGTGCATGTTCTCACTTTTGTTGGCTGTAGGCATTGCTGCTGTGCCCGTCTTGTGCTGGGGTGAAGAAAGTTGGATTTATATGCAGACTGGGAGAAGGCTGGCTTGGAGCATGGACTGGAGGAGGGGGGAACAAGGGGGGTGGCAGGGGCGGAGGGATGTTTGGCGGCATATGTGGGAAGGGAGGAGGTGGCTGGCCAAAGCAAGGCATTGGTAATGAGGGAAACCTGTTTGCAAGGGGATGTGATGGAAAAAGTGGAAGTATAGGGGGAGGGCTGGGCTCCTGTGATAATAATGAGGGGATTTTTTCCAAAGAATCGGACTCCTTGGGATCTTTGGAATTAAGCCGCATGGGTATACCTACAAAGAACACATTGTTTTTGTTAGAACCGACAAAGACAATGACATTTTGCAATAAAATAAATAGTATTCTCTTAGCATTGTGGTTCTCTTACGTTTATTTGCTGCATCCTCAAACACAGTGAGGTTCTGGCGAGTGGCAAACCGGCAGTCTATCCTTTCCCCATTAAGTTGACATTGGGGTATTTTTTCCAACAATATTTTCAACGACTCTTCTGAGGTTACCACCACTTCTGCATAGCTGTATTACAGAGTAGAAGGAACACATGTATGGTCACCAACACTAACTAGTCACAGAAATCCAAATCTTTAATAAATCAAAACACAAGCTTCCAGTATTTATTTATACTTAATAAAACACCTGATCTGCAACCACTCACCCCCTTGACTGGCCATTAGCTCTGTTTTCAGCAAATTTGATCTCTGTGATGTCTTTCACACCCAACGTTTGAGCCATGCTCATGAGGTCCTTATCGGATGTCCACTGGAGGTAGTAGCAGGTTTGGGAGGAAGAGATGAGAAAATGCCAGGAGGGTAGATAGTTACTCATTATCTTGATAAATAGGACTACCGTTAAAGAAACAAAAACTGATGTGATTGACAGAAACAGACTCGTATGTAGTGCTGAGTAAAACTTTGTTTGTCTTTGATTGTCGTGGATATATTTCAAAATATTCCCGACCATTATGAACTGTGCTAAGACGAACGTTAGATTATGCTTACTTTAACTGTGGGTCAAATGTACGTTTGGTACCTGGCATTTGAACGAGGTTGTGTTAAAGCTGCACTGGGTAACTTTTATAACATATTTGAGCCTTCTAATGTTAATTTCTACTACCAGTGTTGGTGGGTGAAAGCAAACAAATCGGTCCATGCACAATATATATAAAGTTTCTATTTTCCTCCAAGACTTCCCCTTTTTTGGATTTAGAATCCAGAGCTACCCGAGCTAGGAAGACTCAACACTAGTGAACCCCGCTATTAAAGTCTGGCAAAATATAGAGGAAAAAACACCAGGTCAGGACATAATGTATGACAACATTTTATTTGATGAAATCTTAAAACATATTGGACGATAAAATACAAATGGAATCAACTACCATAGAGAGGGTGTTACTCACCCATGAGAAATTTCCAATATACAAAGACAGTCTCCTCAGTGAGTTCCCTCCTTTCTGACTTTTCACTGTTGATTTATCCTCCTCTTTAGCTGTTGTCTCTTTAGGAGGCGTCACATTTGTAACCGTTTTGTCCCGATCGACTGAGCCAGTCAGAACAGCATCAAAAAGTTCATTTGCTTCGGCAATTCTGTCCAAATCCTGTGTAGGATAAAAAAATAAAATAAAAATCAATGAATGTCAATGTGCATCAATGAACAAAGCATACTAGAAGATATACAAATCCAAGCAGCTGCAGCAGCAGGAAGTACTGAATGACAAGGATCATTCCCAGATTATCCTGCTTGAGTCAGGAGAACTACAAAACTGAATGAAAGTACCTATTGCCCATGTGCAATAATCAAGGGACAATAATTACTGTGCATCTGTTGTTGTGGTTTTTTTACTGTTTTTTCTCT
>NW_023339663.1:12726137-12743241 GCF_004916995.1 Morone saxatilis | reverse complement strand
TCTCTATCCACTTTGCTGCTGTTTTCATTGTGGGACTATCTTATCTTATCTTCTCTTCACTGGATGTACCTCAGCTGAAACAAACCTACACACCTGAACACATGACTGCACAACATCCCATGAAGATGAACAGTGTCTACTCAAGTGACTGTACCTGAGGCTCACAAAAAAAAAAAACCATGGACCGTTTTATTTTCATTGAGTACAAAAAACATTTGCGGTCAGTTCACTCCAGAAATGAAAAGGTGCACTTCAACTCCACCGACAACTTTACACCTTCACCCCTGTGCTGCTTTAACGGATGCACCTGCTGCGATTAAAAACAAGAAAACTACAAACTCACTTCGTCGTTTTGATTCAGGTCGCTGTACAGATCTATGCGAGCCTTGTTGGAGGAACCGGGTCCGGCTGCCCGTCCTGCAGCAGCCATCCCGCGGGCCTGAGGTGATCCGGCTGCTTGGACTGCGACTGGCGCTACTGTCTTGCTTTCAGTGTAGCACCCTCACTTTGCTAAAGGATCAGCGCATTACGACAACAAGTGCACCGCCAGTGTTCAAGATGTGTTGTTATTGTGAAGCCTTGTGTCTACCGGTAGCCAACGTCAACCAACGTTCCGCCACGAAACCGCAGATGATGCTACCGTGGCTAAAACAAACAATAACATATGATGCCAAACCGATAATACGACCAGCGGACATATGGCAAGAAATAATACTTTAATGGACACTTTGAAAACACATGCACCGCCTCTCATGTACGAGTGCATATGCAAATAGTTTCGCCTCAGCTAATGCTAAGATTGCTAGTACGTGATCATTGAGCTAAATCCGTCCGGACTATTTCACCGGTTAGCAACAACAAACAACATTGGTTCCTATGGGCAAGCCCCTTCACACTCTGACGTGAGGGACACGCTTTTGATTGTGACACTAATTATATAAAATAACTGAAAATACGCCAGTTAAGTAATACTCCTTCACTACACCACACCGACGAACTAACACTGGCCAATTATGTTTTCCTGCAGCTAAACATCGCCGTTACCGTAGCAATATGGCGTCGTGTGTGCGCTGTTTCCGGTCCCCCCTCGTTAGTCTCCCGTGTGCTGCTGTGACGCGCAGCCAGCTTGTGTAATGTGACTGTTTTCTGTCTGACATTCAGTCTCCACAAACACGGCGAAGAAGCAGTTCGTCTAGAAGTCTCTCGACGTCTCAAGAAAGAGGGTCAAAATGCTGTCCTCTGTCCTTGCGAAAAGAGTGAGTTACCTTGTGAACGTTGCATTTATTTGTACCCTTTTGTTGGTTGAAGTTTGAATGCTACAGTCGTCGGAATGAGCTCGTCGAGGAGGACTAGACTAGACGAGATATAAACACATGATTTAGTGTCATCTAATAATTTGATGTAACAACCTTGTATTAATGTTCTAAAGTGCCAGTGTGAATCCTGTCTTTCAGTGCTGTAGCATTGACGTTATTAGCCGTGATGCAGGAAGCGTGTCCTGCTAGAGGACAGTTGTACAATCCAGGAGTAAACAGTTGTACAACAGCGCAGTGTGACATTATGTAATTAACCCTCTGCGTCCCTGTCTGTTTTTGACTGTGTCGGTGTATTGATATCAAACTAAAAACACAACTTTATCTATTGGAAAGTACTTTGAGCTAAATTAATACCAAAATATCTAAATTGCTGGATGAATAAATATACAAACTAATATATAGAAATTGTTTTAAAAAAAAACCCTAATTACTATTGTAAGCCTCCAGCTTTATAAAAAATATAATATTGACCTCTCATATTGTCTACATAAAGCCCTATTAAGACATGGTCATTTTACATGTTTATCTAATGTCTGAATAACGCTTCATAAAAAGTCCTGATCTTCCACAAAATAAAGTTGGATATTTAGATGTAGATCAGGGTCAGCAACAACACTGCCTTTTTCAACAGATTTTGAGCAGATTGCACATTGAATTGTTTGACTCAGCACGTGTACTGGATAATAAAATACAACACACGACACTAGTATTTGTTGTAATGTGTGTTTTTTGCCTGTCAGCTGGTGACGGGGGTGTGTCAGGCAGCATGGAGACCAGCAGTCACAGGGCTGGTATCATCACGTGGTTACCGTGGCGATGCGCCAGAGGACACCAGAGGGGACCTCATTGAGATCCCTCTGCCCCCTTGGGAGGAGAAGCCCGGCGAGCCCACTGACATCAAGAGGCGCCGCCTGCTGTATGAGAGTCGCAAGAGGGGCATGTTGGAGAACTGCATTTTGCTCAGGTTGTTAAACTCTACTGTTTTTATCTTTCTGTCTTATATCATGTAGGAAGTAAACAGTAGAAAGACTGGAAATGGTTCCACAGCTACAGAGATTAAGATTATTAGAGATTGGTGTAAAAAAGATTTTAGAGTATGGAGGTATTTAGATTTTTGTGAGCCACTGGATTAATTAAACAAATATAGAATATCGGGACATTCACAACCACTAAAACCAGAAATAGGCAGTAATGCAACGTGAAGGAGCCCGAAGAAGAATAAGTTCCCAGTGTGCAACCCATTCACCAGCTGCTCAGGTAATTACCAGAAACTGTGACTTTCCATTTGGAGAAAAGACTCAAATCAATTCTCCATCTCTCTTGCAGCCTTTTTGCAAAGCAGTACCTGAACACAATGAGTGAGAAGCAGCTGCGGCAGTATGACAGACTGATTAATGAACCAAGCAATGACTGGGACATCTACTACTGGGCAACAGGTGAGAACATGGTTATTTTACTGTTCAGTACAGTAGACATAATACATTAAAACAAATAATAAGTGAGCTGGCAGCAGATAGACATAATTTGAAGGATATTTGGATATACTTTAGATTCTTACTGCGAAACGTTTTAAATATTTAATGACACCAAAACATTTCAGCTTTGCAATATTAATGTTTATACAAATTGCAAATAACAAATGCCTGGTTTGACTTGCTGTTTTATGTTAATGGAAACAAAGGAAGCAGACATTCTCATTTTAAATTCAGTCTGCAACACAACACAATGTGGAAAACTCCAATGGGTATAAATGTCTTTTTTTTTAAACTGGCCATCATTCATGGCTACTGATGCTGAAATAATGTAATCCCAGCTCTGCTTACAAATTAACTTCAATTCTGTTGCTGTTTTTTTATTACCGTTCTTTTTGGGACTTCACCTTGGGAGCTCATTCACTGTCCCAGTATAACTTTATTTATTTTATTCTTCTAATTTCCTCTCAATTTGATTCAATTACTTGTCTGTTTTGTTACACATAAGAGCCGAGAAACAGAATCAGCACATCAATTTGGAAGCAACGCTCTGCAAAAAAAACAAATTAAAGCTGTTGCGGACAGTTTCCTTTTTTTTTTTTTTTCTTGTCCTTGAAGGACCATAGTTTTCCCATTTCTACAATATGAAAGAATATATCTCACCTTTTCAGTTTCATGTTCTCAGCTAGTGCTGAAATAGACCAACAGTGATGTCAGAAGGGCTTCCCTCTGTGTCCATATCTGAAATCTCACCTCGCTTTCCCCCCTCCAATTAATATTTTAAAGAGGCTGAGTTGTAATCTGTAAAGAATTAAGTATGTTCCTCTTATTTTCTTACAGAAGCTTATCCCACCCCTGACGTTTACCAAGGAGAGGTCATGGATCTGCTGAAGGAGTTCACAAAGAATCGCAACCATGAACAGAGATTGGATGCGCCCAGCTTGGAGTACCTGGAAAAGGAAAACCAATGAGGTCCATGGCCCATGAGACCTTCTCAGAGACTCATTTTAGGTGGGGAACTGGGTGTAAAATCAGTGACACTGTACCAAAAGAAGTCAGCTGTGTTTCTCCTGTCATACACAGCAGAGTGTACAGAATATTGTACAGTGCAAAATATTCACTTTACTATCTAGTACTATACACCTGTCCATTAAATATTCTCACCATGAAAGCCTCGATCCAACATTTCCTCTGCTAACTCCAGTCAGTCATTATAGGTAGAAGAAGGTTTCTGGATGGTGAAGGAAGTTTGTGGATCGGGCAAATATCGATGCAGCGCAATATTGGGAAGGTGTTCTGAATATTTTACATGATTTGAATTGTACATTTTTGATTTAAGACTGTACGATTTAGGACTGCTCAATCTGTGAGATGCATACTGAACAAGTCAGCCTTGATGGATACAAGGTTATGATCTGTGTCTTTACTAGAAAATTAAACAGGAACACATTGACTCATTCAAAAGCATAGCTTGTCTAATGATTGAATGATTTCACTGTGCCTATCACATTAGTCATTATGGGTTATTTAATAAATGTTGATGCTCTACTGTTATTTGCTGATTATGTCAGTTGCATAACTGTCACATACTGGAGGTGGCCATAATTGATACTATGAACAGTGTTTGTTACTTGATGATTATGTTGCCTGCAGTATCAGCACACGAACACCAGATGGAAGCAGATCACCTTTTTTCTGTGACTGTCAAATTGAAGCTCCTGCTGATCTCAGTATCCCTGAGGCAAATGGGTCACCTGTCAACCACATATCTTTCACATACCTTATTTTTCATGCAAGATACAATCTGGACACATTATTCCATAGCTTCCACACATGCTGATAACCTTGAACAGTGAGCTACAGATGATGGAAGCAAAAATCACCTTCCTGTTACTACATTACTGCATTTAAGGTCATGAGACAAAGGCAAGGATGAGTGAAATTGTCTGCCAAGCTGAGTTTTAAATTAAAGAAAAATAGCTTTGCTTAAACCGAACAAGGTCATAATTCTCTGGATCATTGTGTGTTGACTATGGGGAAAATATCTTGTCTGTCTGTGTGTCATATCGGTTCAGTGGAACCTTGTACTGAGAGCAGGAGGGAAATGCCCTCTGGCCACGAGATGTGCATAGAATCTCAAAACAGATGACAAGCCGTACGCCCATAGAATTATAATGTACAGATGATCCACTGCCTAGGTGTTACACAAACAAGGCAATCTTACAGATAAGTGACAAAGGTTGATGTGTATTTTATTTCTCATTACTTCACAGCGGAGATATGTTGAGTAAGAGTCCCAGCCTCCAATTTTTGTGTCCTCAGCTTGTCCTAAAATAGACCGAGGTGATGTCAGAAGGGTTCCCCTCTGTGTGTTCTCTGCTCTTCTGCCATCTGTCTCTCCACTCCATCTATATTGTAATCAGCTGTGAGCAGTAACAAAGAACATTTACAATTTTCATTTTCTGCAACTTTCTGCTTCGACTACATTTTAGCAGGAAATCTATTTTTTTAACTTTTTTTTCTAGTTTAGAATTAATTTGAACATTTTGCATTTAAACAAAAAAGATACACTTACAAAGTACAGTGCATTGTTCAACATTAAACTAGTTGTTCCCAACATTTTTATATTGTGACCAAATAAGCAGTCCAGTTAGTGCCCCTTGTCACATTTCAGAGGTCTATGAGTTGATGAGTAGTTGTTGAGATGAAGAGGTAAAATTATCAAATATTTTACAAAAAGAGCAACCATAGGGGGAATGTCCAAAAGATGAATACATTTCATGCATTTATTTCCTTTCCCATTCATCATCTCATGACCCCACAGACTTGTCTTGTGACCCTTTGGAGGGGCTTGAGACATTGGACTAAACTACCTAATATATAAAGTAGTTAGAACTAGCTCCACCTCTACCAGCTACAGCAGTAAAAGGCTGTTTACACATTGATGCATTCATTTTAACTATCAATAGATATATAAATAATACATATCATTCGCAGGGTTCATTTATCTTGCAAATGAATACTTTTACATTTGATTAGTTAAGTACATATTGCTGCAAATACGTCTGTATTTCTATTTTTATTTATGGACTTTTGATGGAGTCGTTTTACATTGTTGTATTGGTACTTACTTTTACTAACACTAAAGGATGATCTAAATACTTCTTCCACCACTGGTCTTAAAGCATAAAGTAAACCAGGAATTTAAAAAGTTTGAATCAATAGTCACATAATTGTGCCTGTGTAGATGTCCTGCACTACACCCTACAATTAATTTGACAGTAGTTAAATGTGAACCTTGCTGGCTGTCACAATTTCCTGCCTTGAAGAAAGAAAAAAATGCCACTTGTGGATCCCACGTGCATAGGGAGAAACATTCACATCTTCATTGCTCTGAGGCTTGTTTAGAGTATGTATTCATCAGTTGCCCACGCACACCCACAGTGCCTATCTGTAGCCCAGCGCTCCTGTCATCCTCCACTGCTGCTTCCTGTGTCGTGACAGCTCTCTGTTTTATCCTCAGCCCTGCCGTCACCCTCTGCTCCCCTGGAATTTCAATCTCATGTTCTCTTGTTTCCTCTTTCCACGACCACCACCAGCACCCCAGCCTTCATCTTGTCTTCCCATGTCTGCTGGAGAGTCGTGAGCAGAGGAGCGCAAAGGAAAACTGCTCTCACTGGTAAGACATACTTCTGGCTGGTTTAACTTTGAGGATCTTAGACAAGTTGGTAAATTAAAACACCCTTTCTCAACATTACATACAGCCAGAGTTTTTCTCTTAGATGTTATCTTCTGTCAGATGCAGTGAAATGTAGTGTGTAGGAGGCAGAGCAGGCAATTTTCTTAGTTCTAGAGATCTTCACCAATTCTCAAGATCTGTGTTAATTACCCTTAAAATCTTGGCCCTCTTTCTGCATGAGCTGGAAGAGAGAGCAAAATAAAGTGTGGATGTATTTCAAGCAGTGGCTGGAATAATTGTGGCTTCATCAGTTGGTCCATGTATTTGCAATTAAGTTTCTACAAAAAAAAAGAAGAAAACTGAGATAACTGGGATTGACAGTGAGTTAGCAGCAAATCTCTGTGAAATTTGTTTCTTAGATGAAAGCTGCACTTAGCGTCTCTAATTTACACTCATGGTTTTAGATAGTATTCTTGTGTTGTAAGTTGACTTACGTCCATCCTTCCTCGTGCAGTGATGGAAGGTAACTAAATACAATTACTTATGTCTAATTTTACTTTACTTGAGTATTTTCATGTTATGCCTCTTAACTTCTGCTCCTCTACATCTCAGAGGGAAATATTTTTACTCTGCTAGATTTATTTGAGAGCTGTAGTTATCAGTTATTTTTCAGGTTAGGACTTTACATAATGGTTTGGTGGTTGGGGACCACTGGACTAAAATACAGTATATAGAGTAATTAAAATCATATATGATGTGTTTTTTGCAGTACTGCTTTATACTTACTACATTTTGTGGAATTACTTCTGTACTTTTACTTAAGTAGGTTTTTGAATTCAGGACTTTGACTTGCATCGGAGTATTCTTATATTGATGTATAGTACTTTTACTTAAGTAAAGGATCTTCTTCCACATATGCTTTCATGTAGAACCGACTACACTGTATAAACCTTTTTGTAATACATTCATGACCAAAAGAAATTATAAAAAACAAGCCTCTGAAAAATTCATAACAATACCAGAAGTATCTTTGTTTTATATACACATTTATATTTTTATATACACTGTACAGATTTCAAAAAAATAAATGGTTGATATTTAACATTGTGCACCCGACGGATGTGTAACTACAAAGAGAAAAGGGAGTGAAAAGAGGGGGCTGAGTGATACCAAGGACAGACAGACAACCCCAGTAAATACTGATGATTTTTTTTTTCATACAGGACACTTCACAATCATTTGTACAGTATATAAATTAAAATGCTGCTGGTTAACCTCTCTTTGTCTCAAGCAGTCCCCCAAGAGAATGCCCTAAATCAGAAATGCAAGCTTGTCCAAGTCCAGTTTATTCTATTTGGCCAGTGAAGAGTGTAGACACACAAGATTTCTTAAAACTAAAATATACCAAACCCTGACTGTTATATAATAGTTAACTTGCATTGATTAAGGTGACTTTCACTAAGCCTTTGGAATGTAATGCTTTGTCAGCAGGACTCAACATAATGCCTTGTTTAACACACCGGGCCATCAAGACAGACACATGACTGTGTTCCTGGTTATTTTAGGATGCTCCGATGCTCTGCTCTGACCTGAGACGTAGCTAACAGTGATGCAAAGAGGTGATGATTATCTCCTATCTCACCTTTTTTTTTTCCTCCCCCCTCCCTGACACTTGGAGAGGGAGCACATATGGTGAAGAGCAAGGCGTGGCAGGGTTTATAAGGCACACACAGAACACTTTGTGCCAGAAAGCATGTGTGCACGACGGGGGTGTTTTGGGGGAACGTCAGCTCTGATGTTAAGGTGCCACCCTTCATTTTTTTGGTCTTGGTGAATCAGATCGGACCAGATAAGAAGGACAGATAGGACAAAATGTTGGTAGCTGCTTCTGTCTGAACCAAAAATATGTTGTCTGGCGGTCAAAGAGAACAGGTTTTATCTAGGTTTGTTGTAAAGCTTGGTTGTGACATTTTTCCTTTGACCTTCACTCTCTGCTCATGTATAACAGATTTGCCTCCACCCAATCCAAACGTCCTTTAAACCACACATGAGGAAAATAACCTTGCTATGAGGAGAGGTTTGTTCCAGCATCGTCGTCAACAAGTGCAGTGATTCTTAAAGAAGTGACAACTTTAAAAAAACATATTTCTTTGTACATCTGGATTGTTTCATACAGAATAAAAACGGTAAACAATGTTGTTCTGTATTAAACTGGCAAAATAGAACTCAGTGCAGATATATACACACACAGAGGGACTCACAGTAAGTACAATCACACAACCTAAAGTTCGAATATTGACACTCACCCACAGTGCAAACACACACACACACAGCCAGTAGACAAAAACGAACAGTGGAATGTAAAAAGAGTTTTCCCCCAGATATTATTACTCTCATTTGTTTCCATTCATCCAATCAGCACATGTCTATATGGGACTTGGGGAGGTCACATGCAGGCAGTGAAGCAAACAACTGGAAGACTGACTTGTACCTTTTTCAAAACCCCCCAAAATAACATAAAAACCTAGTCTAATATTGCCCTTGGACTCATAATACTCAGTAAAAATCAAAAAAATAAAAGCTTTGTAGGGTTCTGTAATGCCTTTTTCTAGGTTTAATGCACAGATTAATGCCGCTGATAGACACAGAGGGTGACATGGGTGACATAAAAAGTGCATTTTGATTCAGATTAACTGATTTATTTCTCATCTGATTTCTTAACATATTACATACATTATACATATGTAACCCTAACAAAGTCATTTACTGGCTGCATTCATAGTCACTTCACCCAAATCACAAAATGTGAATGTAGTTTGACAGAAAAAAAAAATTCAAGGTCTACTTTCTAGCTTTTTCCTACTGAATGCATCCCAGGATCTTCCTCAGTGGGTGGAGTGTTCAGTTTGATCCAAGATCTCATGGTGGAAAAACCACGTTCAGTTCCTGGCTTGCACAAGTTGCGTCCAGTGATGTTTGTTTGGTGTTCCCCAAGGTGTGGCAGCTTTTGGCCCCATCACTGATGCTTTTGGCTTAGAGCGTGCTGATGTAATTCCACTGTGTGCAAGTTTACCATGTGATCTTCAACTGAGTCCATCTGCTGAAGAAAACTGTGAAATGTGGTTGAAAACACGTAAAAAGCTAACATTGGGAATATTTTTTTTGTCATCAAAACAAAAACAATGTTTTGCCTACTTACACTTTGTGGTATGGGTGTTTGTGGTTTGGGTGGATTGACCCTTTAACCTTAGTGACCTCCCCACGTCTTCAGCTAACAACACCACAAATATTAACAATACCTTGTTTTTACCATCATTATCAAGGGCTTTGCTGTTTCAGCAATATCTTAAATTAGCTGTGCAAGTCCAAAATACTCCCTCATTCACACACACAGACACACACACACATACACACATCCATTAACCCACACTTCCACACTTATGGAAGCTGGCTTTTTGCTTATTTTCTGTGTCTGGAAGAGCAGGTTGATTCTCTAAATTCTTTTGAAAACCAAAAATAAAACACAACATTAATCACTTTACTCTTTTTTTTCTGTCCATCAGGATTTCTTTTCCAAGAAAATAGGATCATATATATATATTTTTTTTTACACTTGCCCTATTGGACCAGCGTTAAATGTTCATGTTCATATCCTTTTTTTTTGTTGAAGAACTTCATTTGGGGTTACAGCACATCACCCACAGCACACACAGACAACGAAGAGTTCCAGCCAAGGGAGAATTATTACAGTGGTGCCAGAGAGAGAGTGAAAAGTGAAAAAGATCAAACATGAGTTGAGCGACGGAGTCCAATTCCAGTCTAATTCCATTTTAAATACAGCCCATCACTCTTCCAGTGCCTGTGTCGGTTTTCCTGATTTTTCAGGCATTTTAAGGGTATTGAGGAATAGTGACAGTAACGGAAGAGGACTTGAAGAAAGAGGCGAGGAGCAAAGTGGAAGATTCCTCACTACAACACCAGATGTAGTTGGTAAATGGGTTGCACAGGTCAGCGCAATTCACACTCAGATGCATGTTTGAACACAGCCCATCTTGCCACCACAGAGGATGGTTGGAATATCAGTTTGATCCATTTTTGGTTGGTAGTTTGTATTCATGGGTGGCAAGAAGTACTGCTCCGATGTTAAACACATGGAATGTTTGACAAGGTGGAGGAAAGACTGAGGAGTATCTTGGAAAAAAAACATCTCATAGAAAGAGGGCACAAGGAAGGAGTGAGGAAAGACATCAAAGACATTTTTAAGTTCAGACAAAGAGAGAGGGGGTCAGGTGGGAATCAGAACTTGACAAGGGTGAAATTTAAGGATGGTGTCACGTGGACTAAGAGCAGAAGATATCAAAGAGGCCTGAGAACAAAGAGATGACACACATTATCTGCAGCCCAAGACTGCAGTTAGGGGGTAGGGGATATGTGCTGAGAGCAGGGGCTGAGAGGCTGATGCTGAATTCTGAGGGGAAAAACACTGTTGGTTCCTCAGGCCTTGAGAGCATGCCACTGGGACACAGCAGTGCGAGGACGACCCATCATGTCTTTCCAGTGTTTTACCTCTGCAGGGCCACTCTTCCATGAAAGATAAATCTGTGAGAAAGAGAGAGCCAATGTAACACATGTAATGTCACACAGATATTGATGTTGTTTGTAAAGAGCCTTCCCCCAAAAAACCTTACTGTGAGTTAAGTCTATCCCTGCTTTCACCACTAAGCTGCCACTCTAATTGGAATTTAACTCAAATCCAGGGCAGAAAAGGAGCCATTAGAGGAAGAGATTTCACTCACTGAAATACTCTGAGAAAGGCTAATGCTGACACTAATGACAATCAAACACTGAGTCTTTAAGTAATTCTCATGTAGAAAGAAACTCCTGATCTGTAATTGTCACAGGGAATACTGTGTTTCATTGTGCTCTGACCAGTTTCAAGTTATTTATGAGTGTGGTATAATAGGCAACATATTATAACTGCTGTGTGTAGGCAGATAATATATATTATCTAGGATGCAGCACCTGCAATTACAGTAGATGTGCATGAATGACAGAGAGCATAATAGCTCATTCATGCAGTGCACAGCTCAAAGATTATTCTTACAGTGTCTGAAGGAACAAGGATTTGATTTGAGCTTTGTGGTCTTTCCAGCATTTTAGACAGACATTTATAAATTGTGTAAGTGAGCTTTACTCTTCAGTATACTTATAGAGAAGTGGGTATTGGGAATTGGGACTGATGTGGTTGGAGCTGAGTTATATGAATCAGTAATGGGATAAATTAATGTGGATGAAATAATGGAATAGCAGAAAGTAAGGCAATGGTTTATTTTACGGGTCTGTAAATTCCTAATAATTTTAGGAAGTTTCCTGAAAAGAAAAAATGAATTTGCCAACAATTATAGCTGAAGCAGAGACAGTGTTTAATTGGTACACTCCCAATTAATTAATTTCAATAAATTGTTGAGCTAGCGTAGCCCGTACTCTTTCAGTCAGTGCACACAAAGTCAGCTGAACATGCAAAAATGTGACCTTGTCTACATGAACCACACAGTTCAACATATATGATAGTTTAAGTTTCCAAAAATAAATAAATAATGAAGGCATATTTATTTGTGCTTAAAATTGAACAGTTGTTTTAAAGAAATTCTTAAATTAAAAACTATCTAACTGATCATAACTAACCAAACTCTAATAACTCAAATAGTTCTCAGAACTTGTGCCTATGTCCCAAATTTGCACCAAATTACATTGTGAGAAATAATTTGGAAATAACAGACCCTTAAACTAACTAATCAGTTTAATTAACTCAGTCCACATGTATGTGTGTTACATGCAGTAATGCAACAACTGAAATATTAGATACTTGAACAATTTGGACTAGCCAATCGTCTCTGGGGGCAATAGATGTGTTTTTCTTCGAGAGAATTCACAACTGAATCATAACTGAAATTTTCAGGCAACAAATGGACAATAACACAATATGCCCTATACATCAAAATCATAAAGGATATTCCAGTTGCAGTTGGGGGAATTTGGACACACGTTCCACGTTCATTTAGTGATAATATGAAATGTACATTAAGGGGATACACATAAGAGGATATACTTGGGTTGGCCTGCATGCCACTGGTGTCTAAATACAAACAACTGGTTCACACTCAAAATTAAGTGTTTTCAAATCTTCTCATTTGTTTTATTTATTAATTTACAATGCAGAAGATTGGTCTGCGTGTTCCAGCAGGGGTCAGTAGAGACTGGCTCAGTGATCGGCTGCTTATGGTCTGTCACAGAGTCCGACAAACACAAAGAAAGAGAAGAAGAAGAAGGGAAGAAGAGAGAAGGAGATACCTTTCCAATGACATCATTGCGACTGAGTCTGTCCTTGTCCATGACAGTGATAATTATGGTGGTCTCCCTCAGCACGTGGGCAGGCACGTCAAAGGGGAAGGACTCGTTGAAAACAGGGTTCAGACAGCGCTTCATTACCACCGTCTTCTTCTTCTCCACACGCTTGTCCTTGTGCATCAACCACACTTTTACATAGGGGTCTGAGGAGAGGAAAATGCACTCGTTTACCATCACTGAATGCAATGTTAGTTTCGCTGCCATCATTTCGTGGTGGTGAACAAAAAACAAAATTTTCTCATTATCATTTTGAAGCAGCAATAATGTAGAAGTACAACAGAACAATAAAAGGACAAGTGAGATGAAGGAGCATCTATACCAGAAGTGCCTCCAATGTCCATGGCTTTGAGGTTGCGGGCTTTGATGATGCTCACAGTGATGGTGTTGGCTGTGGGGTTGTAGCACAGAGACACCAGCAGATCCCCTCGACTCCCCTAGAGAAATCATACACAGCAACAGCGGGATTGTTTACTTTTTTATCCCCTTTTAACATTATTCTCCCTTCTGTTGCTTACTGTGTATTTCTGTTTCTTCCTGTGGCTGCCTGTGTTCTCTCCGTCAACCTGTCAGCCTCTCCATACTCCCTTCTATCTCTTCTCCCACCAGCACGCTGCCATATCTCCCCCGGGAGCATCACGGCAGCCAGGAATGACATCACCGTTACATTCTGTCCCATCTTCTCTTTCCCCTCCTCCCTCTCCCTCTTCTTTCCTCTACCCCCCCTTTTCCATCTTACTCACGCTGCCATCGCTGCATGGTTTCAGCTCCTTCCAGAAAGTCTGCATGTTGGCCAGGTCCAGTTTGTTGAGGGGGATGGACACCTCTCCTATGGGGTCATTCCTGCTGAAGCGGTCGTAGTCGAGAACCTGCAGGTATAGAGTCCTCTGGACCACCTTCTCATAGGGGAATCCTGAGAAAGAAATTGACACAACAAAGTCTTGATAAGTCACAGTTATGCACAGATCCAAAGAAACAGCTTAAGAGTGCCTGCATGTGCTGTGAACTTTGTTAAAGGCATAAGGAAAGCCTCCTCCATCGAACCTTCAAACAGGAAGGTCTCGTTCCAGTGGGGGTTTAGATTCTTCCTCTTGACTTTGGTCTCCAGTTTGTGCTTCTTGTCGGGCAGCAGGTAGAGTTTGACAAACGGATCAGAGGTGCCGGAAAAGTCCTTAGCAGGCAAATCCTGACCCTTGAGAATTTTGACAGTGAGGGTGGAGTCCTGAAAACTGTATCCAACACTGAACTGAATGCGACCCAGTTTCTCACACACTGGACCCTCATGATCATCTTCCTCCGAACCTGGAGACAACTAAGAGATACGGGAGGAAGAGGAGATAAAGGTTATTTTTTTATTCAACATTAGGTGGTGATATGTTTTAGCTACATTGTAATGAAGGCAGTTTTTATTGGTTTATTACTGGTCCATCACTCTCTTCATAAGATATGCACACCAGGAGCACCTATATCCTTGGAGGAGAAAATGATTTATTGTAACATTATAAGCTAAGACCAAATCACATTTCACGATTATTATTTTATCATTAATTATACCCGGAGGTAAAAACTTAATTACAAGTTTATTGATGGGTGTAGTTTGTGGTGCTGTTGAGCTATATTGTATTATACTAAGAGGTGTTTGTATTATTTAGTCTATCTTCACTGACACAGCTAAATGAGGTGTACACATTTTTAAAAACAGCTCTCAGTTAGCACAATAGAATCCACATCAGCATCAGACCACTAGGTCAAACTCCATATTCATACCATATTCACAGCATGTTCACACTCAGACAAAACACTTCCAAAAGAGCTGACACAAAAAAGGAATCTTAGGCTCCAGCCCATGGGGGGCACTAATTCTGCACTTCAACATTAAAAACACAGCTTTTAACGGGCAAGCTAGCATAATGTTATGCCACATGTCTGCTGTGCAATAAAGGCAGAAAGCGTCCATGGCGGAGTGGCGATGAGAGGCAGATCATCTGCTGGTAGACAGACTCTGACTGACGGTGACGTGGCCTGGAGGGACGGGGACAAATCCAGTTTGAAAAGTCCTATCTGATTGTTGGAGGAGCTAGAGGCATTACTCAAGGAGCAGTTCCAGAAATGTAATATCCAATTCCATATTCTCCCACATATTTCTGATGGTGCTCCTCAGTCTCATTCTCCATGCTGAATATGATCACTTTCATTATGCAGTCCTCCACCCAACAGCTGGCCTAAATTGCTTTCCCATTTTCCCTATTTTCTGCATTGGGCGCTCTCTCTCTCTCTTTTTTTTTTTCCAGAGTCCTCCCTTCTCATTCAATTCTTACATTTTGTTCTCTAATTTCTTTTTCTGAAACCAAAACAACCCAGGTGCAGATGCAAATTCTGTTGGAGCACAAAATATGGCCAGGATACAGCTGGTTATATTCTATATTTTTTGTTACTGAAAAAGACTAAAACCAACAATAAACTGTTTCCACTAGCAAGTATTTTATGTCTAGCTAAAGCCAGATACAGCTTATTCCTCTGTGCCATTGACTTCTATTGTAAAATAAATTTAAAAAACGCAACAATTAGCCACATGTTGCACTGGCTGACATGCTCCTTCAATAAAATAAATCTGTAGTTTATTTTTAATCAATCACACACTGCCTTTTTTTTTCATGGGATTTGTTGACAGTAACAAAAGCTAAAATATCCTCTGCCTTATCTATTAAACAAATAAAGAACATATAAACTCTGCAAATGTGTGGATGTGTGATGACAGAGGCAAACTCACACCACACTATCCATGGCTCTGGGAACGTCACAAAAAATGAAAGCAGTGTCAGAGTACATCCTGAAGAACCACACCAACAGGACCCCCATTGAAACGGTTGGATGTATATATACTCTAATGTTCAGTGCCAACCTTCTCAATCTTTTTTTCTCAATATAATCTATGGAATAAAGTCTGCCATTGCCTTTCCTACAGCAGCACAAGTGGTTCAAAAGTGCTAGATGGGTATTTTCAGCATGAAAGGAGGGTTGTGTAATATATAGACGCCTTTGGCAAAACTGCCCAGAATGAGTATTATCATTAAGCACCACCACTGTGAATTCCTTAGACACACCATGAGACCCACATAATTACACACTGCTCATACCCACTGCCATATTCTCGCAGCACCCACAGCACTGCGTGTTCTTTCACAGCTAATTACCGATCCTCGCTGAATAAGGCGCACATCCCCTCCCCTCCCAGTGTCTCACTTCAGGGTGATGATTACTGTATGTTTCAGTTAGCTCGGATATGGCAATAACTAACTCCGATACTCTACAGGTGGCTGAGCTGAGCTGAGTGGAATGAAGACAGTACTTTTTCAGTGATGACAGATAGAGGAGGAAACACTTCTTTTCTGCCTTCTCCAGAACAAACACAATGTATATTATTCAAAGTAGGTGGTAGACAAATAAATGTAAACATCTCATACAAAGTGGTTTTAAGGGATAATTCTGGTTTTATCACAACTTTGGTCTCCTTTTTGCCATCATTTCGATCTTTATTCTGAAAAAAAAAAAACTTTCACCGAAGTAACTGCTGTAAATGGTATATGGACTGTACTTGTATAGTGCCGACCACTCAAAGCGCTTTTACACTACATGCCACATACTGAATTTGGGGTATCCGTATCAGCTCAAGGACACTTAGACTTGCAGCAGGAGGAGTCAGACCAACCTTCTGATTAGTGGACGACCCACTCTACCACCTGAGCTACACCCAACCCCTACTATGATCTGGCAGGCAAGGTAAATTAAATTAAGTCTGTACACATATAACGGATGGCTAATCTGGGGGTTGAGTGCTTGTGTTTCTTGCCCTAATGGACTTCTTTTTAGCAGCGCTGCCATGTTTTCTGATCTCAGCCATTAATTTCATAATTAAATTGATATTATTACTGCTAGAAGTCATGGCCAAAACTACAAAAAAATGACCCAAGTGGAATCAGAACATTGAACTAACTTGATCTCAATCACAAATGCTGCTATAAATGTGGGTCATTTTAGCTACAGCATATATCAGTATTTGTCATCTATAAATCAACACTTGCGATCAACAATTTGATGTCCACTCAGGGTTCATTCACTTGCTTGATCTTTTGACCAAGTCACAAACCTTTCTTCAGCTGATTTTACAGTTCATTCAGAGACATGTCAAGGTGTTGAGAAAATGATATACATGGAGCGAAGCCTGTGAGCTA
>NW_023339663.1:12695068-12726037 GCF_004916995.1 Morone saxatilis | reverse complement strand
CCCCAGCATCCACCTGTAGGCTCCGACTGGGGGTTAAGGTATTTGCGCATCACTCCCCAATATCTCTATGTAAACATATCTGCGGGGAGTGATGAGGTCAGAGCCTAGACGCCAAAATCTAAATATGCTGTACTAAACGTGAGTTGGCTGACTGAACTGGTAGAAAAGGCTCTGCTTTTTCATAATTCTTAAATATTCTCAAAGAATATGATCATAAATCTTGAGCTTGGGGTGAAGCAGGGAGCTGTGACAATAAACATTGTTTGCATTAGCGTATCAGCAGAGTAGGAGTTATAAGTGTAAGGTTATAAAAGCTGCGCTGTAACTTGCCACGCAGGCCACGTAGCTGTAAATGAGACACTGTGAAGCATGTATTAAACAGCTGATGCCACTACGACTACAGTGCTCTGCCTGAACTAATGCTTAATTTCCATGAATATTGAGAAAACTGAAAAAGCAAGTGGACCTTGAGTGGAAATTGTTTTGTCAACTGTTTACAATGTCAAAAAAGAACTGTCAAACATTCAAATTGCATGAAACAAGAGAATTAGTTGCTATGTGTTAAAAACTAAGCAAACATAAACAGGAGCTAAATTCAACATAGTCTAATGTAACCTGAAACAATGTTTACAATGCTAATTAATTACCAATAAGTTAATGTCTAATTTAGAGGGTTTTTTTATTATTTCATCTACCCCCCTCGACTTATCTTCCACTTCTTTGTCTCAAGGCCTGCATGTAACTTTTATCTTAGATTAGGAAAGACGATCTGAAAGCCCCATTCAAGTCTTTCAGCCATCTCATTTATTATGATTTAAAAGGCTTTGCTGACAGCAGTCCTCCTCCTCTTAATATAGATGAGTTCAGCAATGCGGAAAAGAGACAGACCACAGATGAGTTAGTGGCGTATCAATAAAATGTGTCTCATGGGGCTACAGACATACTGTGTTGATATTGTGTGTTACCATGAGCATGTCACTGGTGACTGAATTGGCTAAGTCAGACACAGAGGAGTTGGCATCGTGACGGCGTCCGGTCTCGTCTGGGGTCTGACCTCTGGGGCTGCTGCCTGGTTTGTTACCTGGAGTTCTGTTAAAAATGACACAAACACACGCATGTTACCATAAGTTATAATAAGTTCATATTCAGCACTGTTGTCCACATACTTCTGTGTACTTTTGGTGTGGGGACGTTTTTTCAGTTCCAGTGAAAGAATAATCTTCATGCTACAGCATACAATGATATTTAAACCAAAAGTGTGCTTACAATTTTGTGGCAATGGTCTGGGGAAGGTCCATTGCCCCTGCAAACAAGGAGCTGTCTATAAAAGAAATGCTTTTCCCAAGTTTGGTGTGGAGGAACCTGACCCCAACCCCATCCAACACTTTTGGGATGAACTGGAACACCAATGGTCAATAAGGCCCAGCTTCCTTATGGAATAACATCAGTGCCTAAAATCAGTGCCTGACCTCTGTAATACTATTGTGGCTGAATGGGAGCAACCTGGTTCCAACATGTTGTGGGAGCCTTCCCATAAAAATGGAGGCAATCATGGGAGACTCTGGAGGGAGGTAGTCGAAAGTATAGCTAGGCCCTTTTTTCCTAGTTTGCCATTCCTAGCTAGGCTGTGACCATCTGATTCTTGTTGAGATGTAGATGAGAAGATCAGTGTGCACTTTCAGGTATGTACACTAATTATGTAGCAGTCAGTTAGCTTAGCTTAGCTTTAAGACTAGAAACTTGGGGAAACAGTAAGCCAAGCTCTGTCCAAATGTAACAGAATCTGTCTATCAGGAAGGCTCACTAATTTACACATTACACTTGGCCATTTTCATCTGTACAAAGCCTCCACTGTTTGCCTGCCTGGCAACTGCTGTTTCCCCACTGTCTCCAGTCTACGCTAACAGGGTTCTGGCAATAGCTTCATATTTACCAGACAAACATGGAGCGGTATCAATCTCCTCATTTCTTCAGTCTCTTACTCTTGGTAAGAATTTCCCAAAATGGCAAACTATCACTTTAATGTCCATAGCTTTGGGATCAAGTTGTTCAGCAGTTACATCTGAGTGTAATGTTGCAGTGTTCACATACTTTTGATCATGTAGTTTATGTCTCTCAAGCAACAATCGCTGTAGTGAGCCTTGCAGCTGTGTACTGCAATAGTATTGCATTAAAGAAAGTTACAGTCATCTAAACTATTTCTTGCAATGTTTGAATATAATTATATCAAACATACCCCCAAGCTAAACATATATTTATTTGAAACTTTGTCCATCACCACCTATCACTTCACATACTCTTAGTGCCCATGCACATAACTATGCCATCAACCAAAACCAATACAGAACAAGACCTTTAGAAAATAAACAATAAAACATCTGACTGATGATCCCTTAAGAAGAGAAAAATATATAGAAAAAGAAAACATAAAATTAGTAAAGGGTACCTTTTTCTCCTGGTTCACATTATGAAATAATTTGCTAAACAGGCTGAATACAAAGATCTGATACCCGTCTAGGCATATTGACAAATAAGACTAATGAGCACTTATCGCTGTGAGAGAGACGATCCGGGAGAAAAAACAGAAGGACTCAGAGAGACAGAAATAGTGAGCGAGGGAGCAGGTGAGCTGTAAAACACAAAGGTAAAAGCAGGAGTGAGATTAGATGAAGGTATTGTGGGAAAGATGATCCGAAAAGGAAAGATACATTTGAAGATTTATCTGTGCACAGAGGTTGAGAAAAAGTGAAGGAGAGGATTTGTCTTTGTTAAGACTTAGAGGATTAATAGAATGAACAAAGTGAGGTTACTGACTCAAATTAATGTGAGACTGAGACATCTCCAGACACACACAAAAACACACACAAGCATTAGCTGAAAGAGAAACTGAGAGCAGAGAGACAAGATAAAAGCCTGGAAACAAAACAGACCAGATTTGGTTTTGGGTAAAGAGTCGGATGCTCTAAAGTAGAGAAAGGAAGCAAACTGACACGTTACATGGGTAAACAAAATAGAAGGAGGCTGGGGAAGGAGGGGTGAGAGATGGACAGGGTTTGTACAGCAAAGAGACAAGGGAGAGTGAACCAGAGAAACACAGAGAGGAGGAGAAAAGGATATGGTGTGGAAGAGAAAATAATTGATTCGTCGCTCTGCGTTTATTTCCTGTGATCTGCAGGTCAGAGCACCAACAATGCAGCCCAGACGTAATTCAAAGTTCAATGGTTTTGTTTCAGAGGCCAGCCAAATACAGCTTATTATTTAATGTATCTGCTGAGAAAGAAGAAAAAAAGAAACTTAAATGCAGAGAGGCCAATCTGATGTACGCAGAGAGAGAAAATGTTCAATTACAGCCCCTAATATCAGCCCCTGACACATCTGGGAACTATGTGTTATATCTTAAAATAATTACATAACACATGGCAGTCATGCACATCACACCTGGCTGTGCCACTGACTTGACTCCCACCTGTACTGTGATGTTCTGTGTTCAAGGACCCACTGGTTTATCTCATTTAGCCCCTTCACTAAAAATTGTGACTATTATAGTGGATCGTTTTAAAAAGAAAGCCACAACATTTTAGATAATGTGTCTTTCTTCCAGAAAGCCGGTTGGTTGTCTGAAAAATTACACATTTCTCAATGGTTGCGCCTGATTGGTTGTTTATCTTCCAGGTTTTATAGTGTAAGAGCAACCACCTGAAGTGTAAAACTTTTGTATTTAAAAAGCTCTTAAGATGAGAATAAATTGTTTCACATGTCACCTCCCACCCCTAAACAAGCCTTTAACATGACTCCTTAGAGACATTTCCCACTTTGACTATAGAGCACATAATATATGCCTGTCAGCTGGGTCTCTATCCAAAGACTCTATAAACGCTTACTTGTAGGAGGGGTTGGCTCAATGACAGCCCACTGAACCCTAGTAAATCAACACCCAACACACCAGACCACATGAATCTCAAACAATCAACCTTACATAAACACAGCTGGGAATTTTCTCCATTATTCACAATGGAGATCTGCATTTCATTCTACTGTGCTGCTGTGAATATTTGGCTATAAATCACCTCAGCCATGCAGAGCACATGCAATACCTTAACACAGCGCATATAAAAACTGTTGTAGTTAATGCTGGCCCTGAGCCAACCAGAAAGTCTGACTGTTTTTATAACATTTGCATAAATTTAATGCAGTATAAAGTCAAAGGCTGTCAGTTGTGCCAGTAAAAGTAACCAGAAAGAAGTTTGTTGGACAATAAATGAATAGACCAAATACTGTAAATCTTCCCTTTCTATCGTACTTGAGAGACCCAGACAGACGACACAGGCAGACAGGCAGTTAACCAGATGGAGATCTAAAAACGACATTTGTCATAAAGTAGAAAATGAAAGCTAGAGAGAGTTTTATTACAGTAATAGGAAGCAAATCAAAGCTTCAGGTTGATGACCTAATTTATCAACTAAAAACATAGCATGTGTACACCAGACTAGTCAGTGTCAACTCATACATTTAACAAGCAGAAGATGAAACCACAAACATGAACTAGCCAAATTAAAACAAATTTGTGAAAATATGATGACATCCTGTCTTATTTTAAAAGAGGCAATGAATTCATAAGAGGAAACAGGTGCACTTCTAGTTAGGTGGCTCAGCTCTGAAAAGGACAGCTATTTGTTTCCCCAAAACAATTTTTTAATTTTATGTAATCTTTTTCTCTTTTTTCTTCAATTTCTCTGTTTTTCTCCTGCATTGAGAATCTTCTTGCAGGTGTACAAGTGCAATTGTTCTGTTGTTTGCTCGACGCATCATTTACAAAGAGAGTTAATTGTCATATGCTCTGACAAAGGTTTCATGCAGAAATGTGTCAGCAGTTTTGTAAGTGAAAAAGTTGTAAATTAAATGAACCAAAATGATCAAAACACCCTCTTTTCTTTTCTTTTCCTTTTTTTTTTTTTTACCAGTTTTTACCAGTTTGTTTTTGGGGAAAAATACACCTTTAATGGAGACAAATGAGCATACTTATACACTAAAGGACAAGTACAGTTGTGGCGTCTGCTTGTCATGGTCACTATAGAATAATGTTTCGTGACATGAAAGGAAAATAAAGACCTGCTGCTGCACAGAGCGTCCTCGAATCACGACTGTCGACACGGCAGCAGCCTGGGGGACATGGAGCAATTGGGTGTGGTAGAGAAGTGAGTTTATTCATGTGTGTAAATATACATATTTACTCACTATCAAATATACACACACACACACACACACACACTCACGTTGCATAATATCTCAAATCTACATCCTCAAATTAGCTTTTTGTCCAGAGATATAAAGACAATTATGAGACGTGTTATACTCCTATATGTATCACTAAGAAAAGAGAAGAAGGAATTATTCTGTATAAAACAACTAAATTCTTCTGACTCCAGTTATTGTGACTGACACAACTACAACATAAACTCAGAAGTGTTGCAATTTTTAGAAAGTAAAAATTAGTGTACGTGTATCATGATATTTATATATCATATGATAAACTTTGGAATCTTCCCAAACACAAGAAACAAATATCTGTAGCTATGAGTTGCCCCCTTTTCTGCCAGCTAGTGACTATCTCGTCTAAAACACAACACCGGTTACATAATTCATTCTTTAGAGGTTGTTGTAACCATGACTACTGAAATGTGTGCTCCCACTTAAGGTTGTACTCACTACCATCATGCATTTTACTTGGGGTTGCAGTAACCATGGTAACAGGGAGGCTTCAAAAGAGGGCAGTAAAATCCAAGAATCCAATCCACAGAGAGGGGCATATATTGAAAATAGCAAAAAGCCCACAGGGCAAAGGGACTAAACATTTAGAAAGCCTTTGAAACACACTACTGGAACTATTTGACTTCCCTCATACCTACACTTCTCCGACCCCCTGTGACCCTGCAAACACACCACAGCACATACCACTGGGTATGTGTGAACTCAAGCTGAAAATGGCTGATTCATAAATGCCAAAAAAAAAAAAAGCAGAACAACCTCCACCCATGAACAGGCAATGACAGAAATAAGCAACTATGGAGTTGCATTTTCCCCAGTTAATAAAACAGTTTGGATCATCAGACTGAAACGAGTTCTGATCTCACAAGCAAATTAACTACCAGCAAACAAAGCTAATGAGCACACACACACATGCAATCTTCCTGGAGGTTGAGGGCAATGTCCCTGGAGAACGACCACTTCAATCTGACGCGTTGAAACTCAAAACCCTGACTTTTGACCTTATGGCCTCAATCTGGGACTGAGGTGTAAGCCATCTTCTGTGTAATTGAACAAAGCAGGTTGTTACATCCCAGGGGACAATGCAGAGATATCTTATCTCACCCTGTGTCACATGTGTATTGTCTGTTGGAAAGTCTGTTTAGCACTGATTAAGAAAGACTGAATAAATGAAAAGTGCATGCTTCACTCACCCAGCTTTGATAAAAGTATATGATGTCAGTAATTACAAGAGAAGCGACTGGATCAAGAAAAAAATAAGAAAAGAAAAACAAAAAGATTCAGAGCAGGCACTCCTCAAATGACACAGGATACAATGGAATGTCTGTTCTGCACGCACATCTAGCTGCCATTTCTCTGCTTAGCGATGGTTAAGTGTCTGTACACAAACTATATAAAGCAGACATGGAGATCTTATTTTCTAAATATAACCAATCTGAGGTGTGAAAACTGATGGGAATAAAAACAATGTCAAATGCTTGGCAATCTCTTAGGATTAGAACATTCAGTCTTAAATTATCTCTCTTCGATCATCCATTCAAAGCACTTCACTACATTATGTTTATGTATACTTATGTTTCATTTGGATAGAATATTGCATTTGAGTAGTGTTTTAATTATATGTTAGAGAAATAAATCAGATTCTTTCAATTATTTGACAAAAAACATCTTCACCTGTTTGCACTAGTGCAAAGATAACCTTAACTCTCAGAAATTATGTCTATACACACTAACACACACTGTTTTGGTAAGAAACTGAAGATATCAGCAAAATGTTTGCTGACAAAATATTTTAATTGTTTCTCTTCAACATCTCACTCTTAGCAATGGAAGCATGATACAACTTTTCATGGTTTAAACATGTTTTGCTTAAGTGAAAAGAGCTGAGCAGTTTGATGTGGTTGCTTTGTAAACTAGTTTACTAAAAACTAAAAACAGCTTTGTGCAACGTATGAATTTAGATGTTTCTCTGAAGTCTGACTGTAAGTTTGATATAAGCTGTCTACAGAATCAAAGTCCTGTGCTTTCAACTCGCATCATCCACCCTGACTGTGGCAAAAAAAAACTAACATTTCTTTCCCTGGACAAACACATTACAGTGAAGATAATCCAAGCAGCAATAACATTTATTGTGTCAAAACAAATTAGTAGTGTGGAAATGTAATTTCTAAGAGACAGAGTTGAATGAGAAGATTGTTCACTGTTTTATGTGTGTAAGAATTTGCTAAAAATTTATTCTGATAGTGCTTCCAGCTGTCCACTGTGTGCGAGCACCCGGACAACAACTCGACCTGTAATAGAAAGTGCACCAGAGAGCTCATTTAAAAAAGCTATTTCTGTTGGTATATTACCCTCTATCAGTTTCAGTTATCATTCTCTAGAATTCATAGCAAAATAATTAAATTAACCTGCCTTAGGATATGAGATATATTATAAAGTGACAAAGATTTATTGCATTTTTTTTTATTGCTAGCTTCATGTGAGAAAACAATATAAAATAAAATTGACTTTTATCAACCTTACATGTGAACACTTGCAACTATTACAGATATTTGAAGGTGATCTAGGGATGTTATAAAGAGCTCATGCGAGCAAATATACTGTATACCAATGCATGAAAACTGTCCACAAGAGAATCTCATTCCATTTTCTAATGTTCAGCAATGAGTCTGGTCAAGCTGACAGTCATCTCCACTGACAGAGAAGCGCTGCTCTGACATCATCCCGTCACAACGCCAGTCAACACCCTCGGGAAAGGGTAGATTAGATGAAAAAGCAGATAGTGGAAAAAAGGAGAAAAGGAAAAAAAGGAGAAAGACGAAGGAGAAACACTAAGAAAAAGAGGTTTAATAGATGCAATTAAACAAAGCGTGGAGGAGAGATTGAGACAGAGAGCAGAGGTAGAGAGGGAATGAAGGAGAGATGAGGAGAAAAAGTCTTGTTGAGAAACGAAATGAGAGCTACAGATGGGTAGAGAGGAAATTGATGAGGGGATGGGAAGAGGAATGGGAATCAGAGGGCGAGGGAGGGAAAATGGATGGACGGGTGAGAACATGAGGGATGAGGGTTACCGACAGGGCCTAGATGGGAAGTGTGTCTCCATAAACATACTGTATCTGGGTCTTGCTGATCATACACTAGCCCTAGGAGACCATGAAACACAATATAGGTCCCATGTCCCATGATGGATGAGGCCCAGGCTCCAGTGTCAGCCCACTCAGCGCTCCCCACCAACAGGTACAAATCACTTGGCCACCGCCCCCCTCAACACGCAGGCTAATACAACTAATGGAGCCATCTGCAGTGTTCAACTGGTTTGATGCTCTTTGAATAGACTTCTGCTGCCTTGTTCATGAGATTCATCACTGGGAGTTGCTGCTTTTGTAAATTACACTCTGTGCATAAATAAACTGTAGTCACGTCATATCCTTTTCAAAATTAGAGATAAAAGTCAATAACATTTGTTAAAAGACTTCAAGAACACTGTTTTTTTTTCCTTTCACCACTCACTGTCACCTTTGCTCTGACGTCCCCCTCACTTTCCTTTCATGGGCTCTCTTAAATCAGCTCCCTGCTCGTAGCCACGAGCAGCAACCAGGGAAATGGTGAATGAGCTCCAGACTTGGATCTGACAGGTTTTTTTAAAAAGATGCCTCGTTTGTGCTGACCTACATCGCTTTTTCTTTCCAATCATCTTTTCTCCTGGGCCACTGCCGGCTCCACAGGCTGCCACAGGGACCAGTGGCCGGCCTGGAGAGTCATTAGGAGGCTTGACTCTCTGTGATTGCTGGCTCAGACAAACAATCGAAAAAGTCAGATATGCCAGCTGATAAGGGGTGGCAACAACTTCCTGCTTGATTAATACTGTACCGTCAGGCATTGTGCAACTCAGCTAGTTCTGTATAACATTACTGCTACCAAAATTAGAAGTCTGATTCCCACCGAGGCCACCCATACCAACAATGTACAAACTATTAAAAAAAGCAACCATCAAATGTAATGCACTGTTAATCTTTAAGTGCTTGTTAAAGTCGTCTCCAAATGACAATCTAATACTAAAAATGTTCGAAAACAAGCTCCTGTGCACGCCGCACTAACAGTAATTTTGTAAAAGGGGTATTCATTAATTTTTTGTGGCCACTAGATAGCAGTGGATCAAGTTATTAACACAACTTTGACTTATTTTAATTATCACCTTATAAAGAATGTGTTAGCAAACAGTTCATTTGCAGTTGTGTTTCTATCCACCCAGGGGATGTAAGTAAAAGGTAAATCGGTCTTCACCAACTTGTGAGAGAATTATCTGTTTCATTAGCTGCTAAGTGCTCCACTATGATCACTAGCTAGTCGCTAACTTCCTCTGTCTGCTATTTGTTTGTCAGGTAGTGTAAAATGGGTTTATTACAGCTTTTTATTTGAAAACAGCTGAAATGAAGCTAAAATTCTCCATAGAGCTGCGAGGAACCGGTCATAATTATCTGTAGGATTGTCACTATAATGACCCTTTAGATGTTACACATAATAATTTAATCCACTGTCAATATGAAATTATTGATTAGTGCACCTTTAAATAGCTTGATTTCTTTCAAACAACCATCACCAGGCATTTAGCCTGTATATCCATTTACTGCAAGCCGCAATAGATGTATAGTAATAGATACAGTATGTACATCAAAAGAATTATCAATCATTCATAGTGACCAAGCAATCAATTATCCAAAATAATATAGAAAATAGAACATGGAAAGGGGCAGGAAAGGACAAGATTTTAAAGAAAACAAAACATAATCAATAATTTTGGTAAATACCTAGAAACAATAAGAAGAAACATTACATACCAGCGAAAAGGGAAGAGTAAACTGCATCATCAAGCAAGTATTGCAGTGAAAAAGGTTGTTTAATCAAAATGTAGCTTGTGTTGACAGTGTGGGAGCTTATTTTTGGTATTTTTTACTCATCACATATTCTCCATATACACATCTCTGT
Organism: Morone saxatilis; assembly: GCF_004916995.1. Lineage (NCBI taxonomy): Eukaryota > Metazoa > Chordata > Actinopteri > Moronidae > Morone > Morone saxatilis. The sequence goes on along the minus strand of NW_023339663.1, from coordinate 12,715,786 downwards.
GTAAACAAGCGTGCAAAGCTTACTTTTCATCCTGACAGTTTAAACTTTGGAAACGTATTCCTCTCTTATTTCGTGTGACATTTTACGAAAGATGATGTCTGTGAGGTTTGTCTCTTTCTTACCCACTGGAGATTCCACCTTCTCAAGGGTATTTTTTGTAGTAACATGGTGCATATTTCTCATTTAAAGGTTATGAATCATAAACACCTGCAGTCTTGAAAATACAACAAATTCCTCTGTATCAGTTAATTAGAAGGACATGATTATCAACTGTGAAAGCAAAAAAGTGTGATAGAGGATTATATTCTAAACCAAACATTCAGAGTGATCCACAATCTGCTATTTGAACGTCCCATCATTTACTGTGTGGGCACAATGTATTCTTGGTATGTACTTCGATATGCCCCATTTCAGAAACCATTGCACATTTTAAAGCTTTTACAAACTCAATGTTCAGAGTGGAGGTTGGCCGAGGCCAGTAAGCTCTTTTGGGTTTATTCATATTTATTTCCCTGTTGCTTCTCTGTGTGTGGTGAATCTCTGAGCTCATTAAGATGCAGCTCCTCCATGCAACAACAGCTTTCTGAGATGATAATAACACAAACAGCTTCAGAGCTTCCATCATAGTTATCTGCAGGTGGGTGATTATGTCCAGTCCACCGCAGGGCTTTGCCCGGTCTACCACAGTGACCCAAACGGACTTACATAACAAGAAGCTCCACATAAGAGATTAGAGGACCTTTCACTTAACACAGAGTGAGAAAATTCTGCCTTTGTCTGTAGATATCAGATCAGCAAGAAACAAAATGTGTCCTTTGACAATAATATAATTAACTGTAATCACAGCTGCATTGGTGTTTTATGGGATTTTATCTCGTAATAAGTACAAGACAGCTTTTATGGGCAACGGCTAAAGCTGCTGCTGCTCCAAATCGCAGATTAACGTTAAAACTTCCCACACCACACAACACACTGATAATGCTGATACTGAATTCTGTAAATTTGTTCAGGGATAATTTTACTGTCACATCACCCTCACCTCATATATGCACATGAATCCAGCTGTCATTGACTAACAGGCTCTTCTGCAAGCATTTAGTTTTAGGTTTCGGGTGAGTGACAGGTTGTAAAAATAGATCATATCTCAGTGTTAAGTCGCAAGCTTTGATGAGTTCTCAGCATCTGAGTGCCCACCACAACAGTGTCTGCCTGTATATCACTACTGATTCCTAAACCCGCAATACAAATACACCAGTCATACATCTCTTAATTAATGTGAGCATATTTTCCTTTCAACAAGGGAAACATTAGCACTGTGTTAAGAGATAATAACGATTCAAGTCAATGACTGCAAGTTCCATAGCAGCTATGACATAGATTAGTGACCACTGAAAACACATTAAAGCTGCAGTAATCAATATTGTTTTATATTAACAATGGATCTGGTGTGAAATAGATCACTTATGACACCTTTGCATCTACAGCAACGCCCCGCAATACCAGGAGGTCTTTGAGGTATTGCGGGGATGTAACGATGCATCGTGACACGATTAAAAATCGGTACAAATGCGTGACGATTCGCACCGGTTGACAGAAAAAATGAATCGCGGATGCGAGAGAAGTAGGATGTACGATCGTTCTTTTTTTTTTTTAGAACTAGGTTTACGGTATCTTAAAAAAAAAGTCACTGGGTTGGTGATTCATTGCTTCACGATGTCGAGCTTCAAAGGTCACGTGACCTTACGTTCACTACGTAGGTACGGGGCCACAGAAGCAAGGGAAAGACATGGGCGACAGGGTTAGGCCAACCAACTTTGAAATAGCGAGATGCCCCACAGCCCGAGCGGGGTTTTAAATCACCTGGGTGTGGCGGCAATTTTTGGTTTCCCCAATATATACACAAATAACAACCCGGTGGAAGAAAAATGCGACAGACAAACCAAAAACAGCATGTAAATACGTGCAAGAAGACTGCCGTAACAGTATACCGGCGAACACGAGCAACATGCAGCAGGCTATATTAAGCCGCACCACAGTTGAGAAGCAAAGCTAACGTTACGCCACTCCTGGGAGCGAAATTGGCCACGAGGGGGGCGAAACCACCCTGACGGAGGAGCTTGCATGTCATCTCCACCAATAACAACGCAAGGAGCGTTTGGATTGGGGTTTAAGGATGACCACTGTAAGTTGCACTTTTTAAAGGAGGACACAAACTGGTTTGATACAGGGGGAGTTTTTCTGTAGAAGAAAGCACGGCCTCTAAGACTTTTTTTCCTACGAGCATTAAAAAAGATAATTTATTTGGTTCATTATTTGGTCTGTAGCTCATTTTTTGATTAAAAAAAATTGAAATAAATCTTGCTTGAGAAAATCGTATCGTGGAACAAAAAATCTTCTTGAACCGTATCGAATCTGAGATTGAGTGTTATCGTTACATCCCTACTCCTTACGCCCTCACTCATCCACCCGTAACACTCCGTGTTCCCCAAAGCCACAAATCTCCTCCATCACCGCCGGCTCAAGACTCGCGCACCATTGGGAGACCCGAGCTTTCTGCCTCAGCGCCCCTCAGTCTGGAACTCCCTCCCTGAACACTCTGCGAAAACCCAGGTCTGTGCGACACTTTTTAAAAAAGGGACTTTAAAACTTTTGTTTGGTTCAGTGCTGGCGTTTCTTAAATTGTCCCATTAATTTTTTTCTAATGCACTGCTGGCACTTTCAACTCCTCTTTTTAGCGTTTTTCTAAAAAATGTATTATCACTTGTATTTTTATTTGTTACTGATTTTAATGTGTATTTGCCCGTTAGTGGTCTTAGTGTTTGTTTTGGTTTCTGTAGCACTTTGAGATTCTTTTATGGAAAAGTGCTTTACAAATAAAATGTATTATTATTATTATTGTTATTATTATTATTATTATTATTATGTTTAACCAACAAAGGATTATTACCAGCTCTGCAGTTCACTTCAGCTCTATGGAGCTTTTAGCCTCTTTTGGCTCATTGTTTTGGTTTAAAGCCCACAAATTTTGTGCTTTTGTTCAGTCTCACTGCTTTGATTAACATAGTATCCTGCAGCAGCAAGCAAGCCAATGCAGAAGTGTCCTAAACCTGCATTCTATGTAAAGACCGGTAGGGGCATCTCTGGCTGCAATAAAAAAACGATACCATGCACTCTAATGGAGTAATGACCCCTGTTTTCTGATGAGTTTATGGCTTCAATCACTAGTTTCAAGTCTTCTTCCATACAGCATTATGTAAATTTTTATAAATTATGGTCCAGTATACGATAAAGCAGGGTATGCTTTTGAGTGTGACAACCTTGTGACTGACAAGTCATTCTCAGTGAGTCCAAACTCAGATCAAACTGTCAAACTAGGCAGCATTGGTCAAATACAAAACAAGATTATGTTACTGCGTTTCCTATTTCTCACCTAAAATCGTTTTAGAAACACATTTGAGTGCACTGCAATATGAGATGGTGTGTGTCCAGGCGAACCGCTATTGTTTCCTGCTACAGACGAGTCGAAACTGCAAAGCCAATGAAAGCAGCTTATCTCGTAGTACGTCACCTCTACTGGCTCTGACAAACAATCATGGGACAACCAAAATGCCAAACTCGAGGTGAAATGTCTCCAAATGCAAGACATGCCTTGCTTTGCTGTTGCTTTGTAAAAACCTGCCTTAATCTTTCTCTGAATTTCATTTGTTGATTCTGTCTCCATCCTTCTGATGGGCACAAGATAACTCAGCCCACTCCGGCAAGCAGCAAAGTAAAAACTGCCTACTCCCACAAGATTTGCATTGGGTCCTCTACAATGGAGCAAATATTTCTCTCAAGAATTGATGGAAACAAAAACAGAGCTAAAAACAGTGGTATTGGAGATTCGCCAGGGTGACACAAACACAACTGAAATGGAATGTTTCTGGTGTTCGTGTCAATGGGCAACCGTTTGCGAACATGTTCATCATAACAACGTTAATGTTGTGTTTATAGCTTGTTCTGCTGCCCTCAAGTGACTGAAAAATCAGTAAATGCAGCTTTAATTATAAATCTCTATGTGAAAGCAGTTGGATAAGAATAGGGTGCCACTTGGTCTGCTTGTTTACTGTCCATATTTAGAAGGATTGACTGAACAAATATAGATTTGAGCTCACACAGCTTTTGCTTTTGTCCTTTTATTTCTCTATTATCAGATTTGGTGTTTGTAGATATTTGTGCTCCGAGCTGTATTTGATTTCATTAATAAACCAACAGAATTTCAAACCTCTATGGGAGCGTCTATTTTTATCTTGTAGCATATTTCTCTAGAAAGCGGAGAGCAAAGGTTTCCCACTCTTTCTGTCTCTCTTTCACTGTCTGACAGTGTCTTGTCTTGTCACATATATTCTTGGCCGGATCATCCTGTTCCCTTGTTTTCAGTCCGCTGGGCTCAATGAAAACGGCCGGGAGCAAGCCAGCAGAAGGGTGCAGGGAGCTTACGGGGTAACCACAGAGACAGAGGGATGAGAGAGATGGACAGAGATGATGATAGAGAGCTGTTATTAGTTGTGGAAGGACACTAGACGACTTGGCCCACGTGACCCCTCGGGGTAGAGGCTCGCTGGCTGGCTTTGATTAGAGTTAGGTGCTTGACAGACCTCTAGACAGTGAGTGGGAGAGAGTATGATGGGGGAGGACAAGAGGTAAGCTGGTTCTCATCCCCTGACTGACCCTTAGACATTTGAAATTTAATTTTAAATGCAGAAAAAAGGTCATAATTGTTGCAATAACATGAAAAACAAGACAAATGTATCTTTCCAAAGATATGCTCTTTTCTTCTGAGACAGATGAAAATTTACAGATGACCTAGTTTGAGCAGCACACTTGGATGCACTGCAGAGAGGTTTTGAGAAAACTTTGTACATTTTAAGAAATTTAATGGAATTTAAAAGCAGCATTTCTGAAAAAAAAAAAAAAAAACCTCAACAAACTGCATTGTGTTATTTGGGATTATACCCAGGCTCATGCTCAACCTACTGGTGTTAAAACAGTGGGTTAAGCACTTTATCCCTCAAACACTGATGTGAGAGGGCAGCCAGTTTAGTCCTTTGTTCACCAACTGAAAGATTGTGTTAGTCTGACAGCAGCTCTGAGATCACTCATAGATGAGAGGTTAGCATATTTTTAGATGAGTGTTTCATGTGAGGAACCTTACTTCTAAATAATGAGGGTGCCCTTCTCCTGTGCCTACGACTCGCAGATGACATAGCGAAGAGCTGCAGACAAGCAGACTTACAAAGGTCTGGATGAAGATCACAGAGAACATAAAAGAAGAAGGGGACACAAGGAGCAAAAATGTGGAGTTGGAAAGAAAATGTGGAGATTTGCAAAATATACTGTAAATGTGAGAAAATTAAATGAACAAAGGAATGTATAGCCGGTTAGGAAGGCAGAGGAACCATCAAGCAGAGGCACATAAGCTATTGCCCCAAATTACAACACAGCAACCAACGGATCATAGTCCTTATGCTATTCCACGTTTCATGGGATGTGGGGGCAATGAATATAAGCCATGAAGGAGACCATTCTCCATATCAATAAAAAAACAACTAACAGTATAACACAAATAAGAGTTTCCATATAATTACATTAACAATAGATTACATGTGATGGGTTTTCAAAGGCTTTAAACTGAACATATTGAAATTCGGTTTCTGTGTTTTTCCACCAGAGTATAATTATATGTAATTATATTTCTGGTAGTTAAATAAATAAATAAATTTGGCTAGTTAGACGGGGTGGGTCGCTCTGGGGAAATCTAGGGAATCAGTATTTCTAAAATCCTGCACAGCCAAGGTATCAAGCCATTTTAATATTAAACCTACAAGGATGCATCTATATTACCTACATAAGCACACAAGTACATTAATAATTAGATATACAAGGCTATGTTCTATATAACATCTGTCTTAATGCATGCCATTCAGTGATTCCCTTTGAATCAATCAAAAAAAAACCCGTGACAATTTTTTGTCCACAGGGACCGCCAGATTCAACACAAAATTCACTTGTTGTTTCTTGTTGCTGCTTTTATCTGAATAAAATAATTTATTATTTACTGATTATTTTCACATGTCTGTGAAAAGAAACAGTTTCTATCAAATTTACGAAAAAGCATTGAGCATAGGCAAACAGTACATTAATTGCCATAAACCACTTTCTTTTTATATATCTTCAAATGTATTTAAATTTTAAAAAATATGTGTTACTGAGATGTGCAGTGTGGCTTTTCATAGCAGTTAAGATTTATCAACACAAGAGAGATAAACAGTCCTGTAACACTTTAAATTACACGTCATTAGATCATTATGTACCTTTCCACTATGAAAAGCAACTTCCTCCGCTACTCGTTTAATTTTTGTGCCTAACTAATCACATTCCCCACATCACTCTTCTCTCTCTTTCTGTCATTACCTCTTTTCTGGCGTGGTATCATTTTCTTTGCTTGCCGGTGCTTCCTGTAGATCGGGGAGGTTGGCAAAGTCATCCTGTTCGGCCAGCCCGATTGCTAGAGACAGAACAACCATCTTCCCCTCACTGGACACACAGACAAACAAGACAACACAAGTCCACACATGTAGACACAGACACACACACAGCAGTGACACAGCACACATTCATTTCATGCACGAGAGAGTGGGAGAGAGGTCGTTTCATTTTAACAAATGCTCAGTCAACACTTTAATATGCAGTGCATCTCAGTCAGATCTGTGTGCTCTGGAGTGAGCTAAGAATACAGTACAGATTTAATTGAACACTTTAGTAACACTTTGCTGCATGGATTTCTTGCCATTTTATATACCATGTACTTAACTTTTGTTTCTCATAACCGATTTAATGTTACTGTAAGAACATTGAACACTTTAAAAACATTTGATTTTGTTGGTTTACTGTATGTGCACAACAAACCATAACACATACAAACTATAACCTACAAAGGTTTGCTTTCTGCCCCCCTCAAAATGTTAAATGTACAACTGGATCCAACATAACCTCTGATGTGCAGATTTTGACACTAACATACATTGTGTGAAGATGTTAAAGGCTACAAGCAAGTATAAATAAACTTCCAAGTAATCCAATATTAGAATGGTTTCATTTTATGGCTGGTAGTTATATATTATGAGAAAACATAATCTGCCGTTGCCATCATCAGTGATATCCTTCTGGTTGATTTCTTGTATTAGCAAATTAGACTTCATTAGAGGCCAGAAAGAAAATAGATCTTTGTGCAATGAAAGATCTTAACACTATTTTTTTTCCCTTTACCATTCCTTTCATTGACTCTCTGAGGTTAAGAGTTTTCTCAACCTTGCTAAGACATCCAACCTTTGAATAAAGTCTTATTCTCACATTTTGGTTAATGCTTTGTGCCTATGATTACTTAACGTACTGTATGCTGTTAGCCTGAGCAGTTTCTGTAGAAACAGATGAATTTATTTCCCACATGCTGGGCTGACTCTTTCTTTAGTTGTTTAACACTGACATTATATATAATATAGCATAACATGTCAAATAATCCAAGTGATATTCATTATAAGCCCACTTTTTATATATAACCTGTTAGAAACATCCATCTGATTCATCATTACAATATATGAGGTTATATAATGCATCAGTGAACAATGTGTGTTATTACAAGCATGGACCCATTTAATTTCGTATGCATGAGTCAGAGCAATGCACTTTTAAATATGGTCATCACAGAAATATGTTGATGAAAATGAGCATCATTAGTAAAAAGGCTGAGAAACACTGATGCCTCTAAGGATATATCTTCTGTTATCAGTTTTCTAGAAAAAATAAAGGTATAAAAATAGAAAAGCAAAAACCTCTTTCAGAGACAAAAATAGAAGCAATTGAAATGGCATGCGGGGGAAAAAAAGAAAAGCAAAATAAATCCATGAAAATTGATGTGGCCTTAACAAAGACCTGCAACAAAGAAACATATCACGTTGATTTTCAGCTGTTATTCTCAGTCTAAACATGCCAAAAGTCATTTTAATTATGTCTTACTGAAATATGCTGCAAAGTGAATTCAAGAGACCTGTGACCTTAACAAATGAATATTTGCCTACAACTAACCTTGTAACTCACAGTGACAAAATAACAACCCACATGTAGGCAAATATTGTACTCTATTCTGGCTTCTCTTCTCCTACCATGCTCGTTTCCTCTTTATACAACCTTTAACACAGCATGCTCATCCAAGGACAAGCTTTGTCACCGTAAAGGACAATTCCAATATTTTGTGGATTAGTAGCTTTTTTGCCATGGTTTGACTCTTTACCTTGACCGTGTTATTAAATGTAATGTAAATAATTTAAATAATTACTTAAATGTTTATTTTAGGAAGAGTTCTTTGTGTTCCTAAAACAGTATGTTAATATGAAACACTGCTCAAACTTTTTTACAAAAGGTTTAAACCTTGCAATGTTGAGCCAGACACTATAGCTAATAAGTGTAGAATTGTGCACATCAAGTGTTAAATAAATATAAATAGAATCAAAAGATTAAAAACATGTGCATCCTATGTTATCCTTTTTTTATCAGTTTCATCAGTTTCTCCTCAGTTTTCCTCTGACTATCTTCCTCTCATCTCTCCATATCTCACACCTCTGATTTATTTTCCCAGCCTGCATCTGCTTTCTGTGGTGCATTCCCCCTTTAACAAGAGGCTGTTTGTTGAAGCAATATCGACAACAAGAGGGAACACATTAGCACTTAAGAGACAGCAGACCACTGGGGATGTGTAAACAGTATCAACATGACGCTCATCGATAAGATGAACGGATTTTATATGGATGACCAAAAAAGACACGCGCACTCCAACCGGAGGGCTCTGAAATCATTACCACCTACACCAGCTCTATTGATCTGAAATGTAAGCGGGGTGGCACTGTATGACAGGCATTGACACACGTGGAAAGTGAAACTGCTGTGTTTGGTTGTTCATACCCTACTGATCACAAATGCATGATATCCCCCCCCCCCAAGGGCCAACAACTGATGTGTTTGGTCCAGTGAGATTCATGGGGACAGAGACGATAGGCGATAACACCTCCCTATATGTGCCCAGCCTTATTTGAATGATGATTCACATAGGCAGGGAGGTCACTGGCCTGGAGACACTGTTAATGGGATGACACGCAAAAAGTACAGGAGTGTAGCAGAGCTGTGGATGTTTGTAAGTGTCTTTGTTCGTGGTCTGGAGGGGATGGAGGGTGGGGTTTACGTGAGGCCGCTTTGTGGAGCACATCATCTGTAATCTATTATTCAAGTCAAGCGAAGGAGGAGTGCTCTTCGTGCTCGGTATCTCAGACAATCAGTAGCTTTCACACACCAGCATTCGTTTTATTCAGTTGTGGATGAATCGAAAAAAATCATTGGCATAGTAAAAGCTTTAATGATCTTTGATAACTATCAAAGCATATTTCTCTTGAACCCTGGTTGGGTTAGGCTTAAGGTTATTTTATCATGTGCTTGTGTTACGTTTTTCTAATTCTCACCATCCTATGTTGGAAAAACTATTGTGAAGCGAGATTCATCAAGTCTATGTATACAGTGACAATACACTGAATAATGTTTATTCAACAAGCTGGAATCTATGTATGAATCTATGATATGTTGAGGAATTTTATAAGCAATTTTATACCTTTTCTTATGTAAGAAATACACATTGGATTGTGTTTGGTTTTCTTCCTGGTTGTGTGGAGTTAGGTATTCCCAAAATATACAAAACACAGAGCTGTTTCTAATGGTCTGTCCACCCTCACTGAAATAAAGGGGGTTGCATTAGAAACACTTCTCAGCAATGCAATTCAACAGCACCACGCACTAGTGATACAAAGTAACTAAGGACATTTACTCAAATGCTGTAATTAAGTACAATCTGGGGTAATTACATACTTGAGTATTTTCTACTCCATTACATTTCAGAGGAAAATGTTACACTTCTTTTACTCCACTACATTATTTTAACAGTTTTAGACATTAATTGCTTAAGGTTTTGCATACAATGATGACTATCAACTTGAGCATAAAATGGGGTGCGGTGTTATAGANNNAGTAAAGGATCTAAGTACTGCTTCCAACAGTGCCACAAACTACATTGCAGCCTCCAAAATGACAAATACAGAAACCAAAGGTGGGATTTATTGTGTTAGACTTCTACTACGACTATTAGGCATACCTAATAAATTGGCAAGTGAGTTAAGTCAAAAAAGCCTAAAAACCTAGAAACTAGGTCAGCAGTGTAGCACATATCACCAGTATGTGCTCACTGATAATAAGAGCAGCATTCAACAGATTCTGTCTCCTCTGTCAAGCTTTCCTGATGCAACATTTTACAGGTGAAAACTTCATGACACTTACAAAAACGACTTGACGTCCAGCCCTCTGTTGCGGATCTGCTCCACCATGTGATCCCAGCTGCCAGGGTTTGACCTCGATCGGCCTGCCCCTGCTCCTCTGTACCGGGAGGCTCCAGCCGGACTCCCCCGGACCCCGCGCGGGCCCCCACGGTGGCCCCCACCACCTGGACCTGTGTGCAGCTGGCCCAGGCTTTGTGAGGTGACTGGGGGGTCGTTTGGACCCGGAGGGGGCTGGTGAGTGAGGGGCTGTTGGAGACTCTGCTGCCGGACCAGGGGCCGAGGGCGTGCCACGGCTGAGGATGGGATGTGCTCCAGGGTGGAAGCAGACGAGAGGGAAGCATCCCCAAAACTGAGCAGACGCATGGGAGCGCCGAGAAAAGAGATGGATACAACAGGGAAGACATCGGAGTTAGAGATAACACGAGGGATACAGGACAGGGCAGGTCGTTTTGAAGGGATTTAGAAAAGATGAACGTATAAAAAAAAAAAATTGGCAACACATGATCATGTTGATATCAAAAAGAAGGTAAAGAGGATAAAAATGGCAAAAACATATATAGATACAGCAGAGATTGAGATGTGGGAACACTGTTTGCAGTGAATATCAAAGGGAGAGAGGATCAAGAAAGAGCAAACAACAATGATCAGTGAAAGAGGAGGTAGAGAAAGATTTAGCTTTAGATTACTATGAAACATCTGTATGAAAACAACTGTGCAGAATCTGGAGTTTACACTGTGTGACAGTGTATGCGTGTGTGGATGGACTGGCATGCAGCTTGTAAACATTCAATTATTCTTCTCCAGACTGGTGTCAAAACCTCTGCTTAAGTGGAATTAAATTCAAGCTGAAGTTAAAGTATCATTGTCACTTAACTTAGGTCTCTGCTCTCCATCTGCAGCGCTAAATTGTTTCTGTACGTTACCTTTCTCCCTAATTAGCCATGACCTACTTCTACCTTCTTGCCTTGCCGCCTTCAGCTTCCACCAGTCTTTCTCTAAGGTCCTGTCTGCTCCTGCTATATTTTCCCTTCCCACTCGTCCCTTTACCTTCGTGCCTTTGAGCTTAACTGCTCCCCATCTCCTCTGTCCATTCATCTTTTCTACAACCCCAGTCCCTCACATCAATCCAATCACTGTTCTTTAAGACTCTCTCTCTAATTACCGGTCTGCTACACTTACAATCATGTAATAGTGCTTCACCCCTTATCCTCCCTTCAATCACTGCCCTGCCTGATAACTGTAAGCTTGTGCTAAACAGTGCTGTCTGAAGATAATGCTGTGAGGGAGGATTTACTGCCTGGACTTGAGTTGTGTTAGTGGCGCTCCTCAGTATTAACTCGGCTCTAACTCTGCTGGAGAGCCAGGAGACAAGCCCCCCGAGGAGCAGAGCAATGCTGGATCAAGTAAATACAAGACAGAGCTCATATACATGCACTCCTGCATGCACTCACTTTCTCTCTCACACACTCACATATTGCACACTATTAGGTATTTCCCGAGGATAAGCTTTGAAGCGAATGTTTATTTACTTGTGCATTATATTTTAACTGAATAAATGTGAGTTAATGTTTAAAAGTCGTGGATTTCCGTTGAGCAGAAGCGTTATAGAGTTTTGAAGTGGGAAGAGGGCATTTTTGGTATTTAGGGTTCCGCAGGCATCAGTCTCATTTATTGTCTGCAAAGATAATGTTAGGCAACTGTTGGTTGGACAATTTCCAAGGATTGGATGAAACTCAGAAAAGAATTCAAAAAACATAAAAGAAGGAGGTATACGCCTGTCTACATAAAAGTAAAACTAGAGAAGTTAACTATGACTCCTAAGGGAATTTTGATCTGAAATATCCAGTCAAGCTTAAAACGTTTATGAGTGCTGCTAGTTCTTTAGTTTAAATCTGGGCAATTTTGGCACAGCGTTGTTATAGCAAAGTAACAACAATATGTATGTAAATGCATTCAGGCTTTTTCTCCATGAGGCTTATATGGCTTTTATGGCTTAGTATTAATAGCCATCCTCCGTAACAAAACTGATGGAAAATACAGGATTTCTCAGAAACATAGATGAAATAATTAATTTTGAGGGACATAACATGTGATTGTAAAAATTTTTTTCAGAAGCACTGAGCACATCAAAAACTGACAATATGAATTTCCTCTTTTAGTTAATCCAATCGGATTTAGCCTCAATCTCCTCCAGCCAATCATGTTGCTGCTGTCAAACTTTAAATCTGTCCTCCTCTCTGTCATTTCAGTGCAAAATTGTTTGACAACCCTCCTCCACCCCATTCACCTCCAGTTCATCACATCCAGTGCCCAGGTTGAGCTCATCAGAAGTCTACGCCTCATCAAAACCATATCTTCAGTATTCACTTCATTCCTTCATCACCACCACCACCATCAGTGTCTAGAGTCCATCAGGGGCTTCCTATACTAATCATGGCTTCACCAACCCCTTCAAATACGATGACGTCACAATGGGGTCTAATCGCCAAAGATTTTTCACATTTCTCATCTTCATTGGGCACATATCAATTAAAGTTTCTCCTAACTGAAATGAAATGTTAGAAAAGCAAAAGGAAATGCATGAAAGTGTAAGAACACAATATAAAAAAACTACTGTTATTTGTACCTCTGAGCATATAAAAGATATGGTACAGTTAAGCGAACAAAAAATAAAAAGGTCCTCTGACACACAGAAATCTCTATGTCGCACACAAATATGTCAACATAACTGACATCATCATAAATCGATACATCTGGCTGGATTTATGCTGGAATTAGGCCAGACATCTGGGAGCCAGTCCATGTGCTAATAAATTTTGCTAGTCTGTTCAGTGTCATAAATTTGGCAAATAATTTATTCATGAATGAATTTACTCAAAAATTCCAGGACTCTACAACGAACAGTCAGTTCCTCGATTGTTGTACCCACTTGTGCTTTCAGGTACTGTTCAACCTTATTGTATCTGTCTACAACAGGCGCAGTTATTCGTATGCCCTGAGCACAAGCCCCCTTTATCTGCTGTATCCTATTACTGACTTAGAGGGTTATTTTCACATTTCTTCTTGCTTGAAAGTCAATTAAGATGACTATAAACCTTGAATGATTTTGTAATTAGGGAAAATTGAGGAGGGTAAAAAAAACAAGGAGACAGAGTCAGAGAGAGAAAAATTACCAACAGTGAAGAGTGAAAGAGAGAGAGAGTGGAGGAGAGACAGAGAGGGGGAGAGGTTAATGTCCAAAAATAGAAACCAATTCCAGCGGAGAAATGGAAATACAGGTAGATCTGAAAGGAGGAGGAAAAAGGGAGCAAAATAGAAGAGTGACAGGACCGAAGAACTGTAATTCAAGTTCAAGTCCAAAAATTCTATTGCAAGTCTATTGTCTTGTAGTTAAAAAGCCACATACTGTATCATTAAAATATGTACTTAAACCGTTATGGAAATCAGTCAAAAATGCCCAATGATTCAGTCATTATGTGTGGAAACAATTTATAGTGTCTACAGTCCAACCAACAGGCCAATATCAGTTCTGAATAAAGAGTTTTGCTCTGTTGTTTCTAATCAATCTTCTGTGTCATAACAAGCACACACAGTATTATAAAGTTGGCTAACAATGAATGAATGAATGATGAATGAATAAATGGGCTGGTGATTTTAATTATTGTCCTGTACATCTACTTGCTATACTTGATTATTAATCTATTCTACTACAATTTGCTCTAGATTTACTGAATGAACTGTTGAGGCGAAACAGTACAAAAGACTGTTTGATTATCTAGGCTACGATTCACATACAGAGATCTTATATTCATTATTTATTAGCCTTTTCAATATGCTGCTGGTGTTTTGCAAAAACATGCAGCTTTCACCAACCAAGCAAAATTCACCATTCATTTTAACATTCCACATCTAACTCATATATATGGGACAGATTATTATTTGAATTCAGAGCATTGATACAGTACATTTATTTATTATTTGTTTTTATGATAACAGGACGGCTAAAACATATGGACTAGAGCAGTGGTTCCCAAGCTGGGGATCACAACCCCAAAGTGGATTATTTCTTCAACCTTGAGGTGGCGCAAAAAACATCTGGGTTGTCACAAAATGATTAGTTGGAAAGGATTGGATCCTTTAAAAAATGTATTCGGCTACACAAAACTTATTTTGTCATACTTTACTGTGATCATTGCTCTTAATTTATGAAATACTCAATATGGGTTATTGGCTTATTAGAAGCTTAAAAGTACCTGCAATATTGTAAAATGAATGGCTACCTATAAATCTTGATGCTACCTAATCTTGGTGATTAATTTTCATGCTGATCCAAGATATAGAAATGCTCCAGTTGTCAGTCACATTGTCTTTGGGAACCATTAATGGCACTTTTACTACAGGAACCAGGTGTGCCCAAAATAGCTCCTCCCACTTCATAACTCAATTATCAATTGTTTGTTGTTTACGCTATCGTCTAATTATGATAAATATCAAGCTGGTTCTAATAGTAACCAGTAAGTCCATGTGATTGCTACTTGGAAAAACAACGCACAGTCTGAGCTGTTTGCAGAGGCTGACACACAATGAACTTTGGTGAAAATTAAGCTGAATTGAACCATATTATATGAAAGAGTTTCATTTCTATCACTGGCCTAATTAAACTTTCCTGCTGTTTATGCAACAACCCACTCTGAATTCGAAAAGCTGTTACTTCATATGAACAAGCACGCCATTTTTAAAGATTTTCTGTGAGCATCTGTTTCGTTTGAAACTGTCACAGCCTTCAGCATATTGGAGCCTGCAGAGAACAGTATGACTGTGTGGATTCACTTGTTTGAGACTGTCCTGACATCAGCTGGTGAAAAGTTGGCAGTTGACATAGAAATGGTATTTGTTTATGAGTGACGAAGCTCTCTGTTGTCAAGAGACTTCAACCAACAGTTACTCATGCATCGCAGGTACGTCCTGCAAAGCAGCTGGCTTCTCTTCCAGGCCTGCCTTACATTATTTTCATCTGTATGGTGTCAAAAATAGCTTCTGTTGATGTCCATCTTTTAGTTTACATGCAACAATGCCACTCACAATGTTTTTTACATACTCATACTCTTCTTTGATATCCACACCATGCCATGTTGTTGTGCCCACTGTTGCCCCTCATGCGTGCCCTCTGTGACCATGCGCCACTCACTTGCCAAACCGCAGGCCTCCGGCATGCATGTGGCTCTGGACAGCCTGCCACCGTCCGGCCTTGCTGCCCCCCGTCACCATGCTCCGAACGCTGTCACTGCGACTGGGCCCTGCCCCAGTCCCAGAGCAAGCACCACCCCCGCTGTCACTGGCCCCCGGCGAGGGTCCAGCACCGCCCTGCCCACCCTTATCCACAGCCCCACTGGGAGGAACAGTGGGGTGGATCGGAGACAAAGAAACACGGAACAGAAAGGAACAGGAGAGGAGACAAAGAAGAGAGAGAGAGACGGACAGACGAAAGACAGACGCACAGACGTACAGAGCCGGAGAGCAAAAGAATCATAAGTTAAGTTAGTCAAACCGGTGAGTAAGACACTTTGTGAGCTCTCAAACCAGCCACAAGTGTCTAGTGTAAAACAAAAACCTGGAGCAGCCACTGCTGGTCAGCCAGAAAGTCAGTAAAAATGCAGTAAAGAGGTCTGGGCTGAGATTTACAGTGTAACTCTGACAGAAAATTGGGGGTCACAGTTGTGTACACTTGACTGAGACAAAAACATATTTTCCAAAGTACAAAACCTGCACAGAACTGAGGGCCAATGGAAAGTATTACTAACTGTATTATAATGCCCAATTCACTCATATACTGTGGAACACTAGCAAATTAAAACATTTGAATACATTTCCTATAAGGAATTTTTATTATTGCATCTACTTTAGTCCACTAAAACCAATTTTGGAAACATTTGAGGTGAGAAATAAGACACAGAATATTAGGAGTTTGGATATGCAGCAGGTCTGCCCAGACCTGGGACAGGGGACAGCAATGACCAATCTGTTGTCTCTGTGAATTGGGCATAATAGCTGAGTAATGATGCAGATGCATCATCTTTAGATTTCAAAACTGCATATGCAGGTGATGATAACAGAACGCTAATGTCTCTGTAATCTCACAGCAACTCACCTGCAGCTCATAATGAAAACAAAACTCTAATGAGTTTGTGTCATTCCACAGTAAATTCCCATAACTTATTTATAACCGTGCCTAACCCACCCCAGCTGACCTTGTCTCAAGACGTCACAGAGACGAGTACAAACAGAACGTCAACTTCAGTACAGGGGTCTTTCTACTGAGTGAAGACAAACACACAGCTGCACACCAGGACAATATCTTCAACAACATTTAGACATTAAGTGTAGACTGACGGTAAAATGAATGATTTCTCACTGAACAATTTCAGGCTACCTGGGCTACTGTTGTGATACAAATATTTTTGATGCATTTCTCCACCTTATGTAAAGCACTTTGAATTGCTGCTGAGTTTAAAAGGTGATAAACAAACAAACTTGCCTTTTACCAAATAAAAGCATCATTATTTTGATGGTAAGAAGTGAGAAATACTTGACTCACTGATCTGCTATCACATATGTATCTTTGAAATGCCCCCCCCAATCATCAGCCTATTGAATGCCACTCAAACCTAAATAATTATCTCAATAACATATCAATGAAATCACAACAATCACTACTGATTATACAATAGTTTCAACATTACTGCACAGATACGGAGTGATTGATAACCCTTGAAAGAGTCAAGTCAGTTTTAAATAGAGAGGGTAAGAATGAACAGGTTCACTTAATGTAATGCCTCAGTGACATGTGAGACGCATCTAAATGATGGAACAGAGGTTGATATGAAACAAACGTTTTACCATCCAAACACTTAATTGCTGTACTACACAAGACGGAGACATTGCCAATATTTTTGGAACAGGGCTCAGTAGACCAGACTCAGGAGGGCTATCAGACAACTGTAAAGCACTTACAGTACTATGAGTGATAGTGGGAGTAGTGACAACAAATGAGCAGGAAACACAGAGCGAGTGGAAGAAGAGGTGAGAGGAGTAAAAACACGTAACGGCTTCACACACACAAAAAAACAACAACACAACAGTGAAAAAAGTAGAACAGAAACCACCCTATTAAAGCAACAATTGATCCTTTTGGGAAATACCTTTGTAAGGGGAGTTAAATGAGAAGATCGATACCAATCTCATATCTGTCTATTAAATAGCTGTTTCCCTGTATCCAGTATTTATGCTAAGCTAACTAGCTGCTGGCTGTAGCCTTGTATTTAACAAAACAGAGTGAGAAACAGAAAATGGTGTTGATCTTCTGATCTACCTCTCTGCCAGAAAACAAACAAGCATACTTCCCAAAATGTCAAGCTATTCCTTTAAACTACCCCCTTCAAAGACAGAAAATAAATAAAACAGTCAGCCCTTTGTGTAAACCCTAATGGCTTAGGTAAGTGTACATTTAAGTCAGGTCTGCTACAGTATCCTGAGAAGCAAATTTGAATACATGGAGTTGAGAGGCTGGGTTGTATGAGAGGGGAAAAGGTTCAGGTGAAACAGTGAGATCTGCTCTCTGAGGGTTGTCCGTCTCCATGGTAACACTCCATGGGCTGCAGGTGAGAGGTAAAGAGGGTCTGATGAGGCTAGCAGGGCTGTAGGGAATGGGGCTATCAAACCTTTCAATTGTACACCCTGTACACCGTGCAAAAGCAAAATAAAATGTAATTTTCCCAGATTTGATGTTTTTGTGTTTGAGTTTTGGCAAAAAGAAGGGTCTCCAACATAAATTTTCCTCACTCTTTTTATGTTTTCAGATAGGATATATCTATTAATTACAGATGTTGTCACACAGAAACAACATCTTTCTATCTTTCTAGCATTTGAAAAATGGTTGTAATTAAAATTAAACTGTCAATGTTAGGGAAGTCCTAGGCATCATAGTAATATTGAGGGATGGTGCTGCACATCTCTATCAGGTGCTGCATGGCCAGCAGTGCATACTAAACACCAACTCACTGTGGACGTTCCTGACAGCAAAAACATGAGGATTACCAGGGATGAGAGGAGACTTCTGTTTAAAGATATGTGGCCAGACAGTGTTACAAAATGAGGCGTTCTGCCTCCCTTCAGGCTATTACTGTAAATGTGACCTTTTCACTGCTCAGAGTGATATATTGATCACAGTATTTGTTATACTTCATTTATACTTATGCACATAAATAGCCTAACAAGAGACTGTTAAAATTTAGTGTGCAAAACAAATCATTATGCCTAATAATGTCCTATATCTACTCATAGAGCTTTCTGGGAGTTTTTCCAAGGTGCACACAAGCCCCTGTTCATTACAGCCCTGCCCAGATAGTGGGGTCTCTTACCAGCCATGACTGAGACTCACTTGGGCGTGAGGCGAGGGTCTCCGTAGGGAGCATAGGGAGACATGTTTAAGAGGAACTCCTTGGGCGGGTAGGAGCTCCACCTCTGTTGCACGTTGCTGCTGTCATTGTTATTCCAAAAGTCTCTGTCTAGATCACTGTGGCCAGAGACAGAGAGAGAGAGAGGGGTAAGACAGGTAAGAGCAGTAAATGGTTATAAAGAAGAATAACATGACAGATGTGTTAAGAAACAGGATGGAAAGATCATAAAAAGAGCCAAGTTAGAATATTGTCTCATAAATCTAAAGGTCAGGGAAAGAATGCTTATAAATAGGGAATATGTGATACCGTCAATGCCTGAGTTATATTCTAAAACTGTGCACAGCACTTTAAACATAGATACTAAATACATTTGTTCATAACACATAGGTGGAGTGTAACATTACATTCATCACACACAGGATGAAAGAGAGGTTTAAGTCAAATCTGTTGTAATCTGCATGGAAACCTGATAGCATAACATTTTGGTGCATGATGAAACACCCAGAATGAGGTAAAAAGAAGTGACCTGCATGTTTTAAGGATGAGGAAACAAATAAAACAGAGGAAGTAGTCACTATAAAACAAAAAAAGCACTTTATTAACATACATACTGGATATGAACTGTGAGAATACAATTTGGGAAACAGGAATTTAATTGGAATAGTAACAAAGGAGTGATATAAATGACAAACCGTTAGCTGCCAACCCTTCAGCACCTCTAATCTTTAGTAAGGATAATAACTACATAAAATCAAGGTTACCCACAGAAATATTACAGTTCAAAATAATGAAACTACACAATGAAAGATTTCTTGAATGTATGTTTAAAGTTGTGGTAGTAGTAGTTCAGTAATAGTGTGCGACTACTGCATTTGAATTTTTTTTTACAGAGGATGTAGTTTTGAAGTAAAGCTTATTAATCTGTAAAACAAGCTTCCATTTATACAAACAGAATTTACAAGTAACTTCCCTACACTGTGTGAAAAATTCAGCCTCTCTGATGAATGAAAAATATACCCACATAACACTGTCTTGAGGGCATCATGTCAGGGTGGACATTTCAGACCATGTAGGGGGTGCTACGAGATTAGCTTTCCAATCAGAAACAGCTGTTAAAATGCGATACCATAACTACATCACAGATCATTTCCATATGCCTTCGTCTAAACCCTTCCTGACACTTACTTGATGGCTTTATTTTCCCCTCGACCTCTCACAGATTCTGGAGAGCTGGCAGCCTCCACCCCGGGCTTATTCCTCTTCCCCTGCAAAGAGACGAGAGACAGACAGAGACAGAGAGCAATCGGGGGAGACAGATTTTAGAGCCATGTCTTGATCATTGTTTACAAAGGCATTTTGCAAGTGAAGTGCTCATTATAGAAGCTTTAGAACAGCATCAGGTTCCAAACATGTTGTAAAATAAGATAAATGAGGGAAGAGCAACAATTGGTTTGATGCCAGGACTACAGCTTGCTTCTCAGGATCAAAATGTGACAAGGGACCACTTTACCACAATGAGATGCAAAAACACACTTGCATGCACAAACATGTCTTTACACACGAACAAAGGAAATGCACATGCATACTACACAAGGCAGAGAGTAAGCACAGAATGAAATCAGGCACATTAGGGTACTAGGATACATTTACACAGATAAAACTGGTAAACATAAAATGAAACTTTTATTAAAACACCTGTAAAGACTAAAGCTATATTTATAGTTGTATTGCAGCTTATGTGCTCATCAAAAATTACATAAGTAAAAGTACATATTGTGGCTACAGCAGCTACGATACTACATTATTAGGCTAAAAGAACAGTATTTGCTGAGCTTGTGCTGTTTTATGCT
>NW_023339663.1:12683251-12695036 GCF_004916995.1 Morone saxatilis | reverse complement strand
GAGTTGAAGAAGTGTATTCTTCTTTTCAGTATCGCACATGTAGCAAAGCAATCTCCACAGCATATCATCTGCTCACCACTATCTCAGAATATAAACAAAATAACTGTGGGGTATATAATTTCCTGATCATGTACAATACATCAATCTAGAGTTGCAGTGTAATCAATGGGTGAAATCTGAGCTATATATCAAAATGCAGTGGGCATCTAGAGCAGGACTGCGATTAAACCCCAGCATCAAGTATAAATCCGGCTTAAGGAAACTGAAACAATAAAATCCTGTATATGATAAAAAATGCATACTGAAAAAAAAAGACATTCACAAAACCCAAATGCACTATTCTCAAAGCAGAGACTAGAGTCTCCAGAGCTCTTTTAGGAAGAAACACTGGAGTAAAATTCTAGATAGGCAGCAAAAATGCATGAATTTCTATTGTAATATATTATAAAGCTTACTTTAATCTCTGCAAATGTTTACCACTTAATGGATAGTGCTTTCAGCAGACCAATACAGTAGTTACAGTTATTGACCCCTATGTTTTATTGAACTCCATATTTACTGAACTCTAGAGGGTGATAACACTGAGCTGAGTCACACAGACCTGCAACTCTTATATAATGTTTCAAATTTCAAAACAGAACATAAAGAGCACATACGCCTTAAAATGTCCACCAAATAGAAAAGATCTCTTCATTTCTCAACTCACAAAGCTGTAAAAGAAAATTAGACATATTATGTTTTCAAGTAAAGTTTTATCTGTAATAAGGAAATAACATTTTGGACTTGAGCCCATTTGGACATCTCAGCTACACACCATCTGTTGCTGTGGATAATTCTCTACCTTGTCAATTCGACTGAGTTTTAATCACATATGTCATATTTTGACAAAATATGCAGGACATTGCATATGACTCCTTCACATTAGCAAAAAGAAAAAAGATTCAAAGCTGCAACTTTTAACAGTAGGGTACACAATGCACCTGGATGACAAATTACAGATTGAGAAGAACTATTTTGGTCACATTTTGATAAGTTTTATATAACCATAATTTCAAGTCTTGCAGATGAGTTGTTTTATAAAAGGAGAATTATTAACTTTTTTATGTATGCCATTATTGCTTTCTTGCTTTTTATAGCATAGAGTAATGTTGTTTGTACATCCAGAGACACTTGCTAGTCTTGGCTCTTTCAAGAGCTGTTTGGTGATGAAGGTGTGTCTTGTTTCCCTCCTACACTCTCAACCTTGCTCCTTTTGATTTTACAAGAACAGCCAAACATAGTGGTATACTAATTCATTACTTCACTCTTTGAAGTGTCAATTTAACTCCTTTCCTCTTCCTCAAAACTGAGAATTTTCAGCAACACATAGCAGCTACTAATAAGCTCCTTGCAGCTGAAGAAAAGGAAACAGTAGAAGGCATATCATGCTAAATTAGTGATGCAATCTGCCATTGAATCTTTAATTGTGGGATTAAATCTCACAAGAAGAAGAAGACAATCTGTATTTTCATGGTGGTTTTATATAAGATTTCAGTTTCTGTCTGCTATCATTATCTGATGTTGATGGTGTATACAAGTCACTTAAACAATCCCTCTATTTTCACAGAACAGTGTAATGTGCATATCCTGTTACAACTTGTGCATTTTTTGCAGTTTAAGATGTTAAGCCTCTGTATCAGGGACAGTAGATCTTGGTCTGCAGTCACACCTTCTGCGATATATTTATTTCATGTCACATGCTGTAACTGTTTCATATTCACAGGCTATTTTTAGTTTTCAGTTCACCAGACTGTTGGAACGAACTGAAGACCAATACACATATGGAGAGAACATACAAATTTAAAATCCTGATCAGCGGGTTCAAACTGAGGAACATGATCTTGAAAGTGACGGTCCTGACCTCCATGCCACTACGCCGTCACGTAGGAGGCAACATAAAATCGAAAAATGAGGACAGTCTGACATCATGGTTTGCTGAGCTGACTGGATTTGTGTTCCTTCAATTATTTACAGTGAGAAGGGTCAAAGAGGAGTGCCCGTCACTGCGTACAGGTTTCCTAATAAAAAAGGTTTAAACTTAATCAAATTATGACACCTCATAGGAATAAGAGTGAAAAAAAAGAATGAGATAATTATAGAACCCTTGACAGGACTCCAAAGTGTAGAAACAATGAAAACATTAAACATTACACCAGAAACAAGTTCCTGGGGACACAAGGGGGGGTTTAGTAATACTTAATTACATATAGATAGTTTTTTATGCAACCTTATAAATATTTAAGACCTGTCTGAAAACCTTTGAACAGATGGTTCCAGACATAGACAAAGAAGACTATGAATGTATAGTTTCCTCACACCTAAACAGACAAAATAGGTCACTTGTCACTGCTGTCTACAATGACCTATATGACCGTTCCAAAAACAACTCATGCACACGTTTTCTGTGCTTAAGGTTTAAAAATGCAATGTGTGTTGTTGATGGCCCCATCTACATTTTGTGAATATAACAATGTCATGCTACTTCTACTTTTGCTAAAGGATAGTAATTATTCTCACCACTACGGTTTCTCTAGTTTCTACAACTTCTACCATTTTAACTTCATGCAATTTCCTTCTCATTATACTTAAAAACAAATGCTTCTTTTTACGTGACTGAATTTCTTATTGGACTTTGATAGAGGATTTATTTTCTTGTTTAGGTTGACAGATTTGCTGCTCAATTTTAAACAAGATGATGAATGCAAGTACTTGTACTCAATAAAGGATTTTAAGCAGCGTGCAGCCTGGAGGCTTTCAGACACAGCATAGTGCTGAATACAGCGTTCAGTGTCCTGCAGACAGGTGGCCTCTTTATGAATTCTACTGTATCTATCACTAATGCATCCACAGTACACTCTATTATTTATCATGTCATATCTCATGTGTCCAGCTTGGCATAAACATTTTCAATAGAGAGTGAAGCTTGGGGCTGGACCTAATCTGTGCCCACATTCAGCCACTACACTGCAAACACACACACATATACTGTACAGCACATTCACACAGGTGAGAATAATATTAGACTCAAGGACTCAGAGAAGGATAGATTCCTAGCAGTCGAGAATATGTTATCAAGTGCAGCTCATTTATCATTAAACAGAATCATAAAATCTTGAGGAGGCTGGAGAGGAGAGGGTGGAGAAGGTACAATGTTGAGAGAGTGTGGGAGGATGTGAGAAACAGAAGGGAAGCTCGAGAGGAGGGGGAGAAACAGCAGTACAACAACATAGTAGAGGGGCAAGTGAGAACAGAAAGGGACAGGATAGAGGAGGGCTGAAATGGAATCCAGAATAACAAAGGCACCATAACTGTGCAGAGGAACGTGAGATGAATTGGAGACATGAGCGGGACAGAGGGGGATTCCCTGTTGCAGTGTGGCTCTGCTTCCCTCTGGAGCGTCCTCCTAAGTCCTGCTGTCATCGTGTTTGTCACACACCTGGATGTTTAACACCGACCACCATCATCTTCTCTTCCAGCCTGTCTGTGTGCCTCTGTGGCTGTTTCTGCCTCTGCCTCTCACGTCCCTCCTCCTCCCACTCTCCTCCCTCTTCCACTCCCATAAAACAACCAATGGCACGAAACCAGTCACAGACAGCTTCATCTCTCCAGGAGCAAATGCTTTTGTATGTTTTTTTTTCTTTTAGAGCCATGTACCATTCATATTTGCGTGTTTCATCAAACCAAAAAGTGACGTGTGTGACAGTGTTGGACAGTAAGGCATTAGTAGTAATAACGTTACTCTAATAATATTACTTTCCCCAGTTACTATTAATACATTTCGGTAAATAAATTACATGTTATAACAAGCCCAACACTGCTCTTGAATATTACACACACAACCTGACTTTACCAACTCTATCTTCTAGAAATAACAATATGTTATTAATTTATCTTCCCTGTTACTTTGTGTACAGAACCTAATTTCTGCCTGGATTATGTTCCCTGGAAAAATGTAGGCAACAAAAGCAGTTCATAAAGGTTAGGGAAAGATAGTGGTTTCGGTTGATGAGTTATCCCCACAGGGGATGGGGAGTTGCGTCCCCCCGATAAATGAAATGTGGAAACTCCTCCGCTCAATAACAGTGTTGAATTGACTCTAAAACACAGTTGATGCTCACAGAACTCCTCCTGCTTCCTGTTGGTGTTCATGTCAACAAGCAACAGTGATCACAACATCGGCAAAGCTCAGGAGCATGTGGCAAGTTTTTGGTTGTTCTGTATCCTTGACACGCCAAATACATATCTCTGATACACAAAGTGATCACTCACAGATACAACAGGTTACACAAACCAGTTTGTTCTTGACATGCCTGGACAGGTATTTATCAGTGTAAGAAAGGCAATTTTGAAAACACCAGTCTGTGCTGCACAGTTCTTTCTGTTTTATGAAGTTATTTTTTTGTGTAAAAACAAAAGGCAACATGTTCCAATGAGAATGAAATCACACTGTTTGGACTGCAAGTAACCTTACCAAAAAGGCTCAGGATTATGAGGGTCAATGTGAGACATTCGTGTCACACATGTCTGCATGGTCTGCATATTCACCACTAGAAACAAGGAAGTGAGTTTGGTGATGTTTGACTCTAGATTTTGTTTTCAGTGCAGTGATTTGAAAAAAAAAAATTCATTGGGAGTAATTGAATTTACGTTAATTGTTGCAATCCCAACATCGCAACTTAGAGGGACTGGTTATTATTGAAAATACAGAGGAAAGCTTTGTTTTGTCATCTTTACAAAACATGCTCATATACAGACTTTGTGCACATTTGGAAAGCTTGAAATAGAAGTTAATAATGTACAGGCACAAAGGCATAAATTTGATATCTTTGTGTGTTATACTGTTAGTTTGACAAAAAAGCCATATGAAAACATAATTTCAGGCTCTGACAAATTGTGATTTAATTCATTTTTATTATTATTTGACATTATTTGACATTCTACAATTTTTTCAATTCACTGAGAAGATAATCAGCAGATTAATAGATGATGAGAATAGGGTATATTATTTGCACCCCTATTACTGTTCTTTTCATATTCTCAGTTCTTGCACCTGTAAGGATTTATTTATTTAACCCTTAGTGTAACAAAAAACCCCAAAAGATAATAGTTTGGAAGATTTAAAAAAAGAAAGACAAGGACTGTGAAGGGGAAACTACAGTGGCGGCAGAGATGAGAGAAGAGAGGGATGATCCTGGAAAAAGAAATCTGTGACATTCTGACAAGGACATGGAGATAAAGTGACAAAGGTATGAATACAAACCAGACCATTCGGTTTAAAAGGAGAAGGAGGGTGACACAAAAATAAAGACAGAGACATAGATAACATGAGGGTAAACAAAGATAAGAAATAGGTTTGTTTGTCAGGTTCAATGGGTTTTTGTTACTCCAAAGAAATTATATCAATTTTGATTTTAAGGAGCACTTAACATATTTTATCTAGTCTAGTGGGCGATTATAAATGTTACCTCAGAAAATTGTCATTTAGCTGAGCTATTTTTCCCCTGAACAGCCCAGTTGACTCTCAACTTGTGTATGTTTGATCAACTGCGGTGCTGCAGTCACTCCTCAAACAGAGAGACGGACAAGAGATGATAGAGCAGGAAAAAAGGGAGGCACAGAGAGAGAGGACGGCAGGACAGAGTGTAGGAAATGCTAGCAGATCAAAATGTATAGGAGGAATTACAGTTGCTCCAGCAGCAGCCAATAGCTCAGAGTGACGCTCATTAGCATATGAATCATTAGCATGGCACTGGAGGCTGGAGGCAGGCAGCCATGATGCACAAAGCTTGGAGCTCACAAAGCCATATTTACAGAGAGCACTAAGGTCTCTGATCATGTTTACTGTCATGGACAAACGTACAGCCTCTCTCTGCCTCCTGCGCCAGGGAGCACAGGAAGCAAAAAAAACACTATTCAACAACAACAATAACACAATAATAACACATAGCAGGCAATCACTGTATACATTCAATTCAAGGTCACAGTATTATCAAAAGGAAACCCGACTGCCCACACAGCTACAGTTAATCTTCAATGCCATAGTGTTCAGAAACATTCAGAAACTGAAAAGAACATGGTAGACTCTAAAATGTAAAGTTGTGAAGAAAGATGATTTTCATGAGAGCCATTTCAGTATTGAACCTCAATATGTTTTGGATACCGACTGCAATGTGTCTGTAGCACTGACTATCAAAACCTTAAAAGTACCAAAAGCTGACAGTAAATGTTAATTATTCTTTGATCAAATAGTAATTTAAATACATTTCTCATTTCAGACTATATTTTATTTGGGTCTGTTTATGTAATGTTTAGACATCATTTTAATTTTTTTTATTTAATTTTAGACTTTGGGTTATTTCTTGTTGGCATCACTGAAATGATGAATCCATTATTTAAACAGTTGCAACTTTTGTTAATCAACTAATTAATTACCTAATCGTTTGATCAGTCACATATAAAATATAAAACGGCTAAAGAGATTTAAAACTAATTCCATCTACATAATAGACAGAACTTGTTTTACTCAACATGACACTTACTTAATGATTATATAAAAGTTATTATTTAGTTACAAAAAGAATTATCATGTCACAAACATTTTCCTATTAAAAAGTGTGTGCATGGGAGACATGAAGGAAACTAGATGAGTGATAATCAGCTAATTAGCTAAATGCTAATCTTGTCAGAAGCAGAATTCAGCCCACAAAGAAAAAAACTGAAATTTTACATGATCAACCAATGTCTTTACCAATGTCTCTTGGTCAGTTGTTTTTCCTTCTCTTTATTCTGTGTTGTATGAAACGTTTATATGCCCGTCCATCCCTCAAAACAGAGACCTTTTAATATAAGCTTAAACACAAAAATATCCCCAAAGATGACCTCAGCTCCGTTGCATTAACTTAACATTTTAAACAAATGTTAAAATATGCTTGTGGAAATGTGAATAATAGGCACTGTAACTTACCAGTTTACGCTGACACCAGGTGCAGACGCCACATAGAGCTACCAGCCAAACAGCACACACTACGAATGCAACAGACACCAGGAATACACTGAGAGACACTGAGCCTAAGGGAGAGAGAGAAGAGACACATAGGACAGTATTAGTGCACTTAATGTATTTACTCTGTTCACGTTCCTGATGTTTAAAGTTCACTGTTAAAACTCCCCAAAAGTGTATGTTGGAGTTAAAGAGCAAAGTGTGACAAAACTCCCCATTTTAGGGGGACATGGAGGTGTAACCAGGAGCAATGTAATGTGCCTTCCTTCCTTCTTTCCTTCCTTTCCCCATTCATCCTTGTCATCTGGCATCTGTCATCAGTAAGACACATAGAGAAATGCACCAGGAGTTAGAGGGAAATTACATAAAGGCACTGAAACTGCTTCATGCTCATGTTCCCTGCATGTATCAATAGGAGATGCGCGCATGTCAGGAAGAGATAATATCATGGGGCCAGAAGCCGTGCAATTACCAGCTTCCGTTTTCTCGCTTCTATCTTGTAAATCCTTCAGAAACTTTGTTCCCGTCTCGACAGATGAAAACTTCTTACTCCTTCTATTCCTCGTCTCTCTTTCTTTCAATTACTGCCTCTCAACGATGTCGTTCATTCAGTTGTCTGCCACCTTTTCTGCCAAGTTATTTAAAATTCAATGGCACGCTGGCAAAACAATGGCGGCAAACAATGAGCTCATAACTGCTACATCCTTTTTCTCACCAATACAGTCGATCTTTCTCTGAGTCTCCCTACCTGAAAAATTCCTCTGATTGCTGATTCTTCCCTTTATCCCTTCATTTCACTTGTTATCCCTGGCTGAGCACGTTCAACATTTATACATTTTTTGGGACCAATAACAGCGGAAGTGTATTAGCTAAGCCATCTTAATCATCCTTATCCACCCTCTTCCTTCACATTTTATAAAGCCCCCTTGCCTCGTTTCCTTCAGGTGTTTGTATTAGAGTTAGAGTTCTATACACTGTTATTCTCTGGTAACATTGCTTTCCCTACATTTCTTCAGTCACACAAAAATAACAATAAACATACAAAAAAGCTCAGGAAGATTAGAAATTGTGGTAGTTATTCAGATTAGATGGTGGGTTCTTATAGAAACATTTCTAGCTATTATTATCTGGCATTATTGTATTAAAACAGTGTTAACTTCCCTATACTTCCCCGCCCCCCCTCACTTTTTCTGCTATCTGTCCCTATTGTCAACTTTGTAATAAAGGCATAAAATACCCAACAATACTTACTGAAAAATCTGTGCTAACTGATAAACAAAAACGAAAGCAAAATCTGAAAACAGTTGCTTGGAGAAATGTTTGAAAGGCATTTATTTAAACAGGTTTTAAAAAGTTTGTTCTCTGATATTCTTTCACAAATTAACTGCAAAGCTGGCTGGTACAACCTTACTGAATATATCCGTGTATGTCTCCCAGAGGCTCATCCTGTTTACATCTATGCAGAGGTTTGTATCCTTCCTTTTAGCAATTTGAATTCCTCCAATTATTAAAGTGTCAGCTTCTTTTTACCCACCAGCCTCACCAAAATTAAAGTCTATTCGCCTGTTTGATACGGTATCTGATTTTAAATTGTGAAATATTAGACATGGCAGAATATGGTGGCAATTAAGATCACAGGGTTGAGGGTTTTTTTGCTCTGAGACTTTCAGACTGGCAGAAGTGGGTATGTTGTGGTAACATCACTTTCAAAAGCCTTTCAATGCTTAACAGATAAGTGGTCTCAATCTTACTGGTGTTCTTGCCAATTTAGAGCAATACATACAAAAAAATAGAGCTCTGTTGAAATGGCTACAGAAGCTGAAATACTCTCCAGCTGGAGGGAATACAACTAACTGGAAAGAAGAATGACTCCTTTCAAACCCTTTAGAACTGCCAGACCTCTGTGTGTGGACACACAAGTCTGACAGTTTTTCACTTGGTGGGGTGTTATCAGCAGGGGGACATTGATTTCCAAACACTAGTCCACTAGAAAAGTGATTTTTTTCCACAAGTCAAGATATAATATAATCAGCCTCTATAACCTACGCGATACCTAACTTTAACAGCACAAATTATGATTG
The DNA here is from genome assembly GCF_004916995.1 of Morone saxatilis. NCBI lineage: Eukaryota > Metazoa > Chordata > Actinopteri > Moronidae > Morone > Morone saxatilis. The sequence goes on along the minus strand of NW_023339663.1, from coordinate 12,685,916 downwards.
ATAACTATATACATGCAAGACAACACAAAACATTCTGTAATTGTTATGTTGAAAACACAGTTTCCTGCACATGATTTACATAGTGTACCAAAGTTCAAGGGATTCAAACGTTGCATGCATGTCCTTGATGAGATCCACAGTGATGCATATCTGACAGATTAGCTGCTCAAGGTGTGTTTGCTACCCCAATACACATGTCATTTGAAAATAAACTCTAGGACCTGCATCATGAATACTGTCACTGTCAGTGACCAAAAAAACGATACTAAATTATAACTTGAAAATAAAAACTCTTGGGGCGCCCTGATAGCTCACCTGGTGAGCGCTCAATGTATAAAGGCTGAGTCCTTCCTGCATGCTCAATGGGTTTGAATCCGACCTGCGGCCCTTTGCTGCGTGTCATCCCCTCTCTCTACCTCCTTTCCTGTCTATCTTCAGCTGTCCTATCTAATAAAAAGAGGGGAAAAAGGCCCAAAAACATAAAACAAACAAAAAAAACAGAAGGTTTATATGTTGGGTGTAGTTACTGTAGATAAGTACACCTGGTAATGACATTCAATCTTCAAGCATATGGATATCTTAACTGTATAATAATTTCACAATTTAAAATCAGACACCAAATCAGACACCTCATCAAACAGACAAAACACTTTTACACAAGTTAGTGAGGCTAGTGGGTAAGAGGATGCTGGCACTTCTTTTCTAGAATACCAACCTTTCTTAGCAGTTAATTAATTTTTCTTTTTAAAGTAATGTCAAAGAACAGCAAGAGATCATTTTCTAAGTTGCTCTTTTAATTATATTTATTGAATGCCATATGCCTAAAGCAGCACATTTCAAACCTTTCTTCAAGTAACCACATTTGCAGATTTTCTTTCTATTTTTCAACAAGTTGAAAAGTAATTCTTCCTCCTGTTATCTCAAGCTGCCTTGCAAAAAGTTAAAAACAAACCTAATTTGCATAATGAGATTTGATCGCAGCATATTTGTGAACTGAAATAATGAGAATTATTAATACCAGGTGTACGTAACAAGAAGGCATTATCCAGATAACATATCCAGCTATAGATTGCATGTTTACCCAGTGTTATAACTTTTTTCTGTAATAGTTACAGCTCAGTAGTACTACATTTCAGCACCATGGACAGCATCCATCCCCACTGGTCCCAACCCTGCAGGCTAAAGTGAGATCTGTACACCTGGTGCACAGACTGGGCTGAGCTGGTACAAATTGAAAATATGTACTATAAATATCAAGTCAGCTCTGGTTTCTGAATCTATCATCACCCAGAAATGCCTTCTCTGAATCTTGACACAAAGATGACTGCTCATATGTTTTCAGGAGTCAATCCTACATATGGGTACATATATTTGTATTGGTATTCACAAACCTTTGCATTTATAGATTCTTGTACATGTTCACAGATTTGAGTATGCAAGTATGGACCGAGATAATATTGCTACAATAAAACCTCCATACCTATAGAGAAACCTCATTTATAGTCTCTATCTTTTGGCTTATGATTACAGATGAGGGCAAGACACATGCAGGGTTTTATTGTTCAGCTCTCACTTTACTGTAATGGCTAGATACAACTCTCGTATTACCTCAGCTGCTGCGCCCCACTAGCAATCTGTATGATCTCTTTTACTCACTTGAGAACAAGATCTTTGCCAAGGAGATGAGCTCATACCCTCCAAAATCCACTACCCACTGCGACCTCTCTCACAAATGACCTCCTGAGCATCTGCTGCAGGAACTGGCCTCATTAAAACATACTCATCATTCTTGAGAAGCTTTTTTTTCTTCTTAAATCTATTCTGCCACAAACAATGGGGTCTTGGATTTGCTATGGATACCTTAAAAAGAGTGACATATAACACTATGTCTTCCTCAAAATAGCTTTGACTTTGTGGTTGAAAGTTGAAGACATAACTGTAACTAATAAATATGCTAAAAAAAAGGATGAACAAATTGGATGGATGGCAGAGGGTCAACATCAAAGAAAACAAATGGACACATATTAAAATGTTAACAATTCATGACAGGGTGAGGAGGCTCAGTGAACCAAGTGGACCTCTGTGTGTCGAGCAACTGCTCCTTCACTTTGAGAGGAGCCAGCTGAGGCGGTTCGTCCACCTGGGAAGAAAAAGCTCTTCTCTTTGGAGCTGTAGTGGCCACAACTGACTGAAGGAGACCACAGGACAGGACATGATGCACATCTCCCATCTGGCTGGAGGAAGCTACAAGCTGGCTACCTTGTTGATCTGATTCCTATCTTTTTCCAGCCCTTTCAACCATAATCTTTTCAACAGTCTTCATCAGTGAATGGTACTCTGATTGATCTGTTGACATTCAAGCTCAGCAGCTGTTATAATTGTATGCATAGCACTCTAAAGACTTCTCAACCATATTGTTTTAAAAGTAAAGAATGATTTAAGATGATTTAGGGAAGAAATCAAATCTCCTTCTGATGAAGACTGTATGATGATGTGGTTAAAAGCTCAAAATTAAGTTAGTAAGTGGATCGAGTTGTGACTACTACTGCTAAAATTTCTCAACAAATAATCTTTTTTGCATATTTGTCACACTGAAATGTTTCAGATGATCAAACAAATTTTAATATTAGACAAAGATAACCAGAGTAAATACAAAATGCAGTTT
>NW_023339663.1:12641239-12683151 GCF_004916995.1 Morone saxatilis | reverse complement strand
AAGGGGGTAAATACTTTTTCACAGCACTGTATACCGTATATCAGATCTGAGCTCCTTGGGGCTACTTCTCTTATTTTCAAAAAACAATCATGGCCTGTGGAAACCTGTCCTTAAAGAGTGCATGCTCTGCTGATCTAATGATGTAATGTCAGGTCATGGGAGGTTCAATAAAGGTGGATCACCTCCCGATGCAGCACCTACTGTGCTGTGTTTGGTATCATACTGTGTACCTCCCATGGCTCCAAGTGTAAACAAGAGACTCTTCCAGTACTGTTGCTATCACTCACAACTCTTTCTCACTCACTCTTGTTCTTTCTATGTTATGGATTTTTGAGTAACTGGAGTAACATAGTCAGACATCATTTAGTTAAAAATCACTAAACGTAATGCAAAGACCATTTCATATTTAATTACAGGCAGATGTGTAGTGTCATTCTCCATATTGTCTTTCTAATTTTGTATTATTATGTACTATCATCCTATTTGCAGTGTCTCTGCCAACACACCATTATTCTCACTCATGTGGTAATTATATAATTTATAACACAACTGATTAGAAATGCTCATCAGAAAAATTGCCTTCATAAAACTGCCGTTGTCTCTCTCTACGCACATGCAGCCCCCTCTCTCACCCCCAGTCCCATGACTTTTATTCATAATTTTGCAGCAATTAGGGGATTGATAACACTCAAGTGCTATTAGGTGAGAGGAAGGTATATAGTCAGGTTTTGTATTTAAGAGAGCATACATTTTTTTTATGTTTGATAATATTGTATGAATTTGCATTTGAATTTAGCTGGGATCTTGAGCAAGCTGCTTTTTAAGTCAGCTTATTTCTCAGTCGCTGTCTCTATCAACCACAGTGTATATAAGAAAAAAAAAACATTAGAAACAGTATGCCACTTTTCTGTATTACTTTTGATTAAAGCACCTGTAGCTGCAAGTTCCACTTCCTCTACAGTGGCCTGTGAGCATTATTCATCACAGTCTGTTTGTTGAGTCACTCACTGTTGAATGGTCTTAAAATTGCTGTTCTTGATGGAATTTTCAAACTAAAAGGCGGCTTAAAATAAAGTACTTATGACTCTTTCCAAGTAACAAAGCATATGACTTTCAACGCAACTCTATGTAACAAATTCAATTTCAAATTACAGTTGAAAACCATTCCCTTTAATGAGCTCCTTCTGGCTGTGGGACTAACTTCTTTATGCTTAGGCTTCTTCAGTAATCAAAATCACTAGACTGAACATATATCACAAAATAGAAATGCTCTGGAAGCAACGTTAAACAACATTTTATCACTGAATCAAATGACTCTGTAGATTTGTCACTTTGAACAACCTAATTTTACACAAAGGATTATCACCTGACTCTGCAGCTCCACAGAGATTCTTAGCCGGTTTGAGCTTATTGTTTTGGTTTAACAGTCACATATTTTCTGTATTCTTTGTGTCTGTCAGCTTGCTTTGGAATTATTTTATCTGCAATTAAATTAAGTAAAAGGTTTTTTTAACTGTAATCTCTGATCCTACCAGATCAGATGTGTTCAACTTGAGTATAAAATCTCAAGAATTGCAGAGAGAGGATAGGGATACCAGATTTGAAAAGTAATCTTGTGATTATTTACATACAGATATAGTCTGCAGTGACCTAGTTTGCTGCTTTGTAGGATAATGTGCTGCTCTCAATTTTGTCACAATCTCACACAAACTATTGCGTGGTCTGAAACCAGCCTTGGTGAGCTTTAGAGGTGCATGTAGGCGTACTTTTGAACTTTGAACAGAGCCAGGCTATTTGTTTTCCCAGGCTTCAAGTCCTTATGGTTAGGTAAGATAATCAACCTCCATACTTAGATAGATATGAAAGTCTCGGAAGGAGGGAGCTTCGTATTACTGATAAGAAGGATGACCCAAACTATCAAAATTAGACCAAGTTGTAATAAACTGGAATTATCCTTTAAGCTGAGGCTCTAGCAGGTTCTCTCTTAAAACCCTGTCCTTCCTAATTCAGTCCATGATCTCTTTTCTTGTTGGTAGCAGTAGCTCTCTCTGTCAAAAGTGCCCCATACTCTCTCTGCATCTCCTCTATTCCACCTGCTGTGCTTATCTGTTTGTGCTCTGTTCACTCAGCTCCTGGTGTTAGCGCCTGGCACGACACAAAGAATAAGCACTGTTAGTCACTGCAGACCTCCGGAGGAGCATCTCTTGCCGTAGGTCGGCACAACATGGAGAGGGCTGCCACCACGGGAAGTGACCCTTGACTGGCACAACAGACGCACTGCCAGAGGAGTGGCGACCAGTGGGAGGAACATAGACGTCCAATTATACAGAAAACCAAAGGGGAATGAAAGAGAAAAGCCTATCTCTGTTTTAAACACTACAACTATATCAAAGCTCTGCATTACTTTAAGCATCTCTGTTTTTTGGACTTGTTGCATGTTCATTAATTCTGAAGATGACATTATTTACTCCTCATGATTTAGTGTCAGTGGCAAGAGTGAAGAAGAGGGAGGAAGCTGTGAGAAGTTTGGCAGGTAGAGTAGACAGCCGGCTCAATCTTGAAATCACAGCAGGTGTTTGTTTGTCTCACCTGTAACAACCTGGCTGCCCAGTTGGCTGGAGATCAGTTTTGTTGAACCTTGCTGTCACATGTAGAAGATTGACTAAGTAAGCATTTATATGTTTCATTTAATCTTTACAAATGTTATAATTACATTTTACCAACCAAAGTTTAGTTGACCAACTAAATGCATTTTATAACCTAGATCTATTCTTTGGTTCAACTTCCACAATTACACATCACTGAACTCCCTCAGGACTTTTTGTTCCCAGCAACTCTCGCTCCAAATCTTTGTCCAAAAAACGCTAGTTGCCTAGGGGGGGGATCTCTTTCTTACTTGCTTTCCCCCAAAGTACAGCCTGAAGCATGACATTTTTTACAGGTGATAGATAAAAAAAATACACTACTTTTCTTTGCATAATCAAAAGAAATGCTTTAGTCAGGATAACATGTTGTTATTTTCTATGCCTAAGGGTTGTTCTGTGATATGCTGGTTAATCAAGATATTGAGAGGAATTTGGAATGGTTCAGTGTACAATTCATATATTCGTGTGTTTGACACTTTAAGGTTAGCTGGTTACCAAATACATGTCCTTAAAACTGAGTGGCAGGTTGCTGCTGGTCAAGATAATGGCTCTAGTGGGGCCAACTGTGGTCAAGAACTGGCAGTGTTTCTGTACCAGCAGTTCACTGACCTTTATCACATGTTAGACCTTCCAGCAAAATTGCAACAAGTAGCCATCACCACTTTGCCCAACCAAGACACTTGAAGGCTCACAATTTTTTGGGCTTATAAACTAAAACCAACCTCTGAATCTGGCCCATTTATTCCTTCATAACAAAATATTTTGATTATTTCCTGTCCTTAATCTCAGATTTGGACTGCACAGTTTTCTGATCTGTTCCACAAAAAAAAAAAACAGAATAGAGTGAATAATTGAAGTAATTGAAAACAACAAAGACTCCAGGGCTATGCAAATGTAACACAATTGCTTTGTGTGATTTTACAGCTAACCTGATTGGTGCACTTCAAACAAACTCTTGTTTGTTTGCCTCTTTGGTTTGACTTATTTAAGCTGGTATAAAAGTGTTCATTAGAATCAAACAACTGCATAGAAACCACTGAAATTTTTTTTTCCAGTTCCAGGCAAACTGTGGTGCAGTTTGTTTGGAAATTTGCGATAGTAGATGTGAGCATAATTTAAAGGAATTAACTAATATTAATTTCATCTGTAGATCATGAACTGTCCACGACTGATGATCTGTATCAGCAATGTAGCCTCTACGAAACATTATTTGGTGACCAGGGTTAACACACATACATGTCAACACTTCAGGGATTTCCCTGCACATCAGAAAGTGGAAAGGTGTTAAAACAGAGGTGTGTTGTGCCTGCATCCCACTCTTGCAGTATTTTGGCAGTTCCTCATTTAAGAAAAATAACATATATACCCACAATATTGTATCCCCTCTGTAATATCACAGTACACAATGCTTAATTTTATTTCAGTTTTTAGTTTTTTAGTATTTCTTTGTGACATCAGACGAGTTTAATAATAGGCACACAATTTTCAGGTCTGTAGTAAAGGTCCACTGCGTAACATTTAGGAGGATCTATTGGCAGAAATCAAATATAATGTTTATAGGTATGTTTTCATTAGTGTATAATCACCTGAAGAAGAAACATAATCATTGTGTTTTCATTACCTTATAATGAGCCGTTTTGGAGTGCAATTTTGCACAAAATCCAAGTGCTTTAGCAACATATGGACATTTCTTTGCTAAGACAGACATGAAAAATTGTGAACCTATTCTTTAAATAAAACCATAAGGTTCAATAAAGTGCAGGATGACTTGGTGTCAGTCACAGGATTAGATTTTCCATGTAGCTATTACAATAAAGGATGGCCAAACTGTCCAATGAATGAGACAGTCCTCCCAAGAAGAAAGAGAGCATCAGTCAATTTCCAAAAAATTACACGTTTACAGTCAAGTGAAAAAGCCTGCTAGTGGCCACAGGAGGAGGATAGTATTATAGAGTGACAAAGTCAACGAAAGGAGGAGATTGTCATTACTTTGAAGTTTGTCGCCATAAAAAAAAAGTCTTTAACCTTAACAAAGTAGTAATTTTAACCCAAACCACAAGCGTTTTCTAAACCTAAGCGTATAGTTTATGTGCCTAAACCTAACCAAACCCTAACCATAGTGTTGTCACAGGAAAAAAAAGTATTTCTCAACAGTGATTTGTAAAATTTCTATGTGTCGCTCTAGAAGGCACAGACAAGTAACTTATTTAGTCATTTAATTTGCTGAAAGAGCAATTTGATTATGCAGTTATGACTTCATGATTACTCATATAGCTTATAAGTCAGCATGAACACAAAACAGACCCAAACTAAAAAAGCATCAGAGGTATGAAAGTGACAACAGTGTGGGTTGGCTGTAAAATCCCCAACTGTGAATGTGTAGTGGAAGCACCGTTCACCTTAATACAGTGCGACATGGCTAGAGGGTGCCATACACTGTCGTTCCAGCTGAAAAACAGGATTGCACTGAGCTATTTTTCACGTGTTTGTGAATGAGACACGAATAAGACAAATCCCACTTGCATTCATATTGTCCAATTTTCCATCCCACCTGCTATTTGTTTTCTCACTCTCTTAGGAAACCATATATGCCTTTTTCATATCATTCCCTAACGCATGCCAGCTGACTTCATTACACTCCTGCCAAACCATCACTGTGACTCTGTTACCCTGCAACTCATTCAACTGAAACGTCAAAAGCATTCGCTCTGTTGCCTGCTTCTTACCCAAGCCAAGCCCCATGGGGATGGGCATGCACAATACTGGCCATTTTCCAGTATAAACAGCATTTTATCCTTTTAAATAAACAACATGTCTATGAAGAGAGATGTATGACTATTGGGATCAAGCAAAGAGGGAATCCTTGGGCAAAACAAACATCATAAGTTTTCCTGTCGATCACTACAGTGACTAAACACAGAGCGCCATGTGTTTTCTTTCAACACATGTGAAGTGCAGCAAACAGGCTGTTGTTTGCTGTCTCAGAGGGCCGTAATACCACAGACCCATGACAGACTCATAACCTAATACACTTGACGGGCAGGTGTGTTTATCCAGGCAAAACATCTTAATAGTCTGCAGGCAGAGCCATCAAAGTGTGTTTCTGTAAGAACTGTGATCTGTTGTCCATAATGAGGAGGATGCAGAGGTTTTCTGTGTGCGACAAGGCAGGCTGTGGGTGAATGGACACAACTGAAGAGTCATTCTGACTCACACAGAGATGCTGTAGAGTTAGAGAGGAAGATGGGTTCTTAGGGAGAGGTTAAAAACTCTCATAAAGTGGTGGAGTACTGCATGAAAGACAAAAAGAAATGCTAGAGAGTGAAAACGACACAGCATGGTGAAGAAAACAAGTTTTACAACCACACTCTATTAAAGATATCATTATATTGCAATTCCTAGTATGCCGTGATCTGATGATGTAGTACGCATTTTTAGTTAAACCTACCAGGAGTTTTTAACTGGTTATGAAACAGTCTCAGTTTAATACTGATGTCTCTGTATATAACCTATAAACAAACAAGACCATCAGCGAGAAGATTGGCTATGTTATGAAGTTGTTCTTAATCGATAATGAAAAAAGGCCATAGAAACACTAGCGTTTTTGTCCACAGGGGCCACCAGAATCAACACAAAATGGAAATTCCTCATAGGGGCTTTAGCATTGTCATTTAACAATCCCCTTAATTCATAATTTTGATGTCGCAGCCATTAAAGGATATGTGAGGTGATTATTTATATTGTTTTCATGGTCAACAAATTCCATGAAAAAAAACAAAACTATCAAAGAATTGATCCCACTAACAAGTGTTTTTGCGTGGCCATATATCTTCCTCTGTGCCATTAATGAGCCACACTGCTACACACTGTTGGAGACATGTTCCTTAATTACAATGAACATAACTACTGTTGTTTATTTTGACTCAATCCCAGCTGAAAATAGTGTGCAACAAATTTGGGCGGCACCCAGCTGTTTTAAGAGGTTCTTCATGAAACTGTATATTCATGACAGGCTTTTATACATTTACATCTTCAGTAGGAATATATGAACTGATGGACTGACTTGACTGGCTGGGTTTGGACCTTTTCATTCCAGCCTTATCCATTGATTTAACAATACAAAGAATCATATCAATATCAATATTTTGATATGCAGAGGTCTGGAAGATGTTCTCAATTATAATGTTTCTGCCCCAGATTCTCAAAACAATTCACCCCACTTTTGATATTTATGGGGAATTATAACAATATACAATCTACTGTGGGCATATTAAATACAATATACTGGACGAAATACTGTAAGAAATAATAATAATACATTTGTTCCATTAATGTCACTCAATAAGACAGTTTTTCACACAATCAGAGAATATAAACAATGTGTGTAAACATTTACATTTCTGCAACATTTGCCCTGAGCATTTTTATTACAATTCTGTGATGAAATGTTAATAAATATTATTAAGAACACTATTTCTAATGTGCATTTACATATGTTTTTCTTTTGGGTAAAGCACAGTCAGTATTTTGAACATGAACATCTCTTCCCTAAAGCAAAAACAATTACATAACCAAGCCTCTAATCTGCGATATGCCAATGTAGAGCTGGAATCAGCGGCATTTACAATAAATAAGATTAACCTTATGGAAGATCATAAGATATAAATAATAACTGCATTATCTCCACAGTTGTTAGTTATTAAATACACCATGATGCTGTGAAAATAATCCTGGATGCATCTTTCATTTCAAAATTAATTCTTTATGCAGTGTGAAACCAACAAATAGCATATGTTAAAAGCCTGGTGTTGCAGTTGTCACATAATTTTTATAACCTTTTTTAAAAAAAAATAAAAAAATGTTCACCTGTATTTGGTAACTAATGAGTGGAATGGCAAATTTTCACACATAATTTCTACAAATTCATGATCCTGTTTGGTGAGTTTGAACTTGTGGCTGCATCCAGCCCAAATAAATGTTGTTGTAGCGGATCATGAATCTGTGTTGTTTGTTCATTCTGGCCAGCTCTGCTGCTGTTGCAGTGCGTGTGAGTACAATTCCCTGTTGCACTATTGCCTGACAGAGACACTGCCTTCAGCTCTTCCAACCCTGAAAATGCAGACTTGTAAGCTGGCATGTTGCAACCTACTTGGCTAGCCTGAGCTTGAGCTTATCATTTGTGATGGAGGAAAGCAGTCCTGTGAGACATTTTCACAGATGCAGTTTCACAAATCTTTCAGATCTTACACAAATGTTGTATGTTTTCAGAGAGTTGGAGCTGGAGCTGCAGTTGATTTGCTGGATGATAATAATGATCCAACAGTCTCCTTGCTTAAGGCCTGGGGCTGGGTATCAGCTAACTAACTGGCTGATTTAAATCCGCAATAACTCATTTGTTTTGGCCACTTGTATATGGTGAACTTATTAGCAAACAGCTGTTTATTTCCAAATCCAGCTGTTACAGAGCAACATTAACATTCATTTGGACTTATTTCTACCATCTGGTGAATTAAAGTTTAAATTTTAACTTTCTTTTAGCTCTGTTTTTGGTCTTCACCAACTCCTGAGGGAAATATCTGGCTCATCAGGTACTAAATGTTTACCTGTGCTCACCTGCTAACTGTGGCTGTCTGCTGTTTAGTGTTGTACTGTGGATTTGGGGGGCTTTTGGGAGCTTCTTCGGCTAAAAAACGACCATATGAGAGCGAACCAAAACAGTAAAGTTGCAGCCCAGACAGATAAACAATGAAACTCACTATTAAGCTCCAGATTCAGGTGATAATTATCTGTACGTTAATCACTACAAGCGACCCTTTCACATTATCACATTGTTGTTTGTTACATTATTAGTAAAAAAAATATTGATTATAGCTGTACAACTCCCATGAATAGTTCCTAATTTTAAGGCTCTTAAGACAATGAATAATTCATGAAGCGTGATATATTTCTTGCAGGTTTTCTAATGTGGCAACATTTTACTGCCTTTTATATGCCAGTGTGAACAAAACTGTAAGATTCCCACATCAGGCACACAAAAGATAGTAGTCGCCACATATATTAGTCTTTTACATAGTCAATAAATCTCAATGCTGTATTGAGGCATATTTCTATGTGTGACTTGCTCATGGCAATATTCGTTTGGATCAGAAGAAGCTGGATTCTGAAAACCAGTCAACTGAGTCTTTTTCATAAATTTCCTTTAAACTGGACAGACGCTGTAACAAAGCAGCCAGGTTAAGATTAATAACACACATTAATGTCAAAGCATCTCCTGTTCCCTCTCCTCTTCTGCAACCAATTCACACCCTTATTTGTCTATTGCCATGTCCCAGTTCAGGAGCTTGATCCTCTGAAGTCCACGTTTCTAGACCAAATATGTGAAGCCGATATGGCCTGTCCCATTTCAAAGAGTCCGCTATATGTGGCCAAGAAATGCAGCTATTTGATACTTCCCTTAGCTCCCCACAATCCATTGTGCAGCGGCAATAGTTTCATGAAACACTCAGGCAATCCTTGTCAGCTTGTAAAACCAGGAAAGGTCATGTTATGTCACATTCGCGAGGTGTGAGTTTGACTCACACTCAGCTGTCTAGTATTGTAATGTCATGTGTGAATGAACATTTTCAATAACAATGTGAACCGCTGTTGTAAATACTGGCATGACAATGCAGCGGTTTCTACATGTGAAAGCGGGTGATGGGATGAGTGAGGTAATTTCCCGAGTTGCAGAGTAGAGCCGTTACCAATGAGCTTTTGAATAAAAACACTATTATCCAACAACACAGTGCACCAGCACCTGACAGTGAGACTGCAGGCGATGCAAATAGAGAAAAACAACCAAACAAAACTGAATTTATGAACAAACAAATGTAATATACAAACTCTGGCATTTTCTAACACGTCAATCAGTCGTAAATATGTGCACCACCTGTACTTCCCTAAAACAGATCTGTGCACAAATACATCAAAGCCAAATATGTAAGGTGACCCTGAAACTCAGAAATTCAATTTTGAATTTGTACTATACAAATCCATTTGCAGCCGGTGTGGAGAGAGTGCCAGGAGATAGAGCTGAATACATTTCACTGCAACAGCATGCAGAGAGCCAAGTTTGAATCTCTGGTGGGGGAGAAAATTTGCCTAACAGAGTGCCTCTGCTCCGCCTTCAGGCCACCCGCACATTTTATCTGGAAGCGCCTACTGTTGTTGTGCGAACAAATATTCTCTGTGATGAGGATCCACATTTCATTCCACATGTTCCCCCAACAAACATCTTCTGTCTATTCAAAGAGTGGTCACAGCTCAGGGTCACCACTTCCACTGCAAGAATGGCGAAATAAAGAAAAGTCAGAGCTATTGTATTGTATGTGTGTAAAGCATTTTTTTTTCTTAGCACTACCTACCTCTTTCTTATTACTACCTTATTTCTTTACACTTTACAGTTATAGTATATATATAATGTTAAGACTTTAGGTCTCTTAAGAAGTATAAAAAGCAAGCAAAGCAAGGTATATTTACTTTTTGTTTAAAAGGTGCGATACAAATATTCATGCCTGGGCTTGCTTAGTATACACATGACTATACATTTTATATAGCATCATTTCTCTTTTTTGAGTGGTACTTTTATTCAGTTATGACTTGATTTATCTGTCATATTTATACAATGTCTACATAGCATTGTTTAATATTGTATTGTATAATGGCATCAAAGTTGAACCTTAAACCTTTGGTGAAATACAACACAGCTACATACAACACAGTACAACTGATGATCCTATATGCTTGCTACCTGCTCTCTAATATGAAATGTGATAGGGAATTAAATCAAATTAAATCACAAAATAATGTGAAAGCTGTACAATGATAAAACTGTCATGTTGCTTTAAGGGTTCACATTAAGTACAGTGAATGGTAGAAAGCTATGCGTGGCATTAAATGGTGAAACATTATTACTTTCAATAATAACTGTCTTGGCTTCAACTTGATTCTTTGAAATTGCATTTCAGACCTGTTGATTATCTAGTGTGGCAAACTTTTATGTCTGTGGGTTAAAATGTCCCAAATGTAACAATATCATACATTAGATAATGAAAATTGAATGAGGTGACAGAAGTTTAATGTGGGAACTGATGAGGCAGATACATGAAAAAGATGGAGAGAGAGTTTACATTGGGTTCAGCTGGCCAGTCTTCCTGCAATGCTCACACTTTCTGAATATAAAAACTGAGAGGTTTTATTTTCACTTGGAAACAAATACAATTTCTGTTTTTTGGGAGGAATCTTCACATTAAAGCACCCAGTTTGTTGCAATGGGGTTACATGTAAGTTTCTTTTTTGTTCTTCAACAGGCAGATAATATTTCAACAGAGCCACTTATGATCAACCACTTCCACATATTACTGTGATATATCATTAACCCCAGATGAAAGACCTTTTTATAATGTCTGAGATTAAAAATAATTTTCTCAACAATATACTGTATAATTTACCTTCACTAATATAATGTCTGCACCCTTAATTTCAGAGCTGTGGACTTCTGCCAGGATTCAAATTCTAATCTTCTCAGTATAACATCACTACAGCGATAAGATCAGTCCTCCATCTCAGCTCTTGCGCTGTCTGTCCAGTTCCTATCTGATCTGTATCTTGCCTTCTTTCTTTTCTTTCTCAAAGACACAGAGACAGACACACATGAGCCTGCCCACACATTTTTCTTATTACACAATATACTGTATGTTGAAGATATGACTCCAGACAGCATCCATTAAGAACCTTATGTCAGATGTAAAAATAATAATATATTAACAGCTGATTGCTGTAGAAATCAGGCTACACCCTCAGGCATCCCCTCCCTCAGCTAATTAAATAATCACTGTAAATGTTGGATGTGGATATGTTACCAAGCGGCACATCCCTCCACAATTTCACTTATTACCAAACGCAGAGAACATTATGAGCCCTTAAAAGGGCCCAAAAAATAATTTCCCTCTACCAAGTTATTTTGTTTAATCAACTATGATACAAAGCTTTGACACTAATATTATTACTCACTTTTTCACGGAACAAAAAATGTCATTCTCATAAGAGTCTACAGCGATGCTAGCAACACACACAGAAGTGCTTTCAACTAAATGCTAACATCACCATGCTCACAATGACAACTCTGTTTACCATGCTCACCATTTTAGTTGGGAGTGTTACATTTTCCAATAACCCCAAATACAACGCGCAGATGAGGCTGATGGGAATGCCTCTAGGGTTTTAGAGTATTGGCCAAATAACATTTTTGGTGCTAGAGGAAATGTCAGGAGATCAATGTTCATTGATCGATGATAAACCAAAGACCAACATCCCTTGAGCTATGATGCTTGTATTGTTAAAAATAGACGTGCCATGATTAACTGAATAATTGTCTTTTCTTCTTCCTCCAGAATAATATCCCCCAGACACCCCCAGATTGAGAACCACTTAGCTATACTCGACATCTACTCCTACATCCCAACATCACTCAGTAATTCCCCAAATCACTACTGGTCTAAAGGAACCTGTCAGGCTGAATGTATTCAGGCTGAAAAAGGCTTTAAGAAAACATAGCACCTCCTGAAGTTTAACTCTGTCAACTTCTTGTCACCCACCCACTGTTTTTTTGTTTTTTTCCAACGGTAACGTAGCAACAACTGCTCAGTAGCATACTTACTAGCTCGTGCCCGGGGCAGTGTGACTGGCATTTTTAAACCGTGCTCTCTGACTGTCACCTTAATCACATAAACACAAGAGGAAGGTAGGAACAGAGTCAGGCAGAACAGAGACGCGCACACAGATCCAGCTAGCAGCAAGTGTAGTTACATACTGTATACTACATCATACAGCCTAAACCAAACAAAGCTTGTTATCCAGGACATGGTATGTGGTATATCTATTATACACTTTTTTTCTTTGCTGCATTGATTTGAAGAATGTAAAGCTGAGTAAGGATTAATGTCAGATAGAACATGTAAGCTGGTGTGAAGGATTTTAGGATCTCCACAGTGATGGAAACACACATATGTATGCATACACTAGAGCCTTACCAACCCTGTATTTTTGACATAGATATTAAAAATATACTGTATCTGTTAACATTTTATTTACCATGAATAACACACTCTTAAAATTGTTTATAAGTTGGCAATTGTAAATGGTAATAAAATGATAAATGGATTTTAGTCAAGATGTTATGCAACTCTTTTTCTAATTGGTCAGTTGTCCAGTTGATTTTTTTTGGCAGGTTCTCCCTTTCTTATTAACAGGGTGAACTGATCTATAAAGTATTAATAAATGACTTATTCATTATTAATTACGCCATTAGTTACAGATGTGTGATGTTTATGAATGTTGACTTATTAGAATATGGTACCATCCAGTGTGATAAAAATATCAAACACCACAAACCATATGAACATTGCAAAATTGTACACATCAATTAGAATTTGTCCGATTTTGAATAGAGCAGAAAAGGTTTGCAGACCTCGAGTCAAACACCACTTCAAAATGTACCTTAAACATATCTTTGCCCTGTTTCTGCTGCAGTTCATTCTTACCTATTGTCCAACATGTACCCTGATACCAATATATGCTTATTATGCAATAACAAAAAGATCCACATAAATTGTTATCTGTGCATCAGCTTGACGAGAATGAGCTGGCACATGTTGCCAAAGAAAGCACTGAGGTCCAGCCACCTCATGTTTACATGCAGCAGAGACCTTATCAGCTCAGTCTTACAGTAATCAGCGACTGGCTGTGTCAGTCGCTGTTTCTGGCAGTGTCGTCACTTTAGGGTCCCTGCATGGAGTATTTGATGACTTCATTACTGGCACTTAGACCTGAGAACAGTGTTAACCCTGCCCCACAGCGTTATGATGGACTGCCCAGCTGAGTGACTTTGACAGGGAAGTCCATATGGACACACCTCCTTTAGCCCCTCTGTCTGTCTCTCTGGGGGGGCTGACTGGGTGGCTCTGTCACTGCTCCTCTTACCTCTATCTGTGTAACTTTAAGTCTAAGGTTGGCTGAAATTAGTTTTTTCTTGTGACCTCTGCAACTCGCTGAGTAAAGGCATATAACAATATGATGTCACGTGTGAATGCAGATAGATGCAAGGCAAAGACAGGCAAGCATATACCTGGGTATAATGGTGACATACCAGTTGAGCTGGAGACAGCTGTGCAGAAGATAGAGTGATCAGGAGCGCTGTGCCTCTGTGTGTGTTTGTGGATGTACTGGTGGGTGAGTTGGATCCAAACAGCCTCAGGACCAGTCAGATCATCAGTCAAGACTGTGTCCCATCTGTTTGACAAGGAAAAGTCTTGCTCATGAAGGAGCTGTACTGTCATCCTACGCTCTAGTTTGCACCCATTAACAAGCACCCGGGACGCCCTCATCACCCATCACATCAGGAGTACTTTTAAAGATGCCAATGATTAGAGATGGCACAGCTTCAAGGTCAGAAACAGAGACAGGAAGTGGACCACACCATTGTTTTCTGCTGACACTATTGCTATGATAGGATATGCTTATTAGACAATGACAACATTACAAAAACATCTGAATAAGATGGAAAGGACATGGTAGCTTCTGACAGCTTTCCCTCAGGTCATGAGAGGAAATGTTTTTGTGCTATTTTGAGATGCAGTAAACCCACATTTGGTTGAGGTGAAAAAGGAAAAAAGGTGAAAAAGTGAACCCTACAAGGAGGAGGGATATCAAGTGGATCAACTCCTGTTACCAATGTTTTTTTGAAGGGGGACAAAAACTGCCAAAGGCTCCATGAAGAGTTGTGATATCTCAGAATTTCCAACTCCACTTGGCATTAATCAGACCCACAACTCAGCTGCAGTATCCTGTATTGATGCCTACACCTAACTCACCAATGAACTCTCAATTATTTCTGACCTTGTCATTTGTTTGAACAATACCGTAGCTGAGGGATGAGCAATTCCTTCAACCCACTCAGCAGCTCAAGCTGAATTAAACAAACAAAAGGTTATGGCACTGGAGCCACCAGGGTGGAGAGTGTGTTCTGAGGATGTTCATTCGGCGATGTGTAAAGATGTCAATCATACGTTTAACAAAGATTCATGGAGATTCACTGCAAGTGTTTTATACATTTTAGTTGCTAAAATACCAAACTACTGACAATTTTAAAATTATTCTAACAAAACAGGGCTACATAACTGAAATGTGACCTCAGATGTAACCACTGAATATATTTGGTACTGAATACAAAAAATGAATGTAATGCAAAGACAAAAGGAAACAATACTGCCTGCTTGCTTGCCCTCAGAACCCAAAGAAGCCATTTGAATGAATAATAATAATATGTCTTATATTTACACATACTTAAGCATATCCAAATATTCAACATACACATAAAATGGATAAATGAGAGGAGTTTATACAAGCCAATTTTGGTTTCTGACTGTCTGCCATTTTTCTTTTTCTTTTTTCTTTTTTCGCCGCTGACCATGAACTGCACTGTCCCCAATTTGAGTCTAACCAGGGGCCTTTGTTGCTTGTCATTTCTCTCTCTCACCCTCTATTCCTCTCACCACTCTTCTGTCGATGGTCTAATAAAGGTATAAATATGCCCAAAATACGTTTTTAAAAAAACATGAAGATGGGGTATTTATAAGACACTTGGACAAAATTGGTCCAAGTGCAATATTTCCTGACTCTCAGTCCCAAGCATCACTCAAGATCCAAAACACATACAGTATGTCACAGCACTACTTGATAGCATCTTTTATTACACCCTTCCTGCCTGGTAAATACCCAAATGTTTCAAACTCTTCAAAGTCTCCAAGCCCATTCAGGGTTATTTTGTCAGACTCACCACAGAAAACATTATACAGTACAACCATTGTCACAGACTGAGTAGTTCTTCCAATGAAAGCCACCCAAATTTGGTGGATTGCTCTTTTAAGATAGAGTCATTCAAGCATTTCAATACTAATCGTCGTTGAAGTGAAAGTCATTCATTATATTCCTTTCTGCAGATAAATACATGATGCAGTGAATTAATCTTTATGCCAGCCTGGTAGTTTGTATTGCATTCATATACATCATATTTCATTAAATATGGCGATATCGGGGGTTTTGGGAAAGTTCTATGAGGCGCATATTTTCACTTTCAGTCTGCCAGTGGAAGTGACAAATTAGGGGAGTTGGTGTTAATTGGTGTTTTGTCCACTAATGGAGCTAATAACAACGCTCATTTATTCCCTCCTGTCAAGAACTGAATATGGTCTGAACCACAACATTTTAGGGTTTGCCAGGCTTAAAAATGTATTTGATTTTACTTTCAGCTACAAACAATTCTCCATTTATGACTAACACAACACTGCTCAGTCTCACACAAATCAACAGACTTTCATAATTTAGTCTAGATTATTTCTGTGGCAAAGGTCTATGAGTTATCTTTTAATAGACACCAGAGACAGACAACCTTTTTTATGGTTGACTCACCTATTGGCATTTCATATTGGTTTTGCATTTATATTGCATTCCCCTGCATGGAGATTTTCCCTGGTTAAAAGCCACTTGGAGGCATACCAGCAGGCATTTAAAAGACTGCGTTGTTGCTTGAGATAGATGAGCACAGATGAGGACAAAAACATTTAGGCCTGAGAGTCCCTTGTCTGTTTAAATTTTAATTATTTCTTCATCTTTACTGTGAAACCTTAATGCAATCTATACGTAATTTAAAAACAAAAACCTATAAATATTAACTGGTAGCCCTTTTGCACAACAAAAACAAGCATGACTAGATGCTATGAAATTTAAATTACTACACTAGAACAATATTTCTAATTCCATCCATGACAATGTGGCATACTCTATTAATTTTATCATTTATATATTGGTTATACTCCATGCCAGTTAAAAAGGATCTTGTGCTCTAACATATTCATTGAAGCAAAAGTTTAACCCACATTACATTACACTTTGGTAAGGGGAAAATAATGGGTTGTTCATTGTTTCAGTGGTAAATGTCTCAACAAAGCAAAGGCCATGTGTCATGCTGAACAGGCAAGTCACAGAGACGGGTGTTCAAAAGCAGTTTATCAAACTTAGCAGGGAAATAGATGGAAAAGTATGAAACTGCAGAGAGAAGACAGCCTGAAAAAAACTGTAAAATATGAAGAGAGGAATAACTAATGATATGTTGCCTCATTGGTAAGCCACAGCAATCAATAAAGACCTCAAATGTCACTGTGTTGAGACACTGCACCACTTTGACACACCCTCTCAGAACATAGTGTTTAAAGTGCCAAAATCAGGCTTTTAACTGACAACAGTAATTTCTGGCGAACAGAAGTTTCACCTACACTGTACAGACTTACATAAAAAGAGTTTTACATAAAAGAGAACATAGAGAATATGAATTATTACTAAGCAGGCAAGTTAAGTCTAATGCAACCAAAGTTCAGCCACTTGTGGTCCAAGAGACTAAAAGTCAGCGAGTCTATTAATGGAAGACGCTTTAAAAGCTTTAAATAATTTGAAAGGGGAGCAGAAACAAAACAACAAAACTCAAGCATTTCACTCACAAAGTTGAGGAACCAAGGTCTGTGTCAAGTCAATTTTATCTTCTACTGAACAAAATAACAAAATGTCAAATTTGCCCTAAAAGAGGACACACAAAGAAGAAGGAAGAAATAAATAACTAAAGTACAACATTCCTATAAAGTCTAAAATCCTGTTAACATCTCCTAGATGCCACAGTACTGTGTTGAGCATATAAAGAACTTTCTGACTATTATGTTTCACCACTTGTGTGGCTTACAATGCAAAGTTCGTCCTATCAGTGGCCCTAGAGGAAGGTCCACGGTGCCAGTTAAATGAAAGGATTGGTCCTGTCAGGAGAATGAATGTGAATTTCATAGCAATTTGCCCATGAGATTTTGACATTTGTCAAAAAATGGAGGTGATTTTGTTTTGATGGTAGTGTTACAGGTCACCTAAAACATTAGGATTACTCGTCTGTGGATGAAGACTATTCACAGGAATAGAATTTATATTCATGAGATACTTTGTCATGGACCACGGAGTTAGTCGTGGGGGAAAATTTGACCTTATGGTGTCACTAGATGAAAGCACAAGGAATCACCAAAATAATTGGGTGAAATCCTTAAGAAAATTCTGTAATAAATTAAGTAAATAGTTCAAAGCATATTTGCTCTAAAAAATACAGTCTGTGTTGGACAGACAGATATCAAATAAGAGATGGTTGCTTCATTAGTTTTGGTATCATCTGTCTGTCCAACACAGACTGTAGTTATCCTTCGGTTATGCCGCAAAAAATCTACACGACTAGATTTTGACTGATCAGACATGGGGGCAGAATTATGTAGTCACAAGTGTTTCCTTTAATAATACTACATTTTGCAGATAACATGCCATTTACAGTTCAACAGACTTTGCGTGTTGTGATTAGATTGGATGTTTCAACTCTGTGGACTGGTCAGCCAGACCATTTCCCTGTTGTCATAAGGAGAGCAATGCTGTTGACTTTGGAAATGGCTGGTTTTGGTGTTGCGATAGAATTACAAGAGTATAGATGCAGTACAACGAAAGCAATTTCACCTTATCAGTCCTAGAGAAAGGTATAGCAGTTTTTTCTTGGAAGGCATTAATGATGGAAGGTTCTCACAACTGCAATATATAACCTTTGATATATCAACACTCAGCTTCAGCCCATATTTTGTCTGAAATCCGAGCCAGGTCACTATGTAGGCACTCAGCTTTTACGGAAAGAGTTCCATTACATCCCCAGAAACTTATGAATGCTGTACCATGTTTTGAAAAGCAACCCTTTCAAGATCTGAAAGGGTTCGGGGTGAGATATGCTTTAGCGCTTCTGCCAACCTAAAGTATTTTTAGAAATCAGTAGGTGTTTCCAGTCCAGGATGGTGTACTGCAACTGTTTAACAGTCTTGGAGACTTCACAGACTACACAAGACATCAGATGGAGTGCACTGGCTTCATGTTTGCAAATCTAATATCCGTGAAGATGCCTTTTTAATGCCCTCAGTCCACCCATCTTGCCTTTTCTTGCCCGCTTTCCTTCTTTCCTCCCAGCCAGCTGGCTTTCATGACTCTTCTTAGTCGTATGTTGGATTCTTGTTGCCTGAGACATGCCCTCTGAATGTGAGAGCCTTATTGAGTTATTTAATCTCGTCTAATCCCTAAAGAGGCTTGAACAGTTTAAGCGACACAAGTGTGACTTAGTGCTGTTTTCTTTTTTGCTCTAAATAAGGATGAAATTTACCACATCATGTTTGCTTGATCCTGAGTTGGAGGGTGTCATTAAAGACTGAAGGTTATACTGCCTTATGTTTAATACATCAGCTCTATACTATGTCAAATGGGCCAGAATTTTGGCCAAAGGCATTTCTACTGAGTGTATTTTTTAAAATCCACCCACGCTGTCATATTGTGTCTGTAAAGGTCTTAAACTATACTTACTAAACTAAACTAAACTACTGTAAATTTGCATATTGAACCAGTTGCACATTTTTTACCATTAACAGTGTTTGTATAAATAACATCTTTTATGCAGATCTTTTAACAGTACTACTTATTACGAATTTATTGTTTGGCCACAGCCCCATTGTTGCTACATAGGCGACACATATGCAGTGCAATAATAACGGAAGAAGATTGACCACTCGACTCTGACTGATTGACTTCTGGCCTGATGTCACAATGCTGATCTAGTGTCGCGGCCATGTCCATTAGAATTTGGGTCAAAGGAGAGCTGACCGACAAGATGAGGATGGAGGACTTGTTTGTTGTGGTGTCATTGGGAAAAGGCAAAAGCGCAAACGTTAGCCTAAACTCTGATCTGCATCTATGACCCACTTCCACCGAGTGGATGTGTTAGTAATTAAACATTTAATCCATAACCCAAGGAACTAATAAATTAATTAGGTAACTATGTTCTTCGCCTTGGAAGTGACACTAAGTTACAACTTTAAATTGCAAGCAAGTTAGATGGAACAGTTGCAGTTGCATTACAGCAGATAAACACACTGTTTTATCTATTACACTTTTGGCCTGTCTGCATTGATTTCTAATAATGCTCTTGTGTTTTGGTTTTAAATAACAATTAAAAATGGTATGTCTTAAAAATATTCCTTTTATATTCTTTAAATTATTATTTCAATGAGTGGTTTTAATCATACCATGGTAGTGTGTTGTTTAAAAATATTTTAAACGTATATTAATGTCAATAGAGTACACAAACTACATTAAGCATTTACAATTTTTTAGACCTAAATATGCAAATTTATTTAAATCTCCAAATGAATAATTAATTCAATACTGCACTGAAATCAGTCAGCATGTCATTTGTCCAACCAACCATCAGTAACTTGTCTGCTCCAGGATTTCCTGAGAAATTAATAGATATTTATCCAGTGCGCAACTATATTTGAATAATTAACTTCCTGTCGTGTTGATATATTATCTGTGATGAAAACACCACATACCTCATTTGCTCAATGAGCTGCCCACTAAGATTGTGTACAGTAATACAGCGGATCAGATATTCTTATTCATACAATACTAATATTTTTGTGATTAATCAGTATTATGAGTTGAACTGTGGCTCAGTAGTTAGTACCTTGTTCCTCTCATCTTTGTTTGTGTTTCCTCTGGTTTCCTCCACGTTAGCTCTGCATCATCCACTTCAGTATGTGCCAATTATCCACCTGCCAACCACCAAGACCATCTGATTCTATTCAGTTTGGAAATCTCACCCATCTATGTCTACATAAAACCACTGTTTCTTAGTCAGACAGCTATTACACATTGCCGTACCATTTTCTTTTATCTGTATTAGGAACTCCACACTTTCATTATAATAGGTTTTACTGAAGCATAACAGAAGTAAATGAAACTGAAACTTCAGCCATGCATTTTGACAATTGTATCTTCTTTAAAGTAACCAATTTGATTGGGCTCACTTATCTTTGACCTGCCTGCAGATCTGTCACCACGTCATTTGGAGAAATACAGTGTGTGAATGTGAGTGTGAATGTGTTAGTGTGAGCCCTGTGATTATACCAGCTGCCTGTCCAAAGTGTTTTAATACCTTTGCCCAATGCATGGTGGATGAAAGGATGGATGGATGGATCTTGTATGGTGGAAAAGCATTGGTGCATTGGTAAATTTGTGACCACACCCAACATCACAGTTAGGACCTCTGCACGTGATCAGCAGCGGAATGGCTTTGCGCCAGCGTGATCTTTTGTTTTTCTATGGAGAGAGTAAAGACACACAGCATAACCTTAGATGTTGCATGGCACACAAATTTCACACCTCACTTCTATACACAAAATTCAATCCGTTTGCACTTGCACTGGTGTGTTGGTGAATTTTTAATGCATAATGGCTGCCTGCAACATGAGCTGAAAGCAATCTTTGATGGACGAAATTGGTTTCACACAAACAAACTCATCCTAAATAATCTTTTTCACCAATGGAAGATAATGCCAGTAAGTTCTTTTGTGTTAAATGGAAATACACAATAAACATAACGTCTTTGCTAGGCTTGTTGTTTTGTTTTTCAAATTTCCTTTGCTGATACCTGGGGCAATTTAATGACATCAAACGATGCTATATTTGACTTTTGCTCTGTGCTATGCAAGGTGGGATGAAAAAGGTGACAAATCTGTGAATAGTGCTGAACTTTGCTTTGCAATGCATGAAACTAAGCTTTCTGTATTTTGCCACAGCCAACGAAGCTAAGAGAAACAACACTATAATTTAAGTTTACATATTCACGTTTGCATATGATGTTAATACAAGTGATATTTTTCAGCAATACACACATTACGTATAAAAACTTTTTTGTTTAGTTAAGCTAAATTATGTGGCCCCTCCCTAACCTTATCGTACCAGGTAAGACTCTGAGGTCTGCAGTAGCAGTAAACACAGCACACGGGTTTGCTGATAACTGTGCTATATTCAGAGCTTAAAAAGATATATAGGACCTACAAACAGTAAGATTAACCGTGGTAAAAGGCATAGCTATGGTACTGACGGTCTCCCACATAAACACACATTGGTGAACCTCTTTTGAGGACGCTAGACGAGCTAGTGTTGAAATAAAAATAAATAAATCTAAATGTTGATTCTCCTTGCTGGTTGTTTCAATATTTACAGAATCATTACCGCTTTTTTCCGTTAGCATTTAACAGGCAGCTGTTAAAATATATGTATTTAAATAATTAAATGAATATCATAAGGGTGCGATTTTTAGTCAGAGGCAGTCTTATTACAATCGTTGCTCACCCACTTCTCTGCTGTATGTCTGTCATACAGATACATTAACACTTCATGTTAACATTTTTGCAATAATAAATTTAAATTTCTTCCTTGAGTGTGTCTGAAATCACTCTCTCAGTCATTACAATATATTATGAGAAACTACAATCTTCTCTTAGAACCTAGACACTCGTAATGGCAGAAAAGAAAAATATTGTAGTAGGTATTCTGAACAAAAGTGACTTAAATTACTGCTGTATATCAAGTGTGTGCAGACAGCTGCCTGACTGACTGGGTGGCGATTGGTTCATTGTCTGGAAGTATGGAGGAGGTGGTGTAGAGTCCAGCCACACTGACCTCATTTGTTGCAGAAGTGTAATTATAAATGTTGGATGTGTCGTACTCATGGCAGGTCTTTGTTAGGGAATATCGCGGGTGGGCTGCCACTTAAATTATCCTTATTCTGTCCTGTTTTCTTAGTTAGGGGGGTAAGTAATTGTAAAGTGTTTTCTTTGATGTGGTGGGGTAATTAATTTGCTGCATTATACTCCCTTTTTTATAATGTTACCCACTCTAAAGCCTCTTCTGTACCAAGCAGATACAGAATATGACACTGTGAGGAATAAGAGGATTTTTCCAACCTTCGAGTTACTAAAAAAGAGGGGAAACTATATATTTAGCAGTTAAGTTACTGTATAAAAGTAATGCCCTGGAGAGAAATTCTATAATTTGAAGCCTGATAATGAGAAGGCACAAGGCTGAGAAGGGTTTCATCCTGACTGGCTCATCAGGATCTGGTTCTGTAAAATCATGGCCCTGTAGCACCCTGTAAATAATTAGTCATTATTAAAGGTAGGCCGTTTTAATATTGGACTCAAGCTGGAATCCCTTGTCATAATTAATTCAATACACTCTCTAATATGTCATATCTAATTCATATGAGAAGTCAAGTTCTTCTCACTGAGCTCTACTTTGCAACACCCGGGGGGGGCACGACAATGGTAACCTAATGCACCTTGCCATTAAGTGCATGAAGCTGCTGGATAATAGCTATGATTTTCTGTGTTCTTTAGAGCTGCGGGTCTGTAGGTGTCTGTGAGGGGAATCGCCCAGGATTAGCTCCATCCAGACAGAATGGCACTGACATTGGTAATGTAGAAGCATAAAAGTACATTTATCATTGCTTCGCCGGGCCAATGGTTAAACAACAACCCCAACACCAAAAGAGATATTAGATACAAAAGGAAAAAGATAAAAATTGTCTACCCAAAAAATAGCACCTGGCTCAAAAAATTTGGTGCTGGGTTGGCCAATCAAATACATGAAAGTGAGGCTGAACAATTTACCGTTTTTAATGCTGTCTGTACTATTTATGCTTGAACAAATAAGGTTTTATTGAAGAAGATACACCATGCGTCATAAATTTGATACATTTAACTGAAAAATCAGCAGTGGGCTTTTACTTAATAGGGTATTATTATTTAGGAGGTAGCCCAATATTTGTAAAAAGTTGTAAGCTTATCATCCCCAAACGCTTTGCTGCAAGACCTCCAGGGATGAGTTTAATTTATGAAAAATTCTCACAATTTAAATCTAAATTGCAATATTGGTCATAAAAATCATAATTAGATATTTTTTCTAAATGGGTCAGACTTGCATGCAATCCATTACTGGTTTAGATTACTTTGTAATGTGACCAGTGTATTTACCTGGGGACACAAAAAGATTCTGTGGAGTGTTTTGGCATTTAATAATCCTTCAAAGTCATGCGTGTACTACTCAAACCTCCGTGGATAATTTTTTTTATATATAAATTTAAAAAATCCTATCAACACAGCCCCTTTCAATTTTAACTCAGGATTGTTTTTTAAGTCTGAACGCCTCTGAAGTTGTATTTGAAGTTAATGCGTCAATACTCCTTAAGAGTGAAGCCTTTTGCCTTTTAATGGAGGTTTCTCCATCATACTGTCATGCAACTTTTATTAACTTGGATTATATATTTGGATACTTTTTTCCATCACTATGAATAAATATATCTTGTATCCTAAGTTTGTTTATGTGTGCATTGTTGTGCATGTGTGCGCCTGTGGGTGTGTATAATTACTCAGACATGCAAGGTGACTCACCAAAGAGCCGGGAGAGATAGTGAGAGATAAAGAGAAAGCGAGTAAAGGGAAGAGACAGATTGGGAGACAGGGTGGTGAAAAATCTGAGGGAAAGGGAAATAAATTTAGTCTAGAAGTCACTGAAAAAATAAGAATGTGAAACATCTTTCAAAGTTTGAAATGTTTCACAAATCATACTGTTGGTTGAGGAGAACTTCAGTGAAGCCATAAATGGCAAAATTATTATGTACATGTATAATTATGAACATTGTGCCCACTGATTTTGTTGCTTCTGCAGGGAAGTACCACATACCTGTTTTTCAAACCAGTCCACACATTCAGTCCATAGGGACTTGGCTTGGGGACTGGAGGGCGACCGGTTCATGTCCAGCATGGACCAGTTGATAGAGAGTGTGGACTGGCAGCTGGAGAGGTGCCAAGTTTCCTCCGGGGCACTGCTGAGGTGCCCTTGATGAAGGCACCTTACCCCTAACCGTCGGGCGCTGCGCTTACAGCAGATCACTCTGACATCTCTCCACATCAACTGCATATCTATAGGTTTCTGTTTGTGTGTAAAATTTATGAAGAGATTGAAAAAAATAATTTCCCCCAAGGTTAGAAATAAAGTTATTATCAGAAATTTCACATAAGTAAAATTAAGGCTAAAATCAGTATCACAGACATAGGAGTTTGTTCATTTATTTATTTTTCTGCCAATATTTAATGGAAACATAACTTTTAAAGTTATGTCTTACTGGTAATCTATAAAACCACAGAATATGGCTGCACTGTACTGTATCTACATATCCATTCCAAGACCCTATGATATACTTTTCTCCCTATTAACTAATGTACTGTATGCTGTGAGCCAACTTAGGCAAAGTCTCCAGTGTCTGTGAGTGTTGAAACCAAACTATATGATAAATGAACATGAACATTAAACACAAGTGAATCAAAGCTTTTATCAAGCGAATCTGGATGGGTGATGTAACAAGTTGTAACTTGTTTTAGAGGACAGAAGAAAAAGAATGACTGATTACTGAAGGTTATGAGAGTCCTTTTGAAACACAAACTCTTACTGAATTGAATCAACTCAGATGGTATTTCACCACTTCTTGTCTTTAAATGCACATGTATTTACACAAGGTGTTGCTTTTACGATGCTGGATGCCTTGAACGTAACGTAACTCTGCTACATTATATATTCTACCCACCTGTCAGCTGTGCAACTAATGGAAAAGTCAACAAACACAGCTCATTTTGCCTATTCACCTTTTGTCTGTTTCTAAGTTTATCCTCTATAGTGTCTCTATATCCCCTCTTCTCCCTCTCTACCACATTACCCAGCACACACACATCTGTTCCTCAGACACACGCCCATGCACACACATACACACAGACATATTTTCTCTGTCACACAGTTGTTCACTCTATTCTCTTGTGCTGTTTTTCTTGCTATTTATCTCTGCCTCTGTGTGTCTGATTTGTGCTCCTGTGATCCATGCAGTACGCCATTGTTTTATGATTTGGGGCCCCCGTGCCACAGCAATCTAGGACAACATTACAGGGAGCAGACACTGGAAATACTGTGGCCTATGTAGATAGTGAGACACAAAGAGACAGAAAGAGAGAGAGGGGTGAAAATTGATGTATGGGGAGATTACAACATGAGAGTTTTTAAGGGTAAAACTGTAGTCTAATGATGTTATCTGAGTTAATCTTCATAATATCTATCTGCTTTCTGTCAGGGAAATCAACGAAGCATTTTTTCCACTGAGAGCCAATACGGCTTCTCTTCCTCAGGTGGACCTATTTAAAGAACATGATAAACCTGAGAGTACCCTGAAAATTCCAGATTTAGCTTTGTATGCCCCTGCTTATCCAACTTGGGAGTAGCCCACGTGGTCTCTCAATGGTTCCTCTAAATTATTCAAAGCATTTATTTATAAATAAACACTGACTGGGCCTGTACCCAGCTGTCTAGTTCTCTCTCCTGTAACTCTGTAACCTCGAGCAACCAATCCATATGACCAAGTAAACACCTCAAAAACCCACCAACCAGCGCCAGAACATCTCTCTTTCACTGTGTCTATCCATAAATCTGACTGTCTACCTCGCTCTCGTCCTTTTTCAATACTTCTCTCATGTATTTTTTAAGGCATGCATGCAGCTTGGTACTGTCAGACTGTCAGTGAGGTTTTCAGTCCACCACCATGGTCCAGACTGAAATATTTCAACAACTATCGGATGGATTGCCATGACATGTAGTACTTACATTCAGGCACAGGATAACTTTCCCAACACTCAACCAAATACCTGCATGCTAACACGTTAAACTACATAAGATTGTGCTACATGGTAAACATTATACTTGCTAAACATCAGTACATTAGCTTTGTCACTCTGAGCATGTTGGCATGCTAGCATCAGCATTTAGCTCAACATCACAGCTGTGCCTACAGCACAGCCTTGCAAAGCCGCCAGCATGGCTGTACACTGTCTTGTTCCTTTTTTGCTGCTCTAATGAATTTCACCCACTGTCTGCCACCACATACTGTAGATGTTTATTACATTAAATAAAATGTTCACACACAAACCCCATCTTTCATGCGGGATGATGGATGTGAAATCAACAGACGAGGTGGAGGCAAAGAATGTCACCTTGGAGAAAGGATAGCTCAGAGTGTATTATTGTGCATATACTGTACCCTGGCATTAGGTATAGCAAAAGTGATCCTATAAATCCTCTAGTAATTATTTCTTCATGCTGAAGCCAAGCAGTGTCAGACCCCCGTAAAATCCTGGTCAGTGGAATGGTTACAGACACATGTTGATAGCATGTGTTGATTCAGACAGCTCTCTAACACTGTCTTATCCTCTCTCACTTTGTCTGTCTGGTCTGAGAGGGGTAAAAATGTCTCTGCTTAGTAGTGCATGACATGGGGAACTATTGCATATTTAGGGTCTCAGCTGGCCAAGCCTTGGGCTTGTTTTCTAAATTTTCATACTCTAGATGAATCCAGATATATTAACTCCCCTGTTTCGTACTCTTCAAATCACCTCCCCTTTCCCTACACTCCTCTCTTTTCTCCAAAATCCTCAATAGAGTGCCATCATTGCTCTTCATCTGCCTCCTTTCCCTCCTTCTCTATTCTTGGCCACTTTCCATCACTATAATTTAAGCATTTTGAACGTATGATGGTTTTAGACATACAGGGAAAATAAAAACAATCCATTAAAAGCAAAGGCAGGGAAATTGAAGGAGAAAGGCGCAGAAGTGAGACTGGAGCAGGAGAACATCAGCTTGACGTTGATACAAAAATTGATGTAGACGTTGTCACACATCATTGCAAACACAGACACGCATATGCATGAGCAAACACCCTCATTTACAAAGGGATGGGACCCTCCATTATGCTAACCTGTAAACAAACACACACACTCATATTTCTCCATCTCATTTCCCTGCAAAGGCAACACTGTATAGATAGCTGATAACAAGAATATGGCAATTACATTCATCAGTGGCAGTGAGCAGGTGGTGGGCGTTTAGTTGTAATGGAAAATATTGGTGGTTTGTATTGGGAGGTTTTGCAGGTCCTATCAGGCTTTTAAAAGCACTTTCTATTCTATATGTGCATTTACACTTTAAATTGTATATAACCTTTCTGTCTGTTCTGCGTATCCTCAAACACAAATCCACTGTAAGATATACAACAATATCATACAGCACTGGCCATACAAACAACAGACAATAAGAGCTGCCCACCAAGAGTGAGCAGACTACTGATGAGTGAAGGGAGTAGAGAATACAGATTTGTAGTCTATGTAACCGAGGGAATACATGGGTATTACACAAATAAGGCATATATCAAATTTAAAAAGTAATGTGCTAAATAATCAGGAATGATACAAGAAAACTGGAGAAACAGATGGAAAAATAGCAAGAGAAGTACATTTTAATGCAAGCTGCTCTGAATTTTCTTAAATTAATTCACTGCCTCTACAACAGCCTGTCCAGTGTGTTCTTTAGGAGCGAGACTGAGTCACCTCTATGCCCTCGGTGCCTCAGGAGAAGAATGCTGCTGCAAATCTTCAGCTGCTGCTCAGCAGCCATGAGACGGACACAGCAGCCGCACAGTGACCAGATGCTGAAGGCTGTAGCAGAACATCATCCTTGGGGGCCCCGTCCAAGGCAAGCCACCTCATCCAGCAATGCAGATCACTGCTTTCATCAGTGGGGGAGAGACAAAAGTCGGGAAAGCCAGGCCTCAAAGCAGAGTGAAACTGGCAGCTGAAGGTTGGCAAGGGGATGTAGCTCAAATTCTCAGACACTATGGAGTGTCAATTGTCAGGTCAAACATTGTGCTTCTGTCTGAAACAGCAGGGAATGGAAGTTTTCACTTTGTTTAACCACCTCAACTGATCGTTTCATGATAGAATGGTCCAGAGAAGGCAAAGAAAGGGGATGTCATAACAGTAGCAACACTAGATCTACAAACAGTTAACCGATTGTTAAACAATGTTATCATCATCCGTCATTTATCATTGAAGTCATTAGTCAGTAAGGGGCAAGACTAAGAGTCTACAGGCATGCTAGTGGCTGTGTGAGACTGTACTTATCCTTTGGGATAAATGCTCACAATGTTAATGCTAATATGCTGACATTAAGCAGATATACTATTTAACATGTACTTATTTCCGCGTGTTAGCATGCTAACACTAATTAGCACTAAAAACATAATGTAGCTGAGACAATAATAGTGGACTGGTCAAAAGATAATGCTGCCAGATTGGACTGACAAAAAGTAGCCCAATCAAAAAAGAAAAAAAATTGGTCCTATCACCTCTGTTCATCTGTTATATCAGTTTAATTAGGCAAGCTATTAATAAATAATTATATTATATTAATAAATAATAGGAGTCATAAAATAAAGACATTTTACATGTTATGTTACACACTCATAAACAGATGGAAAGTGTTTAATTACAGAGCTATGAAAGAATAATAATTGGAATATCAACTTAGCCATAATAAACTCATGATTTTGACTCAAATGAGAGGAGGGGCCAACTAACTTTTCATTGGCGGAAACGGTCCAAATGGTACAAAAAGTGGCCCAACACCTCACAATGTGCAGTGTATCAGTTGTTCTGTACTATAATATATATGAATACAATATGAATATAATATGAAATATAATATGAAATATTTATAAAATATGTTACTTGGTCTGGGGTTGTCAGTTAACTAAGTGAATGAAAATGGGTTCCTAAAGAAAAACGTTTGGTAACAACTGAATCAATTGATATTGGCAGCCTTATGCGTCACAAATATTCTGTATATTTATTATATTAGTCAGACAAAACATTGTCTGAGATATTATTGACCCCTGTAGCTAGGGGCGAGGCCAGAACACACAGCAAAATATGAGGAGTGGTTTAGGTGTATCTCACCCCAAACTGATTCTGGTGAATAATTTAATACAATAATTTGACATTGTACCCAGAACAGCTGCCCTGAAAAAGCAAAGACCTTCAGCGGGCCAGTGATAGGTACATTTATCCAGTCAGGTGTAGAAAAGGTTGATGTTGACATTTCATTTGTGGAGAATACTTGTCAATCATTTATTGTGCACCCTGCCTGAAAGTATACATTTTAAAAGCCAATACTTCAATCTCTTCAGTACACAATGAGTGAAAGTTTGCAAGAAAAGTGAATTTGTTGGAAGAGAGCCAGAGGCAGCAGTGCAGTGAGTGTGTGTCCATCAAGGTGGACTGCAGCAAGTATACAAACCAGGTCTGCCTACACCTCCTCAGTATGACAGGCCCCCAGGACTCCCTGGGTACCACATGCTACCTGGACACGAGCCGACGCCTGCTCTACCCCTGGATGATGCTTGGGTTAGGATGTCTGATGTGCATCAGACAAAGTATAAACTTAATTAACTGTGAACTAAACATTTGTGCTACATTTAATAGTCCCTGAGAGCTTCTTTGCATTAGCTTATTTAATTATATTGCCTCCCTACTACCTGTAATGAATAATTTACCAGTCAAACATAAATGTTTTTGCCGGGAACAGGAATCCAAAACTGGACCAAACTAAAGTGCAGTGTATCAGTCAGGCATCACTGTGTTTATTAGTATTCAAATGCATTACCATAACATTTCAAAGTGATACAATAAAGAAAAACTGAAGGATAGTTGGAGAGAGTTAGTGGAAGAAGATCAGGGTTGGTACAGTAACAGAAAATTGAAAAGGAGAGGAACCAGAACAAAGGAAGAGAGAGGAAATGAGGGGTTGGGGGTGTGACAGTGACAGCAATGCAGCTTTTGAGATCATTGACGCTCCCTCATCAAGACTTTTACAAGTTCAAGACTGTGTTTGTATGTCTGTGCATGTACGTGCTGACACTATTCTCTGTCAGTCCTGTATTGGCAGGAAGAGCCTGTCTGTGCGTAGCTCTGTCTGACCATCTGTTCCTGGCTAGACTGCTGATATCTGTTCTTATAATATCCTGTTCGCCTCTCTCAGTCTAGGTGGGGTGCACACGTCTTGTATCTGGATTATTTCCTATTCTTATTTCCTATTCTTTGTCATCCCTCCATCCATCTCTCATTACAGACAGCCATCCATCCAGCCATCAATCCTCCACTTAAACAATTAATTTTTGTGTTCAATAATCTAGGGAGAGCCAAGTTGCACTCTTACTCTTGATGCGACAGTGGGAGCACTGTCTCTTAAGCCTCCATTCTGGGCAGGAGTACAAACCACAAATAGCCCTTTGCCTTGCTCCTCCTGAGAGCCTTTCAGAGTCACTGAAGGCCACTGTGGGTTGAGTCATAAGTTCAAAAATCTGTCTATCCTGTCTTACGTACTGTAGCCTACTGTATCTATCAAAATAATCACCACATCAAGTTTGTTGTTGCACAGAGCCGCTTTTATCCCATCGGTAGCTTAGAGATCAACATTAAATGCCTGTAAGAAGCGTGCCCTGATCCAAGCCTGATCCAAGAAGCCTTGCTGATCATTCAGCTGTTAGAAAAGCATGAAGGGTGTCTGAAGCTCTGGTGCCTGTAGTACTCCAACAGTTAACTGGCAGTGTTCGCTGTCACGTCTTTACAATCCTTCTACAAATGTATCCTATAGAAACCTGTATTACTTTTCAAGCAGGTGGTTACAGTTATGAAAATAAAAGTGAACTTCTGCATGACAGTGAGACGTCTATCCACCACTCTAACATCCACATCCTTACTTTGAACCTTGCTACAAAAAGGGCACTCTACTTCCTCTACTGGCATTGAATGTCGCCAATGGAAGTAAATCGTGAGGTGCTGAATTGTTGAAAAGGGTAAAAAGCATCTTTGTGATAGTACAAGTGACTAATACTGTTTGGTTGGGACACTGAGGTGGGTTGGAATCTGGATGTGATAATAATAACCTCTGCATGCATTACAACCTCATGGCTGACAGGTGAAAATAAGTCTCGCAGTGTTGTCTACACACTGCGAGGAGGCATGGAGCACAGAGGGAACTGCCTACTCCAAATTCAGGAGTAATAAAAATGACCATAAAGCTAGCAAACATATGAACAGTATCTTAGTGTGTTTTGATTGATGTCTTACAATGAAGACAGAAATAAGGTCTGTGCATGTGAAGATTAAATACTCTCTTTGCATTGCATCGTGTTTGCATTACACGCTTGAGTCAATGCTCACATAAATCTGTCATGTATGTTAATTCTATGCAGAGACAACCTTCTGTCTCACCCTGTGAGTCTTATTGAGACATCAGATTGGAACAGATTATATTTTGTTAAATAAACTCTTTGTAAACATACCTAAATGTACTGTTAGTGTTGTCAGCATTTTACCAAACAAAAGAGTGTGTAGAGCACCTTTCTCCAAATCCATAAACATAAATCAGTATCAAAAAAGGCAGATCCAGCTTCTCTTTCTTTCCTTTGTCTGTCTTTTTCCTCTTTACTGTCTCTATGTACAGTATCTGGAGACCAGTGTTGCTTCAATGAGTTCACTGATTAAAAGGCATAGTGTATGTCTCTTTCTCTCTTTTGCTCCCTCTTCAAAAGTACTCACTACTGGGAGGCATAACATAGATATTCTCTCAAAAACTAGACTGCCTCCCTCTCTTCCTCTCTGCCTCTATCTCCAATTATCTATTTCTGTCTTTTTCCAACAGCCCCCTATATCTGCCAGTAACATTTTCAACCCACACTGCTGGTACAGTGGTAGGCTACTTTCTTGATGCAACCTCATCCAGATTCCAAAATCTTCTCCTTCATCCCCGGCCGTCTGTTTTGCTTGTGCTCAGCTACTTATCAATAATTGCGAGCACAAAGTAAAACCCAGACATGATGGCAAACAGGGTCAAGCGAGAGAAGCATATGCAAGGCAAATGCAGAGAACAATTATGGTGCTGTCTTTAGCATGAACATGCTGCTGTGACAGAGTTATGTAAGAGGACAGGCGTGTCTTACCCCACACCAAATATAATACACAAATATATACACAAATACATACACATACACTACTATCTTTCCCAAAATGGGTTTAGGTTAAGGATGTAAACAAATACAAAAACATGATTGAGATAATAATGCGTTCTGAACAGATATGAATGGCATCCAAATTCGTGCAGTATTACTTCTGCCCACCACTTGACGGTAAGCAAAAATGGACGAGCTGAAGTGACGGACCATATCAAAAGCGCTCACAAAACGGCCAAAAAAAGAAGAAAAAAGAGCTTTTTAGACTGTAGCTTTCCTTCTTCATTGACAATGCATAGTTTGTCCATTGTTACAACACAGTTTTCAAAGGGAAAGGGAAGCAACATAAAACTGAATAAAGATATAGGATAAAGGATGAAACCAGAGTTTGTGAGAACCCTTTTTTTTCAGATTTTTGTGAGTTTTATTTTGTTACGTCATTTGAATTAAGTGTTATAATACAGGACCAATTTCAAAAGTTTGATGGTTTGAAAAATACCTAAGTTACCCTTATAAAACAAGCTGTACGTATTTGTGCCAGTAAAAATACTGCCTTTCCTTTCTTTCTTTGGGCTAAGTCATTTAGGAAGATTACTCTTCATAACCTAACTAGAGCTCACTTTCTATTCCTTTAGGTACACTACAATGCAACTGATTGTCAAACTGGCTTCCCTTTTTTATTATGTTATATTGTATATTTGTATTGCCAGTGAAACTCATGCATGTACAGACATTATATGCACATACATGTACACGTGAGACATGTATGTGCATATAAATGGGTGATGAAAACAATTAAATGAAGAAAATGAAGAAAATGAAGCAATCTAGACAACGTTTAACAGCTTCCAGTATAAGCCAGTCAACACAGATACTTTTAACATAAATACAGATATAAATAGTAGCTTTGTGACACATTCCTAATTTAGAAAAATAAGAAGGCACAACAATAGGGATAAAAAGGGACTCCTCAGATCATGATGATATTGAGGATTTTATTTACAAATAATGAACTGCCAAATCAGCTAACGTGTTTCAGTGTGAAGCATTCATCAGAGAAAAAGTCTTTTTTTATCATTCTTTCAATTCATATTGTACACCATGAGAGAAATCGATGTGACAGTTTTCTGAAACGCTGAAGAATTTATTTGTCTAGCCCTGCTCACCACACACAAACCCATCTCTGTCCCTCTCTGTGACACATTGTGTCTTTTTATTGGCCCCCTCGTGTCTGACTTTTCTATTCAGCTATCATTTTGATGTGATCCTCTATCATACTCCTCCTTGGTTGTAAATACGTGCACAGCTAAGTAGACCAAGCCAATATTTCCCCTTTCATGGCCCCACCGTCTTGTCCCTTTAGTCTGTAAATCTAAGTGTCTTCCCAACAGTGTGGTTCAGAGTTAAACTGGGAATGTAAATACCTTTGTTTCAGATTCTATTAATTACTGCTCTGTCTCTCTCTTCTCTCTCGCTGCTTGTCTCAAACCACTAATAAGATTCCAGCCCATTAGTTTTGAACCATAACATTAATTAAACGTTTTCCTCACAATCTGAATGCTACTAATATTGTGCAATTATCTCTGACTGTTGATGTGCTGGATTAATAATGATTTTCTTTTGCACCTTGCATTGAGGCCTACTTGACACCTGACATTTACACCTGGGCTATTCTGGAGAGATTGCAATAACACTGCAGAAAGACCTCAACAAAACCTATACTACAAAATGTATCTGTTTATTGCTCCACAATGCATTAATTCCTCTCATTCATCACAAAATCTCCTCAAGGTACAATTGACTGTGCTCTTCTAAAGAAATACATAATAAGGTCTTGTAGATTGCAGGGTATCTGTTATTTTCTTTCTGTATAGACTAGGACAGTCTGATCAATATTTGTGAAAATAAGCTAATCAGAAACTAAAGACTTATATTGCAATATGGCATGAAAATTTAAGCTCATTCACTGACCTCAACACAACACGTATTTGATTTTTAACACTCAAACACTCATTTTGTCAGACCCCTTGGCATCTCCACACAGACGCACAGGTTACCCTTTAGCGTCTGAGATGCAGTGGGCTGATCTAGCTCCAATATAACCCATCCATGTCAGGTGGTGTAGTGTAAAGAGCAAGTCCACGTAAGGAAGTGGTTGGGGTGGGTGGAAGGATGGGTTAAGAGACCAGGGTTTGTGTCCTATGTGAGACCAGAAGTCATTTAAGGTTTTATGTTTCGGGTTAGGGTTTGGGTTACGTACGTGACTTGCTGCAGTAACGGCAGTCACATGACAAACCTATTTTAATCCATATCATGATGTTTTCCTAAACGTAACCAAGTAGTTTTGTTTTCTTTAAACCTAAAGAAACTGTGACCATTTTACAACGTTAACCAGTTTTTAATCACACGGCGATCCCTGGTAACATGTTACTTTACATAAAAAATCACTGTGAGTTCCACACAGTGTAGTATACAGCACCATGTGCCACCCAATATACACTGTACAGAGCTGTAAATTGATCCTGCTGCATGAACTCTGGGCATTAAGGAAAACGTTGTTTCAAAGCACCTGATAACTAATAACATCCAACTAGGAGCTGCTCAGGCATATTGATCGCCTTTTTTTCTCAATTTATCACTTCACAGTTTAGTTTGTGAGGGAGTTGAAGCTACAGCTCATTTGTATTTTTTTAGCCAACAGGCGGTAAAAAATAATGACTTCACTCACCAGCTGAAATGCACCCAAACTCACTAATCTGAGTATCCTCAGGAATGCTGAGGTATCACATTTGATTGACATCCTCCTGTAGTTCAGATTACAGCTCGATAAGGGTTTACGCTTTCTGGACCTGCAGATTCACATTTTAATGCTCCAGGATAACACTCACTTTTGCTTTTAACATAAATTACTTTATGCTTTTCTAAAATTAATCCTGAAATAGATTTTCTCTGCAGGAAAAAGTGTTAAATGTATTTCTGTGTTGTCTACAATATCCAGGGTAATGCAACATGACAATTAAAGCTGGAGGCTGGGCTATAAACTTTTTGGTAATGAACCTGCGCTCTGATTTATTTTGACACAGTAGACAGCCTATAAGCTTAAAACACCATCTGTTTCTGCTGAGGTTTTAAGTGGTGAAACAGAATGTTAAAAAACGTTAAGCACCTTCAATATGTCACATACAGTAAGTTACACTGTTGCAATAGCTGTTTGTCAGAGTTACAAATTTACAGTTTAAAGATGGCTGAAAACAGTAAGCTTGCTTTTTCTTCGCTCACAGTTTGTTACCATTGCTGTTTTGTTTTTGTTTCATCATTAAGTCTGATTGTTTGATGGAAGATATTTACCTGATGAAATAAATCTACTTGCAGGTAAGGTTTATCACAGAATGGTAATGTTTCTTTAATATTATGCATTTGAATTATTTACTGCATTAGCTAGTCTTATATATTATATATATAGATGTAAGGTATGTTTTTGCTCTATTTTTTTAACCTGCAGGAGATGAATAAAGTGATAAAGTTATCTAATTTAACTCAATCATGATAAATGTCCTATAGTATTCTATCTGTATATTGTTATCAATACACTGTTTCACTGATTTTTATTAGGTTTTTATTGGTAGAAATCATCAAAGTTGCTTCAGCAGCATTTAAAGTAAACTTTTACTGCAGTATTTTCAAAATACAAATTCCTGTGCTTCTGTATGGCTGTTATATTTCACCTTTTCACCACTGTTTTTTGATTGCACACCCTCCATCTCCTTCTCAGATACATAGACACTCACCATACACTCACTTTGTCCCTCTCTCTCTCTCTCTCTGTTTCTGTCTGTCTGTCTTTCTCTATCTGACCCACACACAAACACACACCTGTCATGTAATCATGAAATCACTTCTAGTTGCAGATGGTGACTCATCTTTTGTCCCTGGTGAAACCATATCTGGTAATAAGGTCGTAAGACATTTTGGATGAGGCACGATGCAGTGTGCCACTGCACAGGGCACCGCTCTCCACATGGGGAACTCCTCACTAAACAGCATGCTTTACAGCTGGTAAAAACAAAGATATTAGCCGCCCATAAAGCTTGACAGCTGCACTGCAAAAAAATTAAATGTTGAATTCCCTTGCCAGCAATATCACATCATTATCAGCATGCTGGTTAGATGTGAGAAAAGAATTAAGTTTACAGAGAGATTTCTAAGTGTGGTATCGTGTTCTCAACTACAAAAACTGGAATTGTGGCCAGATCTGTAGTGCTGGTGTCTCACTTATTTTACAATTGAATATACAGTTGGAGAGTTTTTGAAGATTGCTTGTAGCTACTGTAGGTCTGCAGGTTAAACTGTGCAGGTGATGGTCATACTGTGCACACTGCTGGTCAGTCAATCAAAGGATGCATAACTTACTCCATGTGGGTGTGGTGGACACAAGACAAGTCCTACTGGTGTTTTTTTTAACAATGCATATTAAGACAGGGGCTGCGTCATGTCGACAGACATTAAGAGACAAATCTCCTTCAGCATCAGGTGTTAGTCAGTGACCTCGACCTCAGTTCAAAGATAGAGTAAAAATACCCTGTATTGCTCTGGCAGGGGCATCATCATTACTTATCCTGATGGGAGGTTCGTGTCATTACACACCGTCTGCTCTCTAATTCTCCCCTCCGACCACAACGGAGGACACACATCCGTGGCGACTCAATTACAGACAACACAAACACACGCACCTCGTAGCAACACAAACACGGGCTGCTCATCAATATGACCGAGGATGGATGACCTTGTGCATGTATGCTCAGGTCACCTCGTGCGAAAAACGACCACATCGAGCACAACAAGTGCCCAAGTGGCCGTCTCACAGACAGTACACACCACATTGCCACCTTGGGTGTATCATCCCTTCTCGCTGCCGTGCGAGGGTTTTTGGTGAAAAGGCAGACAGGCAATAACAGAAACATCCCAGCAGTTACCACCAGCTTGCTGGAATGACCCCCAGCATCATTACTTGACATCAACATGACACACTCAAGGGCATCTGGCAACCAACGCGAGAGCTTTGAACTATACAGAGAGTCTGGATAAAAATTATCCACCGATGGCCGCTGAAATCTTTTGCTCACCTTTGCTGCTATCTTCTTCTCTGTTGAGATGCATGTCTCTTCTTACCATGTACTCATTTAGGCTGTTTTGTTCTTGTAGCAAAGCTGTGCTCTTTTCCAAAGAGTTCTCAGGATAAACTCTTATTCCAATTTTGGATCTTTGGTCCTTTGCCCGCTTATTGTCTTGTTCGACTGGCACGCATGGACGCTCCTGCACTTGTGCGTCCTCCTCCCCTTGTTGTGCTGGAGCAGGTAGTCTATAGGTGATGTTGGAAGTCTGCGTGTATTTTGTCTCTCTCTCACTTTCTCCCTCTGTCTCTCTCAGTCTCTTTCTTTTCCTCAGTCCAGAGTCGCTCAAAGGGATGGTCGCGGCGAAGGTTTTAGGGAGGAGACGGCAGGCAGACGGGCGGGGTGACGTGAAGTAAGTCGGTAGGAGGTCGTCTACTCAGCTGAGGCGAGGAATCCGTGCGCCCTCAGTGCTGTTGAACATTTCACCAGAGGTTCCCGTCTTCAGCATCACAACACACACGAGACATTTTGTCTCACTTGGGAACTACACACTGATGAGCAGCTCATGATGACATCTGAGCAGAAATAAATTGATATTAATGTGTATAATTCGTATTGTATATAGGCCACCATTGTTCATATTTGCAAAGAACAAAATAAAAAGCCACCCTATTTGATGATAGTGGTCATTATGACAGACAGCCGATTCTAGTCATCCTTATACAGTATAGTATAGAAGCACGTCGCTGCTCAGATCAAAAAAGCGCATGTAAAAACAGAAGTATGGAGACATTGCTGTTAATGGCATGAATTAATTTTTTTTCACAATCAGTCAAGATCATCAATCATCCTTACAGCGCTCGTGTCACTGTGAAATCAATAATCAATGGAATTCATTTGAGAACGTCTGCGCATAGGGGTACCTTTTTACGCACGACCTGCCCAAGTTGTAGCCACGCGCTCACGTGTTGAGCCTTTATAAAGCTGTTCATTAGTGTCAGTGTCATGAGCAGCCTGTGTGCTTCCATTATAACCATCTTGTCATTACAGCCAATGGGCCTATACAGTCGATAAGGCACATTTACTCACCATTCACGTTCGCCAGGAGCCACGCGTGTAACGTGGCTCACTGGCGGTCTCTAGTGTTACACATCAATCAGTGGCAGTCATCGGAGGCTGATAGTGGAGATCATTGCACCCATCCGTTATTAAATATATAAGATAGATCAAGATCAAGTTGGTGGTTATTCATAACATTTGGCTAATGTAAACGTACATGCATGTAGTGTTTCACTAGCAGTGAATGGACAATGGCATTAGAAACATATGATAATGATAATATATATATGAATGAATATAATATACTGTGAATACCTAAATGATTTTAGTTGGCCCAAAAATGACTCACACCTTTCTCTATTTTGCTTCCCTTATTTATTGCATCTGTTTACTCTGAACAGCATTTATTGCATTTATGTCCACCCTTGAAAAGGGATCCATCCTGTGATATCAGCATTTGTCACATTTAAAGAGGTTTTTTTTTAAATAGTTATCTGAATTGAGGGTCTAGGAAAAGAATGTGTCATATGTGGTGGCATAGAAGGGGTGTTATTCAATTTTCAACATCCTTATCTTGGATTACTGTACTTTACAGTGCAGTATTCTGCTATGTTGAGTCTCACATACACCTTTGTTCTACCACTCCCATTGCTGTCTGACACCTCTCTTTTAATAGCACCTTTGACATCTTTTGATTTTTGTGGATCTTTATAAAGCAGACAGTGTTCCTATACAGACTTGCTGGTTCTAAGTTATCATATGTGAGGAATATGTTTAATCTATTGCATACACTGTGCATTCATTCCTGAAAAAATATGCTCTTTCTGTGTATCAGACAGACAAAAACAGCTTTTCCAAACTTCTCATTGCATCAGCTCTCTTCCTCGCCCTCCCTTTTCCTCACACTATCTTTGTGATGAATATTTATTAGCCTGTCACAGTGTCTTCTCTGAACTCAAAACAACACATTCATCAACACAACTCGAGCCATGCTTTAATCCTCCAGGGGCTTTCAGTGACGTCGCATAATTTCACAAAGATTTGCTCAGTGTGGGGGATGTTGTTTTATTTGAAACTATGAAAGAGAGGTTCATGAGCACTCACTGATTCCAGGTAATTTTAGAGCCATTATATCGCAGTCAACACCATTATTGTAATAAGCATTAAAGCAGCCCAGCTGAGTCAGTGCACAGCAGCCTTGGGAGCCTTATTGTTACAGCGTATATAGGCCAGATATATGCACAAGTTAAATGACACAAACTTGATATACAAAAGAAACATGAAATGAAAGCATCATTGTTAAGCTTAGATGCTTAATATTGGGTCATTTGTGTTCTTTTCAGAGCAGGTGGTTTTTAAAGTTTGGAAACTCCTTTTTTGAGATGCTAAAGAGATCTATGAAGTTGCCTCCTCTTTAAAAAAAAAAGAGTAGTAATTTTGGGATTACAAGTTGTTGCTTATTTAATGTTTTGTTGTTATTTCAGGAAATCTGTCAATACAGTGCAATCCAATCCAGTGTATTCCAAAAGAGAAATGGTCTATTTCTGTCCACATTCCTGATGAATGAGTAAGAAAGGAAGAATTATAAGCATGATTTTGAATTTAAGAGAAACAGCACACCAGTAGAAGAAAGATTTCCTTTCTTCTTTTGATGCTAAATAATAACTCTGGTACAATGAAATTCAACTCTTTCAGTGAAGTGTTCAATGAATCATTGACTAATGTATAAAAAATATGCACCTACCTTTGCAAGTCTTTATAGAGTCTGTCATGTTGCACAAAAACTATAAAGTATTTGAGATATGTCTGATATATTATCTGAAATCTGTTCTCTGTTTCACTGCAGAGCTGTGCTTTGTAATACTAATGTGGTACAGTATGGTAGTGTCTGTAAATATTAAGCTTACCAAAGTTTAAAATCCATTCTCTAATATAAAATCTTTAACATTAAGTACTCAAGGTGATCCAGGTCACAACAATGAGTTGTGCTTGAAGAAGCTGTGGGATCAATAATGAACCAACAACTCTGCAATATGTGACCTATGCTGTAAAATAAATCCTGGAAAAGCAGAGGTATTTCAACTATCAAGTGAAAAATGTCAGACAAGAGATTGTTCTCTGATGAAAAGAAAATGACTGGTTCAAACATCACAGCTGCACAAAGAGCAGTGTCAGTTAGGGTGTGATAAGAGGCTTAGAGAGTACAAACAGGTCAGTGTTGTCAATCAAGCTGCAGTTTCAATGGGTCAGTGAATGGTCATAATGGATATTAATGTGCACTCTGCCAGCACATGTTTAGTCAGAATTGCTAAATGAAAAATGCACCAACAAATGCCCCGATTGATACAAACCACTGACCCTTCTATACAAGAAAAACATTCACTGAGCAACTTATTCTTTAATAAGTAAGAGAAGCTTTTTTTCCAATAAACTTCCCCTTATTTTATGACAGTTTTGTTTCAATAGTACTGGCAATATAAGAGCTCCCTCTAGTGAACGTACTGAATAAATCACAGCAGCAGCATCAACATCACTAATAATAAACGGTTTTACCACACTGAGTGTAAGTCTTTATGTTGTGTAAAACACT
Organism: Morone saxatilis; assembly: GCF_004916995.1. Lineage (NCBI taxonomy): Eukaryota > Metazoa > Chordata > Actinopteri > Moronidae > Morone > Morone saxatilis. The sequence continues at coordinate 12,641,817 of NW_023339663.1, read as the reverse complement.
GAATAATGTAGCTGTTGTCATGGAAACTGAAAAATAACTTCTTGTTTAGAGCAGATTCTGAAATACCCAATGATGACACTATATTCAGATTCTCAGTTGATCTTTATTGCTTGTAAGCTAGAGCCATCATCAGCATTACATAGACTATATGACTGAGGAGAGGCAGTTTCTCTTCAGTTCTTACAGGACTTTGAGATAACTGTAGCCAACAAAAGGATGCACATGATTTCAGTCAAGTTCTTATTCGACCCATCTTGTTATGACATGTTCTTGGCTAAAGACACATTGTTATTCTCTTATCTTTGTAAGTCACAACATCTCAAACATGCGTCACCTGTACCTACTCTTTAAACTCCTTCTACTACTACATTCAGTATATCCCATTGTTCTGCAGATATATCACAGAAACTGTCTGAACACTCTTACACAGGAAGAGGTGTGACTCCTCCTCCAGGCTAAACTCCTTTATAATGAGTTTACTTAGTTTCCCAACAAAATAAACATTGTAGCATCATGGTGGATATGTGACAAATGTATACTAGCAAAAGCACAATACTTGTAAAACAGGATTATAAGAG
>NW_023339663.1:12639787-12641013 GCF_004916995.1 Morone saxatilis | reverse complement strand
AAAGTCAAATGATGTATAGATCTAGTTGTCATCTGCATAGACATAACAATGTATGACTTCTGTGAGCTATTGGTGGCATAAAAATGGAAAATACTAAAAATGCAACAAATTATTCCAGAGGTACTTTACCAGTGGAAAAACAAATGGGCGAGATAAGAAATGCAATGCTTTCCTACTCTTTGCTCCTCACCTGATAACCTCGGCTGCCCATCTGCCTCCTGCTCCTCTCTGGGCAGCATCGTAGTTTCCTCTGGCATGAAAGTATTTGTCTGAGTTTTTCCAGTTAGCTTCTTTCATATCACTGTATGCTCGCCACATATCACCAGCTCCTGATCAAAGAGACAACATGCAGGGTTTCAGAATTCATTGCCATGTAAAACCTATAATCCTGTCAATAACATACAGTTATACACATTGTTCTTGTGGAGACATTAAAAAGGACATGCTTCTAACCTCGAGCAGCTTGGCCAGGAAACTTGTACCACTGAGCATGGGTTTCCACAATTAAAATCAGAACAATTCCTGCTAGAAGCAACTTCATGGTTATAGATGTCTAAAAGGAAAACAAGAATAATTACATATAGTTTATCGTTAAAATACACAAAATGTAACCAAATTACCAAATTCAAACTTACTCTGCAGTTCCTGAAGAGTCTAATAAGCTGTAGAGTTGTCTTATTTGTGAGGACTCTACTGGTCTGACTCTATTTATATTCTGTTCTGAAGAAGGTTTGGCTGGAGGATTTCTGAATCATGGAAATTTAGGGAACATCTGAAATGCCAGACAAATACTGCGGACATTCCCTGGTTATGTAATTGCACAAATCAGACTGAAACTGAAAGTTTTACATATACAAAAAGTGATGAGATTTTTGCTGTGTGTAATAAAACAATTTTATTCATAGAGTATAACTTTGCACAATTACCTTTATAAATGCATATGCAACAATAGTTATTTTTAAGACTACACAGACAGTAAATTATTGCTCACATTTGTGATTTCCAGAGGTCCATTTCTACAAAAATATAAATATTGTTGTTTCCGTTGTTGCCACTGTTGCTGCAGTGGCCATGGGTTTGACTCCAACTTGTGGCCCTTTTCTGCACATAGTCACTAGTGCAATTATTCAGTCATCCTATAGATCATAGGCTACATACAGTCATGTGAAAAAATTAGTACACCCTATGAAAACATGTGTGTTTTTTTTAACATATTTAGACATATG
>NW_023339663.1:12639233-12639687 GCF_004916995.1 Morone saxatilis | reverse complement strand
TTATGGATTATGCATGGTATTATTATTATTGTAATAGTTGTTGTTGTTGTGTTTCTTTCACAAACCATGCGGAAGCAGTCAGTTCACAAAAAAAATATTCACCTAAAGATCATATAGTTTGTTTACTTCACTATAACCATAAATTGAGAGTTTTTAGGATGAGTCAGTGGTGGACGTCAGAAGATATTTAAGTAACACTAAGAGCAACTGTGTGTAATTGAGGACCGTCCAGGCTAAAGAACCCCAGAACGTGGCCTTGGATTTCACACTTGACTCAGCACAGTGTCATTTTGAACACTGAGGAAAGTGTAAACGACACATCCTGCTGGTCTGCGACATCTGCAAACCCTCTTCATGCCTCAACTAGCCACTGCTGCGATATTGATTGCTAGAAGGTGCCGGTCGTTGAGGTGTTGAAGAATGTCAAGGGAGTGTTTGATGGATTCTGGAGACT
>NW_023339663.1:12634217-12639208 GCF_004916995.1 Morone saxatilis | reverse complement strand
ACCATGGCAGGTGCACATATGAGCAACTGAGACTGCGTGAAGAGAGGTCATCGAACCCGCCCCCTGCTAGATAAAAAACACACCCGTCTCATTCTAGATGCCAGAATAACAGGAAACACAAAGATTCTTATGTTCAAGGTACACTAATGAAACACATATGGGAATATTTAATTCAGCGATATTTGCCTAGAGAGTGAGAGGCCCCACTGACCTTTAAAGGGTCATGTTGTGGTACAGGTAGCCCTACGGAACGGGAACAAATAACAAAACAACTGGCTTTTAGATTGTTGAATTATATTGCAGGAAACCCGATATTGTATTCTCCTTTGTGATGCGGAAGTGAAGCGAGATTTTGTATTGGCAACCAACAGCGCTGTAGAGTAACGCCTAGATATTACCAAGGTCAGAAAATAGTTTTCATTACTGTTGATGCATGTTTGATACTGATGGAACCTTTATGCAGTTCCAGATGGAGGCTATTACAGTTAAAGTTCCGACGACATTATGTGCCAGTAGAGAATCTGATATCTTCATGTTGTCTGTTCTTGTATTAAGTTCTACCTAACCAACTCTTAGGGTACAACATTGTGTGGCCATAAAGATAATATATATAGCAGGTTAATAATTCTATTCGTATTAAGTAACTGTAAGGTATATTAATTCAGGCCCTGTGGCTAAGTAGCCGCAGTGTCCCCAGACTTAATATGCTTGTCCCAGCTAGTGCCGTTCTCCTCATTGTTCTTCATTAGTTTCTGCTGTGTCGCAGTGCAAGGCAGCTGTGAGGTCCCCAAACCAGCCATAATATAGATTTGGTAATGACAAGATGGCTGTATTAGTCCGGGATTTTGCAAATTGAGAGTCAGTATACAACTATGTTGTATATGATGTGGTGATCGCAACATGTAATCTCGCCCGGCCGATCGCTGTTTGTCCCATTGAAAGGCATTTTTTAATCTGACAGTTTCGCTATATGAGCTTATCAATCCGCGAGTCCTTCCACCACAGCTGTTTTAATCTCACAAAAGCTTATGCACAGTGCAGGCTTCATTAACTTCTCGCCGCTGGTCTCTGTCGCTCCACCTGTGGCTACTGAGCTCCTCTCGGTGTTGTGTAGTGGGGAACTCAAAAGTGGGACCAGGGGACCAGACCAGGGAGGGAAGAGTGATGGGACAAAGCCACCTGATAACACCTGTCCCTCCAATCGTGCACTAGCATGACCTGCCCACGGCATACCAAAAAAACAGCCGTAGTTTTTAATTAGGTAATTGGATACACGCAATAAGGATGCAATTATTGACAAGGATATATTTACTCGTGTGTAAGTGTGGTAGACTGTGTATGTAACATGTGTATTCGTGTGTGTGTGTGCGTGTGTGTCTGTGTTGGTATAGGAGACAAAGGCTGGCAACCGGGGAGCACCTAGGATTGACTGGAGATGGTAGATCGAGAACGCCCTCCCCCAGTCAGGTCAAGCAAAAAGTGAATATTGTTTCATTAGAGAAGGTTACTAATAAAACCGGTAAATTAACCTCGAAACATAAGGTAATTGACCTGTTGGAGTTGCATTTCTGTGTGCATTGCAGAGCATTCACTATTTGTCATAAGTCTCCTGGATACACATATGGATTGTATTAATTAACATGAATTATCTATATAAGTGTGCACTATCTGCATGTAATTATCCAAACCGCGGACAATACTAATACAAGTATCGGGAGGTGGACTGGTGTGTATGTGGTCAACATTGATTGACTCGGATTGAACCGGTCTCAAATAATTCTTGACATTCTCAGATAGAACAAATGTTGTTATGGTCTTATATTTGGGTTATGAGTTGCAAAAAAGAACCGGAAAAAGAAAAAGCAGGACGACCAAAAAAGTGTTATTGTGTCTGTCCGTCTGACTGACTGGAACCTACCCGAGTGTCTAGACAATATAATGATATACATACTTGTTAATAGAGCTTGCGTACAGAATAAAATTAATAATAATAGATTTCCATGAAAAAGCAGACCGGTAATGGATAGAATCTTGTCTCTCCATTCCAATGCTTTATCCAGGAGTTCTGTCTTTAAACCCGATAGTAAAATTCAGCCAGCTTTACTAACTGTGCAAAGAAGTGTGCATATATATGATCTTTATGACGAGAATCAAATTCGTCTGCATGTCTATGTGGAACCATTTTTGTTGCACCATATTTCTGCTTCCGCGTGCTGGCAGTTCATTTAAGATCAATATATGAAACTTAAGGGATAGCAACTTATGGGCTATTTTAAAAAGCATGCAGTATAAAAAAGACTGCTTCATCATACACGAACCCTCTCAGGTCTGTTCTCTATGAGGTTTGGTATCATATGAAGAGTTTATTTAGTAATCTCGTTCTTGCTAATCCTGTGTGTTATGTGAAGGACACGACAATGGCCAATTGAGCATCGATCCATAACCTTGGCTTGCGATTTCACTCTGTACTCTAGGTCAGCAGTATGTATCTTCTAAGCCAACCTGAGGAAAACAGTCTGACGTAAACGATCCTTACATCCTTGCTGGTCTGACCCAGTCTGCAAACGTGGCCTCCTCCGCAGGCCTCAGATCTGAAGCCACTGCTTGCGATTCATGTATTGCTTTAGGTGAAGGTGTATTGCTGGGTGCGTGGACTGTGTGTTGGGTGTGGAAAGAATTCAAAGGATACTGTGTTATTCTCGCGTAGGACTGACCTTTTTAGAAACACAAGAATGATGTTTGACAGCAGATCCATGATAAGGAGTGACCACCAGATATCAGGAAAATATCCAGCCTGATTATATGTTCCTAAATTATATATTATGTTTTATTATTATTATTATTAACAATGAGGGGGAATATTGAAAGAAAAAACAACATGCTGATACATGCTGTAAAAGCGAGCTTGTTGCTTTATCACTGGCACAGAAATGATTTGCTTTCTCTTTTCCTTTGTCTTTGAAGGGAAACTACATTAAAAGTAAATTTGCATGCCATCTATACACCGGTTGAATCATCACAGAGCTCCCTCCCCTGAGAGAAAAAAACAAAAACAGTTCAAAGACTGACTCACATTTTAAGACCTGTCACAAACAATGAAATGTCGAAACAGTGCCCCTTAACCATGTCTGACACAGAATGTGACCTGGATTTCTGCATGTTTTCTACCTGTTAGTAAAGAGCAATAAGAACATGTTATACCCGAAGTCAAAAAGTCAACGCTAAAAATAATGCTCTGCCTTTTAAAAACTGACCATGCCACTTCAGATCGATAGTATCCAGTGGATGAAAGCTATAGGAGATAGCTTCAGTTTCAAATCAAAGTAGTCTAGTGGGGGTTTCAAAAAACAAGCATGACAGAGGCAGAAACACAGATCACACTTTCAAGGAAAAATAAAAATCGAATGTGACAGTGCTGTCAAAACAACTTGACTAACACTGATATGGCTGTCATATTCATGTGTGTGATACTAGAACAAAGTCAAGAGCTGGACAACAAGGGCTGACCCAACTGCTTCAGAATGGCCATGCTTTATTTACGGACAACTGACGGAAAATGTTATACAGCCTGGCATTTTATATGGTTATTGTATAGCAACTCATATACTTGATCCGACATTACTTAGACTCAGATTGCGCAAGCTTACAAAAATATGAATCAATCCAGTATGAAATTTATATATTTTGCCTCAATTATTAGATACAAATTTGAATACAATAGAGTGAACTTTGTAGATGAATTTCCAATTAAGTATGTAATGTGGATATTTCATACGAGCAGCGTCATCGTCTGATATGTGAGTCAGTTAGCAACTCTGGGTAAATTTTGATGCTGTAATGAAGCCCAAGTGTGAACCAGAAAACATTTTATTTCTTTAAAAGAACTGTGAATCGTAATAGTCTGTAAAGATTAGTCTATAAACCCTGAGGAAAAAGGAGAAACAAAACAGCTGCTGGCAAGCTGAAAACCGTAAGATTAAAGTCCTTACTGTGCAAACAGTTCAGCCAGCGAAGCTGTGCAGTGGAAGACGATGAACTGAAGTACATGGACTCTACAGATATATTAGGTTACAGTGCTATTCCCTTAAGAAACACAACCAGCAGGGTTAGAAAGGATTTTCAATCAGTACGTATAGAAGTGGAAATGCTTCTGTCAGCTCTAAATTCTTTCTCACTATTGACCACTTTAGCTGGCTGTAACAAAGTTTTTGCCTAGGTTTTATTCTAAATTAAGCTTGATATTGCTGACTGCATAATAAAACTACACAGCACTCAAAAAGCACATACATCTGCCAAGGCAGCACAATCTGATATTTAAATAAAAAATGTTTAGATCTTTTTTATCTGCATCTGGGTCCAGACTTGAGTCAACAAAGAGGATGATTAATAATATGTGATTCAATAACGCGATTCATAATATGTATCTGATTGTGATAATACTGTAGTTTTGGTTTGTGAAGCTGAGCAACAGCCACTGACTGTAGTGATGATGTCATCTGGAGATAAATCCTCCACAGACGGTGAATAATGAAACATCTCGGGACAATATGACAGCGGCCGTGGTGATCTAACTGGTGATTCACAGCAATGCGTCCGACATTCACATAAAAACTATTTGGATGTAATATCTTGAGTGAGTCTGTAGGCACGAGAGACCAACTGATGCCTGATGACATCATCAGTTTAAGCTCGATTTCCACTGTACGGAGACAGCTGACCCTGTTTGTGAAAATTAACGGACAACAATTTTGATAAAAAATAAATAATTGTTTTTGTTATGTATCAAAGAAAATGCCAAACATTTGCTACTTCTTTCTCTTATATCATTGTAGCAGAACATCCTTGGGTTTTTGAGTGTTTATCAGAGTAAACAAGCAATTTAAATATATCTCCTTAGGCTCTGGGAAATGCTAAAAAGTTACTACTTACTGATAGGTCAAGAATCAATTGAATAATTGTAAAAACATTTTATCACAAATAAAAACATTAAT
>NW_023339663.1:12614748-12634117 GCF_004916995.1 Morone saxatilis | reverse complement strand
TTAAAGAGACTGAATTTATTTATTATGATTGATATAGACAAGAAATTAAGATCTACACAAAACGATATAACAATTAGTATAGCTAGGTAGTTTATTTTACTGAGATGAGACGTATTATTTGAGATACATGACTAATCTTGTGTACACCAACTTTCAATGGCCAGAAGTCATTTCAACCTAAAATTACCTAGTAAATATTCCCACCAAAAAGGTCGATCTGTGCTTGCATATCTTATGATGGAAATGGATGAAGTCCCTTGGAAACTGGCGAGTCAAAGCCCCAGATCTTCAATTCCAATTGTAGATGCTGCCTGGTGGGTGACTTGCAAACCGGGCTGTAACATGCACGACGAAACCCTCAACACATCACACACGTTAAAGCAGTTCTGCAGCTCTGGGAGTGGGGCAAACTTTCCTCAGACCGATGTCAGAGACTGGTAGAGGGTTACAAGAAGCATCTCACTGAAGTTATTTCAGCCAAAGGGGGTAACACTAGGTATTAGGGGGTAGGGTGTCCTAACTTTTTCCTCAGTTAGAATATGCATTTATGTTTGTCTCTTGTTTAATGAGTAAAACAATGTTGTTGTTGTTTTGCTGTTTACCTGCAATTAGATCACTTTCTTTTCCAGAGATAAATAAAAACAAGATTAGACATCGATATGTGAACATTTCTTAATAAATAGCTGAAGTTTATTGCAAAGGTGGTTTTCACACAAGGAATTTGCCTTTTGCAGTTTTTGTGCATAACAATAAACCTAGTAAGTAGAAAATATAAAAGCAAGAACTGTTAGTCAAGAAACATACATACTAACATACTAATCACATGGTGATAAAATTTGAAAAAATATTTTTTTTAAAAATGTATCTTGTTATTTAAATGACTTGTCTGTGCATCATCTCTCCAGCACTGGGGCTTAAGAGGTACACTGTGGTCATATTCCTGCTGATGACGATTACATAACGTTTTTGTTTTTTTTACTGACTCACTGATTTCAAAGTTTGAGAACATTTTTTTTCTTAAACCACCTCTCTCATTGCATGACATTGGATAATTTTCCATTGGCCAGGCAAACAGGAGATTTTTTTTTTTATATATATATATATATATATATATGCAGTTCCAAATATTTTGCACTTTCATCTGTTTTGAATTCAAGAGTTTGCTCATATTTTGAAAAGCGCACAGGAGTCCAGGAACAGCTACAGCTTTCATCACAGCCACAAAGGGTACAGGGCCATGAATTACATTGTTAAAGAGGAGGTCCATAAGCTCAGTGACATATTCTAAAACACAGGAGAGGGCACATAACAGCATAGTTTGAGTAATTCATATGGTCTCAACTATTGACAAACTGTTACCAAAGTAACTGCATAAAGAAGGAAGATACATTTTGTGTTTACTGCTCATTTATGATGTGGGCAAAGAAGGCTAGAAGCTAAAGTTTAACATTAGTGGTACCAGTGCCTGGAAGTTTACTGGCACCAACAAATAAAAAGGCAGCAGATTCATATGTAAAACAGGAATATTCCCAAATAGAAGTGTCACTAGACAGGTTTTTATTTGCCTAATAGGCAAGTCAAATGGTAGCATTTCGGAGCCATGTTACTACACTGTATGGACAACATACAATTTACCTGCCAAGCATCCCTAAGTATCAGAAGGGCATGTTTTTTTTGGCATTAAACACAGAATCAGACTGCAGAACTTTCCTATGGCAGACTTCTGGGAGAGAGGACTCTTTTTCACATAACAGAGAACACACTTATTCATTAGCACCTTTTCCAGCCAGCAGGTAGCCTTTAGATGGAGAGGGCATAACAAATAAGAGTATATGAGTGCATATCAGCTGAGAGTATATCACAAGGTTCTAATTAAATTGCATAATTGCTATTAAATAGTGGCGTACTGGGCTTCAGCCACTTGTTTTTGTCAACGGGAGTGGGGTGGAGGCACTTAGGGAAGAGTAGATTTGCACATTCTGGCTCTGGTTGAGAGGAGATATTCATTTTGCCAACATTTTCTCTCCACTGGATGAACAGGATACTGACCAGCTGTGGTGATTTTTGTTGCACTATTGCTACAATTCAACCATGTTGCACTCCTTCTCCTATGAGATGGCATCCACCTTCTCAGGGAGTGCTGAGAACAGTTTGAAAAGATGCACATACATACTTTACATAAATGCCATACATCATAAAAGCAGTCAGTGTCTGGTTTCTGTTCCCAGATAAACTTTTCAACTTGGCTGTGTGATCAAGGAAGTCACTTTGGCACCATTCCTTTCAACATATTCCAGACTCCGGATCAGCCATTCCTTTTCTATACGGACACTCCCCACTTTATTTCTATTCATTATTCCCCCAAACTTTTTTTTTTTAAGTGACTGTATTAGTTGTTCAAATGAAGCAATAAAAGGATTGAAGAAGACTGAAGGACATTCACAGTAGGATGCACCATTAAGCTCCTCAAGAAACTCACTATTATAGCATTTATGTGTAATGTTTTCATGTACTGTATCTACATAAATATGTTGATGTATGATATCTATGTGTGTATATATGTATATAACTGTTTAAAGAGTTGATTCATTTTCCCTGCATTTAAATAAAATAAAATATGCAGTTAAGTGAAAGTCTGACATCTTCTATTTGACAAAAGGTGAATACCCTTTTAAAGATAAGGTTCAAGAGACAATTTTACTTTTCTGTGTAGTTTTCCACAGAGCATCGTTATCTTTTATTAAGTAAGAGCAGCTTTTATTTTTAAATTCTGATTCAGTCAATAGAGTAAAGTAAACAAACTGGTACTCCAGACCTGCCATCCTCAAACTGTCCACCAGATGGCCTCAGACTTTCCTTCCTTTCCCCATCACCTGACTGCCCCACCAATCTACGCACCAGGTCCCACTTACCACTCATCAGCTCTGGCCTACTCTGCCCACTACTCACCTGCAACCCATTCCCTCATCAGCCATCTATTACTGTTTTCTACCTGGTTGTTAATATTGCCATGTGTCATACTTGTGATTTCTAGCCTGTGTTGATGTGTTTATCTGAAAACCTGAAACCTGCCTGTTTGACTTTTGACCTGTTTTTATTAGACTACTCCCTTCTAGATACATTTGCCTATTCTGGACTGCTTTCCTGGTTTTGACCTTGGCCTATTTCACTCAGTCCATAAACCTATGTACCTTTTTTGTAATTATTTACCTCAGTTATCTGCATTTGGATGCTATCCCCTGTATTGATACCCTGCTGGCACCACCTGTGTCATCTTCTATTTTTTTATCTCAATAAATGTATTTACCTGTTTTGTTACATTTTTGTTTAGATTTCAACAGCACTGACAATAGCAGACGCCCCTTTAGTGACGTACTGAATACAACATCAAATTAAAAGAATAAAAACATACAAACTATCATTTGGCTATTTTTATTTTATTGCTGGGGTATAGTGGGGGAAGTATAGAAGACAAGAAAAGCTTCACTTGAATAGTTTAATCTTTGCAGAGGCAAGAGAGTTCCCCCTGGAGTGCAATAAGAGCTTTAAATGTTCATAAATAATATATATCAATATCCAATTCCCAGACAGAAAAGTTACTGAATGGATGATTTAACATATTGCAGCAGTGACAACATGACTTGACACAGGGATAAAACAACAAAATCAATGATATTTGGAACATAATTGACAATGATATTTTTTTCTAGCAACCTGACATAATAGTTTCACTATGTTGTTAGATGGTAGACTAATAAAATCGTCTCCTGTCCCTCTTTTAGCAATTATTAACATATTAAAATGAATATTCCCTTTTCTTTGGAAGAAAATAAATAAATAAATGTATGAAATAATATATGGATTATGGCCATATCTTAACTAGTTTAATGAAAATATAAAATCAGAACTGCTTTCTCTGTTGGTGCCTTACAAAGGGACTGAATCTGGTTTTCTGTGGCACTTTAATGTGTCTGGTTTCAGCCCCATCCATCTGTGATTGTCAGCTTTGTGCTTCATTCAGCTGTCATGTTGATACATGGCCACTTGGTGGCAGTGTTGGCCTCTACCTGACATTCGGCTGATGCTTTTTAGAAGGAATTTAACTTGTAAGTTTAATTTAACTTATATGACAATAAAAGCAAAAATGCAGTTGTAGCATTGATAACACAATAAACAAGACTGATCCACTGTTGATAATACAGTTTGTAACAGAGTTGATGAATATGATCACAATTAAATTAATGAAACAACATAGTGACACATCTTTCCAGAAACAGCGTCGCTGTTACTGTTGGACTATCCACAAACCTCAGAGAGAACAGTTTTCTTTGGAACTACTTTCTTCATTTTGAGCATCCGTTCACCTCTATTGTATTAGGGTGTACAGAGAAATGTGAGCTGGATATCTCAAAATGTGCTGCATAGGAAATATTACAGGTGAGAATATATGTTTTTCTGTATTGTTTTTTTAATTGACCCTTTAAAAATTCCTACAGCTCAAGTCTTGCTACTGACCGACTTCCTGTTTCAGAACGACTATTAGAGGCCCTGCACACCCACACAGGTGTTGTCAATTTGTTTCTAGATGGACTCTGGTTGATTGGACATCTGCTCAGTGTGGAACTATGCTGGGAATGACATAAAGTTACCAAATTAAACCTGTAGGAATGACAAAGGTGAACCTTGTGCCTCGTTAACAGTTTTACATTAAGCAATGATGAAGATCAAAAATCAAATCAAATCAAATCAGTCTGTTCACATGGACAGGTGGAGACATGGACATCTAGTGATCTCTTTAATAATGCGGTGAGAGTTGTAACATGCAGTATTTTTCAGTTTGACTTGTAGTTAGCGTATCTCTTAGATGCATGGGCTAGCTGGCTAATATAATCATGTAGCCATGATGCTAACTTGTGCAAATGTCTATGCAGCATTAAAGGACCAGTGTGTAGGCTTTAGTGGCATCTAGTGGTGAATTTGAAGATTGCAATTAACTGAATATCATTTGGCGAAATGAGACTGAGTTGTGAAGTGTGTAGGAGAAACTCTGGTGACCGTGAACAATCCGAAAGGCCGTAAATACAGCCAGTGTTTGATTTGTCCCTTCATGGCGGTTCAACATGGCAGAATGACTGACTCTGTAGAAGAAAAAAATCTCATTTTAATGTAACAAAAACTAACAATTCCTATATTCAGGTGATTATACTCTGATGAAAACATAATTTTGAATATTATGCTCCATTTCTGCTAATAGATCCTCCACAATTTTACACACTGGACCTTTAAAACATGGTTAAAACCAAATGAATTATATTTATATGGTTTGGCTATAGTCTATAATATTATATAGTGTCAAGTTAGTGTAGCAAAAATAAACAGTAGCCTACAACAGCTTGTCTGGTTGTTTAAATGTTATAATACAGTGAGGACAGCCCTCTGTGTTGTTAAAGCTATAGTTACTGTAAAGCCACAACACAGTGTTTGGTTGCTGAACACTTTGGATTTCTGATAGTAGCCATATTCCCCCCTAAGGTATCATGAATGTTGGTAACGAGCGAGTAACGGGATTACTCTCCCTCTAAGTAACGAGTATCGAGCCCGCGCTGCTCGGGTGGGGTAGCTGGCTCTCGTGCAGGCGGTGTATTCACGGACCAGACAACTGCAGTGGGCTCGTTTTCATCCTATGCTCGTTCCGGGGCGCCGCTGTCAGGCTCTGTGCGCCGTACGCTTTCTGTCGGTGAGACACACACTGAGTGATGCGCGACCAGCCAGCACCATCCCTCACAAATCTCAGCAGGAGGTGACTTGATCCAGCGTATGACATTCACCAGGTAGGACGCGGATTTCTTAAAATTGTCACAAGAAAGGAGTTAAATCGTCGGTAAGGCATCGATGAACCCCTTCCTCCCATTCCTCCCCTCCTCCGCGGCGAGGCTGTAGTAGTCTCCCTCTGAGGCATCCGGAGGAGCGGTAGATGGATGCTGATGCTCCTGCCTGTGGATTTGTCCTCAGCATCAGTGTTAACAACAGGGCGGTGAGCTTTGACCGTGAAAAAGAAAGAGAAAGAAAGTCTGGCGTATAATTTAGGTTATATGTAGCCTATTCGTGGGCAACTCGGTTAAAAGATGTGAGCTGTTTTTTTTATTAAAGTCTGTTCTGGTAAAATAAAATGTTCGGTGATTCATCCATGCGCAGTCTAGTCTACGCCTAAAATGATCGATTGTAGTTATATTGCCATAGGCCCTTAGTGTCTCATGAGATGGGGAAGGTCATTAATTTTTAGATGTCCTTAATGGTCCAATTCCTTTCCTGCATCGTTTTAGTAAACGGCACCTCGGGCATGTGCAGGCTGCTCTGAGTTCCCCTTTGTGGGGATGGCTTATTCAATCCACTCTTCAATATGCATCATGTCACTACCCCACACTTGTCTAAATCTTGAATGATTCAGTTGAATTCCTCCCAAACATGGTGCCAGTCACAAGATTTGAAGTTGAAAAACAGTGCATGGTACACTATACTAGTCCCTGCTGAAAATACTGGTTTCAACTTGCTTAAGACCTAAAACAGTGTGTAGCTTGCAGTTATCTGCGAAGCCTATATTTGCTGGAGGATGCGTGTATCGTTTAGTGCCTGCTGTGTGCCACTCTGTGCCAGTCCCGGCCACAGGGGATGGTAGTTGCTGACAGGCGTTGTGTCTGGCTGTTCATTGTTCAGAGGGAGCAGGAGGAACAGGCTCAAAGGGTCTGCTATGCATCGCACAGTGTTATGTCCTTAGCATCTGTCCTCATCCAGTCATGCAGAATGCTTTTCATCAGCCATCATCTACTTTTATGATATCTTTGGGCTGTGTGATGTTAACAGTTTGCTTCAGGTTTTGTTTTGTTGGTTTCTCTCGCAGCAACAATATTTTCCCTGGAGTCAGTGCCAAACCCACAGTGGAATTTCCCGACATGTTAATTGGTTTAATAACAGCAGTGTAAAACTTATAGGTTTCGCTTTGATACAGTTATTACAGGAAGACCTCTATTCAATTCAAATGATTCCAGATGATACGATCATGTTGCAGTGATTGAAAAGACACATTTCAGCCTCTTTCTTGAACATCTGCACGCGTCTAACATTAGTAACAACAAACAATGTTGCCAAAAAAGTGTGTTAGCCTTTATAATTGTTCTACTAAACTGAATTTGTGTGTTGTTGCAAATGAACACACAGAAATATTTGTGTGACAACACGAGGAAACATTTCTGTAAAACTCGGACGCAAACAAAGATGCTAACAGAGGTGGGGCAGATGGATGACTGGCTTGTACAGTGGGGAGTATAGAGCAGACAGAAAGAGGGGGGAGAACAATGGCTGTGTTGCAGCTGAGGATGACCAGTGCTATAGAGGAGAGTAATGCATGGCTATTAGACAAAATGAAGGGCCCCTGGAGAGCCATGATAGAAACCTATAAGGCCTAGGAGGTCGCACCCAGCATGTTGACTTGCTGCTATGTTGAAAGTGGGGATGCTGAGTTTTCATTTCCTACTCCTCTTCCCTGCTTTTCCTCTACGTCTGTCCTCACTTCCTCTGCACTGTCCTCTAGTGCATGTTTTTGTGTGTGTGTGTGTGTGCATGTCTCTTTTACTCCCCTGCTTTATCTCACCAGCTCCATAGCCTGGGATAGTTTTCTGTTTAGCACCTGCACTGAAGGACAAACACCCTCCCTGCAGCCTGCTGGGATTTTATTCATGCTGCAGCCGGAGGATACTAAATTGGACTCCGGGGGAGGAAACAGAATAGGGCAACAGCCTCCATCCTTGCTGCACAAATTATGAAAGATAAAAACTATTTGGGAATCTGTGATTAAATCATTAGCCTGTTAATACAATTGATCACACGCACTCGTTACTAGTAGGTTTGCCTCAACAGAAATATTACTTTAGCAGAGATTAGCCTGCCTTTGCATCGTGGATGGGAATGCCACAGGGAAATTGTCGTTGTCCATTATATAATATCATGTATGAGAGCTTCTTAAAAGCTTTACTCTGTAAGCTATGGATTTCACGTGTCTAACATTTACATTTTCCACTCATATCATTGCTTTGGGCGGAGGCAGAATAATCACATACTATTATGTCCTTTGGCAAAAACAAAAGATTCCAACATAATTAAATCCATAGATGGGGTTACAGGGTGGGTGTTGATTTTCATGTTGCATCAAATTGTTAGAAAAGCAAAAAAAGGCAATTGAAACGATGATTTGGTGCTGCAGTGTTGTTAAAGACAACTGTATTGCTGTAGGAAAGCTTTGTGTGAGCAATTAGAGCGAGCAAATTTCTGTTCAACACAGGATTTAGCATGTAGAGGACAAGCTGTGAACCACACTGTGTGTGTGTGTGTGTTAACCAGCAAACAGAGAGATGCTGAGGAATTACAAATGAGGGGATTTACCTGTGAAGTTACAGAGTAAATTCAATTCAAAACAAAGGAATCAACCACTAACATATGTCCAACCTAAAGCAGCAACTACATTATGCTGTTTGGATTTTAGTGTAAGACTGCATCCGATTAATGTTTTTATTTGTGATAAATTGTTGATTTACTAATTATTCAATTGATTCTGGTGTAGGCCTATCTCAGTAAGTTAGTGAACTTTTTTATCATTTTCCCAGGAGCCTAAGGATGATATTTATTTTTATAATTTTGCTTGTATTACTCTGGATAAACACTCAAAGAAAAGTCCCAAGTGTTGTATTTCTGCTACAATGATATAAGAGAAAGGAAGTAGCAAATTTTTTTTGGCTTTGTTCTTGATACATAACAAAAACAATATTTATATTTTTTATCAAGTTAAGTTTGTTGTCCTGTTAATTTTCCTACAACTAAAGGGTCAGGCTGCTCCGTTACTAGTGGAAATCGAGCTTAAACTGATTGATGTCATCAGGCATCAGTTGGTCTCTGTGGCCTATCAGACTCACTCTAAGATATTACCAAATAGTTTTTTATAATGTGAATGTCCGTGTACGTATTGCTGTGGGATCACCAGTTAGGTTTCACCTACGGCCGCTGTTCATATGTCCCGAGGATGTTTCATTATTTCACGTCTGGGAGGAAATTTATCTCCAGGATTGACATCATCACTACAGTCAGTGGCTGTTGCTCAGCTTGTGACAAACCAAAACTACAGATTATCCAAATCAGAGTACATATTATGAATCGCGTTATTGAATTACATATTATTAATCATGCGGCTCATTTGTTGACTCATTTGTTTGGACCCGGATAGGCAGATAAATAAAGATGTAAACATTTTTTATTTAAAATCGATTGTGGCTGCCTTGGCAGATGTATGTGCTTTTTTGGGTGCTGTTTAGTTTTATTATGCAGTCAGCAATTATTCAAGAGCTTAAATTTAGAGATAAAACCTAGGCAAAGAACTTTGTTACAGCCAAAGCTAAAGTGGTCAATATGTGGCGAAAGAAGTATAAGATGCTGATCAGAAGTAGTTTCACTTCTATACGTACTGGAATTGTAAAATCCTTTCTAACCCTGCTGGTTGTGTTTTTAAGGGAATAGCACTTGTAACCTTTGAAATTATAATTCTGTAGAGTCCATGTACCTCTCAGTTCATCGTCTTCCACATGCACTAGCTTCGTTCTGGCGAACTGTTTTGCACATAAGGACTTAATCTTTACGGTTTTCAGCTTGCCGCAGCTGTTTTGTTTCTCCTTTTCCTCAGGGTTTATAGACTTATCTTTACAGTACTATTTACGATTCACAGTTCTTTTAAAGAAATAAAATGTTTTCTGGTTCAACAACGTTGGCCTTCATTACAGGCATCAACAATTGTGTTTACCCAGGAGTTGCTAACTGACTCAATAGTCAGGAACGATGCACGAGCTGTCTCGTATGAAATATCCACATTACATACTTAATGGGAAATTCATCTACAAAAGTTCGACTCTGTATTCAAAATTTGTAACTAATAAATTGAGGCAAAATATGAAAATTCATTACTGGATGTTCATTATTGTAAGCTTGGCGCAATCTGAGTCTAAGTAATTGTCGGTCAGATTAGTATTATGATTGCTAAATAACTATAACCAATAAAATGCCAGGCTGTATAACAAGTTTTCCGTCAGTTGTCCCGTAAATAAAAGCGCATGTGCCATTCTGAATGCCAGTTGTAAGGTCAGCCTTGTTTCCAGCTCTTGAACTTTTGTTCTAGATATCACTGACAGATGAATATTGACAGCCAGATATCATGGTGTTTATGTCAAGTTTTTGGTGACAGCACTGTCACATTCGATTTTTATTTTCCTTGAAAGGTTGATCTGTGTTTCTGCCTGACTGTCTATGCTTGTTTTTGTTCTATAACCCCACTAGATTACTTTGATTTTGAAACTGAAGCTCTTCTCCTATTAGCTTTCCATCCACTGGATACTATCGATCTGAAGTGGCTTATTGTCAGTTATTTAAAAGGCAGAGCATTATTTTTAGCGTTGACTTTTTGACTTTCGGGTATAACATGTTCTTTATTGCTCTTTCTAACAGGTAGAAAACATGCAGAAATCCAAGTCACATTCTGTGTCAGGACATTGGTTAAGGGGCACTGTTTCGAATTTCATTGTTTGTGACAGGTCTAAAATGTGGGAGTCAGTCTTTGAACTGTTTTTGTTTTTTTCTCTCAGGGAGGGAGCCTCTGTGATGAATTCAAACCGGGTGTTATAGATGGCATGCAAATTTGTACTTTTTCGCAATGTTAGGGTTTCCCTTCAAGAGACAAAGGAAAAGGTAGAGAAAGCAAATCATTCTGTGTGCAGTGATAAAGCCAACAAGCTCGCTTTACAGCATGTATCAGTGCGGGGGATGTTGTTTTTTCTTTCAATATTTTTCCCCCTCATTTTAGATAATATAATAATATAATAATAATAATAATAAAATAATAATAATAATAGTAGATAGATAATAGCTGGAAGGTAGCTCTCTGATCTGTTCCTTTTTGGTCCTGCTGTAAAATCCATTCTGCGTTTTAAAAAGTTCAGCTCTCCAGAATCCATAAACACTCCTCGTTGTTGGACATTTCTTCAACACCTTGCTTAAGGAATCGACGCGGTCACTTTTACTTCTACGCAAATTTGCAATATCGCGCAGCAGGGGGTGGTGTACAGTTGATGGCATTGAAGGAGGGTGTTGTGGGCAGTGTGTACGCTCTGAGGATTACCCAGCAGGAAATGTGTCGTTTACACTTTCCCTCAGCTGTTCAAAAATGACACTGTGCTGAGGTCAAGTGTGATGAATGCCGAATGGGCGACTTGTCTTTAGCCTGAGGTCCTCAATACACACAGGTAGTGTACTAAATATCTTCTGACCACCCCTCTACTAGACAAACATGATATTATTTTTTACTGCTGCTTTAAATACCCCATTGCTTCCTATTCTTTTTTTGACTGCTGCTGTTGACAGAAATTGGATGCAAAAATGTCTCTGACTGCGATGTTTGTCTCGTCATAAATCTTATTTTGCACACTTCTTTGCACAGTTAGTAAAGCTGCTGATTTTACTATCTTATCAGACAGAACTCTGGATAAAGCTGGATATTGATGTAACAGAAGATTCATCCCAACTGTTGCTTTTCATGAAATCTTTATTTATTTTTCTGTGAGCTCATAACAGAGAAACTTAAGTCAGACATCTAGTCAGTCAGTCAGACGGACAGACTAACTACACATTTTTTGGTAGTCTGCGTTTTTCTTTTCCTTTTTGCAACTCATCCCAATTAGTACATAAATGTTTTTAATGTCAAGATTTTTGACCTGGTTCAATCCGAGTCAATTAATGTTGAGTACCAATACCAAGTCCCAATCCGATACTTGTATTTATTGTTTTGGATAATACAGGTGCATAGTGCACACTTTAAGTACATTAATGTTATTAAATGCAATCCAGTGTATATGCTTGACAATTGAATAGCTCTGCAATGCACCAAGAAATGCATCAAAGCTATTCCTTAATGTTTTTTGTTTTGTTTATTTGTAACCCTCTCTATAATCTTTTGCCTTGATGCTGTCTGGAGGGAGTTACTCTCTCCAGTATTTGGTGCTCCGGTGCAGCCTTTGTCTCTATTACCTGACAGAACTGTCTGTTATATAGTATAGAGTTTATTTCTGTCATATCTGCATCTTTTGCGTGTATTACATTAACTAATTACTTGGCTTTTTGGTTGCGGGGCTTTTGTTGCAGTTGGAGTGGCGTGTTCAGTGTGGCTGTGTCAACTCTTTACTGCTGTCTGTCCCCTGTCCCACTGAGTTCCACTCACACACAGAAAGAGCTTAGCACAGTGGAGGAAAGAGACAGCGGAGAGAGTTAATGAAGCCTGCACCGTGCATGAAAGCTTTGTGAGTATAAACAGCTGTGTGACAGGATCGGGTTGATAAAGCTCAATATAGCTGATACTGATCAGTTAAAAAATGCCTTAATTGGCACAAACAGCGATCTTTGAGATTGGATTGGGACATCCCTATCTAAAGACAACATAGTGTTTTATGACTTCATTCTAAAAGTCCATTTAGCCATATTTCTTCTAAATCTATTTTGGCTGTTGGTGTCCTCAAGCTGCCTGCACTGCACACAGCTGATACTAATGACCATGACGCCATCAGTGGGTATCAGTTTATCTGACACTGCTGCGGTTGGCCACATGGGGCACATTACAAACCACACAGTTTATAGGAAAGAATTTAACTTGCCTTTATTTAATATTTGGCTCCACAATGTGTCTTAAGAGTTAGGTAGACTTAAAAACAGAACCAGAAAACATTAAACTCAGATCTCTACTGGCAATAAATGTAGTAACTTTATGTTGCTCTCCATCTGGAACTGTTAAGGTCCTCATTTCAAATGAAATATATATATATTTCATGGACCTGGTTTAGGGTTATCTAGCGATGTGGTTGCAGATTACAATACCCTCGCTTCATCCGCATACAAGAGAAAATATGGTGGTTGTGAAAAACAATCTAAAGCCAGTGTTTGTTTTGTCCGTTCTGGGCTACTGTACAAACATGACCTTTAAAGGTCCAGTGGGGCTCTATTGGCAGAAATCTGAATAATATTCATATGTTTTCATTAGTGTACCTGAACATAAGAATCTTTGTGTTTCTGTTATCTTTTTCAGAATGAGCCGTTTTTTTATCTACAGAGGGAGTCAGTCCTCTTCTACGCAGTCTGCCATGTTGAACTGCCATGTTTCTACAGTAGCCTAGAACAGACAAACCAAACACTAGCTCTAGGCTGGGCCTTTGGCATTTTTTGGGGAGTTTTGCAGCCACTGTAGTTTCTTCTACACGCTGAGCTCTATTCAGGTGGTTGCAATCTGACTACAATCACAAAGTAGCTTTGACAAGACCACCTTTGCTCAGAGAATATGGTCTTAACTGATCTGCTGAGACACAAAGAGACATGTAACATATAAGTGCTACAAATCTTCAAGCTGTTATCCTCCACTTTGCCATCCCTATTTTACCTCTAGCATAAACCAACAACATATTTCTCTTGTCAGTGTGGAAATATGGAATGGTACTACATGAAGAGCGTGTTCCTTTATGTTGTACTTGATTTAAATTTATGACTATTGAGTCTGTGAATTATATAATTTAAATTGACCAATTTTTTTCCCACCAAGTACACTGGTGTCCGCCAGAATCAATGAAGTGATGCATACACATCATTTCACCTCTCTTTATGGCATTAGCATGTAAATGAGTCCAAATCAGTTTCACACTCTGTGACTAAATCAGGTCACATTGGGAGGAAAGCAAAATAGCTAAGAAAGAAAAAAAGAGAGAGAGAAAGAAAGAACGAAAGAAACCCTTCTCCCACAGTGCTCGGTGAAAAAGAAACCCATTCATTGCAGCATTAATCATGGGTGGCACTAAAGAATCGCTCTGAGGCGACACCCAGAGAGAGAGAGGGAGAGAGACGGAAGGAAAGAAGCATTGAAACAACCTTATTCGTTTACTGGATCAGTCTGAATGACATCAGTCTGCTTTCCCTTCACAGTTGTGTCCTCTGTGATCTAACTTAGAACAACTTAAACATCTAATAAATGTGCCTATGAATCTTTTTTCATCACATTTGTATTAATTCTTCTCTAGCCTTTAGTATATTTTCATTTCTTTGGATGTTTAAATCCCCTCTGCTATATTTATCATTAAAATAGCACTAAAATCTAGACTCATTTGTTGATTTAGTTTGTGGTTTTTAGGTGTAATTAGGTTTGATAGTATTCTATCAAATCAGAACCCAATATCAAATTCACTGTTCTTTCAGATCCCTTACTGACTCTGATTAGGTTCAGCTTTAAACATTTGTAGGTAATTAAAGTTAAGTTCAAACATACATTTGAAAAGATTACAGCTTTGACTGACAGGCTTATTATAAACTTAATATTCACAGCCTGTTACTGCAATTCGATAATGAGATGAAGAGCATCAGATATGAAATGATTAAATATGCCACCATCCACTTGCATAGTTATTGTAGAGAGTGGTGTTTCTATTCTGATAATGTTATCTGGGTTATTTTATCAGACTGAAAGTGCTTCCCACAGAAGACATTATACAACAGTTTTCACAAGATGAGTAATAGTCCTCACGACAAGTAAACTTATCACCATGTGTAAAATTGCCCCTTTGAAAAAAGAGCAAGAAGAGATTATTTAGCTGAAGAGCTTAGCGTATCTTGAGTATTATATCAGAATGGAACTGGATCCAAAATGGAACCCAACCCTAATATTGATCTATGACTTTTGTGTTACAGGACAACAGGGTGCAAGAACATAAAAAAAAAAACTATAAATGTACCTGCAAGCAGCATTTCAGGGCACCGAGCCAGAGTGTATCAACCAAAATAGATTGCTCATAGATACACTGAGGACATGCTAGTACTGGAAGTGCAAGCTGCAGGAGTGCCAGGTGTTGTTGACATGATAAGGAAGAGGCATGCATATATACAGTATTGACTGATACATGTAATAGAGAGTTTTAAGTTTAATCAGAGGATCTTATTTTGTTGTTCACGTGGGGCTCGAGTCACCAAACAGCCATGTCTACTCTCACCTACATGCTCTAAAATACAAATGTATCTGTCAGGACAGACCAAACAGGCTTCAGTCCTTTTGTTTTTTTTGCTTTGTGATTTTCTTACACAAGTGTACACAAGATGCAACACTGCATTTGTTTGCTTTAACTGGTTTGGCTTTCTTAGAATTCTCTTCATGTCTTTTGCAAACTTGTATGAGTGTGAGTGTGCCTGTCCATGTTTGCAGGCACTTCCCTGGTAGCATAGGTAGAGAGTCAACAGTCTCTTTGCATCAGTCCACTCCAGAATCTGCCTTTTTATATTGTAAGATTTTGAGATTTATGCAGACAAAAGAGGAAGATGCAGGTATTCAATTTGCATGGGATCTAATTAGAAAACATGGACTCTCTGGATTTACTAAAACAGTTTACGTTGTTAGTTTTTAGGTGATGTGTGTATGTGTGTGTGTGTGTGTGTGTGTGTGTGTGTGTGTTAATTCTAGTGCTAGTGCTAGTGCGTGTATACATGGCCTTAATATACCAATTTTACCATCCCTCCTGCTGCGTTGTGAGTCATAAGTTGACTTCTCTCCCTCGGCTTGCTGTCACTTATGTCATTACTTAGGCTTAAGATGCATTCACCAAGCCAGCTCATTAACTGCCGTATTTGTTTGAGGCACAGCAGGATATTAGCATTTAGATGTGCAGAGTCTCACCTGCTGCTGTCATTGTTGGGCTGCACAGACAAATTCACATCTGGTAAATTTCTTTTCTCAACAGTGAGAGATTGCTGCTATTTGAAGAAACAATATTGTCTATAGATGCAGATGTAAATGTATTTCCATATAAGATGCAGCATGCTGTTGTTCAAGCATGACGAATGTAAATCAGGCTGAATCTTCAATTGCTTTGGAGTACCAGCCATGGGGGCCATTATTTCTATAGTCAGACATGTTTGTTGATTGACAACACAGATGATTGTTCATCATTTGTGTGATAAATGTGATGGAGAGCAACCAGATGGTTGTTTTATCTACAATGTGAGACAGAGAGGAAGAGGGAAAGATGGGACCACGCAGATAAGATGAGAGAGAGAGAGAGAGAGAGAGAGAGAGAGAGAGAGAGGAGGGCAAACCAGAGGACAAAAAAAACATTCAATACTGTAACTTCTTTTAAACGATTGGAGAAGATATATTCGTATATGCTCCTCTGGGGATCAAGTATGCTTAATCCAGTATTGATATAAAAATGCTGTTTAACACTTGATGGTGCTCAGTGGTGCCTTAAACCTAAATCTGTTCATACATTTTGACCTGTTTCCCCAAATGGATTGTGTAGATGGCATTCAGCTACAGAAGATCTGCAGTAATAGTCAGAGAGCTGCATTTGTTTTGACATGTCAAATGTTGTAGAACAATCAGTATTCAGTGTATATTTCATGTAACCTCAGACATCTGGGTGCGCCTCCACAACAAATGCTTTTGCAGAGCCTTGGATAGCACATTAGTATTAACCTTCTGACTCGAGGAAGGATTGCAAGGTTGTGTGAGGAGACAGCCAGTGAAGCAGAGACTGATGACATCCATCTACACTGCTAAGGTGTTGTGTGTTTGGGTGAAGGATGAGATAAAAAGCCTCCGAACCTCAGTAACACATCAAAGACCAAACTCAGCATGTGGCTTCATATCTCTGGCCCAAACCTTCCTCTGTGTTCTGCAGTGTTGTTATATAGGCCATCTTTCTATTGCTATTAGTCACTCAACCTTTGGGTTACAGTATTGTAGCAGGAAAGATCCTATAACACTTTAGCACTGTCAAAAAGCAGCTATTAAGGATCTAGTTTCTACATGTAGGCCCATTCTGTTGTTTGCTAGTCTGTGGATATGAGGTCAAACGTGGAGGATGTAATAATACATCAAGATATTTCTAGGGTAGCTTCAGTGGTGATATAACCAGACTGTACCAGATGGGTTGCTACACAGAACCATCTGGGACGTGTGTTTGGAAAAGGGCAGTACTTGGCAGGTGATTGGATGAACCATCTGTCTTATCACCGCCTATCACGAGCTTTCAAACTCAACCAATCAGAGCCAATGAACCATATACCCCCTTACCTGCCAGTACTTCCTCAAAGAACGCTGACGCTGATCAGCTATTCAAATAACTAATGGAATCCACCAAATTGGTATGTATTCATCTCATCTATTTTGTTGTTGTCAGTGAGTTACTGTAATTTCGGATGTTTTACCATGATTCATTGCAATGTTTTGGAATAACATTTGAATGAAAATCAGTGCAGTACAGTCAACATGTCTTTGTCCAGGTGGCTGTGGTGGTTGTCTTAATGAGTGTCTGTACATGGATGTCAACGTCCAGTCATTATCGGAGACCTGAGTATGTTGTTATTGAGCTTGTACATGTAAACACAGAATGTCCACAGTGGCTCTGTGCTTTAAAATCCAAAGAAAATACCTGGGATTTGTTGACTTCAGTGTGGTTACGGAGAGATACATTTATTGTATTTGGTTTGTTATTTGATACTGAAGAGTTTATTTTTTTTATATACACAAATATCAGAGTAAGCAAAATACAAACTTCTGATTTAGATAAGACTACAGTCGCTGATATAATCTTGGCTGTTATCTGTTGCACGCTAATGTGTTCAATGACAGGAAAGAATTGCATTAAGCATTCACAAATGGCTCTAATTTTTCTGAGAGATAAACAGCTAACTATGAATATAGAGTCAGTAGACATAATACATATGGTGGTGTCTCATCTTAAATGCAGCACAGCCTTTAAATGTACACACGCTTCTAGAGGGTACACACCCACACAGGGTAAAAACAATGCTGAATAATGCTTACATCAGTGGGAAGGTGAAAAGGGATGAAAAGTAGTGGTATCTAATGTTAATCTGTGTGTTGAAAGAGCTGTCAATCAATGTGGGGTTTCATCAGGAATTGAGCCTTTAGGATTTATTCTAAATAGTAGAGAAACCCACATTACCACGTGTTGTAGCTTTTACAACACAAACACACCTAATTATGCTAAATAAGGCACATATTTAGGAGTTGCTTAAAGCAATATAGATAAGTTGCATTTTTGTCTAATTTAGCAAACATTTCCTGAATAATTTATCAAGCAAATTCGTATAACTTTCAAACACAGTTACCTCCAGAAAAAGCGTACGTTTTTGGGTTTGTATTCAGTAAACGTTTTTGTACTGTACTGTACATCTCTAGAGACATAAACAGGCAATACTGAACATGTTGTACACTGCATTAAACTGATTGCTAAAGCTCTGCATCAAAGAGTTTCACGTAAGTGATTTCAGTTCAGGAGGCATTTCAAAGGTCAGAAAAGAGGTTCCACACGTCAGCACTAAGCTCAAAAACAGTCCGTTGGTTCGGTCCTACATACAAGATTTGGAGCTGTCTGTGCTGACCTCTCAGCCTCGGGTGAGTTGAGGCTAGCTGAGGAATACTAATGAGAGAATTAATAGAGGTGGGTTTCATGTGAATAGTTAAAATATAATTTGAGAATAACAACACAAGTTCTTGTTCCAGTGTTCACAGTGCTACTTTATTTACTATGTCTTGGTGTTACGTACAATATTATGTACCATATTCTTTGATAAAACTTGAAAAAGATCACTGCAGCAATGTTTATGTTGCATTGGATGTGTTTTCTGTTTTCTCTTAACACTGACTGCTAAACAGTAAAGCTGCAGGTCAGGACATCCTAACTGGACTGTTAGCAGCCAGTGGCTTGTTTATCTCTGCTGTGCCTCAGTGCCCTCTCATTTCATCCTCTGTTTCATCTTTAGGTGCCTTAGGTTTGTAATTCAGCAAAGACAGCTTAGTTATTGCTCTGGAACAGGAGGTCACGACAGCAAGGCAGTGAGCAACCTTGTAAAATGTTGACGGGGTGTAAAATCCTAGGGAACAGCTTATGCAAAGTTTTGGAGTGAACGGGGTACTGTAAGCTTTTGCCTGTCATGACAGAGAAGAGGAGGAAGATCAATGTGGATAGATTTCCTGCTGGAGATGGGATCTGATGAGCTGAGATGTGGGTGTGCATACAAGTCAGTTATGTATCTGTCAGCTTGTTTTTAAGCGTATTTGCTTGTGTGCACACATGTAGGTATTGAGGTCTGCACACTATTCTCATTAACATGCCTTCTCTGCATCAGGTCCATAACAAATATTGTTTTGTTTGATATGGGTTTTCCATGCTTCCCTCCCACATCAGTGTCAGTCAGTGTACACCGATCAGCCGTAACATTATGACCACTGACTGGT
>NW_023339663.1:12596783-12614648 GCF_004916995.1 Morone saxatilis | reverse complement strand
CAAACCTGCAGCTCTTGTGGGGTGTTCCCGGTCTGCAGTGGTCAGTACCTATCAAAAGTGCTCCAAGGAAGGAAAAGTGGTGAACTGGAGACAGGGTCATGGGTGGCCAAGGCTCATTGATGCACGTGGGGAGTGAAGGCTGCTGTAGCTCACACTGCTGAAAAAGTTAATGCTGGTTCTGATAGAAAGGTGTCAGAACACACAGTGCATCACAGTTTGTTGCATATGAGGGCTGCTTATCGGTGTATGTGACCTGCAGGCATACTTGCACATGTATGGACAGAAGGAGAAGTGTGAAACTAAGACTGAGACTATTTAGATACCATGTAAAATTAAACTCACAAACTCCAATTTAGACATGTCTACAACTTATCCGCCATAGCGAGAATGATCAGTATCAGTGACAGACGGCGGGTTCTGTCCTTTTTTTTTTAAACCAGTCTCACTTTTCCGGTGATGATAACAGACAAACACTTTATGGAAGTGTGCAGTTGGGAGGAACATTACTGATAGGCAGGGGGTGGATATTCAGTTTTGGTGCTCAGCAAACAACATAAAACGATGCTAAAAGTACCATCATTCCTAATCATCTGGGCCTCATTGCTTGCACTGGCAGGATGGGGGGCAGTGGATGGAGGTTAGATTCTTGTCAGATAACACCTAGGGTTACTGCTCTGTATTGGCACCGGGAAATATGGCACTCTGCTGGCTGGAATCCAAAAGACTAGAACTGTGTCATAATTTTCAACAAACTGCTGTTTTGGAGGGTGGCAGTGTGAGCCACAACCTGTGGTAGAGTTATGTGTTATATTTGAGAACCAACATGGCGTTGGCGGTCTATAGTACAATTTAGTGCTGAGCCTGAATTAGGACCAATTAAATTTATTACATGGCATGAAACTACTCTGATTTGGGCCTTTGCAAAAATGAAGGATGCTCTTTTTAATTATAATAATAATAAGCCTATTGTTATCATCATTTAGGGCTGCTTGTGTGGGATAATTTCCTTTTTTGTTATGTGTCTTGAGGTCAGATTAGAAAAAGGAGGGAGGGTTATAGGTTGTGAATGTTTCTTATAATCTGTCCATGGACCAATGACTTGCTCAATTTTCTCTGTAAAATATCTATTTTGTATTCAGTCTCATGCTCATGTGCACTCTGATTTGCCTGTCTAATTTCTGGGTTGAATGCTCAGAACCAGTTGTTACAGTACAGTAAAACAACTCTTGATTAGTCAGGAATGATCTCTGACATTGGTAAGGGAATTGAGGAAAGCAGAAATAAAAGCAGCTAGCTGTTATTAATAGAAAATTGTGATTTATGCATTTGGATATAGGCTAATAAAGAACCTGTGTTTTTTGCTCCACAACATCTAAGATTATAGGTTGCTTTGAATGAGGCTTTATAATAGCTTAAGATTCCTAGACTGCAACTAACTTGAGTATCTCCCCTTTCTATTTTTTTTTTTTTTTACTCTTTGGGTTTGTTCTAAGTGTGATCTGCTGAGTGTTTTGTCTCAAACTCTGTATAGCTGCAGTGTGCTGCAGTGTGAGTTGGACCTGTGGGACCAATACAAGCCTCAAGGCTGTATTCAAGTAGGAGGAGGGGAGCCATGGTAAACTACAGCAGTGGTTAGATGGGAAAGAAATTGTCATTGTATCTACTTTGTATTTCTCACCTTTTGTGGACAAAAAAAAATCTGTTCACACCATGACTTTGTGGTGACTCACCTACCACCTGAAAACAAAAAGTTTGTCCCCAGAAGAATAACAATTTCTTAATCGTAGGATTAAGACTCAGTTTTTGGGTTAAGGTTAGAGTTATCAGAGGTTTTGTTGTGTGTAGTGTTGGAGGAGCACAGTTTTCCCTCCAAACTATTTTCGGCTTTGTTCTCAGGCATTGCTCTCTCTTCTTCTCCTTTCTACCAAACTTTTTTTTTTTCCCTTAGGAAAATGAGTCAGCAAGTGTTTATCACATGCACTTCAAAAGACCATTTTGCTCTCCTCTTTATTTCCTCTCTCCAACATTTGGACAGATAAAACTAATACATCGCTGCTGAGAACACATATAAGTTGTTGTTCTTGTGTTTGAAGCGTTTTTTTTTTTTTTTTTTCTGTCTTTCTTTGATGAGTAATGATTGCATAGCCAAGTGGAAATCCCTTGGTATCATTTAGGAATCACGGCAGATTAGCCATTCTGTTGGCACATACCTGCCACTGTTGTGGTCTTCACCACATTTTATACCTTTCTGTTTTTTTAGCCTCATTCTTACCTCATCAATTCACACAACACACCCCCCACTGGCTGTTGCAAAAGAGCTATCATACTGACACCGACAGTGTGTATGCTGCTGGTGTGTTTTTCTGGTTGATCTGATCCAACTGCTGAGTGGAGACAGCAACTTGGGGCTGTCACAAGGGGACACAGGCCGTGAGGATGAGATGTGACATGTGGCCTTGGCTTAGTGACATATGGTGAAGCCTTGCTGTCAGAGTTTGGGAGAATACAGCTGAGCTAATGTTGCTGTTTGACTAGGTTTGCTATAACTCGTGCTCTGAAATATTCTTGCTGGCCGGTCACTCTCATGTAACCATACCTCTGTCTCAAACAATAGAGGTGTGGAAAAATTCCTAAAAGAAGGAAATAATTATAAAAACCCTTTCAGGAAGCACATCTCAAGGTTCAAGCTCATTTTGCTAGATGTGGATGCTGATTAGAGCAGATCAGATATTCAATATTTTTCAGTGTTGTTTGCTTAAGTTTCATACGTCTGTTTTTATTTGTTTTGTATGATTAACAATTACAAATTATATACTGTGCAAGTATTGGTTTAACATTTAGATTTTCTTTCTAAACCTTTAGTGGACTATAATATCCCATACAATTTTGTATAATTTGTGTAGAGCTGAGTGTTTGTCAGAAAAGTTTGTACAGGATTTGGACAACATATTTTCTTGCCTAACATGATGAAATTGCAAAGGCTTCTATTATGAATTTGGTTCCTTATCTCAGAGTCAAATGACAGCCTCCCACTGTGTCCCTGTTTTGTTTCTTTTCACCAGACGTCCTCTTACCACTATGACCCAAACAATCCCATTCCTCATCACCCCCCATCACGAAGAAGAAAGACATCAAAGCTCAATATTCATGTTGGACTGTCTGTCTTTCATGTGGGTTGTCAGTTTGATGCTCAGCTTGATGCTCTCTCTCCTTTTGTGTTTTAGGTCATCGCCTGGAGCAAACAGTAGAGCTGCTCTGCCTACCTACAGATATCAGTAAGTTGCCATGGCAGGTTATTACAGTATAATGCTATAGTGAACAGTGTGGGAGGAATTATTATAGTGTCACATGAAAAATAGTCAAGTTTTGCACATTGTAGAGACATGACAGTAATGATAGGATGACCACTACCCAATGTTGTGTGTTTCTGTGTACTGGTATACTCAGACCTGTTTTTATGCACTGAGCAGGCACACATAGCAACTTCTGGGCCCTAGGGAGCTCCTTAACTTGCCTGGCTGTCCACGAGTCATGACACTCTGGTGTAGAAACAAACAATGATGTGAGGTGATGAGGAGAAGGAATAAGGGCTAAAAGGATGGGGAAAATATGGGAGGTGAAGATATGTTGTAGGGTGGAGGTTTATTTAGCAAAGTGACTTTGCTTGGTGTTTATGACTCCATTGAAGCTTGTATTTGTAATGTTTTTATTCAGTATATCCATCTGTATGGTAGAACATTGCAAAAGCATAAATCCTCTGCTAAAATTCTGATTGGCTTGTGAGCTTACACCAGTCCTTGTTGACAATGCCAATAAACTCTGTTCCAGAGAGAGTAACTCAAACACTTCACACTATGTTAGGATTTTTTACGTATCAGAGACAAAGCCCATCACTTGATATCATTCTTCCCTAGCTGTCACACCTTTAATGTGTTGCAGTGGCTGACTGGAAAACAAACAAACTCTGCGCTATTTGTAACCCTATTATTGAATTCAGTGCCTTAGCTGAGTAGCTTGTTCACCATATCTGTAAATATGTTAATAAAGTACCAACAGTGACATTGTTGATATTGAAGTTTCTCGGTCAAATATATTGTGATAGGTATATGTCCACATCGGTCAGCTGGTTATAGGCACAAGTACAGGGTGAGAAGTCAGGAATGAGACAGAGAGGAAGGAGAGACTGAGGCCCATGAAGGAGGAAGTAGGGCATCATGGGAGAACCCAGCTGAAGACATACTGTACATGGGTGGAGGAAAAGATGCAAAAACAACAGTTGAGCAATCCAAAGTGTTGTGAGCCTCTCAACACTGCCTCCCCTCATCATTTATTAATATTCTGCTAGAATATTCATCCATCCTGGTACATCGCCATCCTCCTAGAGAGAGAGAGAGAGAGAGAGAGAGAGAGAGAAATTAATAGAGCTCTGTATCATCCTGACACTCAACAGTGTATCGAAAACCTTTGTTATTGTAGTCACTTGAATAGATGGCTCCTTCCATCTAATCCACTTGTCTGCTTATTTCATGTTTACTGTTGATTTTGACCACATCCTTTTCTGTAAAGGGATTAAAGAGAGACCGGGCAGGCCTGTTCTGGATTTCAAACTATGAGCCACAATGTGGTCTGAAAGGAGCTGTTACTCCAGAACCAGATCACTCACATGAGCCTCACAGCCATACTTGCTCTTGAGTAGGTCCGTAAACATCCTCAAAATAGGTCTTCATCCATCTGCATGTCACTGATATGGGAAATCCATGGCGGTTAGGATTCATACTGGGAAGTTTAGCGGTAGACTGGTCTTGGGGATTGCTGCAGTGTGGTGTTTGAGTCATCAAGAGCTGTGCAGTGATGTGTGCTCAGTCTGCCAGCTGCTATGCTTCACTTACTCCGATTAAATCCTTTGAAGATGAAGGGAAGGACAAAGAATCTGGCAGTCCCGTAACTTGTTATAAATCATCAAAAGCCGGAGAAGCTCCATTAATGTGTACACTAGTTCTGTGATATCACACTGTGAATGCACTGATAACTAACCCCTGTCTAACTAAGTCATGGTGGAATTTGACGCCATGCTATGAAGTCGGTCACATCTGTAACCACATATGCTGTTAACTGTGTGAGGAACCATCTGTACTTTACCTCTTTTCTACTTTCTTCTGGTCTTCTTGAGAATTTCAGTTATCTGAAAGCTTAAAAGAATCCACAGTCAGTGTTTTTTGTTTATATGCACTGTTATATTTGTGCCCGTGTCTGCCTCATGATATAGCATGAAAATTCTTCTGCTTATTGACATTTAGACAAATTTGCCAACCCACCGGCACAAAATATATGAGGTTGCCATAAATGTATGAGGTGCTCTGAGAAAGCTGTAAACAAAAACATATCAAATTTTATATTTTCCACCGAGAAAACTGTCTCTATTGTCCTTACCCATGTGCTCCCTTCTGCCTTGTGTAATAAAGTGAACCAATATATTTTTTTTTATTGACCCCTATAAGCTTTTAGAACCAACCTGGCTTAAAATGCTAGATTTTTTTGGTAATGTTGGAATTAAATTTGTCATAACACAAAAAAGTGTTATCACAAAAAGCTTCTTGCTCAATTTGAAATTCCTCTTAATTAGAACGAGATGTATTGCCAATTTCCTAGAAACTGTTTGTTTGCAATCATGCATGTCCAGCAAAGAAATGCCTGAATCCTATATAGGTAAAAACCATGCTAGAAAAAAAACATTTAATTAATTGCCTTTTATTAACCAGTTATGTCTAATCAACAATCACAAATAGATTGAGGATGTGGAGTATCTTTACAATATACAGTATTTACCAAGATAAAACCAAAAAATGCACAACAACACAGACAGTGGCAGTGAGGTTGGATCTAATGTGTTAAAAAAGAGAGTTAGCAGATATCAGCTAGCAAGGAAGGAGTGATCTGCTCCCTCCAAAAGTCAGCGTAGACATTAACTAGAACCATAGTGCATCATTGGCTGTGCATGTTACCTCTGCTCTGCATTGATGTACTCACAAGTCTTTGTAATTGCGTGATGATAATGTCACCACTTTATTCACTCCTGCAGCACGATAAGAGAAGGTCCGAGTGCACGATCAACTGAATATTGAATCAAGACCTGTGGTGATTCAGTATTGTGCTCAGAGAAACCTCAGCAGGTGAACCTCCAGTTGAAGGACAGCCTTTTTATCCACAAGGCAACACTGTCCGTTAATACTATTGGGACTAAATGTGGGGGAAAGGTCCATGGTTTAGTTTTAGGACATAGTAGAGAGACCAGATTCAGAGTGATGTGATGTAAGGGGATTCAAATGAGAGCTGCAATAATCCAGATTTCTGTCGTCATGGGATAAGTGCTGCTGTCTGTCCGGTCAGCAAGCCCTGTTGACCCTTCTCTGTCCTTGCTGTCTCTTATGATCCCTGGCTGCATCCCAAGAGACAGCGAAATTAGTACTCAGCACATCACAGTGAAATGACTGAGGCAATCTACAAGCTGCCATCTTTGGCATTGATTTGTTTCTCCTCAGATCTGACCTTTTATGAAACAAATAAAAGCATGACAGTTCTTTCAATGAGACATTTATATGTACTGATGGAACATAAACATCATCGGTGAAAACATAATCCTACATTGAAAGTCACAGTGCACTCTTAATGTTTTTGGAAAAAGTTACATCTTTACTAAAGACTTATGTTATCTGGCCAGTGAAAACTAAACTTTGTCAGAGGGAAACTTTTTGCTCGCACACACACACACACACACACACACACAAACAAGGCCGCTTTAGCAGAATGCAGCATGTACAGAGTGGAACAAAATAGCATTAGAAGAAATACAGTAGACTCTACTGAGTAGAGGTATAACATTAAGAAAACAAATGGCAAATGTGTTGTTTTAATTGCAAACCTAATTATTTTTGTACAAATGACAGATGCAACTAGATAAAAAGTTATCTCCAGCCGTACCGAGTGTCAACAATGTTGGTTTGCACTTACTTTAATGACTCATGACATTTTTGCTGGATATTGTCTCATCCATTTCATAAACTTGAGAGCATAGAAGCATTAATGTCTCATTAATGCTACAGCCAAGAAGAATCAGAATCTGCTGGCAAATAGGTAGAGTGTTTTTGAGAGTGTTTTCGCTACATAACTGACCAGACTCCAGTTATATATAGTTTCATGGTACTGTGGATTTCTGGTGTTTTTATTGTTTTCTGGGATCTACTTTTATTTATTTTTATGAGCCACAATGTGGTCTGAAAGGAGCTGTGACTCCAGAACCAGATCACTCACATGAACCTCACAAACATACTTGCTCTTGAGTAGGTCCGTAAACATCCTCAAAATAGGTCTCCATCCATCTGCATGTCACTGATATGGGAAATCCATGGCGGTTATGATTCGTACTGGGGAGTTTAACGGTAGACAGTCTTGGGGATGGCTGCAGTTGGTGTTTGAGTTTTATATTTTGTGGGCTGTATTTTCAATGATGATCCTGCATATATTTTATGTTCCACTGATTTTAATTTTTTATTCATGCAAAAAATAAATAGTTCACATAAATACAACTATTACTGGAGACCACTGACTTCGGTGAAATGTATGATACATTGGTATTTTAATTTGCACATACAACATAATTCAGTTGTTCCCTCTTAATTTCCTGCCTTCCTTTTCTGTCCCTACAAATATTTATTACACCTGCTGCACTCTTTGTAGCCTTTCCTCTCTTCTTCACTCCTAAAACACCGTGCATTGTTTTATATTCCTGTATACATACAGAGAACAAGATTGGACAGGCTGTTGTTCTGTTCTGCCTACAAATAATTAAATTGCTGGAAATGCTGCATGGAGATTGAACTTTTGGCAAGAGTTGGATGTCAATATACATCACGATAAAGGTTCTGCACAACAACTACAATGGCAGACCATGTCCTCACCAATTGCTGTCCATGGCTGCCTGCCAGTGATTATCATTTTACTTTACATTTACTGTACAGACGTATTTGACAATAAATGTATTATTACAATTACTATATTAATCTAAATTATTATTATTATTATTATTATTATTATTAAATCATTGACAGATTAATTCATAATGAACATAACAGTTAGTTGCAACCAGAGATACAAGAATTAGTTTAATTAATTAGTTGAAAGACAGTAAAATTATAATTGAATTATTTCTAAAGCAAAAATGTCAAACAATCTCTGGTTCAATGCTTCTCATTTGTGAGATTTGGCTTTTCTCTATTTTACGTGAACTCAATATTGTTTTGGTAGATCAGACACAAGACTTTGCCATAGATGCTTGGAAATATTGATTGTTTTTTTTACATTATATATATATTTTATATTATATGTACATTTTATAGACAAAACGATTAATCGGTTAACTCAGAAAATAATAACCAAACTAATCGAGCTGCAAATTGGCCAATAAGCAGCTTTTTAGCCTCATTAGCAGTCTCTCGACATTAATACAATCAGATGACTATGAAAAATAAAATATTTAAACAAGTAATAATTTGACCCTCAGTCAGTCTCCCGGTCACTGATAATTAAATAGCCCGGCTGTACCTTATAACCCCATTATAGCTCCATTTTATTCAGTGTTTCCAGTTTTTGTCTTAGTTTGTGCCATATTCACATTACATTTGTAAAACGTAAATCATGATAATATTTTATCTGAATGTTTTGTGACATTCACCCTTCAAGGGGTATTGGTGAGTGTTGATGGTTAATAATCCTAAAATGACATACATTAAATCCACAATCCTCTTAACTGCTCATTTGATCTTGATGTTTTATCCATTTTTTTTTAATCTTTTGACTTGTAGGGGGTTCACGCTGAGATAGGGGGGACGAGAGAAAAGAGAGTTGTAGATGTATGAAAGTAGACAGAAAGAGACGACTGATCAGGGCTGCTCTTGGATTCCCGCCTCTGTTGCCTTGACATTCACCATTTAAACCAACAAATAGAACAGACGCAATGTGATGATGCCAATTCTGAACAGATACATCTGCTCTCACCTTGTCTAGGTATAACACTGAGCCGGAGCCAGCCTCATTACCAAACCCAGGCACTGAATGTGTTCCTGCTTGGCACAGTTTCCACTGAGCAATGTGAGCAAGATTTCCCCAAAGAAATCTAGGTTTAGCAATCCGCAATCTTAAAATAGCTTTGAATCATACATTATTACATAGCAGGCTTGCCTCCTCTGTCAAACCACACTTTCTGCTGTGATTATTGTCTCCTTGTTTTCTCCAACCTTCCACATTTGAAAAGATTCCCCATGCTCATTAGCATAGCTTTATAGTTGATATGAACAGACTCACAGATGGCTTTTCTGTCTCTCAAAAGTAAATGCACTTAAAAAGAAAAATAACTTTGTACATTATGCAACACACATGAATAGATATTGTCATGTTTTGAAGTTTGAATGTATAAAAGAACAGTTGCTGGGGAATACAGGAAAAAAACAAACAGAGCTGCTTTTGGATCATGGGGGAATGTATTACGTGTGAGTGAGTGGAGGGGAAGTGGGCAGATTTCAATCTTCCAGCCTGACTCAGTGTGTTTCCCTTGGGTTCAGTAAAGCATAAAGGATGCTGGGAGGTGTGACACCCCCTCCTGAACCTGCCAGTGCTCCAGGAGGATTGATGTGACAATCACACACACACACACACACAAACACACGTGCACACACACCACACTCAGGCAGTCAGATGCAACAAACTAAAGCCACTGTGTCAACAGTTAGCACACAGTGTCATACAGGTCCAAGAGACAAATGCGTAGACACATTTGTGCACACACAGATGTCAGTGCAACATAGGACTGGGCTGATAATCAAAATCAAGCCTCTGTCTGTCTGTCCGTCTGTCTGTCTTTTGTTCTTGTCAGGAGCGGTGCTGCTCCTCTGTGTGGCCGAGCAGTCGCTGTCTGTGTGATTAATCCTCAGCCTGTCAGCTGGCCAGCAGCGATACTGAAACCAAACAAAAACTCACACAAAGCTCAGCAGTGTGCGTGCTCTCACAGTCCATTTCGGGATGTGCAGATGTGTGCAGGTTGGGCTCGCGCTCACCGGAAAGCAAAGAAGAGTAAAATATTCTAACCTGTTGTGTTTTTCAGGGCAAACATTTACCAGAGGGATGCTTTGTTTTCAATTTGCATCTAATTACAGTCAACACTTTGGTGTGTTGTTTTCAAGGCACAAATGCATCTAGCCTAAGCATGCATGTATAGATGTGGGAAAAGCCACGTTAGGGCTGATGGAGTGTGCACTACAGTGTGTGTGTGTGTGTTTTTGTGATGTGAAACCTGAATATTTTCCTCCTGTTTTCCCCGAGGGGTTGTGTGATTGACCGAACCCAGAAGTTATTTCATGTGCCTGCCACCAAACTGCATTAGCGGGCCCAGCCGTTACCGCTCAGCCTGTCTGTCTCTCAACAAGATAAGGGGATATTTCCCAGCCCAATATTGCTTTCTCTGTTCTGTGCTGTCACTGAATACAATGACCATCACCACATTCAATGAATATTATTAGCATCTTTCTCATGATTCTGTCAATGTGGAAGACAGCTTTGTGGGAGTAGAAGTACACGCTGTTTTTTTTCCATGGTCTGATATCTGAGCTGACTCTTGGAGAATAGAGTTGATACCAGCTGCGGTGTATTGTCCGGTCTAAACGCAATTATAGGGCATCTGTCAAACGTTCATTATCACCAGTCATTAACAAAAAGTCACCTGGCTCAGCAGTTTAAAGCACTGCCGTTATTTCAGTTTGAAAGCACCTGACAAAGGTTAAGAGAGTGAAGGCTGCTGAGAAATAACTGTTGTTGATTAGAAGTTGACAGAGGATGAGGATTAGAGGCCTGGGCAGAGAAGCGGTTTCTGGAGAGGGGTCAATAAGAAGCAGGATTGTGAAAGACCTCTAACTGAGGGATCAGGTGTGTTTTGAGTCAACCATTGTGCCATTGTCAGCCAGGGAGCAATTCTCACCTTCATCTCTCCAGACTTTAAGTGGCAATTCTGGAGGGATGACAGGTCAGTGTAGCAAACCAGTATGGGTTAGTATTATTGTCCATTCTGCTCTGTGGCCGTCTGCTGAGGTCCATACAGTATAAAAGGACTATTTCTAATCCTGTGACATTTCTTTATGTGGTTTTACTTATTCACTGGTTTCAACTGGGAGCCACAAAATCTAATATTTTCACTTAAAACAAAAAACCTTCCAATTCCAAAATCAGTGCAGATTATATTCTAGAGTATTACAACACAATTAGGTTTATTTATTCACACAAGTGATCATTTTGATTAAACTTGTTCAAATTAACACTGATTGATCCAAAGGATTTACTGCAGTTACAGGAAGAGCTTTACTACTAGTATATTAGTGCTAACACAGTACAGGAGTTGCATTTATGAAAATAAGCCAAAGGTGATACATTTCAAAATCCATGTTATCATTATTTGCTAACATACCAAAAAAGATGGGGCAGAAAAGCAAGATTATTGACAAATTTGACAAAATTATCAGACCTGTAGCTCATACTATCAGCTGTACAAAAGCATCTTAAGTTTATGACTTGCACATCATAGCAACAGGTCTGCAGTTCCTGCTGGTAACAAATGAAAAGTAGTGTTATTGTTGCTTTTTGAAAGTGCAGTAACGTGCACTTCGTATATATTTAAGAAGAGTCAACCAACAATGTTTAGTCACAGATTACTGATGATGACCAAGTACAAGACGAAAGACTTTACACAAATAATATCTCTTTCCCTAATTAAAACTCAGATCATAACAACTCAATTTATACTGATTATGAAAATCACCAATGAAAACGTTTTATAAAAAATGTGCCTTTTACTTTTCAGTCGATATTTATGTATTATGTCTTTGTGTCTGTTTTTTTGTCAGGACACAAAAAATGACTAATCCCTTTTTAAGCAAAAATAAATAGTGGATCTTCGTGCTGCATATTCTCACTCTGTATTGTTTCAGCAGACACAAATAACCATAGTTTTTAATTAGCAGCATCTCCATAATCTTTATTATCTCCCTCCTTTTTTATTTGGCTATTATTATACTAATACTCATTTATTTTGTAGTCAGGTTTCAGCTTGGTTGGGAGAGAGTGGTGTGGGAGGATTTCTCATTAAATCCAAAACAAATGTTTCCCTGCTGCTCACGTGTGTGCAGTGGTGGCAGTCCCAACAATGAGTGGGTATTAGTGTGATGTCAAGACTGCCTTTACCGTTTTCCCCCAAGTTAATAATTTGACATATTAAAATAACTTAATGCTTTTTATCTGTCTCGCTTTCTCTCGCTCATTCCCTCTCATCAGTAACCAAACCCAGTTGACAGCTTCAATTAAACCCTGTGAAATCGCCCCAGTATCCGTCTCCCTCTGGGGCCATTTAGCTGCGTTTAGCTCTCCGCAAGCTGGGCTTGTCGCCAGGCAAACTTTAGAGAGTGTTTCATGTTCCTTCTTAAAATGTAGGCCAATCCAGCCCCATGTGCCACCTGGCCAGCCTTAGAGCCCACAAACCAACGTATGTGTTCCCACTGTGAGCTCATCTGGGTGATAGTTTGCTCTGGTTGCATTTACTGTAGTGGTCACATGCAAGTGTTAAAAAGGATAATATATGTATTTATCTGATAAGTTTGTTGACTTGTTTGTTGACCAATTGATCAAAAACATTGCATTGCCTTGTTTGCATCTTGTTTAAAGTTGAACTTAAACACACCACAAAGACTACAGCCAATAGCCAGCTGACCACTAACGTGCACATTTTGCCCTTCACTGTATTCACAGTCCAAACAATGTTACAGAAAAACAAAACATACTAGGATACAATTTTATTTTTGTCAATTTAAAGATTTTTCACTAAAGAATAGGA
Organism: Morone saxatilis; assembly: GCF_004916995.1. Classification (NCBI taxonomy): domain Eukaryota; kingdom Metazoa; phylum Chordata; class Actinopteri; family Moronidae; genus Morone; species Morone saxatilis. The sequence continues at coordinate 12,601,723 of NW_023339663.1, read as the reverse complement.
AACATGATTAAGGGCTCTATGTTTGTAAACAAGTTTGGCACAGATCACAGTCACTTGTGGCGCACTTGGATACGGAGTCGGATGAGAAAGAACACTTTATCCTACATTATAGCTGGTCGTGTTAGGACAGAATAGATGACTGACTTTAATTGAATTGCTGTGTGTAATTGTAGCTTGACAGTGTGCAACATCACTCCAATTAGAGACTGCAGATGGAACAGATATCTACTGCCTTCAGATGGCTGTGAAACAACTAGAATTCAAGGAAAGTCATTCGGTATAGGCCCCTAACTGTTGTAAAGTACGGTGTTATCACATTTCAGTCAAAACCACAAATGTCAGCCTAATGGTGGCAATAGAGGAAAAAGTAAGCGAATCACCGCAGTCATCAGGCTTCATCCTCTGGGTACCATAATGTCGATAAAAGAATTCAGGCAATCCACCCAACAGTTGTTAACATATTTAAATCTGAACCAAAGATCAACTGGGACATTGGCTGACATTGGCATCCTTCTCCCTTTTAGTGCGGCTTAAAGCAAACAACAAAGCAGAAGAAACCAGATTTGATAATGTCCTCTTTGTTTGCAGTGAAGATGATATTTCTCCCTTTTCCCGGGGAAGGCTTTCCTTTAGTCTTGTCTTGGATACCATTTTATACCACTGTGGATATGTATGGAGTCTAGTTCCTGAAGCTATAAAATGAGGTCCTATGATGCTGGGCCACCCAAAACAGAGAGGTGTCCATCTGGTGGATTCCTTCTGCCTTCATTTGTTATGAGAGGGCACATTTACTCACAGCTGACATCGAAAGTGTTTCTAGTGCTTCCAAATGGCTAAAAATGGCTAGATTAGCACTGTAGCATTGTTTGAATAATGTGTGCATACATGTGTGTTTGTTGTGTAGGAAGGGTTATTTAATGATTGGCTGAGACAGTCCTCCTCTGAGAGCCTGCACTGCAAAACAAAGAGTTGCCGTGGTAACAGTCAAGGGTGAAGGAGGAGGGTGTGTCTGTGGTGTGCTTCGAGTGGCGAGATGGACATTGGCAGGCAGACTGGCGGGGGAGTGAGCGATGCATTCTGTGGTCCTGTGCCATTCCTGCTTCTCACCAAGTCTCTGCTTGCCTTCTCTTCCCATCTCCTGCATTGCTCTCTTGTTGTCGCCCTGAAGTGAGTGGGAGGCTGTAAGGAGAACAAACACTGAATCTCAATGAGACAGCTGAGAGGAAACTCATTTTCTCGCTCCGTCTCTCTCTGATAGTGCCTTTTTATTCTTTATTTACAAGCAGCATAACTCAGCACGGCCAGGTTATTACACAATTTATTAACATGTGTTTAACGATGTGGAAGCGTTGTATGGGTAGTTTAATGTTATTCAGTTCAATGTTTACAAGATCATGTGATCAGAGCTGACTATAATAAAGATGATGGATGACAGCTTCCTGAAGGGTACGAGAGATTATTTCATGGATCACAAAACGTTTGACATACTTAGTATCTCAGAAATTGAGATTTCTCCCCACAATGCTTGAATTTACTCTTCTGGTCAGTCTGCCCCAAATTTACACCCACAATTTTAGAACAGATTATCAAGATAGTATATCAGGGAGTGGGTATATTGTAGTTATTTTGCGACCGGAGAAGTTAGGAAGGCCGCAGTGTTAAATAGTTGACCCCCAAGGTCTGAGGCTTGCTTCTTTTCCAGTTTGGTCTTATCTATCAAAGAAATGCTTGAACAAAAGAGTTAAGGCCTACATTCTTCATAACCTGGCTGGCTACAGTAGTAGTATTTTCCTCTTCCAGGACAAATAAACTTATTGCTTTGTAATGAGACTGGATATGGTGTCAGTTCCTTTTTGTGGTCCTGATCATTGGGCCAAAAGATGATTTGGTGTCATATCTTCAACCACTGATATAAAGAGAAATCCATTTTGCAAAAAAAGTATTGTTTTTTCCACCCACAATACACAATAAGGCCATTAGGAGATTCAGCATCAGTCAGTCATCATTGTCAGCAGCTGTATTTCAGGGAACAGTCAAGTCAATTTGCAAAACACCTTAATTTTATGAAAATATGACAATTTGAGGCTAAATGCAAAAATCTAAAATGTACACAACAGGGCGATTTTATAAATATGAACTGACACTGTAAATGTAGTCAGTTTCAATCAACATTATCAGTTCATTTCAGATGTCTGTCCTTGTGCATTTGTGTGCGTAATCAGTTTTTTTTAAGATTAGGAAGCGAAAACTGTTATGTTCTTATATATTGTCTTGAGTGTGTGTGTTGTGGTGTGTGTGTTGTAGGTGTGTTGTGTGGTGTGTTTCTGTGTGTAGTGTTGTAATGAAGAGAGGAGCATGACGCAGAAAGCACACTCTTCAAGAAGAGCCAATTCCTCTGTGCTTGGTGCGTAGGCAGCAGGAAGCAGTCTCCATCTTTAAAAGAATTGAAATAGAGAAGATTATTCCTTTCATTATCCTTTCTTCTGGAAGCTCACAGTGACTTCTATTCCATCCTGTTCATGCTCTTAACTTAAAATTCAGCAGACAGGCTTTTTTTCCCTTTCATTTGAAAAATGACTGAAGATGAGGTAGATCATAACCCAAAGAACGAATGAAAATCTATAATGTAATCATTGACACAAATGTGACATACAGGCACCCACACAAGTAATGAATGTATTGATTGATTAGCAGTTATTTGTAATGACAATACAGAGCATTGTTTGTCAATTGTATCTAGAACTGCATTCAGTTTGTGCCTATTTTATACTTATTAGACCAACCTATTAGGTTTGCAGAACAGAGCCAACAAATATTGATTTCATGGTCCTCTTTGGACAGTCATCAAAAGTAGCTTATGTCTGGTTATGTTATATTCAGCACAACGAGAAATTACCTTTACATATAACTAAGCAAATACATTTTGAGGGAAACGTAATGGTGACCAAATTTTTTATTAACATAATGTAATTACATAACAATGTTGTTAGTTAACATACCTGTACGTACCTGTACCTAAACATATTTTTCCGGCAAAATATGCAATCTTGCAATACTACAATATACTATAACAATACTCACTCATATTGTTTACAGCATTATTCAAAAGTCAGCAGTCACTTGAGCAATAAGATTTTTTTTATTTTTAAAACTAAAATCACAATCTTTCCCTAAACTTAACCTAGGGCCAACCAAAGGGCTTTTTTTGCAGGAGTCTGGGCGCAAACACTTTACTGTGGTGTGACAGTTATGCACTTTGTACGTTACCACCTTAACGTAATTATGAAAACAATTTAGTAATACACACATGTAATTTCTAGGAGACAGGGTTGTTAAATCTGTGAACAAGCTACTTTAAGTCACTTTTTTTTAAAAGCCAGTGGTCCAGCTAATGCTAACAGTGTTCAGAAAACCACTGTGTTGACTGCTGCCTGATATGCAGTCGACTCAGTATTGAAATGCATCAGTATTGAAATGAACTTGAAATGAACACGATGCTTCATTTTTCCAACAAATCACTGCCTCCACTCCCACTCTTCCTACTTCACTCCACAGAGATCACATACATGACCATTATGCAGTTAAATGATATTCTTGTAGTAAGTGCACAGCTGAGCCTGCAGCAAACATGTGGCATTGAACAAGAGCACAAAATAAGAAGCACAAACATATCTTCTATCATATTGTTTTTATATTATGTAACTCCAAATTAATTTCTATCAGAGACTAAAATGAAAAGAGCAGCAGTTTGTTTCAACACAAAACATATTTGGCTGTAGAGTGTGCCACTGTCTCCCACTGTTATGCATTACATCAGACAAAACTTTTAATACATGTGAAATAAGAACATAAATAGCATCTTTACAGCAGTTAGAAATCTTGTTTTTGCTCACATCTAGTGATTTAACTTCTCACCTTGCTGCAGTTATGTTGAAGTGTCAGTACACCTGATCTGTTGAGAGTGATTCATTTGGAAAAACAGGAAATGGTGTATGTTCACATCACCATGATACAAAGTTGATAAATTACATTAATGAATTATTGCCCAGCCCTAGAAAAAGCAATGTTTTGCTGGGAAACATTCGAAAGTGAGCGTAAGCTATCAGTCATTGCTGTGTCATGTTTTCGCCTCTCCATGTATCTTCCCCACACCCTTAGTGAAATTGTTAATTCATATGCTAATGGGATCAATAGAGATACTTAATTCTGTCTTATTTCATTTAAAAACTTGATTAGCCATGTGACAGTTTGGCTGATAATCTTCTCTTTTCATGGTTCTTTAACACTCTGCAGGGTAAACAACACTCATCTGTTCTGTCATGCCTCTTCCCTGTTGAAGGCTGACTGTCTAATTCACTGGTGTGAACAGAGGTCATAACTTAGAATTCAAGGCAGAGAGACATTAGTATTCCCGAGGCCCTCACTCTGACCGAGCCATCTGCTGCTTTCGAACTGCTTCTCTCGCCCTCTGTCCTCTCCTCAGCCCTGCTTTTAGGCACACACACGCACACGCACATGCACACACACACGCACACGCACATGCACACACACACACACACACACACTTTTAAGACATGTGTCTGCCAAACAAGGAGAGTGTCTGAGCGTAATTTAAAGCTTTATCTCACTGTAGATGAAGCGTTTTGTGGCAGGCATGAATAGGTCTGTCTGTGGAGACAGCCCTGCACAAGTGGTCCCCAGCTGCAGCTCAAAACAGACAATTGGGATACTGGAGGCTGGTATGTTGCTGTTAGTACTCCCGGTGTGTGTGTGTCAAGCCTTTTTTAGTGATGAAGGTAACAGCTTGAATCAGTGCCTACATTTCAGCACATTTATGTAGGAGACTTATACGTGTGTGTGTGTGTGTGTGTGTGTGTGTGTGTTGTGTGTGTGTGTGTGTGTGTGTGTGTTGTGTGTTGTGTGGTTGTGTTGTGTGTGGG